>NW_028292569.1:22847055-23589635 GCF_029948245.1 Actinia tenebrosa | reverse complement strand
TCATTTCTTTGTTTAACGGTTTAGAAGAAACATGGATATGGATACAACTTTAACAAAGAAATTTATTCTCAAGAGAATGAATTGGGTATGATCTGGGAAAACATTATGCCCAAGGTACAGTAGAGAGGTCTATTTAGAGCATATGGTTCATTTTACTCAAGCTTTTAGTTACTTGAAAATGCCAAGAAAAAATCCCTGTACAGTAGCTCCCTCAAAACCAGCTAATTTTTAATCAATTGATGAAAACTGGAAAGAATCTTGAAATGTTGCTAATGACGTTTGATTCGCAGACCAGAACCATGGATTTACGCTGTTAAGTTGAGCAATGAATGTTCACTCACCTGGCTCATTAGACATAGCAGACCATGTCAGATACATAGTATACAAGGTTATCAATCCTGCCTGAAGTAATCCAGAGGATGGTTGGGCTGGTAACACAAATAATATATGTACAGATAATTAGAAGATTTTGCCACAGAAAGTACAGTGTAAAGAGTGTAATCAACGTACAGTTTAAGTGTCTAGAGGGGGTTCAAAGTGTAATATTTTAACAAAATGTTTAGCTTATTTAATTCTGTATTTTGTATGTTATGAGATTTAGCTTATTTCTTTTACATCACCATGACCATCACCATCAACCTTACCCAAATCATCACCTGCCATCACCCTCACTTTCATCATCCTCATCACTATCACTATCACCCTCATCATCATCATCATCAGTGTCATCACCATCATTATTATTATGTAATAGTTTTATGTACCTTCCTGTACTTTTGGTATAACAGCAATGACGGATACAACAAGACACAGGCATAGGTTGAAACTGATGAAAAATTTGTTGTTCTTGCAGCCGTCAGTCTGGAAAAAAAAAAAACTTATTACTAAAGCTCCTAGTTTGGATAGTGCTCCCCTAAGATGAATCTGTGAAGAATATTACAGTGTAGGTGATAGGGTTAAATGAAGTTACATGTATGTAGTATGTGAACATGAAAAATGTCACCAGACAGCTGCTATCTGGAATATTTTCTTCACCAGAAATCCTAAGCATAGGTGGGTTGAGTAGTAAGAGAGAAATAGAAAAAATATAAATAGTTTTGTTGAGAATATATGGACCAGGTAGCACTTATGAAATACATGAAGATATAGAAATATAGATAAGTTATAGTGCTTGGAAACGAGGTTATTCCGGGCGAAAGCCCTTGGAATTGAATTCGGAAAAATTAATTTCCGACCTTGCTGGGAATCGAACCCACGACCTTCGGAATTGTACTACTGATGCTCTACCAGCTGAGCTAGAGGTCAGACTGAGAGGTCAGACTGAGAAAAAATATAAATAGTTTTGTGTTGTGGCCAGGGGGAAAACAACAGAAATATGAAGCTTTAATCAGAATAATAATTGTCACAGGAAAAAACCTGGATTTGAACACCAACATTGGGATTTATTGTTGGGAATTTCCTTCTAATACCCAATAGAAAAACAAAATTCCCAACAAACTAACATTGGGAATCAGTGCCACACTCCCAATTTCGTTCTCTCTGCGAATTGGATGGGAATTACTTGGGAATTCAAGGAAATTCCCAATTTTGGAATCCGGTTTTTTTTCCTGTGGATGTTTGGACATATTGCACACAGTCTGCAGTGATCATTAAATGACTAACTCAACAGTGTCATGAAACAAGTATACTGTCACAAAAGATTTTTTAAATAAGTGTTTACTGCAGGTATTGATATTCAGCAAACTCAAACATTTCAATGGCTTGTTGTGAAATTGGTTTTTCACTGCCGCCAGTCAAGAATATAAAAGGTACAGACTGATGATTTTTAATTGCAGCAGCGAAAAACCAAATTCCATTGGCAGCTTGCAACTACTGAATTTGCAGAATATTGTAAACTGCAGTATGTGTTTTTACTGTACCGTGGTGTAGAAGTAGAAGTAACAAACAATAGCACCAACAGAGATAATGTACATTCCACTTGTTACTATCACCAGACCTAAAATTCAATATTAACAAAGAGTATTAATACTTCAGCATCAGCTGCATCACATGTCCATACTAGAAACAACAACTAGGAATAAACTGCTTAATTTCCAAGACTCCAATTTTTTCATTCAGTAAATTCTTATGTCTAAACACTCCCTGGGCCATTAAGATCTTGTAACCAAAGTTATAGTTAACATATAACGTAAATGTCACTTCAAATTTCAAAGACAGGGCTTAAAATAATGGCCCATTGGTTGCTGGTCTTGATGACTGGCCAATTACCTCAGTCATACCTTTGTTTAGGGCTCATTATTATTGTTCATGATGACCGTAAGGCAAAGATTTGACCGGACAAGTTCCAAATCTGGCCAGACAATGTCTGATGACCTGCAGTTGTTTTAAGCCCTAAAAGATGGAAACTTTTTTAAATTAGGTAGTAACATACCCCAGTACCACCTCTTGTTTCCTGTTGTTTCATATCTTTCAACCCTTGGAGGAGAAAACAAAAATTACATCATATTCGAATGAGTGAGTTGTTTATAATAATGAATATGATAACCTGAAGGATGCCATTAACTTACCAAGACTCACTCCAACTATAGGCAAAGTCAATCAGCAGAATCAGTTGTAGAATGATGAAAAGGTATCCACCAATCATACCAAAATACATCCAGTCTGAAACATTGGGGGGGAAAAGGATCAAAACAAACAAACAAACAAGGAAATAAAGCATAGATATCATTTTTTTAAATTGTCCTTTTTTCACGAGGGTAGCACTTAATAGCCAGTGGCTAACAAACCTGTGGCCCTCATTCTGTGATCAAATTGGAATTTAGGAGTTGATTTTTGCAGAGGGAGGAAAACCAGAGAACCCGGAAAACCCTCGAAGCACAGGAGAGAACCAACAAACAACTCTACTCATATACAACACTGAACCCGGCGGGACTCGAACTAGGTTCAGTGTTGTATATGAGTACAGTAATTTTATGGTAGAATAGGGAATATTCTTACATTGTCCAAAGTCACCCCTTGGAATGAAAAATGCAGCAACCATGAGCCCAATGAGAAGTGCCAACTTTACAAACCAGAATCTAAAATAAAATAAAAAATATTTTGTCACATTTTATTGATAATGCATTCATTAGTAGAGCTTGTTGCTGTTTTTCCATTTTAGGCAGCATGTCATTTTCTTGGGTAAATTTACTTATATATTTTGTCAATGATGCATTGTACTGTTCATACAGTTTGACACCAGACCACATAGGTGTATACAGACTTGTGATGCCCACAGAGTTACTGTACATTTAATAGTATGGTGTCTCTTACCCATTCTGGAATTTTGCTCTGGGATCCCTGCTAGATGACACTTTGAACATGATAACAGCCATAAGGAAGAAGAAGGCAGCCATCCCAAAGCACACCCTATACACAGCCAAATACCCCACCATGCTGTTACACACATCTTCATTGGTGTGGAGGTATTTGTTATTACAAAAATGTGGTATTTTGTCAAGCTTGTCCCTTATCCCTGGAGCCAACATAATGGCTGATACCAAAGTGCCAAGGAAGAGAAAAATGGTGTAAACAATCCTGCTGGCTGTAGAATTCCTGCAAGACGGGCAACGGGCACAACAGCAGAAGCATGCCGAGGAACCACAGCAACATGCAGCCTGAAAATAAAACCAAAATAATATATCATAAACTTTTTTATGGTCATAGAGTGGATGCAATTAAACCGGGAAATAAAATCAAACTAAATAAAAACTAAGGCCTAGGGCAAACGTTGAACTTTCCATGCACCGAACTTAATTACATCAAAGAATGCCGCCTCATTATCACCTGATATCCATTGTTTTTAATGAGTTCGGTGCATGGAAAGTTCGACGTTTGCCCTAGGCCTAATAGTATCTATTTAGTGACTAATAGTTGCTATCAGTCAACCAGAACATTCATCATACAAAGACAAAATCTTTTGTTTAATAAATGTTCTGGTTGAGTAATAGTGACTATTAGGCAACAATAAACAAGGCATGGAATTTATCGATTTTTAAAGCAAAATAAAATAAAAAGCTTAAGGCATAAAGAGAAATGAAAACTGTTTAATTCGAATTTTCACTTTTTTTATACAAAAATATTTTATTTCATAATTTCTCAAAAGCTTGATGTTTAAAATTACACAAGCTCCTTTTTATCGTTTATCTTTAGCTTTAAAGTAAAAGAAAAGCATAATAAGAAGTCAAAATTTTTGAATTAACAATAATGAATTATATAATAGGTAGATCTACAGTATTTGTGGAAAAAAAACTTGAAAAATCCCATGTATAAGTAAATTTAAATATCTAGCTCTCATGCTTTCTTCCGTGTGAAGCGCCAATGATATCGTATTTTAAATAATCGTAGGTACAAAATCTATATCTCATAATACAGGAATAAAAAGTGATCAATAGAATGTTAAAAATTTGTTTTTTAGCTTTAAGGAAGTCGCAAAATAAGACAGATTGAAAATAAAGTTGATTGAAAAATCATGGCGAAGATACTCACAACTGGAGCGAGGCTGCTCAAACAAGAAGCACAAGAAGCACAACTTGCAAGTCCTCCTAAGGCTCCTAATGCTGCTCCCATGGTCTCTAATACATCAACAACACTACTATTTTAAATTAAGAGCAAAAATCAATAAATATACGGCGAAAAATCGATGGTTTAATAGCGAATGTTCTCTGCGTTTTTGACGCTTTCGTTTAAGATGTGACGTCATTCATACTGTGACCACAGAGACTTGTGGGAGCTACTAATTAACCTTATCACAAGGGTGGGGAGGGTGGGGTCTATGAAATATAATTTTACTATACATCACCCTAATATCTATAATAAATACACAACAGCTTATAAAAAGCGAATGATATGATTTAATGTAAAGGTCTAGTTAACGTACCAAAAAAGCCTAATGAGCTGAATAACGATAAGAAAGGCTGTTTCAAAATTAAAATTTTGTTAATATTGAATATACTGTACTCATTTAAAATCCCTACACGGAGTTTAATTTTCTCATTTTCTCTTGTTGTCATACTTTTTTTTAAATATAACGATTTCTATAAAACTTTATAGCTGATATTATTTTTTAAAAATTTTTATGTATTCTGTTTCGTCTCTGTTACATAGTTACTTTTATTTTTATAATTCTCATTTTTGCTCTTCGAAATTTTTGTGTGTAGGAAATCTAAATATAAAAGGGCTTCAAACACAGCTTCACTACCCACCCCTCCCGTATAAAGAGTTTTATGACAAGGGGAGAAATGGCCCGCGATGCTGTCAACTGACCAGCACAGGTGATAACTTGCTTGTAAACATGGAGTATACCGACGATGGTGTCTTGCAATATTTTGTGGACAACCTTCACGCTCGAAGCCTTCTGTCGAGACTGCAAGAGCTTAGAGACCGCAAAGAGTTATGTGATGTTACTCTTGTGGTGGAGGGAAGAGATATCGTCGTCCATCGCGCTGTTTTAGCAGCTACAAGTCGGTACTTCAATGCTTTGTTTAC
Organism: Actinia tenebrosa; assembly: GCF_029948245.1. Classification (NCBI taxonomy): domain Eukaryota; kingdom Metazoa; phylum Cnidaria; class Anthozoa; order Actiniaria; family Actiniidae; genus Actinia; species Actinia tenebrosa. Next base: position 23,584,109 of record NW_028292569.1, on the reverse strand, counting down.
CAGCCCGATGAGCGAAAAAAATATGAAAACTGTAAGTAGGCAACTAGACAAGATGATCACTTCTGATTAAGATTTGAGCCAGTTCTTAACATTATTCTTTGGCTTCACACTGAAAGCGATAAAATGCAAAAATGTTTTACATTTTTAACCTAAATATCGATCGTGCTGCAATTTAACATTTTGGAAAAATGTTTAAACATGTCGATACATAACATAACTTAACATGAGGACTGTAAAGTTACCGTCAGATAGAAGCCATTAATCTTTATTCTATGCCCGCTAAGATTTTACGGGCATTTCTTAAAAAAGAAATATTAGAAATCGAAGAAAAAATCTTAGTTTATCTTACCAATGAGTATACATATTTACTCATCGTAGATTTCTATTTATACAGGAAAACTCAACAAAATACGAACTTGATTAATTTCTTTATCTAGACACAACATTCATTAAAACATTTAAGGCATTTTTTAAAGGTTTTTAGTTTTCGTCTTATTTTTCTAATCGTAAACACTATAATTTTGGTAATGATCATTTAGGGTCAAAAGTAATTGAATGCAGTCGAATATTCCACCCTTCCACTCTTAAGTCTTTGGTAGGAATATTATGAGGGATATTTAATATCCCCCATTTTATAATTGGAAACAAATCTTACATTTATGTACTGGCTTTGATTGGTATGTACTGAAAAAATCTTTGCCCTCTTTGCCTTTCCTCGGGCAAAGGTTTCTAAATATGGACCCCCTAGCTAGCTATATAACTATTTATAGCTTCTTGGATAAGGACCTAATTCCATAGTTATCCTCTGTCTTCACTGTAACCCTGTATAATGGTGACATAAAAGACCCACTGAAGATGCTGGTGATAACCATGTTTAGTGCCTGTGCTAACACTACTGGGTCCACAGTAAGTGGCTATGTTATTGAGGTGTCCCTGCCCTTATGGGAAAAACTAAATAGATGAATAAATAATTAGGCCCTGTTAGAGGTAATTCTGGGGGGGGGGGGGGTACTCCCATATATGGACTATACGGGGATGATCCGCTGAACAGGGTATGGTTTTTTGAGCTTCTTATCAATGATAAACAGGGTATGCGATTTCACTCAAGTTCCAAGTTCTTCCTGAGTTTCCTGTCATATTCAGGGATTCTACTTTCGTATTGACCGAAACTGGTTATTATGGTCGTAAAAAAACGATACGCGAGATGACATGATAATTGAAACAGGAACTCAGTGCAATAAATTATATCTTTTGTCATATAAACAGGGTCCACAAATTTGAGGTTTTTTTATCATAAACAGCTGGGTACCCCTTTCAGAATCCCAGCGGAACACCCCTACCCAAATTCTGGTGGAGTACCCCGGGGGGTAATTCCGACACAAGGCATGGCGTGAAATAGCAACATGAGAGCCACAAGCTAACAAACAACAGACAGAATAAATTACTGAAAGTGAGGCCCTGAGGACGTTCAAAAATTGTGACATAGGCAGTTGTGAAATTCAGGCTACAGAGGACATTGGTACCGCCTAATAGGGCTTCTATACTAGTAAAACCATATAAATTACCTTATTCAGTATAGACGAATTATTTCTTCCAGAAATAAAAATAAACTAATGTTTAAAAATAAGCACCACATTATCAGAAATAGCAAGCAGAAATATGAATTCTTTACTTCACTGTTGGTATTTGGGAATATTTAGACACTGAAATGAGGCTAACCCTGAGTAAATGAGTCTGTAAATGCGTGCTTGTTGACGTCAGCTTTATCTGTCAGTCCTGTTATTGATGATGAAAAATAACCAATCAGCGCACAAGAAATTTGTATTCTAAAATTTACATTTCTCATAACTTCTAAAGAATTTGAAATTTCTACCTCAAACTTTCTATAACTTTAATGTAGTGCTTAATTAAAATATTAATTCAAAAATTAATGATAATGAACTGGCAGCCATTGTTGCATTTGGCAATATAGATGTTTCTGAATTTGGTAGCCTGCATGCAGCAGAACATAACTGTTTTTTTAACATTTAAATGACCGTTCCCCCCCCCCCCCCCCCCCCCCCCAGTAATTTAGTTATACAAAGATATGTAAGGCAACTTCTCTCTATAGCCGTTTTTGGCATTTTTTCTTTTATTCGAAAATAAAGAAAAACGAAATGTCTGTCTCATCATTTATTGTACAGCCTGCGCTTAGGAAATTTTTTTTAAATTAGCATATTGGTATAATCCATCTCTCCGACTGAAGCAATTCAATCTATATTTTGAATATAACTTAATTAATTTTAGTGTGTAAGTTTTATGTATATTGGACTGTAAAGTCGTAGAATTTTCTATAGTTGTCATGTCTATTTTCGACCTATTGTGAAAACCGAGAAGAAATTTGCACCAATTTTCCCCCAATATATTTAAGCCTTTAAGGTGTCGAATTTTGTCTCTCTCTCATTCTTATCCACCGCTGAAAACACGAATGGTCTTTATTTCGTAAGCCCACAGAGTTCAGGAGTTGATAATCAATAATGAATGAATCTAAACAGACATCAATGTTTCGTCTTTAATGCTCAAGCAAACATGTACACGAACATTACAAAATGATTTATTAAGATGATTAATCCAAGAAAAATGTAAGTAACGTGATCTATAAACGTTTTTTAAAAAGTACTTAGATCGTTGAAGCTTTTATAACCTTGTTTAGCGATTGTTTTATTTTTAAGGATTTCATTTGCGCACACGGATTTCATTATGTTTTGAATCAAGACCCTTGTTCGTCAATGTTGTTGTTGTTTTTATCTTATTCGCAGTTAATTATACCATTTTTGACGTCAGTTTTAATTCTTTTATGTCCCAAAAAAGCGAAAAAGCCGTAGGACATTTTGCGCATTGCTGAGTTTTAGGAAAAAGGATGATTTGTAATAGGAAAAAGTATTTTTAAATTTATGTTAAGATTTTCCTAGAACTAAGTTCCTATGCAGTGCGCATAGTAAGTTAGATGCGCCCTCTGGCTTCTAAGTCCCTAGTTGTATTTATTTTTCGATGTTATCAATCAAAAGTAGGATTACTAACTTAGTAGCTTTTATGCGTATATCGAAACCAAAGCTCGACCGAGGGGGGATAGAAAGGGAAAAGGGGAAGGAGAGGTCCTCAGCCGGTCGAGAACCCGAAAATAGAATAAATTTTGTATGATTGATTTTGTATCTCTGATCGTTGTAGGTCGAAATCAAAGAAGTTGATCCAGACGCCACAGAAATCCTAATCAACTTTGCTTACACTTCAAAGCTTACCATAACCGATGCCAATGTGCAGAACTTATTCATAGCATCCGATAGACTGGAATTCAAGTCAGCCAAAGATGCATGTATTGATTTTATTATGCGGCAGATCGAGGTATCGAATTGTCTTCGAATTCTCGCGCTGGCTGAGCGTCATGGACTGAAAGTACTCAAAGAAGCTGCCAACTACTGCATTACGAATCACTTCATTGAGGTTGTCGAGACGGAAGACTTCAAGAATCTCAGCCCGTCTCAGGTAGTGGATCTGCTGTCCAGAGATGACATCCAAGTAACCAATGAGAAGCAGGTATTCAATGCATGTGTCACGTGGGTGCATTATAATATTGAGTCTAGAAGGCAGCACATGCCGGAGCTGTTGAAAGCGGTGCGTTTAGCGTTTGTGCCTTTGAAATATCTTCATGAAGAAATTGCCGAGCATCCGTTGGTTTCTACAAATGTTTACAGTCAAGATATCGTGGAAGAAGCGGAGACGCACCATTGTGAACGCGCGGGAATCCGAATGAGGAACTCGTACGCCGAAGCGCTTTACGTTCTGGGAGGAGAAACGGCATTTATGAAAGAGGAGAAATCAGTCGAACGGTTCAACACAGAGAAAAGCGAATGGGAGACATGTAAAGCCATGTCAGAGGCCAGGGCATCGTTTGCTGTTGTGGCCTTCCAGAACAAGTTGTACGTTATTGGTGGGTATCGCCGCGGACGGAAGTTGAAATTAATGGAATGCTTCGATCCTGTGGACAATTCATGGACGCAGCTAGCGTCCACCACAAAATGTCAAGGTGATATGCGAGCTGCTGTTCTGGGAGACTACATCTATGTGGCAGGGGGTTCCAGTGACAGACTTCTAACGTGCAAGTGAGTATTGAGTGAAAAACGTACGGTGCGCACGTGCCGAGATGGCACTGTGTTTAAGCATTTTCACTGGCTAAGCAATAATCTTGCGCGCCGTGATTGGTTCACTAGCAGAGATGTTGTTAATTCAGTACCGTGGCGATGCCGTGCCGTGCCCTTTCACAGCCATACAAATTTATCGCTACCCTGAAACAACCTCTGGACTGATCAAAGTCAGGGCATGACTAACTCATAGATCGAATTGGAATTTAGCTTATAAGGTTTTGCGGAGGGATAAAAATTGGGGAATGCGAAGAAAAACCACCGAAACAAGGTAGCCCTAACAAACTCTACTCATATGTTCTGTCGAGTCCAGGAATCAAACCCGAGACCCCAGAGGCGAGAGTTGAGTGTACTACCGCTACACTACCCTTGATTCCAGCCTTGATTCTCCTATGATTCAATGGAAGATAATTTATCACAGTTTTATTCGTGTATTATTGAAATGGAAAGGAAGCAATGATATGCGCCGACTAGTACTTGTTTATTAATGAAGGTGGACTAAATTTTATCTGTAGTGATGAGCGTCAGTACATTATGTCAGTCAGTAGTTTTCGTTGTTGGGATGTCAAAGGTGTACATGTCATCATCGATCTTAGTTGAACCGCAACTCCATTAATCAATAAAATCAAACTTAAGCCTAATATATTGTACGTAGGGTTAATATTAGAGTCTCCCGCGCAGCCGTTCTTAGTCCTCACGCGACGCTCCCACATTGGGGAGGAAGCGTTGCGTGATGACATGATGAACGGTTGCGTGGGGGACTAGCTTCATATCTAACAAGAACTTGTGTTTCATCTACGTTTTTTGGCATTAATTCATCCAACTTTAGAGCCTTTCCCTCTTCTTCGGGAAAATAATGGAGAATGACAAAATTTCATTCCAGTTAATTAAACAAACAAGTTTGTTTGTTTGCCAGGAAAACTGTTTGATATTTTGTGACATTTATTTTTTTAGTTATGTTGAACGTTACTCACCCGCCACCGGTAAATGGGAAACTGTATCTACGATGCATCGCCAGCGTCGTCGGTTCGCTCTAGCAGTCCTCAACTCTTGTATGTACGCTGTAGGAGGCTTCGATGACACAACTGGGGACTTGAGTCACGTGGAACATTATAAACCAGACACCAATTCCTGGTATGAAGATACTGAAATGTTGAGTTGTAGATATGACTTTGGCGCAGTCGCGCTAAGCGGGTTCCTGTACGCTGTCGGTGGCGCGAATGGCCGCAAGGGATCTCTAAATACTGTTGAACGTTACGATCCACTCAATAAACAATGGTCGCAAGTGGCGTCTCTCAAGCAGTGTCGCGGGGGAGTCTCCGTTGCTGTTCACTGCGGCAAGATTTATGTTGTGAATGGGATGAATGAATACATGTCGATTGTGAACACTGTTGAATGTTACAACGAGGTGAAGAATAAATGGACCTCTGTCGCTAATACAAAAACAGCGCGGTTTAGCGCTGCAGCCGTGGTTTTTCTGCTGAGTGTGCGCGTATCTTAAAAGCCACGGCGAGCGCACTTTTTATTGTACGCTTCTCCGGTCAGATAGGACTCTATTCTTTAACAAGTCACTGGAATAGTTTTTGCAACATGTATTCGAGTACTGCAGTAATTGAATCTAAGTTATTATCAACGATCCTAAGCTCAAGCCCGCGTTTTGTGGAAACTTCAGCACATACTCGAAGGAAATTCAAACGCAATGAAATTTTGCTCTGTTGGAGTGGATTCTTATCTTCGATCTTTGAAGAGACGCCAATCCGAAACTCTTACTATTTATTAATTTATAAAATATCTAAGATACAACGCGCCCGCTGATTGGCTTGCTGGCAAGATACAAGCTCGCGCAAAATCATCGAAAAATCTTCTATCAAATCAATATATTACGTCTATTTGTGCCTTTGTGCTGAAGTATATAAACACTCTGGAGCTCCCAAAGAGGAAGGAAGAGAAATATCGATTACGCCTTGTGTTTCTAACCTACCTGCTTTACAGCTCCTTGCGTGTTAAAATAAAATGAAATAGTGTTTTACGGAAAGATCTTGTGTAGTTTTGAAGTCCTGTCCCAACATGGAGGTCAAGTACAAGCACAGCTAGTGTGGTAACATTTCGGAGGCAACGTTGTTGTGTATAATATGACGCAACGGTTCTAAGCCAATGAAACGCGACCTCTCTGATATATACCGCTGGCTACATAATGTTGATGTTTGGTTGGTTTTACACTTATTTGTACATAACGTGATTCATAACATACTCCTCTGAGTCCGCGTTCCTATTGGCCAGCAGAAACGAAGCGCCCAAGGCCAATTCCAACTGCCAAGGTCTGTTTTCCTATTGGCTAATAGAAAGATATTCAAAGGAGCCAATAAAACCAAAGGATCTGGATTTGTCGAAGGCTCTTTCTTGACGGACACCAAGATAAATGAACGCGGGCTCTGGAAATAAGAATTCATAAATGATAGAATATAATCGAGACACTTAATTTATGGGCACAAACAAAATGGGGAGGTACATGCCATTATACTAATAAACTATTGGTATTAATTTTTTCTGTTGCTTTTTTTTTTTGTTTTGTCCTTTCATGGTATCTTTACCGAATTTGCTTATATTGACCACGAAACAATGGCTCCAAGTCAAGGAGAGACGCGATAAAATACAATATCTATAATAATACATCGACTTTGACCTATTGTTGAGTGATCACTCTCTCCCCCCTCGACTTGAAGCTATTGTTCATCGATCATTCTCCCCCCTCGACTTGGAGCTACTGTTCATCGATCATTCTCCCCCCTCGACTTGGAGCTATTGCTCATCGATCATTCTCCCCCCTCGACTTGGAGCTACTGTTCATCGATCATTCTCCCCCCTCGACTTGGAGCTATTGTTCATCGATCATTCTCCCCCCTCGACTTGGAGCTACTGTTCAGTGATCATTCTCCCCCCTCGACTTGGAGCTACTGTTCATCGGTCATTCTCCTCCCTCGACTTGGAGCTATTGTTCATCGATCATTCTCCCCCCTCGACTTGGAGCTACTGTTCATCGGTCATTCTCCCCCTCGACTTGGAGCTATTGTTCATCGATCATTCTCCCCCCTCGACTTGGAGCTACTGTTCGTCGATCATTCTCCCCCCTCGACTTGGAGCTATTGTTCCTTGATTACTCAAGCGAATTCGTGAAACGTGTATTGGCCATTGATTAAACAGTGAAGCATTTGAACTCCATAAAAATAATAGAAGGCAATTTTGAGTTACAAGATGCAAACGTTCTGCTTAATTTTATAGAACATCGACACTTTTTTCCAGGATCTCCTATCTGTCTGTACACAGGAAGCCCAAGCGCTTTAACTGTCGAAAGTGTTACAAAGCATTCGCACCGTATGTAAGTTTTCTCAAGGTTGCGTTCGCATCCAACTTGACGGGTTCGTGTTCTGGTATCGTGGACCCGTCAACTTCTTTAAATTTGAATGCGCACACAACCTTGAGGAAACGGTCTATAGAAGTTGTATCTACTTGGCCCAAGCGCTTTAACTGTCGAAAGTGTTACAAAGCATTCGCACCGTATGTAAGTTTTCTCAAGGTTGCGTTCGCATCCAACTTGACGGGTTCGTGTTCTGGTATCGTGGACCCGTCAACTTCTTTAAATTTGAATGCGCACACAACCTTGAGGAAACGGTCTATAGAAGTTGTATCTATAGGAACTTTTTTCGGGTTTTTTTTTTTTTTCGCTCTTTTCGGTTCTTCGGTAGACGCGTGTACCATTTTTCGAAAATCAAAGTTTCCCGCTCTTTTCGTACCATTAGCAAACGAATATCCAACCGGATGGATTGGTATAAATGGTAAGCACCCCTGGTCTAACATGATTTACTTTAGAAAGAATTAAGTTTCCCAGGGGGAAAACACTCTATTGTTGTGCCTCCTGTCATGGGCGCCATCACGTGATGGTGTAAAACCTCTATAACTGAAATTTTAAATGAAAAGCCTGGAGACGTATCTAAAATGTCGTTTTCACTATTTCCTTACACTGCAGCCCAAAGGGGTTTCAAGTGGCTGAACTGTTTTAACCAATTATGTGGCGCAATACCGTAACCAATGAAAATACGTAATAAAAAATACGTACTTCGCTTGTTTATTCGTTTGAAGATTGAAATTCCAGTAGCTTCTTCCATAAAAAATTGTGCCGTAGAAGTGCTTTTCTCGGCGGCTGGAGTAGAAGGGATCTCGGATGGCACAGAAAATAAAAGCGAACTAAGATAAGAAAGTGAGAAAATTCATGTTATTCCTCACAGCACACAAATTTTTTTCAGTTTTCTTAAGCAAATCAATAGAAATCTTCTCCTTTGTCTAATAAAATCTCTTGTCAAAAACGTAAAGTTACGTAAGGAGTAACATTCATAAAATGCAAAGGTACGGGTTGTTTTTGATTGATTTCGACACGTATTTACTCGTTTAGACCTCGCGGCGCTTATTTGATTTCTCGTGGTCCAGCTGCGCCGTTTATTTGGGGGCACCGTTTATTCAAAAATTACTTTATTCAATAAGAATTCTTGAAAGAGAACTTCACGCAAGAGAAAAATAGTACATTCACTTTGAACTTTAAAATGTTGTTCTAAAAGAAAAGAAATTTCCGTTGCTGGTTTAAACTTGAAATATACTTTTTATTTATCATTTATCATAAAATATTATTTCCTCAAATAAACGCCACACCGTAGATGCGGCGTGTATTCGGGGGCGGCGTATGTTACTATTTTTAGTCCCAGGTGCGGCGTGTATTCGGGGGCGGCGTCTATTTGGGGGATGGCGTCTAGAGGAGTAAATACGGTACGTTACCGAGTTGCATAATATCGAAAATTGCTAATAAGACTAAGATTAGGACCGAAACAACCTTATCGGTAAGATTTGCAAAATCTACGGTGGCGACACCAGCGCGTAAATAGTTCAGCATCCCGAGGCACTTTTAGGGTAAATTTGATAGGAAATATCAGAGGCTGCTTGTGTTCTAAATATTGGAAAGAAACGTTTTCTGAAATATAGGCACTTTGTAGAAACATTTTAGGTTTTGTGTGTGTGTGTGTGTGTGTGTGTGTGCGTGCGTGCGTGCGTGCGTGCGTGTGCGTGTGTGTGTGTGTGTGTGTGTGTGTGTGTGTGTGTGTGTGTGTGTGTGTGTGTGTGTGTGTGTGTGTGTGTGTGTGTGTGTGTGTGTGTGTGTGTGTGTGTGTGTGTTAAATTATTTATTTAGGGTTTTTTTTTTTTAAATAAACCAAGAGATTCTAAATGCATTAGTTCGGATGGTCCCTCACCGGTGAGCAGCACGACTTGTATTTCACAAATGCATCAATCCACTGGGCCGTCTTCCGTGAAGTAAAAAATAGGTAGGAATATTGGCCAAGGAATCAAGCTAGTCATTATTTACCGCAGAACTATTTAAAGGAAATTTTACCAATATAACTTACAAGCGTGACTAGAGATACGTATAGACACAATAGTAGTTAATGTTATTATGGATGCATGCAAATGAGACAACATGCATTGTATCGACAAATCGGGACAAACCGTTTGAGTACTTCGCCGTAAGTAGGGTTACAATGCTGTTAAAGTTTCTTAATATTTGTTCCCTTAAGCCGAAAAATGTTCTAAAAAGTTTGAAATGTTCGAAACTCGTCAGTGCATGCAGTTCCAAACGTTATTAGTTAGTGGTGATAACTAGTAGAGTACTAGCGTGGACTGCGTCGGTGTTTCTGAATAAAACAGCAGGAACTTGTGGATAAATTGAATCACCATAAAAAGCTTTGTTAAACTGACGTTTCGGATGTTAGTACAAGTTCCTGCTGTTATGACAGTTACACTAACACCGAAAACATTTTTGAAAATGTTCCAAACGTCAATAATGATAATAATAATAATGATAATAATAATGATGATGATAATAATAATAGTATAGAGTTTCTGACAGTACAGTTACAATCGTTATTACAGCTGTTCAAGTTTCATTCTGTACGTGCTGCCACTAATGCCAAAAAAGTTTGAAATTTGGAAACAATTATCGATGTATGTTATAGAAAAACGAATAATGGAAGCGTCAGTGTAGTTACAGATGTTTTTACAGCTAATTCAAGTTTCATTCTGTACGTGCTCCCACTACTGAGTTTTGAAAGGTTTGAAATTTGGAAACAATTATTGAAATATGACAAACTAAAATTATGAATTTTAAAAAGGTCCCGGTGAGGGAAAACTAAAATAATAGACAAAAAAATCCATGAAAGCTGCAGATATTGGTTAATTAGATAAAAGGCGACTATGGTAACACTATGGTAAAAACCCAATTCATAGAAATTAGAACTTATCATTGCATATGGCATGATCATGATTATTCTTTTCGTAGTACAGGTGGACAAAATGCAATATTAAGATTAATATGAAAGAGAAATTGAAAACAAGGTTGGAAATGGAAATGAATGAATGAATATCCAGATAAAAAGGAGGTCAAAAATGTGATTACATATTGTATAGTTGACCGGGTTCATTAAAAATGAGAAAATCAAAATACGAATACGAATGAGGTCAAACATCTAACAAAACAACAACAACAAAAATCGAACAAAACAAAAATGACGATCAAAAATAGAAAACAGTGTTATTGATACTCAAGCGTACAACTACTCATTTTTCTAACAGGGCCTTAGATTAAGAATACCTTATCAAGATCGTATGCGAGATTACAGTGAGACTTAGTCTGCAGCGAGTCAAAAAGGCAGGACCTTAGCCAAAATTGTTTACCGAGTGGCAAAGGTAGAAGCGAATAGTGGGGTTCGGGGAAAATTTTGAAATTGATACCCTCGGAAATGCAATTTTCAGAGTTTTGAGGGGCGCATTTGTGACATTTGACCAAGGCAACTGTCTCGCTTGCCTTCTTGCGGCCTTGCAACGAAACAGCTTTCCTCAAAATAAAAAAGGTTTGACCTTTCAAAAAGTTCTGACGACCCGCCCCTCTGAAGCCCCAGACCTCCCCCCCTCCCCAATGAAAAACGTACCTTCCCTTAAAACAGTGTTAATGAAGTGGTGACAACCTCTTGTTCAAATATTCGTAGTTCAAGCTCAGGAAAGTAGGGACGGCAAAGTGTGAAGCCGAAGTGTGCTTAAGTGCTCGCTTAGATTTGTTGTCGTTCACCTAGTGATGTTTATCGGCTGTAGCTCAGATTTGTTGTCGTTCACCTAGTGACGTTTATCGGCTGTAGCTCCCGTCCCAGATCTTTATTTGGCTAGATTTTTCTACACTCGTCTTGGTATAGAATAAACTTTCTAAAAAAAGAACTTTGGTGGAAATCGGTTATGTTTCTATGATTTCGATGATTTGCATATCGCGCATTTAGTTTTCGGAGAATATTGATCTAAAACTTTGAAAACAATATAGCATACCCTGAATCTGTAGTGTAGGGCTACAACATAGCTTAAACAAATTTCATCATAACGGGAGAAATATTTCAATGCAAAATTTTTTTTTTGTTTTTTTCTGTTTTTTTGTTTTTGTTTTTGTTTTTGTTTCTTTTTTTTTTACGATAAAAACGATATCTTGAAAACTGTCTTTCAACTTTGAAAATTTTATAACATGATTTTTTTTTTTTATTCATCGCCTTGATCAATTCGCTCAATAATGTCCGTCTTGTTTATGATAATATCCTGTTATGTAAGGTATTATTCTGGTTGTCATGGAAAAACACTGTTGAAAAAAACCTTCAAATGTTAACGAACCCTAAAACAACTTCTAGACTGATCAAAGTTGGGTCAGAAACCGCTGCGGCTAATTCACATGCAATTCAGAACTTGAATTTTTCTTGCTAGAAAAAGAAGGATTTTTTACCAACACAAAACGTTAAACAGGTTTGATTATTGTACTACAAAGGCAATAGTGTAGTACAATTATCGTTGTTAGTTTTTCATAAGGATATCCATCCTCCAGTAAAATTCATTAGTGTTTGACGCAACAGTTGTTAATAATTGATGTTGGGAGGCATTAAGATTAGCTTTGTCCTCCTGCAATACAGGTGTATTTTACCTGTGTTTCAATATTCTGTGAAAGGTGTTGACAGAACTGAAGGTAAAATACTGGAGTCAACGTTTAAGATGTGCTCCTGAGCAGGGGATAGACAACACAGAAGGAATACCTTTCCAATCGTCCGAGAACCCAAAACAAGAGGATTTACGAAGGATTCAAATTTAAAAAAGGTAAAACATAAGATACATCTTAAGAATAGTTATAGGAATAAAAACAAACCTTAATACAGAATCTATAGTCAACATTCTTGGAAAAGTTTCGCCAACTTTGTTCACGTTATTCCTTTAAGGTTCTAACATTTTTTTACCGTTGGATCCTAAAAAGGATATAAATAAATGCAACTAAGAATTGTTGACCGTATTAAGTTTGCTTAAGTGGTGCAATTTACATTTTGTCAAAACAGAGTTAATATAATATCCCCTCTATTCACTCTGGTCAAAATTATTATAAAGTTTTCCTTCTGTTGGCTGAGAGAGTTGCTAAGCACGATTATTAACCAGCTAATATTCTAATCCTATTCAAAAATTATATATTTATTTCACAATTGGTATCATGTGTCTGTGCAGTTGAATAATACTGAGTTTATTTTCAACTCTTATTTTTCTTCTTCCATCGATTCAACGAAAGCACTAAACATTAAACCAAGAAACATTGGCCATTCAATTCTTAAAGAATGAATCCATATCAGTTTCTACATTTTTTTCCTTTGGAATTTAAGCTAATTTCTTCTGCATTTTTATTATTCTAAAAACAAGCGTTTACGAGACAAATAAAAGTGTTCAACGAAGAATTTTTTTCACTTGTGAATTAGAACTTTCATATAAAACTTTTATATTAGCAAAACAACTAAAACATAGCTGAGACATCATCGAAAAACGAGAAATACATAGATTTAGACGGACTTTTCTAAACTTATTCAATAAAAATTACTATATATTATGCATTAAAACTTTAGCCAATAGAGGCTTTGCGTATTTTTCAGGTTTTTTTTTTTTTTTTACCCGCAAGCGGCAAACGTACATGATCAAGTTTTCATCATTTCCCTGCATTTGTCATTTCACTTTGTTACCTTTTTTACAAACCTTCTCACCAAAAAACCCTTATTCTCTACTACTTGGAATTTTTAAAAATTCTCTTTAATAATTTTTTGTTTGTCAACTGACGGCGTTTCACGTTTGTCCTAAATGAGATACACTAGAGATTTTAAGACTCTCGTTTACGGCAAACGTGAAACGTCAGTTGACCATTAAAAAATTCTTTAAAATTAGTGAAAAAGAATCGCAAAAATCTCCAAGTAGTAGATAAAGATAAGAATACGTGTTTTTGTCGAGAAGGTTTGCAAAAGGCAAAGTGAAATGTAGGGAAACGATGAAAACTTGGTCACGTTTGCCGTTTGCGGTGAGGAAAGACGGGAATCTTAATCTGCCAACTCAAACTCTTTTAACTGCGGCTAATTTGTTAAGTCTTCTTGACATCCTTTATTGGTGGATTGAAAATTATTCAAGTTAACAGAACGAATAATTTCCTATTTATGTCGTTGTTAGGGGGCTATTTCAGCCATGAAAGTATCAGTGGCGATATCTTTGTTTCTGACAGTCACCCTGACCAAGGTAAGTTACAACATTTCTTTAATTCCGCCTTGGTCCCAACGACGCTTCAACAGAATTGATTTGGCTATTCATGGAAATCTGATAATACAATAAATCATGAAATCTATAAATACAGTTACCATGATTTTTTAAATTTTTGGTTCCAACCATGCATTGTGAATAGAATTGATTGGCTATTCATGGAAGTCTGATAAAAAAATGAAAGATGAAATCTTTATATAGAACGTGAACGTTATTGTGTGAGTGTGGGTAGATCGGGCGACTAATTAATGGCAATTGAGTAATTAGAGAATGGCAAACTAGTATGATAGTAAACCAGCAGATTCGCACGTAAATCATTCTATATTTGTAACGATCAACAGCTGAACTTTTCATTTTAGACGTCGTTTTTTTCATACCAAGTTTAAATTTAAACTGAAAAATGTTCATAAATTTAGCAACTATTGCAACTACTTTTCGTTCAGTGGAATATAAAATGAATACTGTTATATATAATGGATTTCTCCTACACTCACGAAAACCGAGCTGAAAAGTTTATTTAGGGAAAATAGGGAAAGCCTAGTTGACAAATGTTAAGCATAATAACGGTTTTCCTTCCCTGCTAGCAGAGCCTATTTTCCTATTGTTTTGGAGGGGGGGGGGGGGGGGGACATTTCTCTCCCTCCAAAACAAAACGGGAAAATAGGCTGTGCTAGCAAGGAACGTTTTTCCTATCCGCCAAAGAAGACACAGCCACATTTTCTTCGTTTTCCTGAACCGTTTGCAATCCTTCTCACCAACAAATATTATTTCCGAGGTCCTTTTATACTAATTCTGAAGAATGTTTTGCTTTTCAACTGAAGTTTTACGTTTGCTGTCTAATGTCGATGGCTTTGTCCCAAAGATTTCGCTGCTGGAGTCTTGAATTGAGGCTCGGCTTTGACAGTGCCGACTAAATTTAGAATTATTTACTTCAAAATAAAGTTTGTATTTAGTAAGTCTTGTCTTGTTTAATCAAGATTTTTGGAACATATTGATCATCGACAAATATTCCTTTCTCTTTGCACGCGTTTTGTTTTTTTTATTTATTTATTTTTATTTTGTTGTTCTTTCTTTTATTTTACAGTCAAACCACCGGCAAGCGTGAATACGTAGAGGTCATTAATGACTTTATTTTTGGATTCTTGATTTCATTATTCGATTTGAACATTCATTATTGAAAACGAACCTTCTAATGCAAGAACAACTTTTTGTGCAAGGAATATGTAATATTAATGACTTACCTTCTGTTTGCGCTATAAACAAGAGCCTACAAGCCAAGTTAATCGAATTTTTCAAACTATTATTATTTTTTGAATATTGAAGATTCGCTTTCAATAATGAATGTTCGAATCGAATAATGAAATCAAGAATCCAAAAATAAAGTCATTAATGACCTCTACGTGTTCACGCTTGAGGTGGTTTGACTGTAACCCTTTTATTTCTGTCTCTTTTCATCCCTCATGGCTAAATCTAAGGGAAAAACGAAGACATAAGAAAGAAAGAAAGGAAGAAAGGAAGAAAGGAAGAAAGGAAGAAAGGAAGAAAGGAAGAAAGGAAGAAAGGAAGACAAGAAGACAAGAAGACAGGAAGGAAGGAAGAAAGGAAGACAAGAAGACAGGAAGGAAGGAAGGAAGGAAGGAAGGAAGGAAGGAAGGAAGGAAGAAAGGAAGGAAGGAAGAAAGGTAGGAAAACTAGGCAAAAAAGAAAAGTTGTCATGTAGACTTATCAAGACAGATCGTCCAACAGGAGGCCTTTTCAAGCCTTTATTTAGAAGGTTATTATTGCTTACTTCTGGGCTATTCCAAGAAGCGCCAAGTATTTTTAGCATTACTAAACTATTCCATAATAAATTAAAGTATTCATTCTGCATAGTAACGTCGAACTTTAGGTAATTTGGAACCCTACTGAATCGAAGTTAATTATAAATGTATCTTTTTCTATAAAGCTTGGGCACAGGAAGCCCGGCTAAGAAATGTTATAAAATTTTCGCTGAAACCTAAATTGGTTCACAATTTCAGATGTGGCATATTTCGTCGCACTTCAATTTCGCAATTTTGGATAAAAAATAATAATTTTTCTAAGTCACTTCTAGGCACAAATTTCTTTAGCCAAAGCATAATTTTCCGACATTTTCTTTTTAGCAGCACCTTTTTTTCGAAATCAAAAAATTAAGGTGTAGCGAAAATTTCATGTAACAAGAAACCTATATCAAATCCGAAATTCTGGTAACGCACTCCATAGTAATTTAGAAGTCTGCTGTTTTCTGAGGAGTGTGTTACTTTAGTCTTAGTCACTTCTGAGCAGTGGGCTTCCTGTGGATTAGATACCTTATTGACTCACCAACATTTTACACGTGATTTATGTTCTTTAGCTTAGTTCAGTTAAAGGAAGCCGTGCTAGGCCTTTATTGAATCTTCACGTCACGTCTGATGCTAACGAGGAAACAATATCTGGGTAAGTAAGACAGAAAAAATGTTAAGATACGGTTATTGATGGTTTGCAAGCATTCCCAAGAAGACATGGCAGCCACATTGGTGGTTTTGCTAAAAGATGCTAATGAGGAAACTTTTGTTGAATATTAAGAGAACCAACATGGCCACAGTGACGTAATGTGTAAACAAAGAATTGAAGCGCGCGTGCTGGGTAAAAAATTTCGTATGACCATATATGGACCTTTACCACACGGCGGCCATGTTCATAGCTGCCCCGTAAAAATGGCCCATGCCTGGAAAACGTCACGCTACGGCATTGACAATACCCTTTGAACCAATCACAGTGCGCAAAATCCCGACAATGATTTTTGCTATAGAGGCCTTGTGCCATCACGTGCCCCACGTCCGTAATACTTGTGCTGCCTGTGGTTAATTAGATGGTAGGGCCCAGTTGTTCAAAGCCCGATTAGTGCTAATCCTGGGTTAACTCTCAATAAGACCTATAGAGTTAATCCTGGATTAGCGCTAATCTAGCTTTGAACAACCCGGCCCAGAACAAAGAATCCCTTTGCTCTCGGGAATTATATTTTTTTCTTACGTACAACGATTCTGATGTTCCTGCCATCTATCATGGTACAAAACCCCTATTGAGTGTATCTGTAAATTGTTGTTCTTTCGTATTCTAGGGACCTCGTAACGTATACGACACAGGTATCCCATATCAATGACCTCTCAAAAGCTAGTGCTGTTGACGTCCAAATCAAGTATATTTTACCTCCATTTGTGGTGTTTGAAAAATTGGAGACTATCAATGGCCTGCCATCTAGCATAACCAATGGGAGCGCTGTTAACATCAAGGTAAGGCAGTTATTATCCTCTCCCCGCAAAACCAAACATGCTAAATTACAATTGAATTTCTGAGGGAGCCCTGCCCTGTCTTTGATAATCCCAAACGCTGTTCAGGTTAGTAGCGATAAGATTTGAAGCTTCGTTATACCTGGAGAATGTAAACTAAACTTAGGCGGTAAAGGATTGGGTTGCAGACCACCTAAGATCGACTTCGTAGCTTCAGGAATCCCAATTCCTAAATGTCTAAAGTTTTAATATTTTTTTCATGTCTCTTTCTTACAGTTTAATAGGATAAGTCAAACAAAAGCAATAAGATTTCTCCTGAAGACTCGAGTCGACCATCTGCGCAAGCTCAGTCAAGGGAGAAGTCACGTGGTATCAGCTCACGTGTCGCTGATCTACGCAGGAGAATTTGACATCTGCTTGCAGTCAGGGGTGTCTTTCCCAGGGACTACAGCAACTAGCTTTGTTCAGTATACATTTTACTCGCCGTTAGGTAAGTTGGAAAAGAATTTGTTACCTGACGTGTGCTGGGACTCCCGCGTTTCTTCCGCCATCTTGAAGGGTATTGAACAACAAAACCCTTAATATGAGACTGAAACAGCTGATCTTGTAATGATGATACATTCAAACAGTCTCTGACGAGAAAAGAAACTGATATATGCTTACTGGGAGATGACGTAACTGATGACAAATAACAATTTATATGACGCAATACAAAATATTTGAAATACTGCACGCGTGATGATTGGCTGATAAACGTGTGTTAAAGAAGTATATGATGTGTGTTTGAAAAAAAATTAAAATCAAGTTTCTATATTGTAACACTAAATGATTTATTACAATGCAAGGCTTTAGAAGTAACGTATAGTAATAGTATGAAAAATGAACCATGTCGTCACAATAGTAATGACGTCACTGCAATGACGCGCCTGATGACGCGGTATAAAGCCAACAAGTATATCGTATGATGTTTGTTTTTGGTGCACAACTTATGATTATTTGCAATGAATATTTCAAGACGAAGTACAGTAATAATATGAATACCAGAATGATGTGACGTCACAATAAGGTACTGTGATTACGACACTATCAGAAATGATGTGACGTCACAATGAAGTACTGTGATGACGACACTCAGAAATGATGTGACGTCACAATAAGGTACTGTGATAACGACACTATCAGAAATGATGTGACGTCACAATGAAGTACTTTGATGACGACACTATCAGAAATGATGTGACGTCGCAATGAAGTACTTTGATGACGACACTATCAGAAATGATGTGACGTCGCAATGAGTTATTATGATGACGACACTATGAGAAATGATGTCACGTCACAATAAGGTACTGTGATAACGACACTATCAGAAATGATGTGACGTCACAATGAAGTACTTTGATGACGACACTATCAGAAATGATGTGACGTCGCAATGAAGTACTTTGATTACGACACTATCAGAAATGATGTGACGTCACAATGAAGTACTTTGATGACGACACTATCAGAAATGATGTGACGTCGCAATGAAGTACTTTGATGACGACACTATCAGAAATGATGTGACGTCGCAATGAGTTATTATGATGACGACACTATGAGAAATGATGTCACGTCACAATGAGGTACTGTGATGACGACACTATCAGAAATGATGTGACGCCACGATGAGGCACTTTGATGACGACACTATCAGAAATGATGTGACGCCACGATGAGGCACTTTGATGACGACACTATCAGAAATGATGTGTTCGCAATGAGTTATTATGATGACGACACTATCAGAAATGTGACGTCACAATGAGGTACTGTGATGACGACACTATCAGAAATGATGTGACGTCACAATGAGGCACTTTGATGACGACACTATCAGAAATGATGTGACGTCACATTGAGGCACTTTGATGACGACACTATCAGAAATGATGTGACGTCACAATGAGGCACTTTGATGACGACACTATCAGAAATGATGTGACGTCACAATGAGGCACTTTGATGACGACACTATCAGAAATGATGTGACGTCGCAATGAGTTATTATGATGACGACACTATCAGAAAACAATTTACGAACCAACAAATCCTCTCGTAATATTTCTTTACTTTAGCTTGCGAAAAAGAGTTTGTTCTGAAAGAAAGTCAAGCCTATGCATCGTCTTGGCGCAGAATAAATGACACCCAGCAACACGCACCTCACAGAGCTCGTATCCATAGCAACAGCTCCTGGGTGCCGCTGGAAAGGTTTAGCTTGGACCGCAGGCAGTACTATGAAGTAGATTTTCTTGCGCGGACCAATTTAACAGTGGTAAGTAAAGAGATAGAGTGGGCTACGTATGAATGTGAAATGGGAGTACCGAAATGAAGCATTGTTGCTATCGCATGTTAGAAGAGCTTGTTAGGTCCCTTCTTTGAATCGAGTATTTTTCTCCTTACCAAGACCTAAAACGCTTTTAAAATTACAATTTGATCTGTGAGTCACGCGTGCCCCGACTTAGATCAGTGCAAAAGTTGTTTCAGGGTTTGATCTGTAAGTCACGCGTGCCCCGACTTAAATCAGCCCAGAGGTTTAGTCTCAAGGTTCGATCTGTGAGTTAGCCATGTCCTGACTTAGATTAGCCCAGAGGTTGTTTTAGGGTTTGATCTTTGAGTTAGCCGTGACCTGACTTAGATCAGCCCAGAGGTTTAGTCTCAAGGTTCGATCTGTGAGTTAGCCATGCCGTGACTTAGATCAGCCCAGAGGGTGTTTCAGGGCTCCCCCTGTGAGTTAGCCGTATTCTCAAACAATTTGAATCACATAAACTAACCTTACTATTATTGCAGGTATTAACCCAAGGTGGTACAATCGATGGTCAGGCTGCATTTATCAAGACCTTTGTTCTACAGTACAGCATGGATGGGATGAAATGGGATTACTACAAAGAAAATGGCTATATTAGGGTAAATAAATGGCACCAATATCTACATCAAATCCATGTTGATGCCTTCCGGGTTAACTGTATTCATTCATTACAACATTTAATACATACACACCCAGGCAGATGTTTTAAACAAAACCATGACACATGATTATGATAGAAGGATGATGTTTTTGAAGATTGGGCCATGCATATAGAAGCATGATGCTAATGATGAATGATCGACGATGATGCCTGATGTGATGATGATAGTGCATCATTGTGTATTAATAATTGACCCATATAGAAACATGTTGACAATGATGAATGATATACGATGATGCCTGTGATGATAATGATGATGATACATGCTGTATGCAACATGATCACTGATGACTGTAGAAGCAGCAATGATGACAATGAATGATGCATGATGACTTGTCATCTAATCCTGTACGCACACAAAAACGATATACACATGATGAGCGATAATACACAATGAACAATGAGCTTAATTTTTATAGAAGATTTAATGACTTTGTCCATGTATTGCTGTATTTGTTTCTTTTAATATTTATATTCATGTGTAACTGATGTTTTTTAACTGTGTTTAAATAAAGATTACCTACCTTCATAGGAATTCAAGGCCAACTCGGACGCAACAAACATCAAAAGAAACATCATACAACGGAGAATAGCAATGAGATTTGTTCGTCTTCAGCCAATCAAATGGCACCGAGAGATGGCGTTACGCGTGACATATCGTGGGTGCAGTCACGAGTCACTGAACAAAGGTATTTTTTTAAACATTTGTTGTAATTTGTGACATTCTGTTAAATAAATAAATTTAGTCAATTAATTTAATGAAGAAACTATCTTTGTACTACAAATGTAACACTTAAAACAATCCCCTGTTCCATGATCAAATTAGAATTTAGATGAGAGATGAGGCGTTAAGCCGTGTGGGATTGGCTCGGAAATCATATAAGAACTTGCGTAATAAGTAAATTACGAGCCTTGTATAAAACGACTGAACAAGAGTGCCAATGGGCCTTTCACAACTTCAAGTCGCGTAAAAAATGAGCCAGCTCAACTAGAAACCGTGGACAGCTATTTCGGCCCAGTATTGGGCCTCGTCATCTAGTGAGCTGGTAGAAACTGGTAGAATTTAGAAGTTGATTTTTGCGGAGGGAGAAAAACCTGAGAACCCAAAGAAAAACCCTCAAAGCACAGGAGAGAACCAACAAGCAACTCTACTCACATACAATGGTAATTGCTTTAGAAGGGCTGGATAGTAGATTTTTAGGTTGCTGGGTAATTTTAAAGGAACAGAAATACCCCAATAGAAAATAATTACTAAAATTGAAATGCGAAAATCCTTTTTTCACCCAGATGTTGGAGTAGGCTCTAAAACAATTGCTGATAATCAGATGACCTCTTCATCTACACTGAATACCACACATGCACCCCACTATGCCCGGTTGGACGCACAGTTGGAAGGTGGAGGGTGGTGTGCTGGAACAGAAGACACCAACCAGTACCTAGAAATAGATCTAGGCCAAACCTACAACATTACACAGGTAAGGGGGGTGCTCACCAGTACCTTGAAATAGATATAGGCCACACCCACAACATTACACAGGTAAGGGGGGTGCTCACCAGTACCTAGAAATAGATCTAGGCCACACTTACAATATTACACAGGTAAGGGGGGTGCTAGAAGCAAGGGTGGTGGACTTACTTTCTTTTCAATTGTTGACTATTACAGGTTGCCACACAACCTCGTTATGGTGGTCCTTTGAGCTCAGTGACGTCATTTCTCCTCGACTACAGTAGTGACAGATCAACATGGATCACCTATCAAATCAATGGAGTCAATAAGGTGAGATTCGAATGTCCTCTTAATGATGATAAAAAATAAACAATCAGCGCGTGAGAAATTTGCAAGCTATTGTAAAAAATTGTATTTGATTACAGGTTTTTATCGGAAGCTCAGTAGAACACTTTGCATTACGACAAACACTAAACCAACCCGTCACAGCTCGCTATCTTCGGTTCAAACCAAAGACTTTCGTCGGCAAGATGTGTATGCGGGTTGAAGTATATGGACAGAAAACTAACAGCCCTGCTCAAGGTAACGCTCGATGATTTAAGAAAATACCTAACAGGGCTTTGCCTGGTGTAAGGGAATCTGGATGTTACGATTTAGCTAAAATGATCCAGAATCCAGATCGCGGAATTCATATCCCGTTCCTGTTCTGTTAATAAATGCATTACAGCAAACCCACATATGTAAAAGAAAAGACTATTAAAAGTGAGGTCTACACTACTAATTCCTTTGCCGTTTCAATCTTAGCTCCTCCTTTTATGCGTAGTTTGCTATTGGCTAAAACAAGTGGAATGGTTTCCTTGTGTAACGTACATCACAAACGGTGAGTAGGCATTTAGAAAGTGCTCGCAACGTCGCATTAATCTGAGGCTGCATTGATTTTTCTTGTCGGGGGTGGATTTTTGGGGTATGGGGGGGGGGGGGGATGGATTTAGGGGGTAGATTTAGGGAGGTGGGTTTATGGGGGTGGATTTAGGCAGGTGGATTAGGCAGGTGGATTTAGGGAGGTGGATTTA
This sequence comes from Actinia tenebrosa, assembly GCF_029948245.1. Lineage (NCBI taxonomy): Eukaryota > Metazoa > Cnidaria > Anthozoa > Actiniaria > Actiniidae > Actinia > Actinia tenebrosa. The sequence goes on along the minus strand of NW_028292569.1, from coordinate 23,561,435 downwards.
GGGAGGTGGATTTAGGGAGGTGGATTTAGGGAGGTGGATTTAGGGAGGTGGATTTAGGGGGTGGATTTAGGGGGTGGATTTAGGGAGGTGGATTAAGGGGGTGGATTTAGGGAGGTGGATTTAAGGAGGTGGATTTAGGGAGGTGGACTTGTAGACGGATTTTGGGGGCAGATTTAGTGTGTGGATTAAGGGGGGGGGGGGCAATTTCGCCGCAGTCCTCTCTTTTAGTTTGAAATTCCTATATTTACCTTTTTTTGTTCCCAAATATCCCCAAAATGCAGGAAATAGCATTTCTGGAAACTAAGAATTTTATTGTGACTGTATACTCCCAAACCTTCAATCCTGTGGTTTCATTTACGTACTCAGCAGTGACATTTTTCTAACGCCAATTATTTCCCCCCTCCCCTCTGCTTTCCTGAGATCCCTAGATCCGCAACTGCTAGTCAGCTCTGTCAAATGGCACAAGTGATACTTTTATCTGTAAACAGACATTAATCTTACTTCATTAAATTACTATTATCTTCTTAGCGATAAGCCAAACTGTTTTGTGATGTCGAATTCAGGACTTAGCTGGGCAGGTAAGAGTAAGGATATAGAACATAGGACATAGGATGAGCAAGTATGATAACCTCATCTTTCTTTATTTCCTTCAACAACCAAAAAACTTTCACCTTTTAGTGAAACAACCTCTGGTCTGATCTAAGTCAGGGTAAGGCTAACTCACACATCAAACCTTAAAACAACCTCTGGTCTGATCTAAGTCAGGGCAAGGCTAACTCACAGATCAAACCCTGAAACAACCTCTGGGCTGATCTAAGTCAGTGCATGGCTAACTCACAGTCTATCTTATCCTGAAACGACCTCTAGGCTGATCTAAGTCAGGGCATGGCTAACTCACAGTCTATCTTACCCTGAAACAACCTCTGGGCTGATCTAAGTCAGTCTATAACTCACAGATCAATACCCGAAACAATCTCTGGGCTGATCAAATCAGGGCAATGAAGATTAACGTAAAAAAGGTAGAAACATTTTCTTAAAAAAACTGTGGTTCACACTGTACCACCCAACATGACATGGGATGCTCAGGTGATAATCTAGATGACGTCATCGATATACATATCAATTCCTCTTTTTTCTAGCTATAAATTTTAAAGTGCTATCATTGGTTGGGTAAACGTATCTAGATGACGCCATCGATATGAATATCAATTCCTCTTTTTTCTAGCTATAAATTTTAAAGTGCTATCATTGGTTGGGTATCTAGATGACGTCATCGATATGAATATCAATTCCTCTTTTTCTAGCCATAAATTTTAAAGTGCTATCATTGGTTGGGTATCTAGATGATGTCATCGATATAAATATCAATTCCTCTTTTTTCTAGCTATAAATTTTAAAGTGTTATCATTGGTTGGGTATCTAGATGACGTCATCGATATGAATATCAATTCCTCTTTTTTCTAGCTATAAATTTTAAAGTGTTATCATTGGTTGGGTATCTAGATGATGTCATCGATATAAATATCAATTCCTCTTTTTTCTAGCTATAAATTTTAAAGTGCTATCATTGGTTGGGTATCTAGATGACGTCATCGATATGAATATCAATTCCTCTTTTTTCTAGCTATAAATTTTAAAGTGCTATCATTGGTTGGGTATCTAGATGATGTCATCGATATAAATATCAATTCCTCTTTTTTCTAGCTATAAATTTTAAAGTGTTATCATTGGTTGGGTATCTAGATGACGTCATCGATATAAATATCAATTCCTCTTTTTTCTAGCTATAAATTTTAAAGTGTTATCATTGGTTGGGTATCTAGATGACGTCATCGATATGAATATCAATTCCTCTTTTTTCTAGCTATAAATTTTAAAGTGCTATCATTGGTTGGGTATCTAGATGACGTCATCGATATGAATATCAATTCCTCTTTTTTCTAGCTATAAATTTTAAAGTGTTATCATTGGTTGGGTATCTAGATGATGTCATCGATATAAATATCAATTCCTCTTTTTTCTAGCTATAAATTTTAAAGTGCTATCATTGGTTGGGTACGATGACTTAAACCAGACCCTGTATGGAGTGTCTCATAATCACAACTATTTCTTTAAAACCACTGATTCGCTGCTTGAAAGATGGATCCAGATAAGAGAAGAGGATTGGATGGAAGCGAGGGATAATCTTTCAGTGATTTTACCCAATGAACTGCCAGTATTGCCTGTCACAGACAATAAAGATGAACCAATAGCAGAACTGACGTGGGCAGACAGTAATGGAAACTTTTGGGGAGGTAAAAAAGCCAACAGTCAGGCACACGACAGTCAGACAGACAGGATAGACAGACAGAAAGGTAGATAGGTACACAGATAAAAAGACAGACAGACAGCAACACCCATAGTAGTGTCAGACAGACTTTTCCCAAATTTGCTTGGCCGAGTGACCACCAAACCAAGCGTAACAATGGCTTCAAGTCGAGGTTGGATTTGATTTGCTAATACATTTACTAATACAGTCCGACCTCGACTTAGAGCCATTGTTTTGAGTTCACACACTCGAGTTCATTCGGGAAAGGTTTATTTAGAACTAAACTAGCCATTTCACGGCATTTCTTGATAATCCCTCATATAAAGATACACCTACTTGCAAGAACGTTGTTATACGAAAATAGAACATTAGTGATTTAGTGGGATAGGAATTATATTAAAAAACAAAAGAAGATCACTGAAGCTGAACTTTTTCTATCGTCTTTTAATGTGTACCTTTATCATTAAATTACTAATGTTCTATTCTTGTATCACAACCTTCTTGCAAGTAGGTGTATATAATTTTCTACCATTGAAATATTTAAATTACAGATAAAGGAGGTTGAAGAGCATAGGGCGCGGAGTGGTTTGAAAAGGAGGGGGGAGGGGGTGCCCGATCGGGATGGTCTGGGTTTCAACGAAAACATTCTCCTTCCTTATAATAAACTCTAATGATCAAATGCGTACTTACTTTCAGTTTCAGTCAAAAGAACGAATATAGAACCTGCATAGATCATTCAATTTGATGGCCTAATTCACTGCGTATTTTGTCCATGTAATGCATTATCCTAATTAGAGAGGAGTGCGGGACATCCCACTTTGAAAAAAAGTCAACCCCAGCTCCATAGCTCTGAGTAAAAAGGTATATTCTCTCAAACAAACACTAATCCAAGGTTTGGTTTTATGTGATTTACAGCATCTTCAGACGGCATTTATCATAAAATACCAAGTGGAAGCTGGAAGCCTGTCGCGGTGTGGCACAGGATAGGTAAGCAAAATACCATATAATGTCGAGTTCTTTGAAGCTCTTGACAACACACACTCTTTGAAGCTCTTGACAACACACACTCTTTGAAGCTCTTGACAACACACACTCTTTGAAGCTCTTGACAACACACACTCATAGTGAACGAATCTCCTTTATGATTTCTATCGAAAATGACTGAGAATCTTCCCTCATGTAATCAGTAATGGAAGGTATTTATATAATGGGAGGTTCTTATATAACATATTCCATATTGTCTAAATGGGCTTTACATCTGTGATCAGCGGAGGACTTTACGGGCTCCATATTAAAGCGCTATTAGCAGCCAGCTTACAATCCGTGAGTGATTTGTTAGTACATTAGTGTTATGCCTCCAAACTGGGATAGCCTGTTGAACCGGGAGACAATCCCCTACTCTTACACGAAAAAGCATTACTGCCTCGGGCAAATAAAACTACATAGTAGATCACCAATCCACCGAGGCTGAAATTATCAGTGATCATAGTATTAAAGTAAGGAGTAATATATAGAATCAGTCACTTTTCCATTGTGGAATTAATCTTGGAATTTATGTTGTTGTTTTTTTGTTTTGTTTTTTGTTTTGCAGACATCAACGAGTGTGGATCATCTCCTTGTCTCAACGGTGAATGTATTGAACAAAGTTCTTCGTACAAGTGCGAATGTCTAGTTGGATTCAATGGGACTCATTGCGAAAACAGTAAGTTAGAACACGTACATTAAATCATATTTTACAAAACGCGCGCACGTGTCTCTTTACTGCGATATAAACACGCTGGGAGCGGAGCTGTAAGTCGCAAAAGCGTAATAGAGCCGTTTGATGTAAAAGTGAAATAGGGCAATTTTTTTGTTTCCAGTGCTGTATTCTTACACTTCTATACAAGGTTGATGAGCGTGTGGATGACGTAAGCACCGAGCTCCGTTCCTATATACAGCACATGTACAATTCTCGACCAATTAGAGCGCGCGTAGTGAGATGACTATATAATAACAAGCAATATTATCAGGCCTAGAATCAAACTTATTCAAAAACGTACTGTTGATAGTACTTACCAAGCCTCCGCTCGGACACAAACCCATGAACACACCTCGAGGCAAAGTCCACTTCCGGTTAGGTTCAGCCATTGGTTACCAACAATTACGATCCCAAATTAACTTTTACTAATGATTGTTTACACCAGACATGGATGACTGCCTACCCGATTCTTGTGAAAATGGAGGAACTTGTATCGATGGCGTTAATAACTTTACTTGCTTGTGTATGCAAGGCATTTATGGACGATATTGTGAAGAAGGCAAGTGCTTTCTTAGCTAAAATATAAGAGATAAGATTGGATCATATCATATCATTGCAGTGCAGTGCATGATGTCACAGTTGTATAATAATGTTCAATGTTTAACCACCGTTTCTGTATACATTCAACAGTAATATCGATATGCTCGGACGAGGAACCCTGCAAAAATAATGGGACGTGCATTGATGGGCTTGGGAACTACACCTGTGACTGCCCGACAGGAATGCTGGGCTACACGTGCGAAATCAGTAAGCAAATAAGAATTCTAATTAAAGTAGCAGATCACGTGCGAATCAAAATAAGAACAGAAAAAATCCTTTAAATTGCTCGATTCGTTGCAACAACATCTGGGGTTTTCCAAGGACTCTTTTTACCTTTTTACCTTGGGCGTAATATTTTCACATTCAGACCATGTGGCATTCCTTTGAGAATGAGATTCTTCGTTTGAGTTGTATACACACTCATGTGTCTTCTCGTGTGCAACCGTGAAACAAAGAAATGATACTCTTGAGAATGACACGTGGTCTGAAATGGGAAAACACTAATACGCCCAAGCTAAAAAGGTCTTTTCACAAATCGTATTAGAATTTGGTGTTTTTGTGGAGAGAGGAAAACCAGAGAACCCGAAGAAAGCCCTTTGAGTCAAGGAACACACCCAAAAAACTCTACTCACATAAGATGCTGAGTTCAGGAATGAAACCCTAGACCCAAGAGGTGAAAGGCGAGAGTACTACCACAACACCACCATTGATTCCACAAGAGTATTGATCTATGAATTACCTCAGTAATGTTGATCTCGACTTGGTTTTTGTTTTTCCCCCAGATTTTGACGACTGTTATAGTCAGCCTTGTTTGAACGGAGGGCAGTGTGTTGATGGCAATAATGACTACTTCTGCGCATGCCCAGACGGCTTCGATGGAAAAAATTGCGGTGAGTACAAAGCTTCCTGCAAAGGTTCTGAAAGACTTGTGTTTTGTTCATGTGTTAATCCTTATCCACCACGAATATTTCTAATGGATAGAAAAAGTCGTGCCTGATTACAGGACTGTACTAACAGATTTGGTTTTATGTTTGAAAAGCTATTATACTATCATAAAACATTGCATATTTTAGTACTCTTGTAAATTCGCTGGTAATTTCTTAGTTAAGATGATGATGATGACGACGACGATGATACCTGATGACGATGATGATCACATACATGATGATGATAATGTTGATGACGACGATAGTGATGATAATAATGACGATGATGATGATTATGACGGTGATCATATACATGATGACGATAAAGTTGATGACGATGATGATGATATGATGATGCTGATATATGATGATGATAATGATGATGATATGATGATGGTGATGATGATGATGATGATAATGATGATGATAATGATGATGATATGATGGTGATGATGATGATGATGATGATATGATGATGATGATGCTGATGATGATGATGATAATGATGATGTTAAAACAATGTTCTCCACAGAGAAAGGTAGAGGATTTAAAGTGATTACAACAGCAACAACAACGTACAAAAATGTCGAATTCCTAGTCATCCATGCAACCATCGAATCGAGTGGAAGGTCTTTTAACAGTAGTTGGTGTGAAGACTACAAGATGCTGTGCAAGGCCTACACAGCTAGACCCGTAGGTCAGTTCCACAAATCACGTGATGACAGCCATGACAGGAGGCAGGAACAATAGACCATTTTCTCAAGATTGCGTGCGCATCCAACTTGATGGGCCAAAAAATTTTAAAAACGCAAATTCAGTAAAATAGAACTATCCCGAATTCGCTTGACTGGTGACGAAACAATGGTTTCAAGTCGAGGTTGAACTTGATGAATAAAAGAATCAAGTTCAGTCTCAACTTCAAACCATTGTTTCTTGGTCAGTCAAGCGAATTCGGGATATAATAGGTCTATTGAAGACGGTTTGATATTTAAAGAGGAGAATTAACAAACGATTTTATGAATTCTTTTCAAAAAATCTCATAGAGATGTATGATAATTCTCATTATAAAGCTCCTGTTCTGGTATCGTGGCGCGTCAAGTTTCTCAAATTTGGATGAGCGGCCAACCATGAAAAAAAGGTCGAATCTGCTCTAATCTGATTTACATGAAAAATAATTCAGTTTCCCAGGATCGAGAGACTCATTGTTATGCCTCCTGTCATGGCTGCCAACATGTGATGGTGCAAAGCAAGCCTCTATTGGTTTTACTTCTTCTTATAAACGTCTAGTGATGGGAAAGCGAGAAGAAAGAATTTTGAAATATCACTGCGATAACTAAATCAACGCGAGACGAATTGAAGTGAATATTAGAACATTGGAAAGGAATTTTTCTGGTCAGTCGCGTGATTCACTTGGATATATCTCCAGTTAATAAATTCCAAATTCCAACCGTTTCTATTTCAGGTTGTGGACGATCTTTCAGGAACGATACAAGAATCACAAAGTGCCGCGACGACTTTGATGCTCTCATGATTACCGGCGACCCTATTGGCTGTCAGTCAAGTGACACGGTAGCCACAGTGTCACGGCAAGCCGGATTCAATTCAGCCTTCTCAAACAATTCGTTCGCTTTTGGTTCATGCGATGGTGTATGTCCATACCAGTTAGACGAAAATTCTTGTCCAGAATCGTTGCCTTGCCTAAAATTAAATGCGGATCAAAACGTTTTTACCGTGTGCTCGAAGAAAAGCGACAGCAGTTTTGTTGTCCACGAACACAGGGATATATTCCACGAAAACACGACTTACAAGATCTTGAAATTGGATATTGTTGCCACTCGATATTCGTATCACAAAAACTGGTGTCGGGATTATCAGAAACTGTGTGAATCTTATGGACTGCGTCCTGTAGCATTCAACCAATATTATGAGTACCAAACCCATTATGGTACTCCCGGAAAGACCTATCACGCCGTCGTACAGAAGAACCTTTACTTTTCAAATACAGCATCAAACATTCTTTATAAGCTTGCAAAGGTAGTAGGTTTTCCGGAGGCAATTTCCTCAAACACCTTTGCAATTTATCGAACCGAGGACAGTTACTCGTGCGCTAATTATGTACCTAGTTCGGGCTCGATTAATAATAATTTATACTTATTTTACGACTCGCGTCGTTCACAAATGTACACGGCTTGTACTGATGGTGCTTCTACAAGCGCATTCAAAGTCCTTGAGACACGCGAGATAACTCATCAGGGTATTGACTTTTTGGCCCTGCAGGTTAAGATACCTCGACAAGTTAAGAAAGACTGGTGTAGAGAATATCAAAGCCTCTGTGAATCCTTCAACAAGCAGCCAATTGGATGTAGTGTGACGTATCAGTTCGAAGAAAATAGTCTTTGTCGAGATGAGTACCGTGCAATGACACCACGAGCAGATATTCTCGGTTGCCCTTCACATGCTAAAGCAGCAGCCGTGGTGAACATGGCTGGGTTCTCCGAAGCCGACGTTAAGAATACATTTGTGTTTCATGAGTGTGATCAGTGTATTTCAAAGGATCCAGTGTGCAGCTCTGATTTTGCTGACGTTGCTTGCTTGGATAGGAATTTGTCGGACAGTATAGCATACACGTTATGTGCTGAACCAGAGGGCGCTTTTTCTGTCTTGAGTAAGACTTGGACTACTTTCCAGAACCTGCCTTACCTTGCGTTACATGTAAGAGTTCCCAAAGACGGGCGTTCTAAGTTCAACAACTGGTGTACGGAGTATAAAGAGTTGTGTGGCCTTTATGGGTTAAAGCCTACTGGTTGTGGTACTGCCTATACGTCAGCAGAATACATTGATTGCGAAACAACTTACTCGTCCTCTCGTCCAAGCAATAATGATCTCTCGTGCGATCCATCATCAATGGTACAACAGATAGTCTATGACGCTGGTTATCATCAAGCAAGTACTTCGTACTCATTTGGCTTTTACCGGTGTTCGTCATATTGTACAAACACTCTGTCGTCGTCTTGTTCTACACCCTTGTACTGTCTTCGAAATAATCATGTCAAGAAAGAGGCATACACCGTGTGTCGAGGTCCAAGACAAGTGTTCGGGGGCATTACTCGGATAGTTAAAACGACTTACAATGGACAACAATATCATGTAATTCAGTTGAAACTTCCTCAAGACGGCAAGTCAAAGCACAAAAACTGGTGTAAGGAGTACCAAATGGTATGTAAAAGTTATGGACTGAGGCCGACAGGGTGTGGAAGAAGCCGACTGAAGGACGCGGGTCTGCGAGCTTGCCGTGATCAGTACGACTCAGTGATGACTGATGACCAGCTTGGCTGCGACCCGCGGGATGTCGTTTCTCGGATAGCAGTTCATGCCGGTTTAACGGATGCCACGATTCAAAACTCTTTTGCCTTTTATAATTGTTCTGATTGCCCTAGGATATTACCTTCTTCTGGATGCACAGGAGGTGTGTACTGCCTGAACCGTAACATTGCAGGAGGGACAGTCTATACCGTATGCACAGATTCAGATAGTAATTTTATTGTTCATGATACCAAAGAGCATGTCTCACAGGGGACCAACTTCCTTGTAGTCAAAGCGGAGGTGCCGGCTGCGCTCACTTCTCAAGCTTCCAACTGGTGTCTGGACTATCAGAAGCTTTGCCGTTCATACGGTCGATTACCAACAGGAATATCTGGGGAACACAATCACAATCCAGAGGCGACAGGTTGTAAAAGCTATTATGGATCAGTTATGCTCGAAGAAAGCTCGAACATTCCTTGGACCCCGGCCTCACAAATAAATAGCATCATCCTTAAATCAAAGATTCGCACATACACTACTTCCAGCAGGAGTTTTGGTTTTGGTCAATGTCCAAGCCCAACAACTTGTCCAAGCACAATAACGTCTTCCTGTTTCAATGACTTATATTGCTTTGTAACAAACACTAAGAGAATGACACATGCTTTGTGCACAGATCCTGATAGTAATTTTCGACTCATCGATGATAGAGAGTACAAATATTTAGGTCGCAACTACACAGTGATTCACGCCTCGGTGCTAGATGACGGTACTTCAAAACATGACACGTGGTGTCATGACTACCAGCGTCTTTGTGAGTCGTTCGTGAAGCTTCCTCTAACGTGCGGTTCTGACTCATGGAAAAAGAGAGACTTTTATCAATGCAGAGATGAATATGGCGCTGCAATCTTTGAAGAAAATCCTGTTAGATGTGATTCAAATGATGACGCAGTTAGCATTGCAAGAGGTGCTGGTTTTACTGAAGCAACGAACTTTAACACTATAACGTTCCACAACTGCAGTTTGTGTTCTAAATACCTCAGCGAGAAACCCGATGAAGCTGTTTATCCACTGCGTAAAGGAATTAAGGAAATCTACGCACTGTGTACAGATTCAAACAGCAATTTTGAAGTCCTTAAATCAAGTGCGACTGAATATAACGGAGTTCCTTATACAGCTTTGCAGCTAAGAACCCCAGTAAATGGATTATCAAGGCATGAGAATTGGTGCAGGGACTATGAACGCTTGTGTGCTACATTTGGACAGCAGCCTACCGGTTGCGGCGAGACATACAAAACGCAAAGCGGCTATGGTGAATGCGGCACTATTTACAATTCCTCCATGCCTTGGAATAACCATTTTGGTTGCATGCCAAACTCCAATATGCAGAAAGCTATTTATAAGGTTTTCAAATCAGCCAGCACGACAAACACGTTTGGATTTTATTACTGTGACGGAGCTGGATGCCCAAACCTGTTTCCAAGCTCGGGTACAATTAACGGTATTTACGGGGCTCGAAAAAGTGACTCGGCGTACCTTAAACATTCGCTCTGCGTAGATAGAAAACCGGGCTTCCATTACATTAGCCAAAAAATATATATTCGAGAAGATACCAACTATCTTATTGTTAAGGCGGTATTACCTTCTACGGGGAAATCTCAGTATGAGAATTGGTGTCGTGACTACGAGAAACTATGTGCAATGTTTTCTCGAAGGCCGCTTGCCTGTGGAACTGAAAAATTACTAGAACACAAACATCGTTCATGTAGGACCCGCTACAACGCTGTCATGCCGTCTGATGGCTACACTGGGTGTGGTCCAAATGTTACTCTTCTGGCGCAAATGGCCGTGACTGCAGGATATACAGATGCAATCACTACAAACGTGTTTGCAATGAGATCTTGTGACTCCTGTGGTGATAGCATTCCTGCGTCAGGGGCAAACGAACATCTTCATAGCATCAACATGCAAGTACAAAACCGAGAAGTATATGCCTTCTGTGTTCACTCAGACAGTAATTTCCAGGTATTGAAGACAAAGTCGGTAGTGTTCCGGTCTTGGAGGTACTTGGCTGTTAAAGTTAAAATTCCTTCAAATTCAAGATCTCAGCACGAAACTTGGTGCCGGGATTATCAGCGCATGTGCGAATCCTTTGGTAAACGACCTGTGGCTTCTTATTCTGTAGACGAAAAGACGGAAGCCAGACTTGATTGTAGACTGTCTTATAATGCTTATCAACCCGATTCCACCCAAGCCTGGAGTTCTGACACTTACCCTTACGTCTATGAAATGAACTTGAAGGCAAAATTTGGCAGCACAATTTCATACCAGGCATTCTCATTTTATGCCTGTACCTCTTACTGCTCTAAAACAATGAGTACAAGTGGATGTCAGAGTTCAATTCGATGCCTAGCACGCAACCATTTGATAAATAAAGAAGCCTACACACTTTGTGCAGATCCAGACAGTGGATTTGAAGTTGTTTTCAACAAAACAACGATTATGAATGGGACAGAATATTTGGTAATTGGGGCAAACGTACCACTTTATGGTCGATCTCGATACGAGAACTGGTGCCGAGACTACCAGAAATTATGTCAGACCTATGGGAGAAGACCGCTGGCTTGTGGAAACAGTTATCGACATGACAGCCAATACACAAGATGTCGAGATGAATACAATGGACTGATGTTTCACGACGATATTTCACTCTGCAATCAAAACGAAAGAGTCATGACAATTGCCAGGCATGCTGGATTTACCAATGCAAACGAAAACAATTCATTTGCGTTTCATGCGTGTGAACAAAGCGATTGCCCGCAGTCATTTGGACAGAGATTTACCCCGTCGTTCTATTCTGCCGGAGAGAACCCAAATGATCGACAGGTGTATACGGTGTGTGTCAACGCAGACAGCAATTTAGACATCATATTTGCAAAGCCCCAAATCTATTCAAGTGAAGATTTTCTGGTCATTAAGGCCAGATTACCTGGTAATGGTCAATCAAAGTACGAAAACTGGTGTCGTGACTACGAAAGGCTGTGTGATTCATATGGAATGCGACCGACAGGAGCTGACATGCGTTACTTGGCAAAGTCAGCAAATACACTTTGCAGAGACAAATATCGGTCTGTCATGTTAACCACAAGTTTGATTGCCAGTCCTCCAAATACCCAGGCAGACACAATCACGTCTTATCGTACTGATACAGCCGCTGCGTCTAATTCATTTGCATTTGATATATGTCGTGATGAAGATTGCACAAAAACGCTGCCGCAATCCACATGTAGTTCTTCTTTGCGCTGTATTTATCAGACGGTACCTAAAAAGTACGCTCACACTATGTGCGTTGAGCCACTAACAAATTTCAAGGTACTGGATCACAGAGAAGTCAGATACTTGAGCCGAAGTTTCCTAGCCATAAAAGCAACGATAAAAAACACAAATGCTACATCAAAAAACGCCAACTGGTGCTTAGATTACAAAATACTTTGCGAGTCGTACGGAAAAAGGCCATTGGCCTGCCCAAACTCGTACGCATCTGGTCATCAGTATTACCGCTGTCAAGAAGAATTCAACGCTGTGTTGATGGAATCAAGTGAGTGTCCTCTTAACAGCTTCGTATCAGATATTGCCAATTCTGCTGGGTTTACTCATGCAACTCCAAGTAATTCCTTTGCCTTTCGTAGCTGCAACGAAAGTGCTTGTGTAAAACACTTAAATGATTCCGGTTGCGACAACTCCCTCTACTGCATCAGCAGGAGAGTACCCAATCGAGAGGTTTATACCGTATGTGCCAACAGTGATTCCAGCTTTGAAGTTATCGATGCTAGATCAGTTGTTCATAGCAGCATTAACTACGTCGCGATCAAGGCACGCCTTCCAAGCCACGGAAAGCCAATGCATGAGAATTGGTGCAAGGATTATCAAGTACTTTGCGAGTCCTACGATGCACGACCAACTGGATGCGGAGAAGCCAACATAAACCACCCTGATTATGGCCGGTGTGCGTCGAAGTACCACAGCAATATGCCTGGAAATAACTATTTTGCATGTACTTCGACCACAAATATCAAAGTAATTGCTAACTCGGCAGGCTTCGCCGAAGCAACCGAAACAAATTCATTTGCTTTTCAAAACTGCTCTGATGCAGCATGTAATCGCGATTTGCTTATTTCGGATTGTCATGGATCATTGCATTGCCTCAATGCAAGCCTTCTTAATCAGGAAGTCTTTACCGTGTGTCGTAGACTCTACGAGTCAAACTTCAAGGTGCTGCAAGTAAAAGATACAGTTTACCAAGGAGTTGCATACAAAGCTATAAAAGCTAGGCTTCCCTCAAGTAGGTCTTCTCGCAGTAGTGACTGGTGTCTAGATTACAAAATCTTATGCAACTCGTACGGTCAAAGTCCAACTGGCTGCGGCGAAAAGCACTCTGGAGATTCGGTCTATTCAAGCTGTGCATCTCAATATGGATCTGTCATGTTACCTGGCAATAATCTTGACTGCGACCCTCGAGTTATGGTGTCCATAGTTGCAAAAGCAGCAGGGTTCTATAATGCCTCCTATGAGAATTCCTTTGCGTTCCACCGCTGTACCGGGTACTGCTCCTCTTCAATTCCGACAACCGGCTGTTCGCCATCTCTTTCGTGCGCTAATGCTCAAGCAGCAAGGCATCTCGAAGTCTATACCCTATGTACCAACTCTTCTCATAGTAACTTTGAAGTTATGGACAGCAGACAAGTGGAGCACAATGGAATGCGTTACACGGCTCTAAAAACCCGCATTCCTCAAAATGGTATCTCACTCAACGAAAACTGGTGCCGGGACTACCAAAGACTGTGTGATCAGTACGGAGGACGTCCCACGGGCTGTGGAGAAGCTAGCAAAACAAACAGCAACTGCTCGCTTTGTAGCACAATGTACGATTCTTTCATGCCTTCGAGTGATTTTCTGGGATGCAATTTGACGAATAATGCTGCAGCAATTATCACTAAGTCAGGACTTAAAGGCGCTGCTCTGGAAAACACTTTTATTTTTCATCAATGCGATAACTCTAGTTGCACCAAAGAGCTACCACATCGTGAATGCAGCAACTCGCTGAATTGCATTAGCAAAAATGTTTTGGCTGGAGAGGTTTACACACTATGCCTCGATAAGAACCAGCGACACAATTTTGAGGTCGTGAATTCCAACTCGACGTCTTACAATGGAATAGAGTATCGGGTGATTGAAGTTAGGATACCAGAGAATGGCAGATCAAAATGTGAAGATTGGTGCCGTGATTATCAGAGTCTTTGCGAGTCATTTGGAATGAGACCAACTGGTTGCCAAACAAGTAGCTCTGGTTTTCCCGGTAGATGTGAAAGATACAATTCCTTGATCATTCAAAAGAACGAACCTTGCTTGGCGACAGGATTCGCTAAGGTTATCGCAAATGCTGCAGGATTTTCTCGAGCCAATTTAACCAACACAATAGCATTTGATGACTGTAGTCCTAGCAAGTGTCCAACAAGACTAGATAGTCCAGACTGCGCCGAAAGAGCCAACCCATTCTGCAATCTTCGCAACACTTCACAGAGTTTTGGCTACGCAATATGCGTCAAAGCGAACTATACCTTGCAAGTACAAGAAACAAGGAATATTGCCCATGATGGTGTTACATACAAGATAATTCGAGCACATCTTCCTCAAAATAAGAAGAAGGTCAACTGGTGCTTGGAGTATCAACACGTTTGTGAGTCGTATGGACAGCGCCCTGTGCTTCGTATAGAAGATGCATACAGGACTCAGGGTGCTTTAACGTGTCGCGACCAGTATAATTCCATTTCAATCAACGCCACCAATGAAACCCATGTCTCAGTATTGGCAACTGTAGCTGGATTCAACAATGCTACGCGTCTCAATTCGTTCGCATTTTCACGCTGTTCAACCGCGTTTTGCAGTGCTTCACTTATCAATGAAACATGTGGATCAACTTTTGATTGCGTTAACAATAACAACGCGTCTACCGCAGAATATTTTCATCTTGCCTGCATCAAGGAGTTGCCTGTAAGCAATTTTGAAGTCTTGAGCACTAAGCAAGTGAAGTATAATCAAGATATGTACTTGGTCATTGAAGCTCGACTTCCTTCCGACGGAAAATCGAAGTACGAAAATTGGTGCCGAGACTATCAAAAACTATGCGAGAACTACGCTCTGCGTCCATTAGGCTGCGGCCGTGATAGATACCAAAGTGATCATGAGATGGCTTTATGTTTGGCAAGGTATGGTGCCGTGATGCCACTTGACACATCCCTCGAGTGTCCCGTGAGACAACGAGTTAAACTACTTGCTCAAAAAGCAGGATTTGGAAACGCTATTTTAGAAAACTCATTTGCTCTTCACAGATGTACTGAGTGTACAAGATTTTTGAACAGCTCGCTCAACAAAGGTGTGTATCCCCTATCGAAGGATCTTCATGGTGGAGTAGTATATACCCTCTGCACAAGAGATCAAAGTAGCAATTTCGAAGTTGTAGAGACACGAATTACCCGTTTCGAGAACAAAGAATTCCTTGTGATTCAAGCTCGACTCCCCAGATTTGTCGGCAAATCGAAACAAGTGGATTGGTGTAAAGATTATCAAATGCTCTGTGAATCATTCGGCCGCCGTCCCGTTGGTCGTGCTTATTTATCCGAGACTTATGGTGTTAGCCTTTGTTCCAAGCTTTACAATTCCTTTATGCTCGTCAACGCTGAACTGCCATCGAATATTCCAAGCGGGGTGAGTCAAATAGCGCTTCAAGCAGGATTTTGGCGAGCCACAACTGTTAACTCGTTCGCTTTTGAGAACTGTAAAGATTGCTCCCAGTACCTCCTTTCCACTTGCAGTTCCACAGTTGGTATGAATTGCTTGACAGACAGAGAATTTGAGGTTTACACCGTGTGTGTGTAGGCTTTAGTTGTTAGAAACTTTATCAAGACTTTTAAACAGGTACTCAGAGCAGAGTAGAATTTCAATGGGGTACCAAAGACCCATCACGCCATGCCTTAATGGCTGTATACAGGGTATAGAGGCTTTGCACCATCAGGTGATGCCAGCCATGACAAGAGGAATGATCAATCGAATCTAGTCTTATCTGATTTACATTAGAAATTATTCAGTTTCCCAGGGGAAAAGACTTGTTGTACCTCCTGTCATGGCTGCCATCACGTGATGGTACGAAGCCTCTATTTCTTAAAATTAAAAATTTTATTGGGGTGGAATGGATGGACACAAAGCGACAGATACGATATCCTCTGCGGTTCCCGTTTCCTAAGCACATATGTAATAACATACCCCAGTAGGCGAAGCGCATTGGCCATCTTCGGAATATTGCAGCATGATCGTGGAAATCAAATCTGAAAAATAAGAACCATATGGCAACGTTTATTGAACATGTTGTGTATTTTGGTCTAGCTCCGGTACGAACATCTTTGCTTATCATATACAGTCAATGTCATTGTCCACCGAAAAAAGACATTTACACATTTACACATTTACACATTTACACATTTACACATTTACACATTTACACATTTACACATTTACACATTTACACATTTACACATTTACACATTTACACATTTAGACTAAAAGAAATATCACGTGTTTCATTTTGTATTCTTTGCCTCGTGACGTCAGCCTGAACTTTAAATGTAAAATTAAACTCGTGAATTGAAAATCCAGAATGCCCCGACCATTTAGTGAGGATTTAAGATGGAGAATGGTATTTCAGCGTTTGTTTTATGCCAGAACGTTTGAGGAAACATGTGATATTTCTTTTTGTGTAAATGTGTAAATGTGTAAATGTGTAAATGTGTAAATGTGTAAATGTGTAAATGTGTAAATGTGTAAATGTGTAAATGTGTAAATGTGTAAATGTGTAAATGTGTAAATGTGTAAATGTGTAAATGTGTAAATGTGTAAATGTGTGAATGTGTAAATGTGTAAATGTGTAAATGTGTAAATGTGTAAATGTGTAAATGTGTAAATGTGTTCTCGGTGGACAACGTTAATGACATTGACTGTATGTCCTCTATATGATGTTTGTACCAAAGATGGACCAGAGTGCTTGGAGCTTATGATATGGACTTTGTAAAACGTCTACTGTAGGTTTGGCACCATCATTAGGTGAATGCGGTCTGGTTATAAGATGACAAGAACGATATAATCATTCAACATGAAAAAATTCAATGGTTTATGTGGTTTATGTGGTTATTTTCACATCACCAGGACACACTAATCAATGCATACAGCTATTTCAAAAAATGTTGACTTCTGAATGACTTGATAGCGTATATTGAATCATAGCAATTAATGACATTGGGGCAGTTAATGCCCGGTTCAGACGTCGAACTTTTCATGAGCCGAACCCAATAACATCAAAGACCACCTTATTATCCATTGTTTTAAATGCGTTCGGTTCATGAAAAGTTCGACGTCTGAACTGAGCCTAAGCCAATTTCAGGTTAAACGTACATGATTTAAATAATGTATCCATACAAGATATTCTATTTTATTAAATTACAGAATGGTTTTATTTACATTTTAGCTTAATTCTAAACCTGCGTTGTGCTATTCAGCATGCAGTATTCAGTCTAGCATTCAACATTTTTTGAAATAGCTGTAAATTTGCCTTCATTCCTATTTGCAAAGAGCAGTAGACCATCATATTCTCGTTTATCATATGCACTTAAACGTAAAAGCATTTAAACGTTATAGGCTCGAGGCAAAGTGATTATCGTCTAAGAATCACTGGTTGCTCGACCAATCACATGGCGTGAAACTCTATATACAGGTGTAAAATAAAACTAAAATTGATTATTTCGAGTGTAACACTAGTATTCTAACAAAAAAAGGAAGTTTATAGTCCATCGAGACTATGACTCACTCACAAGGCCATTTTCAGCAGCACCGATAAAATAACACTTTTCACACAGCCATCCAAAATATACAGGTAAAATAGATCAGTTACAAAGAACAGGGATCAATCCCTTTCTGAAAATTCTTCCTAACCTAAGAAGAGATACTACACTGATAATAGAATAGGCATACGTGCATATGTAAATACATGTAATACATTAATCAAATGATGTAATCAATAAAGTCATAAATAAGCAATCAAAAATTTAAGGAAAAATAATTAATCAGAATTTATGCGTAGACCGCGAAAACGTTTTTAAAATCGCATTCAGAATCGTCCTTATTTCGATTCAATTTTCACACGGCTTTTTAATTGCTGGTCCTTTTTTTGCTCCGATCAATGATCTTGAACTTATGCCAAATTTACCCGAATCTCTTCCGAAAGGGTACGACAGAATCCGGGGCTGAATCGTGCTATAGTTTATTCTAAGTCCTAAATCATTTCAAGGTACTGCACTTTAAATGAATTGACTGACAATGTCAGAAAACCCACAGAAATGAACTTTCTAGAAGAATGGTCTCGTTTGTCGTGCAGGTGCATGTTATTGCCGCCATTGCCATATTGCCGTCATAGCCGCCATCTTGGTTGGCGACAACAAAGCATTCCTCATTAACATCTATTGTTAGATCAACCAAGATGGCGGCTGTTTCATTGTTATTTATATGTCAAGGGATTTTGAGTCGCATGGTTGCATTCACTCTATGCAGGGCATTATCTGTGAAACAAAGAGAAGCGCAAGGCCCAACTATCGAGGGTAGATATACCTAGTCGTATGTTTTTCCTTTCGGACAAGGTGCTGTTCTCCATTAACTTTTTATTTTTGTGTTCAATGGAATGCTTGAGAAGACTATGGCCATATATGGATGCAATAGTCCCTTTCACATTTCCCTGCCCCAATCTTGAAAGTAGCCGTGGTAGCGTGCTTCCAATGAGAGACCTTTTTAAAATCTTGAACAATTATTCATTCATTCATTCACTCACTCACTCACTCTCACTCACTCACTCACTCACTCACTCACTCACTCACTCACTCACTCACTCACTCACTCACTCACTCACTCACTCACTCATTCATTCATTCATTCATTTATTTATATATTTATTCATTTACATTCATATTTTAACAGGGAGCTTCTTCACTCATTAACCTAACAATTATTTTATCTAAGGCTCGTAATTTACCTATTACGCATGTACATAAAAATAGAACGACTATTCTCAGCACTCGTGATATCCTTCACGTTTTACAAGACAGTAACAACATACCCAAGTACTATTGTAATGTTAATCATATTTCTCTATAGTTACGATTGGTTTGTTTGCCGCTGTATACGCGCAGTTCAAAAACCGTTAGATTACCAAGTAAAACATTTGCATTTCTACAACTGGATCAACGTTTGAGAAAACGAGTTTTTTATAGAAAGATGGTTATTTTAATTCAAGAAAATAGTCAGTCCTTAGTATTTCGCTTTTATACAAAACGTGCACGAATGTAGACAGAACTTGAGAATTATCGGGTAATTGAAAATTAATGCTTTAAACATCTGTTGTTTAGGGGAACGATAATTGAGTTTTAAGTACAATAACTGCTGTTACTCTTTGGCACGCGCCTTGCAATAGAGATAGGATGTCATATTATCTGACGTAGTTCGTCTCTTATATTAACAGCTGATTACCATGTGCAAAGATATTTTTGTCTGAGTTTCTGAGACTCATAAGACCTTTATTACACCGCCTTCCAATGCATGCCTGAAAGACATTCTCAGTTCTCAGTACACCAGGGTTTTTTAATATATTTTTCTTGGTCAGGTTTCTTGGTGTTGCAGGATGTATTGTATTCTTGGTCAGGTTTCTTGGTGTTGCAGGATGTATTGTATTCTTGGTCAGGTTTCTTGGTGTTGCAGGATGTATTGTATTCTTGGTCAGGTTTCTTGTTGTTGTAGGATGTATTGTATTCTTGGTCAGGTTTCTTGGTGTTGTAGGATGTATTGTATTCTTGGTCAGGTTTCTTGGTGTTGCAGGATGTATTGTATTCTTGGTCAGGTTTCTTGGTGTTGCAGGATGTATCGTATTCTTGGTCAGGTTTCGCCTTTAGTCCTCAAAAATAATAGTAATACTCATTCGCGGTCGTAAAAGAGAAACGAGACTCGATATATCTTTGTTATTATGCACAGTCAATTCCAAAATCACTGTCGGGTTCAAAACATAGAACATAAAAGCTAAGACCGAAAGGTCTTCTGGAAAATGAGATAATTATCCGCTAACGTATTCATTTGAGAAACACAGGACTTCGATACGACAAAAGCCTCCATGATGTCTATTAGTGGAGCAATTTATGAACATTCCTCGCACATAGATACATCTAATTAACGTGCTTCCAATGTTTTAAACCCGATTATGATTTTGTAATGAAGTGTGTACATTAAATATCCTAGAATATATCTATATATATCTAGGGAGGGAGGGAGGGATGAAGGAAGAAAGAAAGAAAGAAAAAAGAAAAAGAAAGGAAAAAGAAAAGAAAGAAAAAAGAAAAATAGAATTAATGAAAAGAAAGAAAGGAAGAAAATGGAAAAGAAAAGGAAAAAAAGAAAAGAAAAAAGAAGAGAAGGAAAAAGATATAAAAAAAGCAAGCCGATTAAGCCTTTCAAATGATTTGTGTAATTCTTTACAATAATAGTAATATTCTGACATAAGAATAGCGTCAGATTTGACAACTGTGACAAGTATAATGTCTCAACATCAAACACCGCTCACAAATGTCACCTGCAATAACCCTTTTATTTTTATTCCTGGAATTTAAACATTCTTTATTAGAATTATCCTTCTTTTCCTCGTCTAGCTCTTAGTAGGGGTTAAAGCGCAATGGACGGACGTGACCGGACCATTTCTTGAAAAATAATCTTAGCCTACTGAACGCTGAGAATATCTCACTATGAGCCATCGCGAAAACGTGGCAGCTAAATAAGACTTTAATTGCTATTTATTGACAATGTTCCCTATTTCCGCGGCAATCCTCAAACCCTCATAAAAGCATCAATGAATTTAAATATTCAAAGATAAACATCGATTGGCATTTTCAGATTATTTCAATACACTCATGGTGAGAACAAGAATTCTTTTGTTTCCAGTAACATATACTCTCAAGATAATGTCCTCTTTGTAAACATTTTTTTCCTTACAAAAACATACTCTTTTTCAAATCCATTAATAGCGAGAGTTTGAAAAGATTGTTTGGACATTGCAACGAGTGCTGCTGCCAGCTTTATACACTTGGCAAATAAAAGTACAAACTGTCAATACAAACTATCAAAAGGATAAAAGAATGCCTCACACATCATTAAAATTAAGTACACAGCTTTGCGACATTAGAAATCAAATAAAGACAACTTGCCGCATAGCAGGTGTTTGGAAAATGCTCACGCTGGCTGCAGGTCAAAATCGAATTTAATACAATTTGTTTTTTCTCTGACTCACACATGTGCTGCTGCAGGGGATGAAATGATTATTCATCTGAATCACTCGACTTCATGGATCTTGATCACTGGCTGATTCTGGTAATAAAACTTAGTTGGAACCCACTATCGATGATTCGAGTCGTCTAATTCTAGAGAGCTTGAAGTGTAGGAGCGAAAATAAGAGGTCAGACCTGTGAAGAGGATTCACGTCTACGTAGATCAAAATCGTACTTTTCTATTTGATAACGCGGAAATAATTCTAGACATTTGAACTTTATCGATAGACACACAGAATTTCCATCCTATAGCATCCAAGAGAATTGATCCGGCCTGGAGTGAAGTCCGCCAGATCTATACTTTTATTAATTCATACGTACTGAGTTATTTGGTTCGTGAGAGAGAGTCCAATCCTGTAGAAATAATGTCTTCAGATCAAACCACAAGGCTCGCAAACGTTCTGAAGTCTAGGAGTGACTGGAGTGTAGGTTTAGAATCATCATTTTTCTGCATCATTAATTCAGTCACGTTGGTTGGCAACATCTTCGTGTGCTGCGCCATATGGAGAAACCATCGTCTGCGGCAAAACGTTTCTAACATGTTCATCTTTGCGTTAGCCTTAAGTGACATCTTCATGGCTCTCTGCATGCCTTCTTCCATCGTAACGCTCATCACTGGAAGATGGTCCCTCGGTGCAGCTTTCTGCCAGATCCAAGGTTTTTTGATTCTCACTCTAGCAATGGTTTCACTTCAAACCATGACACTCATCTCCATCAACAGATACTACTGCATCGTAAAGCGTGCCAAGTACCTACTGATGTTCAAGAAGCGACGTACGCGCTCGTATATAATGAGTCTTTGGCTCAACGCTTTGATCGCATCGGTGCCACCATTTTTTTTCGGCGTTGGGGGTTACGCATTCCAGCCAGGCAAATCGATCTGTTTGTACACTTTTGAGGCCAACATACCCTATACTATCTTTTTAGAGGCAGTTTACATTGCTCTTCCTTTGACAATCATCACGAGGTGCTACTCGGCAGTATTCAAAGAGGTTTATCGAACCAACAAGGTTTTTATTCAAACACCAGGAAATGCCAACCGAGTCAGAGCAAATGTCCAAGAAGCGAAAGTAACCAAGACCTTAGCTGCTGTAATCCTTGCATTTGGGACGTGTTGGGTTCCTATTAGTATAGTTGACATTATTGATGCTGTCAAAGGCCAACCATACCTCAAACGTGAGATCTATCTCACATACACAGCTTTGATATTCACTTCAAGTTTGGTAAACCCTTTCATTTACGGGATTTTTAACAGAACATTTCTATACGAGTATAAGAAGATGCTACGAGAAGTGTTGTGCTGTAGGCTTTGGGTGTGTTGTCCATCAGTACCACCCAGCGTTGTAAGCGATTTTGTATCATCACCAAATGAGAAGACAAATGATAAAAAACGGCAAATCAACAGTGGAGAGACGTCGGGAACTAACCCCGGGAATGACACAGGTCACAATCCAAATAGCAGTCCGCGTTTAATCAGCAACTAAAAATTCATACCATGATATATAAAACATGTCTAGTTTTGATGCGGAATAGATAACAGGAGGAATAGAAATGAATTTAAGCTATATATTTTATAAGACTTCACAGTTTTAGGGGTGCAAGAAGATTGGTCCATTCCTAAAAAGAGACTTCAATTAAGTTGATTGAATGGAAAAAAATTGTGTTGAATCTGATATAACGGGCTAAAATTAGAACTTCCTTTAGTAAGCTTTGTAACTCCAAACTGGAGGGCATTTTAAAAAGTCCTTGAGTGTACGAAGAACTTTAAGTACTTCTCGTTAGGCAAGTCAAAAAGATGTAAAATAAAGCAGACTTGGTAAGAGTGATTGGCGGGTTTGGGGACAAATATTCATGCGATGCAACAGAGGTCTTCCGTAAATGATATACATAGCTTTTGAATACTCAAAAAGTTTAATCTAAATGTACAAAAAATATCCACTTAAGGGAAACATGTAATGTAATTCGAGCACTGTAATATTATGATCTATCGTGTCAATGATGCCGCTATACCGTTGTTTCTTTGAAAAGAAAAAAATTTTCTAGCAAAATCCTTTTTATGCGACCGCACGTCCTATTGAGAAAGCAGACAAGTAGGCTCTTGGCTCTTCAGTGAATTCCTGAAATCAATTGGGCGAGTTACCTTGAATTGATCATTAGTTCTTTAGTCTTTTTGATAAATGAAGTACAAGT
The DNA here is from genome assembly GCF_029948245.1 of Actinia tenebrosa. Lineage (NCBI taxonomy): Eukaryota > Metazoa > Cnidaria > Anthozoa > Actiniaria > Actiniidae > Actinia > Actinia tenebrosa. The sequence continues at coordinate 23,537,912 of NW_028292569.1, read as the reverse complement.
AATCGTCAAACAAGTGAATATCTGGGGGGGGGGGGGGGGGGGAATCGAACTCATCTTTTTGGCTCTCAACGACAATCCAAGTATTAGTTCGGGAAGAATAAAAAAATACCTGCGAATATCTATAAACCAACATTTTTCTTCAATCAATTAGAGTATTTGTCGAAAAAAATAAAGAACATCCGTAATATGTATTTAATTTTCTTTGAAATATTGCACTGAAATATCTGATGAAGGGAAGTTGAACACCTGTCATCATAAAACTGGCTAATTTATTTTTCCTGTAAAATCCCAACTGTTACAAAAGTGAACTTTGGTAAATACCTACCGCGTGAAGAAAGTGATAAATCAGGTGATAAATCAGCTTCAGGTCACATTAGCCCTGAAATATCCCTGTTGCACAAACGTTTTAATTAGAAAAGGCAGATGAAACTTGACGAAGAAAAAAAGAAAGAAAGAAAGAATGAACAAAACCAAAAACAAAACAAACAAACAAACAAACGAACGAACGAACGAACGATTTAGAATTACATTAGAATGTACTATTAATGAGAAATTCAGCACTTTACAATCCCAAAATGAATTAAAAGTGAAAATGAAGTATGACGCAAATGTAAATATCCCATCAATGATACGAACAAAAGCGATAAGAGTATTGCACAGTTTTACAGATAGAATAGAAAAACCTAAATCGCAAACTTATTCTACGATAAGAATCAGAAGAAAAATGAAAAAGCATATCACCGAAGAATAATTTTTCAGTTTTTACAAAACATTCTAGATTTCTTCATCATTCACCTATTATTATCAATTCAAATTCAATAAGTATTCTGAAGTCCTTCAGCCATTGTGTTGTAATAATAACACGCTAGACCCCAAAAGTGTAAGAGCAAAGCAGTTTCATTTCTATACAAAACAAAGAAACTAAAGCTTCCAGGAGCTAATAAAATGAACCCCGGAAACGGACTCTCTCTCATTACCGATCAAAAAACTATACCGACCAAGGAAAACGCATTTTGAATCACATTAAGACTATCCGTTTTTCCTACAGTCTCTAAAAGTCAATATTTGTTGAATATCGTTTTGTTTTGAAAGAAAATAATCGTTATATAGATATTTAGACTAGGTTTGTACACAAAGTGGATCTTGGTTGTGTAAACATATTTATTAATGTGTATAGTGCGGTGTTGTTTTAGAATAGAATATGAAATTAAAATACGGTATTTAGTTGTAAAAATGGATTCATTTTAGAGATATAGAGTAAATTCTGAGTGAAAAAATCGTTTTGAAAGCAAAGGCTTATGGCAACCAATTTTTATTTTTCAAAATTAAAAAGAATATTTTAAATTTTTAGGATTAGAATTTGTGGATTAGAAGTAAAAAATATCGTTTTGAAAACAAAGGGAAAGGCAATCACAATATTCAGTTTTTTAAACTTAGCATCCTGGAGGGAAGGAAAAGGGAATAGATCGACGATCGAGCGGATAGAAGGATGTGTTGTTTGGTGGGTAGATGCGACGGTTGAACCGCGGACGTATGAACGGATGGATATATGTGTTGTTTAGTGGGTGGATAAAGGTTGAACGGACGTATGAACGGATGGATAGATGTGTTGTTTGGTGGGTGGATAAAGGTTGAACGGACGTATGAACGGATGGATATATGTGTTGTTTGGTGGGTGGATAAAGGTTGAACGGACGTACAAATGGATGGAATGATGTGTTGTTTGGTGGGTGGATAAAGGTTGAACGGACGTACGAATGGATGGAATGATGTGTTGTTTGGTGGGTAGATGCGACGCTTGAACCGCGGACGTATGAACGGATGGATATATGTGTTGTTTGGTGGGTGGATAAAGGTTGAACGGACGTACGAACAGATGGAAGGATGAGCAGAAGGGTAAGTTTGTGAACATGTTGGTGGACTGACAGAAGGACGGAAGGACGGACAGATAAACAAATAAAGCAAAAAATGAATGCAAAATGTCCCTTTAACTCCAAGACACATTGTTTCGGTTGAACACTTAAAACCCTTTGCGGAGGAAACCGCTCGAGACAAAGCATAACCTCTAACATATAATACCCGTAAAGGTGTAAATCAGAGAACAATTCCGTCTTTCAGGTTGCGATTTCATAATCATAATCACCGATTCACTAATAAAACTCAAATTAAACCATCCAATGTTTATGATAAAAATATAAAATATATATTCGATTTCAAAGATAATCTTGTTTTGCGGAATTAATGTTTAGGAAATATTCTTACTAGTATTAAAAAGGAATTGACTTAACAACAAGATGATTAATATAAAATATTAATCGAAGGCGGGTGATCCACGACAAAGAGAATGTTATTAAAGGCGCGGATCAAGAAAAAAGGATGAATTAGCCTATTCTTTGTTAAAGTCTACCAAAAATATTTGTTAAATTATTTTAAAATATAATTTTGGCTATCTTTCTTCCTTTCTTTTATTTTTCTAATTTCACTTACTCATTTCGATTACTACTCACTCAATCATTCATTCATCATACATTCATTCATTAACACCTTCCTTGCTTTCCATTTTCTCTTCATTCTCCATTTTTTCATTCATTAATTCATTCTTTCTATCTTCCTTCATTTTTACTAAATGAGTTAAAAGTGTTTTTAATGAAAATAGTGTTATCATATCAACCAACGCGCCAGTATTTCCTTTCTTTTCATTTATGACTTTATCATAGTTGCAAACTGTCTGTTTTCTCTTCAAATCCCATTATCACGTGTTCGGGTACATCATCACCGCCGTCAAGTAGAACATGGTGTTCGGGGGAATTTCCAATATCTAGTAAAATAAAAAACGTGAATCGCCGGTATTTATTTTTGTCCAAATGAACCATAATGTACGCTCGCTTGCAAAACGAAGAGAAAGGAAAAGGTGTTCGAATACATTTCTGGGCCTCGGGGCATATCGAATCTGATAATCAAAATAGACCTCGGCTTGGGCTTAATGTTTTCCCATATCAAACCACGCGTCATTCTCTTGAGAATGAAGGACTAACGTCCGAAACGTCAGTTTAACAAAGCCTGTTATGGTGATTCAATTTATCCACAAGTTCCTACTGTTTTATTCAGAAACACCGACGCAGTCCACACTAGTACTCTACTAGTTATCACCACTCTTGAGAATAAGGTTATTTGCTTTATTGTTATCAATAACTATGTGCCTTTTCATGCGCATTCACTAAATAAAGAAATTAAACTCCAGGGAATGACACGTGTTTTGAAATGGGAAAAACCTTCTGCTCAAGGCAATATAGGGCTTCCATACTGATGAATAGACACACGTCTCAAAACGTCTTTTTTTAGACATAATTTTAAGCACATCCACCATATGCATTATATTTATATATATATATATGCCCAATGTAAAGCCGTCTATTGAAGCAATACTGAAACCTCTTTAGCTTGGGTGTAGTGCTTCCCACATTTTAAACCACGAGAAACATTGAAATAGTCATGTAACACTGTCACACTATCTGTTACTCACCAAGATGTCTACATAGGAATGCCCAAATTTCAAACCACGAGAAACATTGAAATAGTCATGTAAAACTGTCACACTATCTGTTACTCACCAAGATGTCTACATAGGAATGCCCACATGGCTTTTTTATATAGACTATCTGAAGTCTCGGAATCCAGTTGGTGTGATCTCCAAGTGGTAAACCACGATAAGTATTTACTTAATACGAAGACAATATCACATTGACTCATGTGGGATGTACTCCTACAACCAAAGATAACCACACGATAAATATTGACTTAATTATTACGAAGACAATACGATGAATATTGACTTAATACGAAGACAATACCAGATTGACTCATGTAGGATGTACTCCTACGACCAAAGATAGCCACACGTCATGGATTAATACCGCAATTTCGGGTGCATAAGGGGAAAACATCCTAGAGCTCCTGTACCACCCCCTTCACGGAGGAGTGAGCAAATTATAGGGGAGGGGTATAGGGCAGGGGATGAAAATCCCTTAGACAGCGGTTTCGACATGCCTAGAATATTTATGTCATTATAGACACCTTACAGTAAGTCCCGAGAGGAATTATACTGGGGGACAAAAACAAGGGATGTTTTTTTGCTTAAGGAAAGACGGTCTACTGTTTTGTCCCCTAGAACAATTCCTCTGGGAAATCAATGCAAGGGGTCTATAGCGCCGGTACTTTCAAGTGATTGGAACTCACCATGTTATAAGCTGAATTAAAATTTCTCTTATGTGATTGCTTTAATTTTTTTTTTTTTTTTTTTTTTTTTTTTTTTTGTGGTTTTTGCTTTCATTTTGTTGTTTCACCAACAAGCATTGAAGTCGTATCTTTTAGTAATGATGCAAACCAGGGATAAACCACTGTATGGAGAGATTTCTCATATTAACGCACACTCATTATAGCAGGTGCGCTGGTTCCATTTTTTTAACGGGCCTAATACCTGACAGCGACGACTGGTCTTGTTTCTGAAAAAAAAAAGTAAAATAACAATCACCATTATTGGTTTGTACGACCTATTTTTAACTGCTACAGGTGTACAGTTTGGTCATAGACCAGTTTGCGTTTGACTGTGAAAAAATTGGTGCCGTATGCGTACCGTGCCGTGACCGTGATAACGGATTTTTTTTCTCGCGCAATGTGATTGGTCTGGCAGTGCAGTGACATTGGCGTGATCTTGGCGTAACCGTGTCCATGCCGTGTTTATGCCGTGTTTCGGGCATTTGAGTAGGTGGAGAGCTTTAACATTGCACGAGAATTAAAATCCCATTGTGTCATTCTCCTGAGAATATAATTCTTTGTTTGAGTTGTATTCAAATTCATGTGTCTTCTCATGCACAATCGTGAAACAAAGAAATGATACTCTAGGGAATTTACGCCCAACTAGGCATATTTTAAAAAGACGCTCGTGTTTAATTAAAACAGAGTAAACTCTGATTAAAAGATAAAATAATCTCACCTGGCTTTCCTTGCACAAGTTTCTTCAGCTCGTTGACATTTTCTTTCCATTTATGGAATTGATAAGTATTAATGAAGAACAGAGGTTGATTGATCTCCCGATCATGTATCTCGCTGCCAAGGGGCATCATCCATACATCGAGTGCTACACCACACCTACGATACAATACATTATACGATACTGATGTCTTGGTTTCTAACTGTTTTGCGCGCATGTGAGCATACATTGTATCCGCGAATTATTTTTTTGCGGATACGAAAATGTTTGCGTCCACACGCAGCGTATTCGAATCGTTTTTACCGTCAACACGTATCCGTTTTCGTAAAATTTGCGGATACGGACACAAACATTTTCGGACACGTGTGGACGCAACCCGTATCCGCAAAAAAAAAAAAAAATTGCGGATACAAAAATTTGCGAATACGTGTGGACGGGGCCTAAAGCTATTATTTTGACCAAAATAAACAATTATTATCATGTGAAGGTAAACTTAGGTAGACGGGAAAAGGGCATTTAATCACTAATCCTTCCCACGTCAGGATATTATTTATAAATATACATGTCTTTTGCTCTATTTTTTTTTTTTTTTTTTTTTTTTTTACGGTAGGGCGATAGTCGACTTACACTGTAGGCTGGTCATGAAGTACGCACACAGATAACCTAAAAGACATACCTAAACCGCTTTTCCTTGGCTATTGTACCAACTACTGTTGCACCTCCAAATGAATGGCCTACAATAGCAGTTTTCTGCAGATCAAGTCGGCCCTGGTGTTATAAACAGACATTTTTCACAAATTTAAAAACTTGTAAAAATTAATCGGATTGCGCTTGAAACCGGTTATCAAAGGCGCAAAAAAAGAGTTGCCCTCATTTACAGAAGCTTAATTCTTGCTCAGTGGTCACAAGTTTTGGTCCTGGACCTCACACTACTTGGGAACTGGAGCTAGGGCACCTATTCTTGAGGTGCAACCACATGACTCAAAATCCCACCAGATATAAATAACAATGAAACCATGTTGGTTGATCTAACAAGAGAAGCTACATGTAATGGGGAATGCTTTATTATTGTCAACCAACACGGCACTTACAACGTAACATACACCCCAAGGAATTACTGCTACTTTTCAAAAGCAATAAGATGAAGAAAAAAGAGAATGAATTTATGGCACCATGAACCAAAAAGGATTATTTCTGATTTTCTTTGCCAATATTATCTAAATCCCTGCTTGACCACCTACTAACCACACCACCCCATCTAATCCACACTCCCAAAAATAAGTTGTAGATTGCTTAACATGATTAATTCTTATGTTATTTCAATGAATTAAGGCAATGATTTATTTTAGTCATATATCATGGTCCAATGGTATGCAGTCTGATGACATTTTATCATTACTCCTGTATACTGTACCTTTAATTGTCCAAGGTCAAAATCTTGATCCTCAAGGAGGTTTTCTGGTACGGTTCCTTTGTTTAATTGTTCCAGGATATTCAATGCTGATATACATTCATCTTGACGTTGTTTCACCTGCAATTAAAAAACTAGGAATTAAAACTGAATGGTTACATTGTACACTGTTCCTTCCAAGGTTTTATTTTGGACCCGAAATCCCTTCTTGTGTCTAAAGCCCTTTCAGAATACACACAGGATTTTCAGTGATGTGTGTGTGTTTTATTTTCTAACCTGCGTATTTCTGAGTTGAAACTCATCATCTCTTGGACCTCTCTTATAAAATGGTATCCATTCTTCTACTTTTTCTTTTCCTTCAGTTTCTTTGAGCACATATGTTGCAGATGCTGACTTATCTCTGTAAAGAAAGGATATAAATCCCTTAACATAAAATTTTAATTTGAAAAATAGGAGATAGGAGATGCAGTTTGTAACTACCAAGTCTGCAGAATATTGAAAACACATCAAGAAAAATAAATAATAACAAGAAACACAAGTCGTTCCAGTTTTTTCTTGGATCTTGGAATGACCTATCTCTTTACACCTATTATTTATTGAAGAAATAGAAAATACAAGCATGTGCTGTGTGCAGTTATGAAGCACGCAGGGGTTGGTAGAACACCAGGGAAGTGTTAGAAGAAGCATGATGCATAGTGGAGTGCTTCTCGACACTTCTCGAGTGTTCTGCCAATCCCCAAGAACTTTATAACTCCACACAGCACAGCAAGCAAGTTTTTTTTTCTTTTATAAAATACAAATTACAGGAATGACAAAACTGAAAGTGCACATGCATGCTGTGTACTCTCATAAAGCACACTCTCCCAACCAATCAGAACATGAGATTTAGAAAATTTTTTTATAACACCTATTACATATGGCTCCTATAACATTTTTGACAAAAATATATTACCAAACAATTAAAGAACTTCTGTGAATATAATAGAGAACCTAATGCTTTGCCAACCTGTGTTCTACTATTGCTACCACACATCCATGAGATGCCAGCTCACAGCAGTAAGTTGAATACATAAGTCTATTTGCACCAAGACCATGAGAGAACACAATGCAAGGAAATCCTTTGCCTTCAATGGTACTTGGGAGAAGCAGTGCATTCTGGATGGCTGGAATACGCACATGATCTGAGCATGAAAAAATAGAACCCCAATATTTAACTGCACATACTTAGGGCATTTTCCATTAAGTCCAACCAATCAGTCAGCAAGAGCAGCCAGTTTTCAATGGTGTACACAAGCGTTTTCACATGTATCAGAGGCTAGTCAGTCACTAGTCAGTCCAGGACAATATTGAAATTGCTTGCCATATTTTGATTCTGTGTATGTGTTAGTTCTTAGAACTGGACCAATGTAGCCAAACCATTTCTAAGAACTGAGCATACCATTTCTAAGAACTGAGCATACCATTTCTAAGAACTGAGCATACCATTTGAGAACTGACTGCTAAGACTGATCGGTTCGACTTAATTTGAATTTCTTCTTCAAATAGGGGTCTCCCTACGTATGCAAATTTCTTCTCAAAAACCCAAAATCAATAATCAGCCTATTTAAAAACTTTGAACTCAACTTAATTCAGCAAATAACTTAAACCTGTGGCCATAAAAGGAAAATCTCTTTCTATATGGAGAGGCACAAATACTATGCTTATGACCTTCTTTAGAAACTCTGAATGCCTAAAAATCGATTGCATAACATGAAAATTATTTCAGTCATATGTATTGAAGTTTACTAACTTATTGTCCAGTGAACTATTGCTCCAAAGAATCTTCCAGGCAAATTAACAAAGTCAGCTACTCCCTTGGAATATTCACTCCTTGGAAACCAAGTAGTCTGTCTCCTGAGGAGCTCTTTCTCGTCCAAGACGAGGTTGTTGGTGGGATAAAACAAACGAAGGAAGCTGCCATTTTGGTTGTCAACTGTGTGAAGTCCATCCGTTTTTGCACACATATAGTCTGTACAGCCAACAGCAAAAGGGCCTGTGCAGTCAGGGAGCCTTTTAGCTCCTCTTAGACCAGAAAACCAGCCTGTCATTGTGATATTTGGCCTTCGTAGTTATTTTGGAGTCACGCTTGTAGTTCTTCCACCATCTTGAATTGAGCCGACTTACTGACCGGTAAGCAGTAGAAAATATAATAATTTCGTACTTGGGGAGGGAAGGGAAGGGATAAAGCAAAGCAGGCGTAATAATATAAATATATTAAATATATTAAATGCCACATTTTATATCATATATTATTAAAGCTGTTTTATTCGTTTTACTATATAATTACTAATTTTATTTCGGTATTAAATTTATTTACGCAAAAAGAAAGTCGGTCGCAGTGTATAGCAGCACTTCGCGAGCGCGGATAGACCTAATCGGCTAACGTGTTGCTATAAACGTTTCCATCCAATTCAAACCACATGGGACTAAGTTTCATTGTAGAGAGAATTCGTAGAGACAAACGCTTCTATTCCCAGAAGGTTTGAATTGGGTGGTAACGTAGATAGCAAAACGTTAGCCGATTAGGTCTATGGCGTCAGCACTGTGCTCCGTACACTAATAAAGCACAGTTTTTGATCAATCAGCGCGCGCGTACTATCTTAACCACATGATAAAATTGGATATTAAAACTTATTAAAAAAAGCATACTTCGACAACTTCAGAGCCCACATTCCTCATGGTCGGTGCTGACCATGAGGAACGTGGGCTCTGGGTACGATATTGGTCAATAAGCCTTTTCATAGTTTAAGAATCGACTCCACTGCGCATGCGATTTTATCTCGAATTTCTCACCTTCTTTTGTTTAATTAAGAACAAAAGAAGGTTTAGACAAAAGAAGGTGAGAAATTCGGGATAAAATCGCATGCGCAGTGGAGTCGATTCTTAAACTATGAAAAGGCTTATACCTACCTAGTGTCAAGCCATATTACGGAATTACCCCACTCCCAGAGGGGGGAAAATTTTGTATCAGGGTATGTTTACATATCCTTGCAGTGATCATCACGTGTCTGTTTGGTCACGAACTCCATGGAAAACTGTTAGCAGGCCGTACATTTATCTTGATGGAAGAAAAGCTACCATCAGAAGGGACTCCAATCGTTGCTAGTGCAGACGATGAAGACGTGAATGATGAATCAAACGAGGTAAAGTTTGAGATAAATATCATAACTATTATCTTGCTCGATCGATGAAAAATCGAATTAGTACCCCAGTCGCCTAAAGATATCATATCAATATTCCAAATAATAGATGGTCCTTCCACGGTTTTTTCAATTTTTTTACATGACAAAAATCCATCGATAATGCTGGAAAAAGGACCTCAAAATTAGTTAATTTACGAAATTGGAAACAGGCGATCGAAGATATGGCCATGCAATGTCACGAAATTTTACAGACGTTTGTATGGTGGGGGCACAAACCATACAAACGTCTGTAAAATTTCACAACTATATACATATATATATAATCATTTACATCATTATTCTTCATAAGTATTATTTATTAACCATTTTAGTAGATGATCACTAATGATGTTGTTTGTCAAAAAATTAATTGAACCTGTTTTTGTTCCTGTGAGTTAACTAATGTTGTTCTAATTATGTTGTTTGCGAACCGCCAAGCCGGAAGTACGAAGGAATTAATTTTAAGTCACTTTTGTCACAGAAAAATTGCGTGACAAGCTCCAAATAACCTTTAGCATGACATTTTACTCACAGTAAATGCCCCCTTGACCCACAGGACCAAGGTCATTTCAAGAGCAAACTCGGTCTCGTCTTATCTTGTCTGGGATGCGTTGTGGGAACTGGAAACATTTGGAGATTTCCGAGAATTGTTGCTAACAACAGTGGCGGGGAAGGTAAGAATGGAAGCCATCATGATTACTTGGTAGCAATGAATCCGAATTACCGAACGCTGAAATTTAGTACTAATATCTGGATTTTACCATCTGGAACAAGAGTTGTTCGAAGATGCGAACGGCATCTCCCTGCCTCTCTGCTAACGTTACTTCAACCTTAAAATGGCAAATATCAACCCCCTTTCCGAATTCCTGGCGACCCCGGGACTGCAGCATTGAATTTGGAACTCATACTCGAGTCTCCGCGATCCGTTTTCCCATAAAGAAAACGAAAAAGAAAATTATTTAATAATTTTCAAAAATTACTTGCACCCAACTTTGGATGGCAGTGGTTAATAGAAAAGAAGTCAATGCTTTGCTTTCAAATAACCCATTCTTTTGTCTTTTGATTGTTTTGTTGTTGTTTTTTTTTTTTTTTCGTTTCCTTGCCGACCTTGTTCTCATTGGTTTTTCATTATATAAACACTCCTTTCTACCACCTCTTTCTCTTTTACTCCGAAAAAGGACTAGCGTCCGAAACGTCAATAAGCTTTTTCATCTTTTCACGGTGTTGATAATTTACCTTTTTATCATTACTGTTTCCAAGAAACACCGACGCAGCTCACACTAGTTTTTAGCTAGTTATCCCTTCTTTCAATTTAGTTCTGAGTTGTAAACAAAATCTGTTCAGGATGTTTGCAGTTCCTGATCGCCTGGATATTGTTTCTCTTCATTTGGTCCATACCAATTATTCTCATCGAGTACGCAGTGGGCAGATATACCAGGAAAAGTACGGTTCGTTCATTCAGGATATTGATTGGTCCATGGTCGTCATGGTGCGGAGCATGGATGTCAGTGGTCAATACTATCATTGGGTGAGTCAGTGGTGCATAGCGTATGGTAGGAAGGGTATAGACCCCTTGCATGTGACATCACAGCAGCTTGATCTGGGGGACAAAACAAAATAATTCTAATCTCGTGAGAATTGGAACCTATTGTTTTGTCCCCCAGATTGAGCTGCATTCCAAAGTGTTGTCTATACAGCTCGGATGTATGAAAAATTAAGCTATCATCAAAATTTTCTTTAACGAGTAATACCAACCTTCCTTATTTCAGGTGCTATTATTCTGTAGTTCTTGGATGGTGTTTTTATTTCTTGTTTCGCTCCATATTTTACAAACTGCCTGAAACGATCGAAGAAAGCCTAAAGACGTGGGATGCCATGCAGGTAGGTAACATAGACATACATCAAATACGTTGAGAGAGAGCATAGCACCGCTGCTTTTGGCCTCGTAACCATTCAACTCCCTATTGAAAAAACTAGGTCTCGTCCGCAATTGGAAAATCAAAAAAAATCCAGAATTCAACCTTTCCCAATAGGAAGGTCACAAATCCAGACAGAATATAGAATATTTTATAGCTTACTGAACCAGCATTTCTTTACATTCACTAAAAAGTCCTCATGCTACTGTCTTCCATGACCTTACTGTGCGAACACACTAACCGGGACCTCTTGAATAAAACTGACCAATCAGATAACGGCAAACTAGACAAAGATTGGACTGATAATATTGTTAGCCAATCAGATTATCACGTTCTCACGCCCTTATAATATCGATGCGCTATCTGAATGGCTGGTTGGAAATATTGAACTAAATGTCACAATATGATTGGTTAATGATACTAATTTATCAAAGTGGTCCCGGTTGGAGTATCTGCACAGTAAAAAAAACATATAAAATGAGTCAGTATATCTATTGTTCTACATTACATAAATGCTGCAATCATTTGGGTGAAGATCGTCAAACTTCAGTACCTGCTTTCAGTTCGACCCGGTTGAACTGCGCCACTGCTGTATTTGCAGTGGTGATTAGCGATCGCATTTATTTTTAATTTATTTCCTTTGTACTTGAATACAGGATTCCAGTTTGCCGATATTTTGTCATTTTCTGAGCATTTTGCTTGCTGGTCTGTGCATCTCCAGAGAAGTGTCTTCAATTGAACTTGTGAACAAGATAATTATCCCTATTCTTCTGGCGATTCTTGTGTTTTCATTCTACTGGGCTTTGTCTTTGAAATATGCGGAACATGGCATTAAATATCTATTTACTCCAGACTGGGGTGAGCATTGATATCACTTTCTATTTTACGCAATAAAATACAACATAACGTGTAACGTTAAAATGTTTCCTATTGCACGCACGATAAAAATAAAGTATTGCGCAAACTCCAGTAGTTGATAACAGATTGTTCTTTGTGGGCCGATGTTTCATGTTACATAATATCAGATCCCAGCCCATCTAGTAATTGTCTCCCCCACAGCTCCTTTCAGTGTCGTCACGCAACGTTTTCTCCCCTGAGTACTCAGGGGAGAAAACGTTGCGTGACGACACTGAAAGCGGCTGTGGGGGAGACTAATCTAGTAATTGAAGACAAAATTCCTGTGAAATTCATTAGTATATATATAACGTATTCGTTTAATAGTATATGAATAGTATTTAGCTGTAAGCGCATGCATTGAATCAATGGCAGTTAGTGATAACACGCGCACAAATAAGTCACAAATCAATTTATAAAACCTATATTCGTTCATTAGGGTTTCAATTGTATTCCTTATTTTTGTATTTTGGTCCTGGCAGAGGAATTCAAAGAACCAAGACTTTGGGTTGATGCAGCCTCACAAAACGCATGGGATACAGGTACTTGAAGACTCCCATCATGGTTATATATCGTGCTTGACAAAATTGATTGAGATTAGGGATAGACTGCGAGCGGTCCTACTTTTCCCTTCAGACTCATTGAAGACAAGTGTTTTTGAATTCCTGTGGACGCGCGCGGAGATTGGAGCCGAGTGAGAAGCCGAGTAATATAAATCTCCGCGCGCGTCCACAGGAATCCAAAAACACTTGACTTTACTGAGTCTGGAGGGAAAGTGGGACCGCTCGAAGTCGAGATTTGTGACTCAATAGAGGGAAAGCATTTGACAGAAACCATAGAGCTGAAGAAAAGTGAGAGAAAATGCGGAGGTTACAATATCTAGAAGTCAAATATTTCACTATCCTTTTTGTCCTGTAGGAGCTGGCGTTGGTCTATTTCTAACGTATGCTACATTCATGACCAAGAAAAACGGTGTCGTCAAAATAGGAACCCTACTGCCTGCCTGTAATAACCTGATAAGGTGAGTAGATTGATATGGCCAGAAAAACTACATCCTGATTCAGCTAGTATTGGTCTAGCATTTAGGTTACTCATCAGGTATGGAAGATGGAATGGTCAACAAGGAAGTTGGCACAGCGATAATCATGATCTCTGCCTATGCGACTAAAGGCTTAAGCCGATGACAATGATATTGATGACTGAAGTTTCTCTTGCTGTTGGCGCCAAACCTACCGTGCGCGCTTGCTCCTCTGCGGTGATACTCTCTGTTTCTGTGAACATAAATGTTGCTGAAAACGTTCTGGAAAATGTTTTTTTAGTCAGTTTTGTGGCCCGTCAAATTAAGATGCGCGTGCGAGCGCCATCCTCTTGATACTAACGTCGTTGCACTTGATATTATTATTTTTTATCTTCTCTACGGGCCATGTCTGCGGAACAAGAGAACCAGATTGATATGAACGACGACAAGCAGCCTTTACTGGTTTTTTCCCCTTCTTTTTTTAGTTTGTTGTGTTGTATCACGACATTTTCCACCGTTTTCTCGGTGGAGATGAACCGAGACTCACCAAAAAGTAAAGAAGAGATCGTAAAACTACTCAAAGATAATGGAAAGGCAAACACTGGCCTTACATTCATTTGGTAAGATAAATAAAATTGGAGCAAAATTAGCTTTGAAAGCAGCAAAGATTAAGTAGCTGATAACCTATTTATCTTCAAAATACTCAGGTCAAACCTCTTTAGCAAAAAGTGAAGATAGCAATAAGCCAAGAAAATGATTAACGACTATTATGACACTGAGCTATCACTGTAATCAATGCAAAAAATATTAACTTGGAAGAAATTAAAATCCTTTGAGTTCGAAACATTATTATGTTGTTTATTATACCATATTCTTGCGCTTCCATGTTGGCGACAAATATTTTCATTGGCTTCCTTATTGAATACCATCGGTGAGACTGCTATATATCTTTGGTTTCTCATCATCGATTTTTTTGCTTTTACTTCTGGCTTTATTCATTTGCGCGTTACATTGCGCTGCCATGTTTAAAAAGATTCTCATTTTTAGCTTTCTTTTTGGGTACCGCAAATATGGCTGCCATATTTTTGTTTGTTTGTTTTTGTTCCTCATCGAGTTTTTGCTTTTACTTCTTATTTTATCTGCCCTTCTTTGTTTATGCCTTGTTTAAGGTGAAGGAGTGCAGGAACTATTTCTGTTATATCTGTTTTCCCATAATATGACATAGGTAGCACATAACTACACTTTTTACCTTGGATATGTTAACAGGATGCCGCTTTTGTACAACAGTATTGGAGCTGCCGGACCATTTTTATGTGCCTTGTTTTTTATCTGTCTGGCATTGGCTGGTTTCAGTTCTCTGATTTCTATTGTAGAACTTGCTGTACACACTTTACAAGATATGGAAGGTAAGGATGAGTTACGCAAAGCATGCATGGATTGTACAAAAAATAATAATAAATGGTAAAAATAAATCTTTCTGAAGCGAAAGTGCAGCAGATCTAGGGAAAGACTTTACGAATGGTAATTAATTGTTCATCGCGGAATTGTACAATTATCCGTCCCAAAAATATGATATTTTGGAGGACGTCAATCAAAGTGTTTCCATGACATTGTCGGTAAACGTAAAGTTTTCAAGAGCACATGCCATCGGAATGTCATAAAAACGCCTTGATTGACGTCCACCAAAAACTACTTCATCTCGACAACGATTCCTATTGAAAACGTGTTCTATTGAAAACGAATTTTAGCATCACCAATTGTGTATATTTTTTCTCTCTCATTACTTTTATCTGCAGTTCCTCGTAGATATGCCATTCCAATTTCCGTTACTGTTATGTTTTGTGGTGGTCTGGCGTCAGCCTTGGATCTGGACATTCTCGTCAATCAGGTCAGGTCTGCTTAGAAGTTTCAATAGGTTCCAGCTCCGCCATGTTGGTGCCACACCTGATGATTTGGTGTTTTTTGTCGTTCCAGGATTTTGTATGGAGTTTTGCTCTTATCATCGCGGGCTCGATGACGCTTTCTATACCAATACGATACGGTGCTTCTCGTTTCAGAGATACCGTCGTCAATAAGGTGTGTTAGTCTTTCTTTAAGTAGTAGAAAATTCTTCTTTGTTATTATCTTTTCATAACACGACGTAATGGCATTGTATTCATAGTGTAGAAATTTGTTATAAACCAGTTTGGAACATTTAAATAACTTGAAGAAAATGTCTTGTTACTTTGTAGTTTGGATATGATGACTGGAGTCTACCTTTCCTCTGGCAAATTATTGTAAAGTACGTAGGAAAACAAGAGGGAGAACAGCAATAGAGCATGTACCTGTGTCCCACCTACTTGCCTTCCTACCTACATATGCCTACCTACCTACCTACCTACCTCTGCCTACTTACCTACCTATGCCTACCTATACCTACATACCTACCTACCTATACCTACCTACATACATACTTGCTCGCTTACATATTTCATCTACTATACATGTTTATTTCGTGTAGATATATCGCCCCACTAGAAGCACTGGGTTTGATCATTTGGTGGATCATCGATACAGTAAACAGCGAGAAGGACAAAGATGGCCTCCACTGGTATGAGCTTGACAAAGAAAGCTTCATGATGGCTATATTGCAGGTATTAATCATCAGAACTATAGTAGATTACGTTTGGGAGCAATTTGACACTCGATCGTATATTTCCAATTCAGATGAAATCTAGAACTGGAACTAAAATTAATTCTAATCGATTTAAGTATATTCTGCTCTGCCTGACTTTAGTTCGACGTGATTGTCTTTCCTAGCCACGGAATATATACGAAACGATTGTTGAGAATCGTTATTGCATGGCTTATCGTTTAACATGAAACAACTCGTCTAACTTGCAGCAACTCGTTTTGTTTTGTTTTGTTTTGTTTTTTGCAGCAATTCGTTTCTAATTTGCAGCAACTCGTTTCTCATTTGCAGCAACTCGTTTCTTATTTGCAGCAACTCGTTTCTTATTTGCAGCAACTCGTTTCTTATTTGCAGCAACTCGTTTCTTATTTGCAGCAACTCTATTCTTGTTTGCAGCAACTCGTTTCTTATTTGTAGCAACGTTATTCTTATTTGCAGCAACTCGTTTCTCATTTGTAGCAACTTTATTCTTATTTGCAGCAACTCGTTTCTCATTTGCAGCAACTTTATTCTTATTTGCAGCAACTCGTTTCTCATTTGTAGCAACTTTATTCTTATTTGCAGCAACTCGTTTCTCATTTGTAGCAACTTTATTCTTATTTGCAGCAACTCGTTTCTTATTTGCAGCACCTTGCAGCAATTCCTCGGAAATGTACATCGTCATAAACTTCAATCTAAGACTAATGTTTGGTGAAATTGAAATTGGTGTGAATTTTAAGTTAATCCAATTCGACTTCGAAAAAAAGCCAGAGACTAACCTCTTCTCTTATACTGACAGTGGTGCGTGGTCTTGATTTGCCTTGTCTCAATCAATGCAGCCTGGATGCACTGGAGACGATCCAGACAAGAAGATTACGCAGCAATCCCTTCAAGTTATGGCGCAACTGAACAAAAACCAAGTGGACCATCAAGCAATCCCTAGGGGGGAGGGGAAGAAAAAAGCTATGCTTAAACACATTTTGATAGCACCACATGCACGAGAACATTATCGAAGTTAACTTTTATAAATGTATTAATGTATAGATTTTATAGTGTAAATTAAGATAGATGCAATCTAATATAAGTAAACACGGTATTGCTATTGTTACGCACCCGTGAGAGATTGGGGGGAGACCCCTAGTAGGTCACGTTTTGTAATCATTTTCAGTTATCTATAAAGATATCTGTGGAAGCAGGAGATAATTCGTAAGTAACATTTAGTCTAGGTTTTTGCATTTCTGCTTTTTTCTTTACCATCGTTCATATTGTAACACTTATTTTTTTCCTTACAGTCGAATCACATCACATCACATTGCACATCACATCACATCACATCACACGATTCATTTCAAATTACAACACGAAGAGATGTACGTTCAAAAACCTGGGGCTGTCATTTGATACTTTCATATTATAACATGCTATGGATTATATATCATTGTCTGTATTTCGTAATTAAGGATAAAAATGTTCTGACATAGGAAAACCATTACGTCCAAGCTAAAGAGACCTATTGATTAATGACATATTGATGCCTATATGAGGACCCTTAACTTAGAATATAGAGAACAAGTGCTCACTTGTTATTATACTTCAATTAAACTACAAGAGATTTTTAGAATTGATTAAGTGCCATATATGAAACCCGGGGGGGGGGGTACTCCCCTGTATTCGCTATACAGGTACGTGCCGCCAAACAGGGTATGGTTTTCAGCGATTCTACTCTGGAACAGTGTATATAAAATCGCGCTCGCTCTGGAACAGGGTATATGAAATCACGCTCTCTCCTCTCTGGAACAGGGTTTCCAGCAATCTTGCTCTGGAACAGGGTATGAATTTCAGCGATTTTTACTCTGGATCAGGGTCAGGGTGCAGAGGGCTCAGCGGCACATCCCTACCCTAAACGGGCAAGAGTACCCCCCCCCCCCCCCCCCACTGGATATGAAAGGTTATGTTTAACTCATTTTATCTTCACTTGAACAAATCAGATATACAGATATACAGCGATCAAATAAGGCTTTTGAAGAACAGAAGAGAACATGACTGGTTTATCAAAATATCTCATCAAGTTTCTGCTTCAACTTTTTTTTATTCTATTGACTTCTTCAATGAACGCGAAATCGGAAGGATCATCTTTCAGCAAAATGCCGTTCTACAAGCTCGATGGGAACATCATTCAAGCCATTGCAGTGCCAAACATTCTTCAGTGTTGTTGGAAATGTGATCGTTTACCAGAGTGTTTCTCGCTGAACGTGGCTGATGTGCCTGACAAAGATGGTTTGTACGAATGTCAGATGCTCCGAACTGAGACCAACAAATATTCTGGACTATTAAAACCATCCCAACACTACCACCACTATACTCGATTAGTCGTAAGTATTACATAGACAGTGCGTATACATATAATATAATGCATATATATGTGGTATCAAGATGAAATCCAAGTCAGACCCTCAGACGTTATAAACGAAAAATAGCGAATGTCCGATGTGCAAAAATTTATCGTCGACATAAATGAGACACGTACGTAATCATAACTTTTAAATTGTTCTTGCCCTAACGAGTCAATCAGGCGACGTTAAATCAACCAATCACAACCTTCGTACCTTCGTATAAAGAAGCCATTTGAGTATTATACGTTTTCTACGCTTTAAAATTCCGCTTCAAAGAAAAGGATTTGTAAAGTAATCCAAAAAAACGGCAGTTTGAAAATGAATACAATAAAACTGCGAAACTGAAACTGAATTATTTTTCTAATGAAATAAGCCCGAGGAAATGTCTTCTGTAAAACGTTCGGAGAGAAACATTAGGCAGATTAAGAATCCCGTTTTTCCTTCCCGCAAACGGCAAATGTGACCACGTTTTCATCGTTTCCCTACATTTCACTTTACCTTTTGCGAACCTTCTCGACAAAGACAAGTATTCTTTCGCTCACCTACCACTTGGAGATTTTTGCGATTCCTTTTCACTAATTTTAAAGAATTTTTTAATGGTCAACTGACGTTTCACGTTTGCCGTAAACGAAAATCTTAAACTCTCTATTGTCTTAACGTGAAGTCCCATTTTCAAAAATCAAAGATCTTTAACCCGACAAAGTTTTTTGAAACAGGTGATATCGAGTTTGACTTTCACATCATTCATCTTCATTTGACGGTGTTAAATACCGAGTGACAAGTGCGATATTCCGTGGTGTGTCACGAGAACGACAATGTCAATGTCGTTAGTTTGCACATGAAAATCTCAATGGAATCTGACGCCCGCTTTTTCGTTTTAAAATTGACATAATTCTTCTGTCAGTTTTTAATTTATCTCTGCCGTCCAAGACCTAAATTTTTTCCTACACATACAGTCCTGTCTTTTTTACGATCGATTTTTAAATATATTTTTTAGAAATTTCTTTGTTTTTTGCTGTCTATCACAGGATAGATAGCAAGTACATTAGCCAATCAGATCGCAGGATTTGTGATAGTATGCTAGTAGGTTTATGCTAATATAAATTATATTTTACACTCTTGCAATTTTCTATTATTATATTATGTGTAAATTATACTTTAGGTCGAAGTTTTGAGGCTCGTTTTCCTATTTCAGACCACGTGTCAATCTCTCGACAATACGACCTTTGGTTTTAGTATCCATATTCATGTGACTTCTCATTCGCAACCGCTAAACGAAGAGATGATACTCTAGGGAATAATACGTGGTCTGAAATAGGAAAACATTACGCCCAAGGTAAAGAGGCCTATTAATACATGCAATGTCAATGAAAACATTGCGTACTTGTGGTGTATATGCTTAATACAGCTCCCTAAAAAGTGGCTCAAATGACGATCTTTTGATTACAGGACAAATGCACAAGAGTAAGCTGTCTTAATGGAGGAACGTGTGAATCCAATGGATGTTTTGACTTCCGGTGCATATGCCCGCAAGGATTCACGGGACATCTGTGCGAGGAAAAAACCTGTAAGTTTTTACTATTAGCAAAAATTGTGTTTGCGCATCGGGTCCTAGTCTAAAAATAAATCAGTGTTTTCGCAATATTTTTTTCATTTTGAAACATGCAAATAATTCGAAACTGAGGTATCTTGATATATATTTTCTTTAATCTCTGTTTATCAAACATAGCGATTGCCGGTTCTTCAAAATCTTCGTCGTGCAAATGGGCGAAAATAAACCCAACTCCTGTCTGCTTTGGAACCAGAAACTCGTCATTCGGTCGATTCTACGTCAAACAGCCTGCAGCAGTGACGTCAGTCAAGCTGGTGCACCTATCAGGATTTGTCACGTGTGATGTAAACGACCAATCATCAAGAAGCTTCTGGGGATGCGCTGCATACCAATCCCATTCGGACAAACTCTTAACTATCATCACCAACAACCTTAACCAAAGGATCCTTCCCCAGAATGATTTTATTACCAATTAACTTGCTTGACCTGGAGTACACTCTTCCTCAGGTCACATCTTTGTCTTCAGAACTCTCGTACCAGAACTTTGCTATTCCAATGATTGTCACCGCTGGTCAGGAGTTTCGCATTTGGTATGGGCCTGATCTCCAAGACAACGGAGAAGAAAACAGCGGAGGGACGGTTGATGTTGACGTTTATGTGTGTATTGCAAGTATTATTTAGGATAGGGTAATAATAACGACAGACGGGAGGTATGACTGGAAATTATTTTAAAACTATCGAATACAAAACAAATATGCATATACTAAAGTGCACAGGCGAACTTAAAAAATTAATGAATTATAGTGATCTTGGTGATCTCGCGAAAAAATAGAGTCTGCTGAACCGAGCTGCTAATTAGTTGCCATTATGCACGAGCTATTGTCTGAACCAGCCAATAAGAGCGGACCTTTCATATCCCATATCATTAAACAGGTCCACATCCATATCCTGCAAAGCAGACTAAAAGAATCGTGGATATTTCTTCATTTTTGTCTTCTTAAATTTAGAAATTGCATCAAGTAGTAAGTATGAAGTATCTAGCTGATCTGAGAGAAAATGTTGGCCAATCAGAATCGAGAAAATTTGCAAAACTAAAGTGTCACTAGTTCCTCTTGAAATTATAGATTTCCAGGCCACCAAATGAAAAAAATAACGTTGCAAATCACTGGAACAAATGAATATTCTAAACAAAATCGAGGCTAATATTGTGCAACAGACAACTCGAAACTAGAGTGTTCCATCATTAGTTATCAAACAGTTGAAATATAAAAGATGTATCTATCAATAATCCTTGCTGGTCTTAGCTTTATAGCTTTTCAGGTGACTAACGTAACTTGGTTGAAATGAGCCAACGATGAAAAATATGCAGTTGGACATTAATTTTATCAATGAATAAATAAACAATTAAATTATAACTATATACTATTAATCTAAAATATTTCCGCCTTGTCAAATGCATTTTTTTCGGTTAAATTTTGGTAAAAAGCAAAGACTAACGATTTCAAGGAAAAGAAGAGAGCAAAGACCCCGTGGGAAAAAATCTACAAATAAAACGGATTTAAAACCATTGTTTGTTTCGAGTACACAGATGTGGTGAGAAAAATCAGCACTAATTTCGACACTAACGGCAATATTGATAAAATATTAGTCTCATATTAGTTTTTTTTTTTAATTTCAAAGTTAGTTGACATCTATTGATTAATGTTTATACGCCTGAACCTTAATTGAGATGACTTCCCGGCACTCATTTACTGGATGACAGGTTTTTTAATCAAGTATAAAATAATGAACAGGTCCACAAAAGCTTGAAAGGAAAATGATGTTAACATTGCGAAAATTAAAATTATTCAACTTTCCGATTTAATTCACGAGACACTTATCATGAGACACTTAGAAAATAGAACCCAAAACATAACAGACTTCTCTTTTTGATTTGGGGTTGTTAATGTTGTCGACTTTACTTTACGATAGACCATTGCCAAATATACGACCGTCTATGAACTTCCAGTTCACGTCATATGGACCTGGTCTAAAAAGGCGAGGGTTTCTGTCAAAAATATTGCATCTTTTGCATCCATTCGCATTCATCTTGCCTTCGTTTCATTTTCCAAAATGCTCCTGAATATAATATCTCTGATTTTTCTTCCGAGTTTACACATGATAACATTCTCGCAGGCTCAATCGGAAGGGTCATCCTTCAGTAAGATGCCGTTCCACAAGATGGATGGGAACATCATTCAAGCCATTGCAGTGCCAAACATTCTTCAGTGTTGTTGGAAATGTGATCGTTTACCAGAGTGTTTCTCGCTAAACGTGGCTGATGTGCCTCACAAAAATGGTTTATACGAATGTCAGATGCTTCGAACTGAGACCAACAAATATTCTGCACTATTAAAACCATCCCAACACTACCATCACTATACTCGGTTCACGGTAAGCGTGCCAGTCATTTCTATCAGTGTTGTCCCTGAGAAGAAATCTACCATATAATAATAATTCAGGGTATTTTGGTTAGCTCTTTAGCTGCGAATTGAAACGAAAAAGGCAGGCTTCTCTCTTTATTTTATCTTTCTATTGTACAAGTGTTAGAAATCTCTTCTTTCAATATAATATTCAATTACTATGATCCATACATACCAAAAGCATGTTTAACCGCTTTGTGCTGGGTTTGCCGATGCTTGTGGCTTTATCTCTATACTAGGATCAAAATCAACTCGAGATCAAAAGCTATTTTATCACTGAAATATTGTTGATTTTATCTTCTTTTTCAGGATCCCTGTGTTATTTCGAGATGTCTTAATGGAGCTACGTGTGAAAGCCTTGGGATGAATGACTTCTGGTGCAACTGCCCGCAAGGATTCAAGGGTGATCTGTGCAACGTTCCCGTCAAATTGTGTAAGATTCACGTAACTTATTTTTATAATATATAAGAAAAATGAGATGAGTAATTGTGGTGGTGGTGGTGTTGCTGGTGCTGGTGCTGGTGCTGGTGCTGGTGCTGGTGCTGGTGCTGGTGCTGGTGCTGGTGCTGGTGCTGGTGCTGGTGCTGGTGCTGGTGCTGGTGCTGGTGCTGGTGCTGGTGCTGGTGCTGGTGCTGGTGCTGGTGCTGGTGCTGGTGCGGTGCTGGTGCTGGTGCTGGTGCTGGTGCTGGTGCTGGTGCTGGTGCTGGTGCTGAGTAATTGTGCTGGTGGGGTGGAGGGGGTGGAGGGGGGGTGGGTGGGGGTGGAGGTGATGAAACGAAAAACAATTGTGCATGAGAGTATATTGAGCATTCAATCCTGATATTTAGGTACTTCATCCTGTTTCTTATCTCAATCTTTCGTTTAATCTTAATAATTCCTGTTGAATACAGACAAATGGTTGAAGATCAACTCCAGCCCTGTCAGCTTCGGAGCTAAAAACTCGGAATATGGGATTTTCAAAATTCCATATAATGGAGCAGTTACCACAGTTAAGCTAATCCATCAATCTGGATATGTCGTATGTGATATCAATCAACATTCCGGTCGAAGTAACTGGGGATGTGCACCATACAGTTTATTCCAAGACAGGATGATGACTATCATAACGGACAACAAAGACCAAAAGATTCTCCCTCAAGACGAGCTCGTGACTATCGATTTCAGTTACAAAATTTCTGGTTTTACTTCAAAGTCTGCCGAGCTTATTTTTAAGAACTTCACCATGCCCATGATTGTTACCGCTGGTCAAGAGTATCGCATCTGGTATGGACAAGACCTTAAGAACTTCAGAGAAACCAACAATGGAGGAACTTCATGCACTGATGTGTACATGTATGGATTGTTTGAATAACTCACTGCTTCCACTCCGGGCTTGAAATTTCTGTTAGCATAGTTGATTTGTAACCCATGCATGTCAAAGGACACATACATGGCGGCTATTTTAAAATGTGGTTAAATGAAATTTAGGCAAAGTTAGACTTGATCTGTGTAGCAGTGAATAGTCTACGATAACCGCTGTTTGTTGACTACATGCTAGCCGCCTATATACGCTAAACACACGCTATTACAATCACACGCTATACTGGTGATTACGCTAGCATTATCTTTGGTCATCAGCAGCGCCGAGCTATTTGATCGGTAATTACCGCGATATCGATTAACGCTACTTATTGCTAATGGGTCAACTCGATCGCACGCTATCCATGTGATCACGCTAGCTTGACCTTAGATTCGCCAAGAATCGTTTGCATTACGATATTCGCTATCGCTAGCCTCTGGCAACCACACGCTAAACGCTATTTGCTTTTTTCCCTCCCTCCCTCCCTATGGTAGGTATTTATAGGTAAGTATTCCACTGACCAGACCGTCAGTGTGACAGGTGCACGATAAGTTGTGACAGGGTTGCCATGGTTACCGCAATTTATACGCCAGGCCCCTCTCATCCCACCGAACAAGCACCTAACGCCAAGCTCATCTACCAGTGATGAGTTTAACTGGTATTTTAAAATCAACTGAACGTAGCTAACTTATAACAAAAGTATTTGTTTGTACAACAAACAATTATGACGACAATGACGTAAATAAACTTGTAAACAATCTATGCAGCCAGGTTGGCCATACATGGAACAAAATTAGTTAACTCCATCGAAATCTTTGTAAACGATTCATCATATTCGTAGCTTTTGACTACAGCTATTCCGAAAAAGGGTCGAATACTGCATACTGAATAGTGCATTCCAAGACCAAAGGACATTACAGCAATTACCTCTCTACGTGTAGTTACTATATTGTTTCAGATGGAATACACTAAAAATAGAATAAATAATTATTATTAATAATCCTACTTTAGACAATGTCACTATGACCTCCAATGCACTTTGGTCTTGGAATGCACTATTCAGTATCCAGTATTCAACCTTTTTATGAAATAGCTGTATATTCTTCAAAGGTTTCAACACCAGCTAATCGTAACTGAAAAGTCAATAATAAAAATTTCAAGGTGTACATGTAAAAAAAAAAAGTGCATCGAAGAATTTACTCTCCATTCAATCACATATACCCGAAACAAGGCATTAACACGGCACGGACACAGTAAGACCCAGGCTACGGCACTGTCAGAGACCAACACATTGCGCAAGAAAAAAAAGCCCAACCAAAATTATAGAAAACATTATGGTCACGGATTGGCAAGCGCACGCATACGGCACTATTCATTATATAAGTTACACAAGGTGACTGTACTGTCTATATTCATCACAAGCAGCGAGGTGCCGTGTGACTCATGTTATCCGATGTTATCGCCTTTTTCATCTTCTGCAGTTGGTTTTCAATTAACAATAAGCAAACATAAAGCAGTGACTGGTATTCGGTTTTCTAGTTGATGGTGGAAGTTTCTATTGATCATGTGTAAAGCGTTGAACTTGAGAGTATTGCGGAAGGATCTAATACCAACAATGTTAGGTCTAATTTTCGTCATAATCATTGCAAAAGCTTCCGCTGGTCAAGAGTATCGCATCTGGTTTGGACTGAGACCTTAAGAAGTTTGATAACGTACGACAACGAAGGAACGTCATGTACAGATGTTTACATGTACGGATTGTTCTAAACAAATATCAGCGTTATTGCCGAATACTGTAGCATCTTGGCGACCAGTTTAACGACTTTTAATTAATTTTCGACTTTATTAATTTGCCTTAGATCAAATAATCACGGAATCATGCATGTCATTGTTGATTGCAGCTGTAGTGTCTTGACGACCAGTAAGCTATAACATGCCGTAGTCTAGTATGAGTTTATTCTAAAATATGACACAGCTGCAAATTTCAGTGACCACACGCGAAGATAGCAACAAACGACGACTTGTACTTTCTCTAAAAACTGATTGATGATAAAAGGTAGACAGTAAAATCCAAGGTACGGAGTGGTATACGGCTATTTTTAAAAAAGGTTTCGAAGGTTTTGTTTTATGTTGGATTGTATTATATTCATACGTAAATAATGTCAGCACAGAAGAAGACTATGCCGGGAAGAAAAACAGATAGAGAAAGTCTGAGAAAATTCTATATTGTTGTGACCTTTCGGCTCACGCTGTTGGTATACACATTGCCCATTGTGCAAAAAAACCTTCACCTACCTTTTTTGAAAACAGCTTAATTGTAAGTCACGAATGTGAATAAAAAACTCAAGATGCACCTGTAATAAATGATTTGCATTCAAGAAAAAGAGTTGTTTGTATTCCATCGCCTTGCCTTCTTCTTTCTCTGTATTTGAAATATCAATTGAAAGAAATGTGCTTGACATGTACCCTACTACAAATTTAATTAATTTTTTATCAAAAGTTGGGAACAGGAACTGAATTACCTCATTTGTTTAGTTTAGTAATCTAAGTAACAATCCCTTTTCCTTTTATCCACAACTAAGTTTATTTTAGTTCTCGTCGACTGCTGAGCAGTTAGTGTAGAGAATTTCACAAAAGATGTATATCTGTAATAAGCAGTGGGCTCAAGTCAAACAACGCTCATTATGAGCAGCGAGATGCTGTGTGCTTCATGTTATCGCTTTTTTCGGCTTCTGCAGTTGGTTTTCAATCAACAATGAGCGAACGCAAAGATGCCGACTGTTATTATTTTTTCTAGTTTATGGTGGAAGGCTCTCATCATGTGTTGAAAGTCTTGAACTGGAGAGTAGTGCAAATGGCTCTGAGCAGTAATATTCCACCAATGTTCGGTCTACTATTCTTACTAGTCATTACCAAAGCTTCCAATTCACGTGCTCAATCGGAAGGATCATCCTTCAGCAAAATGCCGTTCCACAAGCTTGATGGGAATATCATTCAAGCCATTGCAGTGCCAAACATTCTTCAGTGTTGTTGGAAATGTGATCGTTTACCAGAGTGTTTCTCGCTGAACGTGGCTGTTGTGCCTGACAAAGATGGTTTGTACGAATGTCAGATGCTCCGAACTGAGACCAAGAAATATTCTGGACTATTAAAGCCATCCCAAAACTATCACAACTATACACGATTCACGGTAAGAGAACAAATAACACCCGTACTGATAGTATTACTCAAAGTGTTGACTGAATTTCACATTAGGGTGTCTCGAATAGTTCAGTAGCTTTTGACCATTCTGGAAGGGATAGATTTTTTATAAATAATTTAGTTTACCACTCTGATGGTAAATCAAAACCAAGAATCAATTCTGCTCAAATATGATGGCAGATTTGAAAGTGAGAGTGAGAGCGAGCACTGCAAAACTTACGGGCACATCTGCCGTGACTGAAAGAGAAAGATATCTAGCTGACAGTTATATGGCGGGCACTTAACTTGGAATAACTTGTTTAAATATCAAAACCTTTCAGAAGAGTTCTTCTATTTCAGGATTTCTGTGTTATTTCGAGATATCTCAATGGTGCAACGTGTAAAAGCCTTGGGCTTATTGACTTCCAGTGCCTTTGCCCGCAAGGATTTACGGGTAATTTGTGCAACATTCGCATCAAAATGTGTAAGTTTATTACACCTGTTAATTACAATATGCGGTTGAGTTTAAGCACTCATGACTTAGATGTGCGGTTTCGTTATCATTCACAGACAAATGGCTGAAGATCAACACCGATCCTGTCTGTTTTGGAGCTAAAGACTCGGCGTTTGGTCGCTTTAACATCACAAAAAATGGAACAGTCATCACCGTCAAGCTGGTCCATCGATCTGGATATGTAGCATGTACTACAGACTCGACTTCAGCCCGAAGTAACTGGGGATGTGCACCATACAATGGTAGACTGGACCGCTTATTGACTATCATTACCAACGACCAAGACAAAAAGATTCTTCCTCGAGACGAATCTAACATAAGTGATATGGATATGTCATATGTTATACCAGGTACGGCTTCCGAGGCTCCTGAACTGATCTTTATTTTAGAACATTAGTAATTTAGTGAGAAAGGAATAGATTAAAAGACAAAAGAAAAAGTTCAGCTTCAGTGATCTTCTTTTGTTTTTTAATATAATTCCTATTCCACTAAATCACTAATGTTCTATTTTCGTATGACAACATTCTTGCAAGTAGGTGTATACAAAGAAAGATATGCAAAACTGTTAGAGGCTTTCAAAGAGAACTAGATGAATCTGAAGAAGAGGTATACGCATAAACTGAGGAAAGGAGAAAGCAAAACAAAATTCAGTAAAAATACTATTATTGATATTAGGATTCATAATAATACTTGAAATGTTTGTCTCCGACTTAGAGTATTTGATAATATTGTTTAACTCAGACTTTTCTATCAGTGCGGCCATATTCTTCAGATCACTTTAGAACTGAGATCCGTGGTACGGTAACGGATCGAAACGTACTCCATAAACATTTCAAGTATCTAAAGAAATTTCCCGTGATCTTTCCTTCATGATATTTTGTTGTTTTCTACTTTTGGCTGCACATTTATTTGACATAAAGCTAATTATTAAACATTTAGGGTCGACAACGCTCGAGGACTCGCTCGTTCGCGATATGATGAGAAAAACTCGTGAAAAAAAAAGCTCTTAACATGTGATAATCTCTATATATAATAAATAATCAGTGATTTACATTTGTTCCAGTTTGTCATTGTTTGAATTACATCAACAGTTATATGCATACCAATCTTGTCCCCAGTGTGATTCGTTTCTTATGGATAATCAGCTGACCAAAAGGAACGCAAGTTCTGATGATACGAGTCACTGTGCATGCGCGCGTTTGATCACAAGCGCCGGTGTATACGAAGATTCACAACTAAGCAAAAGGAAAATTTTTGGTCACTAATTTGTCAATTATTTATTATAAAAAATCCCTAATAATCCTAAAAGGCGAGGGCCTGACATGCAAAGCCCTTCTGTCTTAATAAAAGTATATTCATGATTTACATGAGAAGCCCCAAAAGTGATGTCTTCAAATATTGTGCTGTATTTTGGGAGACATTCAGTCTACAAGCTATTTGTTATCCTATGAAGCTACTCTTCCATAACCTCCATACAAAACTACCCTTCTATGTCATATATCTTTCACTTAGCATCACCTGGAACTATACAATCTTATTTATCAGAACATCGGCTCGAACATGCATTATAGTGCAAACAAAAATACCGGTGTTACGAAGTCTCCTAAATTTTTTCACTGTTAGTTTGATTAGTGTTTATCAAAGTCGATATCAGCCTTTGATTTCTTTTTTCATTCTGCTAATCTGGCAAAGGGAAATTCCTATCAGAGTTCCCGTCCTGGGTTGACTGCGTTCCCCGAAAGGGATTATGGGTCAAATATTTTTGACTACAACTAAGAAAGCATAAATAAGAGAGGGAAACTTCTTAACAAGGCGCACGCCATGTAAATTCCCGGTTGGGCTATTTTTAGAAACCGTATGCAGTTTAAATTTACCTTACCCTACTGCAGGGCGTCATCTAGCGCGCCAGTGCTCTTTCTGTTTGTTGTTTTGATGTCGTTTTTAGTGATTCTGATTGGTTGACCTTGAATTTGTTCCGAAGGTCACCTCAGCTGGGTAGAATCAAATATAATTTTGGGTTGGCTAAATTTAGCAATAAACAGTTACTCAAGTTAAACAATCCCTGAATAACAAAGGTTACCAGTTAGATTAGAGTATATTTTGGAAATAACAAATGAGACAAATCTATCATCAAACCTCTACAGAAAGATATCTCTTACCAAGATTACAATAGATTCTCAAATATAAATTAAGACTCAATAATAAAATTGTACACTGCAAAAGAAAAACCCTGTTGAAAAGAATACAATAGCTCTGAGACTGCATAACAGAATGAAGGAAATCTTATAAAATGGTCACACGGCAAAAAAGAAAAAAGAAAAAAATTAATATAATAAATACTGAAACACACGCTGAGACTGACTAACAACATGGGACACTGAAAACCTCTCACTTGTAAAAGATATATTAGATTGATGATATGAGCTAGACAAGTTGACTGCACTGTCTATTCATTACAAGACGCGAGATGCTGTGTGATTCATGTTATCGCTTTTTTCATCTTCTGCACTTGATTTTCAATTAACGATAAGCAAACACAAAGATGCCGACTGTTATTTTCAGTTTTCTAGTTTATAGAGGGAGGTTCTATTCATTTGTAACTTGAAGACTTGAACTTGAAAGTAGTGTGAGCGGTTCTAAGCCGAAACATCGAAAAATGTTCTCCCAATGTTCGGTCTTCTATTCCTACTAATCATTACCAAAGCTTCCAATACACATGCTCAATCCGAAGGATCATCTTTCAGTAAAATCCCGTTCTTCAAGCTCGATGGGAATATCATTCAAGCCATTGCAGTGCCAAACATTCTTCAGTGTAGTTGGAAATGTGATCGTTTACCAGAGTGTTTCTCGCTCAACGTGGCTGATGTGCCTCACAAAAATGATTTGTACGAATGCCAGATGCTCCGAACTGAGACCAACAAATGTTCTGGACTATTGAAACCATCCCAGCACTACCATCACTATACACGATTCAAGGTGAGTATGTCCTGAAGAAATCGTTTCAAAAAAAGGATATCACACTTTATTTATGTTATAAGCATTTTAAAAATTATGTCTCAATGATCACAATGTTGAAAGAAGTCTACGACTTACCCTTTTGTAATTGTAGTATTTTTGGTGAAATGTACCGCCTTCCTTCTAGAGTCCGGTACTATTTTACCGACTGTACCACTTAGAAGGACAAACCAACAAATTTGCTGTTAATAGTACAACTTGTTATTTTATCCCCAGTAACATTTAAAAAAGCCATTTTGCTCTCGTTATATTTTTACTTAAACTAAGCACATTTAGTTATGTTTTTTTCTTTGTTCCCGAAAGACAACAAAAATAATCTTCAGTTCTGTTTTTCACTTTGTTTAATTGACAATTTTAGAACAAATGCGAGACAACGACATGTTTGAATGGAAATACTTGCGAAAACTTGGTGTTAAACGACGACCTTATGCCTTTGATCATGAAAGTTACAAATAGTATAACCTGTAATAACTGTAAGGATCTATAACCTCCACAACATTTTTTTTCTATTCCAGCACCAATGTGTTCTATCGAGATGTCTCAATGGAGGTACGTGTGAAAGCCTTGGGCTCAATGACTTCCGGTGCAACTGCCCAAAAGGATTTACGGGTAATCTGTGCGACATTCGCATCAAAATATGTACAAGTAAAGAATGTGTAAATGTTTTTACCAGACATGCACATTTGCATCAAAATGTGTCACTTTTATGTTAATCTTGCATATCATGAAAGGCACTCGAGCTTTACTGTGTGTTTCCTTTGACAGACAAATGGCTGAAGATCAACACCAGCCCCGTCTGCTTTGGAGCTCAAAACTCAGAATATGGTAGTTTCTACATCAAAGAAAATGGCACAGTCCCCACAGTGAAGCTGGTCCATCGATCTGGATATGTGTCATGCATTAACGATGATTATTCAAGACGAAGTAACTGGGGATGTGGACGAAGCGATGAAGTGCAAGAATTCCTGAATACTATCATGACCAACAACGAAGATCAAAAGATTCTTCCGCAAGATAAATTCATTGTGAATGTTGAAGAATTGAGATATCGCATTCCTGGCTTACATCCGAAGTCTTCTGAGCTTATCTTTAAAAATTTCAAAACACCGATGGAAGTTATCGCTGGTCAAGAGTATCGCATCTGGTTTGGGCAGGATCTCAAGGAGTCTAGCGACGACAACAACGAAGGAACGTCATGTACCGACGTATACATGTATGTGTACATGTAATGTCGTTGTGTGAATGTGATGTATTAGGGATAAAGATAATAATACATGACATGGGCTTCCTTTATCATCATGTAGAGGAGTAGAGACTAGAAACAAACTTGAACACATGGCTCGACTTAAATAACACAGGTAACCCGAGAAGAACTTCATGAGACAAGGATTATCGATCAGAAGTGCAGGTGTCTAAATTTATTCGTCTTACTTCAGTAATCAGTTTTTAACTACTACATCAGTAATTATTGACGTTACTTATTTAAGTTGTATGTTGACTTGATAAAAGAAAAAAGTTCTTTTTTTCAAAATCCAAAAGTTGATATGCTGTAAATAAGAAACTAAGTTTCGGCGCTGTGATTGATGTAAGCTAACTAGATAGATTTGTAGTTAGTTTCAGTAATACGTTTTTAACTGATATATCACTGACGTGATAAAAGTTTTGTTAGTTTATATAAGAAGACCGGCATATTGAAAATCCAAAACTAAGGTTCGGCTGTCATTGGTGTTAGTTTTCTTGGTTCATTTCATTGTTATTTCTGGTTCATGTAAATAATAAAATTGTTTATTGGAAAATGTCAATATTTGCTATATATAAATTAGAATTTCATTTCTAACTGAGAACACTTTACTCAATCAATCAATCCTACTGAAGACACACACGCATACTTTATAACATTCAGGAGTCTCATACTGTTACTCAACATTGATCAACCAAAATATTTATCTTTTTTGTTTATTAATTTTTCTGACTGCCCTTAACTAGATGACAGACAAATCAACTGCATATGAAACCATAAGACAGTTTTAAATTAAAGTCGAATTTGTTTATAACTGCGGCAGTTATTGATTAAATTCACATAAATTTCATACTTTATTGATATTAATTTGATCGATATTTTGCCGTCTAGTTTATTCAATATCTAATATATCTTTAGTTATCGAAGTATTAAACTTACCCATTTGTATTTCGTCGTCCAGAAGAAGTTTTGCTCCATGCATGGAAGGGTCCTGTAACCGCTAGAGGTTTGTGAAGCTTTTTATTGTGAGTTTAAAAAGGAATGGAACAACTGTGAAAGGAAGGAAAGATTTAGAAAGACCAGGGGAAAACGAATACTCTACAATATGACAAATATGATTCGGAAAATTTCGCAAATCAAATATGTTTTCCTTCTTCAAGCCGCAATTATTATTCTAATCACTACCAAAGTTTCCAATTCACATGCTCAATCTAAAGGATCATCTTTCAGTAAAATGCCGTTCTTCACGCTCGATGGAAACATCATTCAAGCCATTGCAGTGCTAAACATTCTTCAGTGTTGTTGGAAATGTGATCGTTTACCAGAGTGTTTCTCGCTAAACGTGGCTGATGTGCCTGACAAAAATGGTTTGTACGAATGTCAGATGCTCCGAACTGAGACCAACAAATATTCTGCACTATTAAAACCATCCCAACACTACCACCACTATACACGATTCACGGTGAGTATTTCATAAAGAAATCGTTTCAAAAAAAGGAAATCACACTTTATGTTATAAGCATTAAATTATGTCTCAATGATCTCAAAGTTGAAAGGAGTGTACTGTAAAGCAGTATTTTTAGTGAAATGTACCGCCGTCCCTCTAAAAAGGTACCATTTTACGGACTGTACAACAACAAATTTTAAATTGTGTAGCTTTTTCTTTCATCCCAGTAAGATTTAGAAAAGCCATTTTGCTCTCGTTATATTTTTATTAAAACTAAGCACATTTAATTCTGAGACTTTTTTTTGCAAACTTGTTCACGAAAGACAACAAAAATAATCTTCAGTTCTGTTTTTCACTTTGTTTGAAATTGACAATTTTAGAACAAGTGCGAGACAACGAGATGTTTGAATGGAGGTACTTGCCAAAACGAAGGCTACGATGACTTCCGGTGTCTCTGCCAGCAGGAATTCACGGGTCACATGTGTGATGTACATGTGACACAGCCCAAAACATGTTAGTCAAATCATTAACTGTGATTCATATTATTATATTAATATTATTATCTATAGTGGTGCGTGTAAATGTAGTATTGGATAACAGTATTTTTAGCATAGTGAACATTGCATGACAGTTGCCTCAAAACGTAACGTTTGACACTGAGGCATAAAGAACCAATGTTCTTTCCTCAAAACATGGTGTTAACAAATATAGGAACACAATTTGAGTCGAACTACTTGCAGTTTGAATATTTAATAGGTGAAGATGCGCATAAAAAGATATAGAGCAAGGACATGATCTGTTAAGAAAATATCTCTTAACTTGTGTAGTTGGGGGAAAATTCGATCTCTTCAAAAATTCGTGCCCGTCAAGATTAAGAATTAAATGCTCCGTCCCTTACCAAAACAACCTCTGCACGGATTCGGTACCTTTTCATTTTGAAAATGTGCCGAGTGTCGTCACCTTGTACGCAGGATAGCATTTCTGCAGAGTGCCCAAAAATTTGTTTCTAATTAAGATGTCGCAAATGTCCATGATTTTTTTAAATTTCTTCACACAAAAACTGAAACCGCTTCTTATTCTGATATTCTTAGACGAATGGCTGAAGATCAACGCCAGTCCTGTGTGCTTTGGAGCTCGCAACGATTCTTATGGAAGTTTTTACATGAAAATAAATGGAACCGCAGTCCATAAACTCAAGCTGATCCATCTCTCTGGATATGTGACGTGTCATAAGGAGAAGGATGAAAGAAAGAGTAACTGGGGTTGTCGAAAGAATAGTGACAAACTTTGGACCATCATCACCGACAGCACAAATCAAAGAATCCTGCCGCAAGATGGCGCTCCTCAATATTCA
Organism: Actinia tenebrosa; assembly: GCF_029948245.1. NCBI lineage: Eukaryota > Metazoa > Cnidaria > Anthozoa > Actiniaria > Actiniidae > Actinia > Actinia tenebrosa. The sequence continues at coordinate 23,503,316 of NW_028292569.1, read as the reverse complement.
CGCTACAGTATTCCTGGCTTCACCTCCAGTTCTCATGAGCTCATTTTTGAAAACTTCACTAGTCCCATGGTGATAACCACTGGTCAGGAATATCGCATCTGGTACACAGAAGACCTTAGAAACGATTCCGAGAGTGATAATGGTGGAACAAGTTGTGCTGATGTTTATGTGTTTGGATTGTTTGGCTAAAAAATATATAACCATTGACGTCTGCGCCTAGAATATATACTACCGTATATCAAACATTAAGCTAATGTAATTTGGAAAGACTCATATTTATGCTTTTGTTTAAGACTTGAAATGGTTTTAGATTCCTTTCAATTTTGACCCAATAAGCTGATCGCCAATGTAATGAGATCATAATTTTAGATCCTTTTAGAAATAAGGGGAAAAAAGATAGTTATGCCTCGCTCGCTTTTCGTTAATCTATTATTACTCGGGCTTCTTTCCGAAGGAAGGCACGAGTTATAAATCGCCCGTTGTTATTCGTCGTATTTTCCATGTTCGTCTACAAAAAGCAGGCATGCGCACTTAATGCTAGTTAGGGACGCCTGGGTCGTCAAACACGCATGCGTACTTCACTTATATCAACTGAGCATGTGCTTAGGGTCTAGGTCTGACGTATGGCACTGTGTGCACGTGCGTTTGCAGAACCAATGAGTACTGAAATTTGCAAGTAATGCCTCTAACTTTGCTGTCTTCTGTGCGCTCCAACCACTACCAAACGCCCACATCGTTCGCGGTAGACCCACACTAAAAGATGTCGAGCGTTTTCGGAACGGGTTGGACCGCGAACATGATAAGAGAACACCTTACGAGCGAACATTGAAGAGTGACCAATTTATCGTGAACAATTTATCGAGAACCAATTATCGTGAATCATTTATCGAGAAAAATCTATCTATCTATACAAATAGCGAAACAACTTATAAATCTTATCCAGACTTTGACCTTACAAAGGACTCAACTGCTTAATTTCCACACGGCTTTGCTGATAAACAAAGAAAAAGAACTACTGTATACGTAAGCGAAGGCGTAAACACACCGGTATGTGATTCACAATGTGCTGTAATGTTTTCTAATCGTTTCGAAAATATATGGATTATCTTATTGGTTCTTATTACGATGTTTTTTTACTGAAAATTCCTTTTTGTTCTTGATGATAATAACTGCTATTATTTTACTAACTTATGTAATTATTAACTTCAGCATGCATTGACGTTTATGTTCACAATGTTCACCATTAGTATTTCATCGTTTAGTGACTGTGATATCTTAGAGAAAACTAATAATTTGACTGTATATGTATGTAATGATGTAGAAGTTACTATAAACATTACAAAAAACACCAGATCTCGTTATTCCCAGTATGTTTATTATAATTATAGATCATCATCAGATGATCATCATCATCATCAGTATAATCATCATCAGATCATCATCGGTATAATCATCATCAGATCATCATCATCATCGGTATAATCATCATCACTGAGATCATCATCATTATCGGTATATTCATCATCATCTTTCATCATCATAGTCCTCATCATCATCTTCAGATCATTTTTACCATTATCAGATTACTATAACGATCATCATAACTTCAATCTAGAACTTTATTTAACAAATAGATCTATTCGCTTTATATAATAGATTTTTACGAGAAAAATAGCGTAAAATTACAAAAAAAAGAGGTTTGTTTACAAAAAGAGCGCGCGTCTGTCTAAAAAATTGCTAAAAACGCGACATATATGGCTATCTGATTGGTCCAGATTAGACCTTTTGTTCTGACCTTTTGTTCTGACCAGCAAAATAGATTCAGCTGTCACACGTGGACCAGTACGGAAGAGTAAAAGTTTGAATATGTTGAGTGTTTGTTTTCATGCGGATAAAAATTTTGGAGAGTCTAGAGGGAAGGTAAATCTTGTAAAACTACGGGAATGTACAGATGATATTCAAGGTCATCTTCTAAAGTACCATCTTTCACGAGAAGACTTGACATAGTATCAACTTATCTTGGCCAGGTCAGGAAAATTTTAAGTTAATGACAATGATGTCACTGGTTGGTGGATCTGTCCAAAACATAGACATGGTATTGGGCAGTTCTGGCTTCGAGATAAAAATAAATAAACAAAGAATGGGCTTCCTGTGGTCCACGTGTGACAGCTGAATCTATTTTGCTGGTCAGCGGCTTTTACTACTAGACTACTTGAAAAGAGTAACTACAAGATGAACTCAGGAAAATAACAAGGCAGTTTTTTTAAACTAATATCCTCGATAAAGTTACAAGAATAATCTTTTAGTATGTTACTATATTCAAAGACTTCATTGAGGACAAAATTGAAGACTAAAAATGGATACTTCTGGGCCTAAATGTATCAACATGACAGTTGTATCGAACTGCAGATGATGACTCGTTTTCAAAGGCATGTTTATTTAGATTATTTGGATTTCGTTTTGGTTGTAGGCAAAATATGAACAAATAATCTTGTGATTTGTTCATCGATTGATGTTTGTGCATCGTGCAAATAATTTGCAGTTATTTATTTCGAGTGAACTTATCGTTGTATTTTATGACAGTATACAGCATTTTACCTTACAGTTAAGGCATGTTGTGATATCAGTCTTTCGATTCTAATACTGTTTTTGTGAGACACAAAACTAGTACGGCATTTCGTGACTAAGTCTTTATGTAAATATTAGAGTGTGTGACGAAATGTTCATGTAACCAGATAGTAGTTTTGTAACCAGAGATATAGATAGGGATATATTCTTACACACATGTACTGAGCATAGATCTCAAAGAAAGAAGCAGTAAATATAAGTTCCAGCAAAAACGTGTCAACTATTGGTTCGAACGGGATCAAAAGTACCGTGTGTAACATTTTGGCGACCCTGCCAGGACCGCTAATCGAGGAATTTCTCGTAAAAAGGCGGTTCTCGAGACCTGGAAGACGATTGACCTCGTGGTCGAAGAAGTTGATGTTGTGTTGGACGCACATGGATACGAAATTAGCGTTCCTTTGAATGCTTTCATCGCAAATAAGTCAAGCATTCCCTTCGTATGGTACTGAAGACTTGATGTACGTGGCCTAAGAGGAATTAATGTCCGTTTGGACGCCTGAAAACTTTAGAGAACGTGGTTTTGCAAGATTTGGGGGTGTGGTGTAATAACAGACCAAGCCGGCTACGATGGATTTTGATTTAGAGGCTCAGCAGTTGAGATTGGAGCAAGAAATTTTAAATTTGTCGCTAGAACGCTTGCAGGAGTTAGCAGAGCACCTCAAGGTGCCTTGTGAAGATGAAGGAAAACTAAAGTTATCGAGGAAAATACGGAGGACAGTCGAAGAAGTAATAGAGAGCTCAGAGGACAAACAGTTAGTCATTGAAGACATCGGCAAATTCACCAAGGAGAGCAACACAGCGCAGAAGGATGCTGAATACGACAAAGCGAAGAAAGAACTAGAGAAGATGCAAGAGAACTTCAAGAAGATGATGGAGGATTACCAGAAGCAAATCAACGAAGCAAACGAAAAGTTGGTATCTCTACAACCAGGTAACAAATCATCAAAACAGGAAGCAATCGAACCGGTATGTACTCTTAGTGACGTAGGCGTCGTAGATGTACGAAATGCACTCAGGCGCGATTTTCGTATCATTGGTATGATTGGAGGAGATACGCACAAAGACCGCTTGTCTCTCGTAAGTCTCTTGAGGCAAATCGAGGTTGGTCTTAAGAACAAATACAGCGAGACAGAAGTAATCGAAGGCGTGATCAGAGCGATTAGTCCATCACTTAAATTAAGATCTTATTTAGAAATGATGCCAGCGCTAACGATAGGAAAACTTGAGCAGATTCTAAAAGCACATTATAAACAGAAACCTAGTACAGAGCTTTACCAAGAATTGACAACGGCATGTCAGGCTGCGAAGGAGTCTCCGCAAGATTTTCTAATTAGAGTCATGGATTTGCGCCAACAAGTTCTCTTTGCATCACAAACGAACGAAGGAACTGTTAAGTATGACTCTGCGTTAGTAAATGGTTTATTTCGCCACGTGATCGAGACCGGCCTGCAGTCGGAATCCATACGCACAAAGCTTCGGCCACATCTGTTAAACGCTGACGCTAGTGACGAAGAGCTAATGGAGAAATTAAATGCTGCGGCGTCGGAAGAGTCTGAGCGCATGAGTAAGCTGAGTCCTGGGTCACGCAAAGCGCTCGTTAATCAAATTCACGCTCCTGTCGAACAAAACGATAGAAAAATACCAGCGCCAAAGAACTATGGCAGTGGGAAAGCACAGAGTGAAGATAGCTACATGGCAACGCTCAAGGCTCTTCAGGCTGAAATGGCTGCAATTCGATCGGATTTAAATAAACCGCGCGAAAGAAGGAAGGAAGAGAGGAATGTTCGCCGTTGCACTAAATGTGAAGAAAACAACGCTGAAAGTTGTAGTCATTGTTTTAAATGTGGATCGGGTGAACACTTCGCGCGGGGTTGCAAAACAAAGTCGGGAAACTCCCGACGGCTACGCCCGGGGGACAGGGAGTAGTCCGGGAAAACAAAGAGTCCCATGTGTGCGTGTCGTGCGGAGTACAAGGGAAACAAGAAGCAGTCATACTTTGTTCGGGATGCGAAAGTGTTAATTACTGTTCAAGTGCGTGTAAGTTTGCACATTGGAATGAGCACAAAACACTTTGCAATGCAATAGGCTATCTCACCCAGCAAGAGAATGAAGAGATGAGAGAACAAGGATTTTACCGCACACACCTCACGCCAGGACAACTCACCAAAGTTGTTAATTTGGTGGGGAAGAAATGCATGATAACTTGTTTGTTAAATGGTCGCAAAACTGATGCATTATGGGATACTGGGGCTCAGGTTTCTATCCTCCCCAAAGACTGGATTGACAAACAAATGGATGGGACTACCGTGCGTAAAATAGGGGAACTTTTAGATGGGCAAAATCTAAACCTGACAGCGGCCAACGGTACCCCTTTCCCATTTGAGGGTTGGGTCGAAATAGACTTTGAGCTTTTGTCAGGAGGAGAGGGAGCTAAAGTCAAAGTTCCTTTCTTGGTTTCACGAGACCAATTAGACACACCTATTATTGGGTACAATGTTATCGCAGAACTTGTTAAACGTGAAGGGGAAACAAAGGACGGAATAGTAGACAGTATGGCGGCGACAATGACTCATCTGAAAAGAAGCGACGTAGAAGGGCTAGTGAGTACGCTGCGCGCGGTTGATCCATACTGCGAACTTGCCGAAATTAAAACTTGCAAGCGAGACATTGTAATACCCAAAAAGCAAGCAACAATTATAAAGTGCTCAGCAAAGGTTGGTCCGACTGAGGGTAAGATTCCAGTTTTGTTTGAACCAGACCCCCAAGCCTCGTGGCCGAGTGAAATAAATGTACCAGAATCTGTAGTGACTATCTCGGGAGGCTCATCCAGTCGCGTGAAAATCAGTGTCGAAAACCACTCTGACCATGACGTACGTATTAAGGGCCACACTGTTCTCGGTAGCCTCTACCAAGTACGGTCGGTGACACCTGTCGAGGTAACACGGAGAGATCTACCATGTCAACAAGCGACACCACCCAGCGAAACGGATTTTAGCGCCGAGGAAATCTCCCACCTACCTAGCGTAGACGGCCTGACAGACGAGCAAAAGAACATCGCTCTGAGCATGCTCAAAGAAGAGGCCCACAGTTTCTCCCAAGACGACAACGACATCGGCTGTGCTGAAGAGCTGCAAATGTCTATCAACCTATCAGACACCAGACCAGTCCAGAAAACGTACACAGCAATCCCGAGACCTCTGTATCCTGAGGTAAAACAGTACGTGGAGGACCTTCTAAACCGTGGCTGGATACGACACTCGAGATCCTCTTACTCTTCACCAGTAGTGTGCGTTCGTAAGAAGGATGGCAGCCTACGTCTGTGTGTCGACTATCGTCAGCTGAACGAGCGCACAGTTCCAGACCGACACCCACTGCCGCGTGTGCAGACAACTCTAGAGAACCTTGGAGGGAACAGCTGGTTCTCGTTGTTGGACCAAGGAAAAGCCTATCACCAAGGATTCATCCATCCATCTTGTCGAAACCTTACAGCATTCGTGACTCCATGGGGCCTCTATGAATGGGTTAGAATTCCTTTTGGTTTAATGACAGCGCCTGCTGAGTTCCAACGATTCATGGAAGGCTGTCTCCACGACATGCGAGATGACTGTTGCGTCCCCTACATCGATGACGTCATCGTGTACAGTAGGACTTTTGAGGACCATGTCGAGCACATCCGACAGGTTCTACGTCGTTTACGATCCCATGGTATTAAGTTAAAACCTGCTAAGTGTAAGCTGTTTCAAAGAGAAGTCCGTTACCTGGGACAAATCGTATCCGCAGAAGGATATAAACCCGACCCATCGAACGTTGCCGCAGTACTAGTACTGAAAAACTCGCAACCCAAAACAGTCGGGGATGTAAGAAAACTTCTCGGGCTGGTCGGATATTATCGGCGATATATTCAGGACTTCTCAAGGATTGCGTTTCCTCTGTTTGAACTCCTACAAGGACGAAACGAAACTAGCACACCAGAACAGTGCAAGAAAACGTTCCGCCGTGGAAAACGGAGTCAGCCTGCCGTTTCGTCCTCGCAACCAGTAACCTGGGCAGCCAAGCATCAGGAAGCCTTAGAGAAGCTGCTGAATTGTTTGGCTACACCACCCATACTTGGTTATCCAGACTACAACACGTCGTTTGTACTGCACACAGATGCATCAAAGGAGGGATTAGGAGCCGTGCTCTATCAAAGGCAGAACGGTATTATGCGAGTGATAGGGTATGGTTCGCGGGCACTCACGAAGGCTGAGAAGAATTACAATTTACATTCAGGCAAACTAGAATTCCTAGCATTAAAATGGGCTATTTGTAACCATTTCCGCGAATATCTCTATTACGCACCGCAGTTTACCGTCTACACAGACAACAATCCCCTTACGTATGTACTGTCGACAGCTAAATTGAACGCGACCGGCCAACGTTGGGTAGCAGAACTTGCTGATTTCAGGTTTTCAATCAAGTATCGCCCAGGTAGCGTAAATGGTGACGCCGATGCTCTCTCGAGAATGCCTCTTGACATCAACACCTACATGGAATCCTGCACAACCACGACAACGAGAGAAGACGTCTCAGCGGCCTTCAATGGACTCCATGCTCAAGAGAAAGGTGAAGCCGTCTGGATAGCAGCAGTGGGTGGTACTCTAATAACTCCAGATGAAGAAATGTTGAGTGGAGTGACAATTAACGGCCTCCCAACAGATACCATTTTGGAAGCTCAACGACAAGACCCAGCAATAGGACGCGTACTAGCCATGAAGACTGAAGGACGCTGCCCCACAGTCAGAGAGATGAGGAGGGAGCAACCACAGACAAAATCTCTGGTTCGACACTGGAATAAACTACATATAGACGACTATGGACTACTACGCCGACATATTGGAGAGTATAAACAGCTTGTACTTCCTCCACAATACCACAACTTAGTGTTCAAGGAACTCCACAAGGATATGGGACATTTAGGGGCAGAGAGGGTTGTACACCTCGCACGTGAACGAGTCTTCTGGCCAAACATGGAGAGAGACATCACTCATTTTGTATCTCACGTATGCGAATGTATCAAGCAACGCAAACCGAATCGAGAGACTCGTGCTCCTCTGCAACCCATCAGCACATCCGCGCCTTTTGAACTAATCTCTGTGGACTACCTTCATCTAGAGCGCAGCGTGGGTGGTTATGAGTACATACTGGTAGTAGTCGATCACTTCACTCGCTTTGCGCAGGCATATGCAACTAGAAACAAATCAGCAGCAACTGCAGCTGAACGACTGTACAACGACTTCTTTCTCCGATTCGGATTTCCTGGTGCAATCGTACACGATCAAGGAAAGGAATTTGAGAACAAACTCTTTCAACAACTCCAGCGTCTATCAGGAACATCTCGAGTGCGGACGACTCCATATCACCCACAGTGCAATGGGAAAGCAGAGCGCTTCAATCGGACACTGCTGTCGATGTTAAGAACTTTGCCTGAAACCGCGAAAAGTAGATGGAAAGACTCGCTAAATAAAGTAGTGCACGCGTACAATTGTACTAAAAGCAGCTCAACTGGTTACTCGCCATTTTATTTGATGTTTGGCCGGACTCCAAGACTACCGATCGACATAATTCTCGGAACATCAAACAGAAAGGGAACATCCAGCTACACCGAGTTCGCTAAGAAATGGCACACAGCAATGCAGGAAGCATACCTGAAGGCAGCGAAAAATGCTGATATCTCTACCTCTAGAGGAAAGAAGAACTATGACCAGAAGGTTCACTACACACAGTTGCAGCCAGGTGACCGCGTTTTGGTCAGGAACCTCTCTGAACGTGGAGGGCCAGGAAAGCTTAGATCACATTGGGAGGACAAGGTTCATGTGGTAGTACAAAAGAGAGAGGGAATCCCGGTATACGTTGTGAGACCGGAAGGACGCCCAATCGACGGTAAAAGAAGAATACTCCACAGGAATCTACTCCTACCATGTGACTCACTTCCACTGGGCCACACCCAGCTACAAATGGAACAAAGGCAAGCAAACCAGAATCAAGATAGACCGGCCTTGACACAACCTCAGTTTCTAACTAATGACAGTCCATCTGATGACGAGTCAGAAGAACAGTTTAGAGGGTTTTTACCAAACGAACTGAATCCAGCAACTAATGAACGTGAACATAATGAGTCAGCGGAAACAGACCCCCCGCAAGAAGACCAGGTATCCCAGCAAGACAATCTACCTCAGGAAGACTACGCAAGCCATGACCAAGCTCAGAACCTTGAGGACGCTCAACCTCAGCTCATCACTGTAGGCGAACCTGACACAGAATTAGAAGCAGTTCCTCCTACAGAACCGGAAGGCAGACCAGTCCGCGAGAGACGCCCTCCACAGACGCTAACCTACAACACTCTTGGGACACCAATGACTAACTGGTACCATGCAAATGGTATCGCAGCTTACCCTTATTACGGAGGGACGTATCACTACCCCGCTCCTGCACACGGAGGGACCTTCATCAACCCACCAGTCTTGTCTAGACAAGGACAAGTTCAACAACCTTACAACCAACCTGTATACCCATGGACAGTGTATCGCCAACAGTTTAATGGCTACAACACTTACAACCCGCAGTACTAACAGATATATTTTTAGCATATTATTCTTATAGTTTATCAAAAAAATAAAAAAAACTGGAACGGGACTGTGTCAAATACACAATGATTAGTCAGGGACTACACACGTCCTACTACACGAAACATTAGAGAGACGACGTGCCCAGCGCCGGCGGACAAGAGAAGTCATATGGACTATAGAAAACGAGACAGCAATGAACTGATTGGGCCTGATCAACCCAATTCACTTGAACTCTATAATCTGTAGATAGTCTTTGAATAGTGTACACGTCTGATTTATGTTTAGTGTTTTGTCATGTCCAGGAGGACATCATTTCAAGTGGGGGAGTATGTGAGACACAAAACTAGTACGGCATTTCGTGACTAAGTCTTTATGTAAATATTAGAGTGTGTGACGAAATGTTCATGTAACCAGATAGTAGTTTTGTAACCAGAGATATAGATAGGGATATATTCTTACACACATGTACTGAGCATAGATCTCAAAGAAAGAAGCAGTAAATATAAGTTCCAGCAAAAACGTGTCAACTATTGGTTCGAACGGGATCAAAAGTACCGTGTGTAACATTTTCTAAAACCGTTTTTTACAATTTGTGTGGTTAAAATGTTTTTAAAATATATTAGATAAGTTTAAACAGTGAATTTATATACATTTAAAGATAAATCGCTTTCAAAACTATTTGCACCTTTTTGACGTAACATATTAAATCTCAAAAATACTGAACGTTTGTCGACCTGTTCACTTCTCAAAACCTGCTGGCCGCAAAATATTATTTTAATTTCTGTAAGAACTACCTTTTATCTCTGCAGTACTCAAATATTATAGTCCTACGAAGTCTAACTTTTGAGTTTTGATTTTTTTTTCCTAAGCCATATTTTAGCCAACTGGCCAAAGTCGATTATCGATGGTCGGTAAAATTAAAATATCTAGATATAAATAAGTTCATATTTAACTTTAAGGCTACTTATCTTTGCATAAGATATATATCTACTATAAGATGGAAGGATTTAGTGTTGTGATGATTTGCTATGGAATTACGAATTTTTAAACATCGCCCAAATTTCATGAATGAGAAGTAGTCAAAATCACTAATTTGGCCCCCAAGTGGACCCCACCTGAAACTTTGCAAAAAAGCGCCGAGACACAAAACAAAATATGTTTTGGAAATAACCTTTGAAGGGCACACTCACACACAAAGTTTGAAAGAAATCTGTTTTTTTCTTTCACCCAAAATGGTTATGAGGTTCTTACAGAGACAGCCTCTTAATTTTGTATAGAAAACATGGTTTTGACGTCATATCTATGTTTCTATGCTCTGATAAAACATAGCTCTTCAGCCAATCAGAGCGCGCATTCGTGAAAATCTATTATATAATTCGATGTAGAATAAAGAAGATTCGAGATTCGAAAAATCTTAGAAGCTATCATATTTTAAGTCAAAGACAACCGTATCAGAAGCAGTTGTGCATCATCCTTATTTACATAACAGACCCAGGATGTACGTATTAATTACTAATATGCACACAGGAGAAAATTAGATTCCCTGCTGATATATTAATTACTTTCATTTTTCTTCTTCAGTTATTGTCCTTTATCAGTTGCCTTATTTGTTAACTTGAGTAACCGACGGTTACAATATTATATTGAAGTGGATCCATTGAACTGACCTGAGTCTCAGTAATAACCCGATTTCCGCAATTTCTTTTGTATTCCTTGCGTTTTTTATATTTATATATCATAGCTTTTTCCTAGAGTCCCTGATCTTCAGATTACGTTGGGTCTAAGGACAATTAGGACTATTTCTTTAAAGAAAAAGTGTTGTATTGTTGAAGCAAGCTGTGAATTTACTTGAAGTACTCTACAATGCGTTTTTGCAGTTCTCAAGTTTTCATCATTTTACTCGTTTCGTTTTGTGATTTTTCGGAAGGATCTTCTTTCAGCAAAATGCCGTTCCACAAGCTCGATGGGAACATCATTCAAGCCATTGCAGTGCCAAACATTCTTCAGTGTTGTTGGAAATGTGATCGTTTACCAGAGTGTTTCTCGCTGAACGTGGCTGATGTGCCTGACAAAGATGGTTTGTACGAATGTCAGATGCTCCGAACTGAGACCAACAAATATTCTGGACTATTAAAACCATCCAAACACTACCATCACTATACTCGGTTCAAGGTGAGTAATCACACTTTATCATATATGTTATAAGCATTAAATTATGTCTCAAAGATCTCAAAGTTGAAAGGAGTTTACGACTTACCCTTTTGTAATTATAGTATTTTTGGTGAAATGTACCGCCTTCTTTCTAAAGGGTACTATTTTACAGACCGTACCACTTAGAAGGACAAACCAACAAATTTGCCGTAAATCGTACAACTTGTTATTTCATACCCAATAAGATTTAAAAAAGCAATTTTGCTCTCGTTATATTCTTACTAAAACTAAGCACAGTTAATTCTGAGACTTTTTTTGCAAACTTGTTCACGAAAGACAACAAAAATAATCTTCAGTTCTGTTTTTCACTTTGTTTGAAAATGACAATTTTAGAACAAGTGCGAGACAACGAGATGTTTGAATGGAGGTACTTGCCAAAACGAAGGCTACGATGACTTCCGGTGTCTCTGCCAGCAGGAATTCACGGGTCACGTGTGTGATGTACATGTGACACAGCCCAAAACATGTTAGTCAAATCATTAACTGTGATTCATATTATTATATTAATGCAAAAGAATATGAAGTAGTTCATTTTCTCTTGATTTATATTAATATCTATTATATGACCGTGAATCTTAGAGCCTGGACACTAGCAAATCGAGCAATCTGATTGGATAGACCGCATCGCGGACTGGTCTAGATTCTCCGGTATCAACCGGTCCGATCGCATATTAATCTTACGGCGAAAACATTTTGTCCTTTTCAAGGAAAAGTGGTCATATAATAAGGCTGTTATCTAACTATAGTGGTGCGTGAAAGTATAGTATTAGATAACAGTATTTTTAGCATAGTGAACATTGCATGACAGTGAAGTACAGAAGCTTGATTTGTGTACAGAACCGCGTTTTGAGTTGCCTCAAAACGTAACGTTTAATATAACCGCTGTTGTTTCCTCAATACGTGGTGTTAACAGACATAGGAACACAGTTTGAGTTGTACGCATGCATAACTAAAATTTGAGTTCTGCAAAGAACTACTTGCAGTTTGAATATTTGAAAGGTGAAGATGCGTATAAAAAATATCATGCAAGGACATAAAATGTTAAGAAAATATCTTGCAACTTGTGTAGTTTGGGGGAATTCGAGCACTTCGAAAATCGTGCTTCTCCAGATTAAAAATTTAATGGTCCGTCACTTACGAAAACAACCTCTGCACAGATTCGGTACTTTTCCATTTTGAAAATGTGCCGAGTGTCGTCACCTTGTACGCAGGATAGCATTTCTGCAGAGTGCCCAAAAATTTGTTTCTAATTAAGATGTCGCAAATGTCCATGATTTTTTTAAATTTCTTCACACAAAAACTGAAACCGCTTCTTATTCTGATATTCTTAGACGAATGGCTGAAGATCAACGCCAGTCCTGTGTGCTTTGGAGCTCGCAACGATTCTTATGGAAGTTTTTACATGAAAATAAATGGAACCGCAGTCCATAAACTCAAGCTGATCCATCTCTCTGGATATGTGACGTGTCATAAGGAGAAGGATGAAAGAAAGAGTAACTGGGGTTGTCGAAAGAATAGTGACAAACTTTGGACCATCATCACCGACAGCACAAATCAAAGAATCCTGCCGCAAGATGGCGCTCCTCAATATTCACGCTACAGTATTCCTGGCTTCACCTCCAGTTCTCAAGAGCTCATTTTTGAAAACTTTACCAGTCCCATGGTGATAACCACTGGTCAGGAATATCGCATCTGGTACACAGAAGACCTTAGAAACGATTCCGAGAGTGATAATGGTGGAACAAGTTGTGCTGATGTTTATGTGTTTGGATTGTTTGGCTAAAAAATATAAAACCATTGACGTCTGCGCCTAGAATATATACTACCGTATATCAAACATTAAGCTAATGTAATTTGGAAAGATTTATATTTATGCTTTTTTTAAAGACTTGAAATGGTTTTAGATTCCTTTCAATGCTGACCCAATAAGTTGACCGCCAATGTAATGAGATCATAATTTTAGATCCTTCTAGAAAGAAGAAAAAAAATATAGTTATGCTTCGCTTGTTTTCGTTAATCCGTGATTATTATCTAATCGATATCATCATCTTCTGACAGAATTTCAGCGTATTTACAAAGGATAGTTACTTGTGTAAGTTAAAACTGAAATAACATGGTTCGCTCGTTTTCCTTTAATCTATTATTAACTGTTTATCTTGTCTATCGGAATAGACCATCATACCGATACGGCGGCCATTTTGAATTCGATTGTTTTAACTAAAGACATTATAGGATGCTGAGGGATAATTATTAGAGAGTTTTAGATTTACGTTCACGGCAAATGTGAAACGTCAGTTGACCATTTAAAAATTATTCCAAATAGCTTAAAAAGAATCGCAAAAAAGTCCAAGTAGTAGAAAAACAAAAGAATATTTGTCTTTGGTGAGAAGGTTTGTAAAAGGTAAAGTAAAATACAGGAAAACGATGAAAACGTGGTCGCGTTTGCCGTTTGCGGGGAGAAAAAAAGTCAATCTAAAACTCTCTATTGCAAAATATATTCCCTGCACGGCTGTCAGGGTGTCTTTTTATATATCTTTACGCTTTTAATGATAAATACACCTAAAAAACAATTGAATTTGCTGTAGTAGTAACAATATACGAAACACCAAGACTTCAAATTATCAGCTTTGGGCTATAATTCAAAATGGCCGTTGTATCAGGATCATCATCAGATCATCATCAGATCATCGTAATCATCATCATCATCAGTATAATCATCATCAGATCTTCATCATCATCAGTATAAACATCATCAGATCATCATTAACATCAGTATAATCATCATCAGATCACCATCATCTTTGGTATAATCATCATCAGATCATCATTAACATCAGTATAATCATCATCAGATCACCATCATCTTTGATATAATCATCACTAGATCATCATCATCATCCACAGGTAGCCCAAGCTTGGTTTCTGTGGTGTCCTGTTATAGGGAAATGTATGGAGATTCATCAAACATTTCAATAAAATCATTGAAACCAACGTAAAATAAAGCCTCGAAATTTTACCCGATCATTGAGAAATAGCACTTCTTTCGCTCTGCGTGGTTATTTTTTGAATTTAGCCCGTTTTAAGATTCTTTTCCCCACCAGTAAGAAATAAGTTTCCAACCTTCTCTTATTTCTTACTGGTGGGGAAAAGAATCTTAAAACGGGCTAAATTCAAAAAATAACCACGCAGAGCGAAAGAAGTGCTATTTCTCAATGATCGGGTAAAATTTCGAGGCTTTATTTCACGTTTCAATGATTTTATTTAAATTTTTGATGAATCTCCATACATTTCCTTATAGCAGGACACCACAGAAACCAAGCTTGGGCTACATGTACCTGTGTGTATTTTAGCCAATCCAAAGGTAATTTTCAACATTGTTTACATAAGAGACCCAGGATACAACCGTACGTATCAGTAACAGTTGTGCATTTCATTCAATCCAAATGTAATTATCATTGTTTACATAAGAGACCTGTGATGTACGTATTAATTACTTATGTATGCACACAGGAGAAAATTTGATTCCCTCTGCTAACATATTAATTACTTTCATTTTTCTTCTGCAGTTATTGTCCTGTATCAGTTGCCTTATTTGTTAACTTAAGTAACCGACGGTTACAATATTATATTGAAGTGGATCCATTGAACTGACCTGAGTCTCAGTAATAACCCGATTTCCGCAATTTCTTTTGTATTCCTTGCGTTTTTTATATTTATATATCATAGCTTTTTCCTAGAGTCCCTGATCTTCAGATTACGTTGGGTCTAAGGACAATTAGGACTATTTCTTTAAAGAAAAAGTGTTGTATTGTTGAAGCAAGCTGTGAATTTACTTGAAGTACTCTACAATGAGTTTTTGCAGTTCTCAAGTTTTCATCATTTTACTCGTTTCGTTTTGTGATTTTTCGGAAGGATCTTCTTTCAGTAAGTTTCTAGTTTATAGAGGGAGGTTCTATTCATTTGTAACTTGAAGACTTGAACTTGAAAGTAGTGCGAAACATCGAAAAAATACTACCAATGTTCGGTCTTCTATTCCTACTAGTCATTACCAAAGCTCCCAATTCACATGCTCAATCCGAAGGATCTTCTTTCAGTAAAATGTCGTTCTTCAAACTCGATGGGAACATCATTCAAGCCATTGCAGTGCCAAACATTCTTCAGTGTTGTTGGAAATGTGATCGTTCACCAGAGTGTTTCTCGCTAAACGTGGCTGATGTGCCTGACAAAGATGGTTTGTACGAATGTCAGATGCTTCGAACTGAGACCAACAAATATTCTGGACTATTAAAACCATCCCAACACTACCACCACTATACTCGGTTCACGGTAAGCGTGCAAGTCATTTCTATCAGTGCTCTACCATATAATAATAACTTAGTGTATTTCGGTTAGCTCTTTAGCTGCGAATAGACCCCTTTCGAATTCCAAATTACCGCTGTGTTCCTTGATTACAGACCCATTTGCACAGGGTTAGCCTCGAGTTTGTGCAGAATATTCACGTGTTCCGGTCAAGGTCCGTCGAGTTTCAAAATGTTTGTATTGTTAAAGTTGTGCATTCTTTACTTTTCTGTTGGTATTTGTGAACATTTAAGCACTGATACCAGGCTAACCCTGTGCAAATGAGTCTGTAATCAGCGGTAATTTGGAATTCGAAACTGGTCTATTGAATCGGAAAAGGCAGACTTCTCTCTTTATCTTATCTTTCTATTGTACAGGTGTTAGAAATCTCTTCTTTCAATATAATATTCAATTACTACGATCCATACATGCCAAAAGCATGTTTAACCGCTTTGTGCTGGGTTTGCCGATACTTGTTGCTTTATCTCTATACTAGGATCAAAATCAACTCGAGATCAAAAGCTATTTTATCACTGAAATATTGTTGATTTTATCTTCTTTTTCAGGATCCCTGTGTTATTTCGAGATGTCTTAATGGAGCTACGTGTGAAAGCCTTGGGATGAATGACTTCTGGTGCAACTGCCCGCAAGGATTCAAGGGTGATCTGTGCAACATTCCCGCCAAATTGTGTAAGATCCACAATATATTGATATATAAGAAAAATGAGGTAATGACTATGGTGGTGGTGGTGGTGATGATCATAGTGGTGGTAATGAGTAATTGTGGTGGTGGTGGTGCTGGTAATGCCGGTGGTGGTAATGAGTAATTGTGGTGCTGGTGGTGCTGGTGATGCCGGTGGAGGTAATGAGTAATTGTGGTGGTGCTGGTGCTGGTGATGCCGGTGGTGGTAATGAGTAATTGTGGTGCTGGTGGTGCTGGTGCTGGTGATGCCGGTGGTAGTAATGAGTAATTGTGGTGGTGGTGGTGCTGCTTGCGATGCCGGTGGTGGTAATGAGTAATGGTGCTGGTGGTGGTGCTGGTGCTGATCATGGTGCTGGTGATGGTAATGGTGGTGGTAATGAGTAGTGGTGGTGGTGCTGGTGATGCCGGTGGTGGTAATGAGTAATGGTGCTGGTGGTGGTGCTGGTGCTGATCATGGTGCTGGTGATGGTAATGGTGGTGGTAATGAGTAGTGGTGCTGGTGCTGGTGATGCCGGTGGTGGTAATGAGTAATTGTGGTGGTGGTGGTGATGCCGGTGGTGGTAATGAGTAATTGTGTTGGTGCTGGTGGTGCTGGTGCTGGTGATGCCGGTGGTAGTAATGAGTAATTGTGGTGGTGCTGGTGCTGGTGGTGGTGGTGGTGGTGATGCCGGTGGTGGTAATGAGTAATGGTGCTGGTGGTGGTGCTGGTGCTGATCATGGTGCTGGTGATGGTAATGATGGTGGTAATGAGTAATGGTGCTGGTGGTGATGCCGGAGGTGGTAATGAGTAATGGTGGTGGTGGTGGTGGGGTTGGGGTTGGGGGTGCTGGTGGTGATGGTGGTGGTGATGATGAGTTAATGATGGTGGGGGTGGTGGTGGTGGGGTTGGGGGTGGTGGTGGAGGTGATGAAACGAAAAACAATTGTGCATGAGATTATATTGAGCATTCAATCCTGTTATTTTAGCTATTTTACCCTGCTTCTTATCTTAATATTTCATTTAATCTTAATAATTCCTGTTGAATACAGACAAATGGTTGAAGATCAACTCCAGCCCTGTCTGCTTCGGAGCTAAAAACTCGGAATATGGGATTTTCAAAATTCCATATAATGGAGCAGTTACCACAGTTAAGCTAATCCATCAATCTGGATATGTCGTATGTAATATCCATCAACATTCCGGTCGAAGTAACTGGGGATGCGCACCATACAAATCAAATCAAGATCGGATGATGACTATCATAACAGACAACAAAGACCAAAAGATTCTCCCTCAAGACGAGCTCAAGACTATCGATTTCAGTTACAAAATTTCTGGTTTTACTTCAAAGTCTCCCGAGCTTATTTTCAAGAACTTCACCATGCCCATGAATGTTACCGCTGGTCAAGAGTATCGCATCTGGTATGGACAAGACCTTAAGAAAGTCCTCCATACCGACAATGGAGGAACTTAATGCACTGATGTGTACACGTATGGATTGTTTGAATAACTCACTGTCGACTCCGGGCTTGACATTTCTGGTAGCATAGTTGATTTGTAACCCATGCATGTCAAACGACACATACAAGGCGGCTATTTTACTGGTATTTTAAAACCAACTGAACGTAGCTAACTTATAACAAAAGTATTTGTTTGCACAACAAACAATTATGACGACAATGACGTAAATAAACTTGTAAACAATCTATGCAGCCAGGTTGGCCATACATGGAACAAAATTAGTTAACTCCATCGAAATCTTTGTAAACGATTCATCATATTCGTAGCTTTTGACTACAGCTATTCCGAAAAAGGTCGAATACTGAATACTGCATAATGAATAGTGCATACCAAGACCAAAGGGCATTACAGCAATTACCTCTCTACGTGTAGTTACTATATTGTTTTAGATGTAATACACTAAAAATAGAATAAATAATTATTATTAATCCTACTTTAGACAATGTCACTATGACCCACAATGCACTTCGGTCTTGGAATGCACTATTCAGTGTTCCATCGGCATCTAAGTAATATTATATTAGTCCAGTGGTGTTTCAATAATGTTATATCGTCTTTTTCTTTTGTTCTGCTCGAAAGATGAAAGACATTGGCTTGAATTATACTGCACATTCAATTAAAGTCTTTTTACTAAACTTATCCTTTTTTAATCAAACATTTCCATTTGATTTCATTCGCTATGAAGTTTAATTTTGTTTTCGTCGACTTCTAAGCGTTTCATGGAGAGAATTTCACAGAAAATGTTATTCAGTACACTCTCTTTTTTTGTCCCCCAATGGGTTGCCCTTTAGAGTAGTCCATAACATCAGTACAAGGATCATTTGTCAGTTTAACCGTTTTGCTTTTACCCCGTAAAAAACGTAGTTTTAAGGGTGGTATGGTATAGTTAACATATAAAACAGCTTCTTCCGTGCTCCGTTCTGTAAAAAAGCACTCTTCCTTTCATCAGTACTGAAGGACCCTTTCTTTCATCAGTACTGAAGGACCCTTTCTTTCATCAGTACTGAGGGACTCTTCCTTTCATCAATACTGAGGGACTCTTTCTTTCATCAGTAGTGAGGAACTCCTTTCATCGGTACTGAGGGACTCTTCCTTTCATCAGTACTGAGGGACTCTTCCTTTCATCGGTACTGAGGGACTCTTCCTTTCATCAGTACTGAGGGACTCTTCCTTTCATCAATACTGAGGGACCCTTCCTTTCATCAGTACTGAGGGACTCTTCATTTCATCAATACTGAGGGACTCTTCCTCTCATCAGTACTGAGAGACTCATCCTTTCATCAGTACTGAAGGACTCTTCCGTTCATCAGTACTGAGGGACTCTTCCTTTCATCAGTACTGAGAGACTCTTCCTCTCATCAGTACTGAAGGACTCTTCCTTTCATCAGTACTGAAGGACTCTTCCTTTCATCAGTACTGAGGGACTCTTCCTTTCATCAGTACTGGAGGACTCTTCCTTTCATCAGTACTGAGGGACTCTTTCTTTCATCAGTACTGGAGGACTCTTCCTTTCATCAGTACTGAGGGACTCTTCCTTTCATCAGTACTGGGGGACTCTTTCTTTCATCAGTACTGAAGGACTCTTTCTTTCATCAGTACTGAAGGACTCTTTCTTTCATTAGTACTGAGGGACCCTTCCTTTCATCAGTACTGAGGGACTCTTCATTTCATCAGTACTGGAGGACTCTTTCTTTCATCAGTACTGGAGGGACTCTTCATTTCATCAGTACAGGAGGACTCTTTCTTTCATCAGTACTGAGGGACTCTTCATTTCATCAGTACTGGAGGACTCTTTCTTTCATCAGTACTGGAGGACTCTTTCTTTCATCAGTAATGAGGGACTCTTTCTTTCATCAGTACTGAGGGACTCTTCCTTTCATCAGTACTGAAGGACTCTTTCTTTCATCAGTACTGAGGGACCCTTCCTTTCATCAGTACTGATGGACTCTTCATTTCATCAGTACTGAGGGACTCTTTCTTTCATCAGTACTGAGGGACTCTTTCTTTCATCAGTACTGAAGGACTCTTTCTTTCATCAGTACTGAGGGACTCTTTCTTTCATCAGTACTGAGGGACTCTTCATTTCATCAGTACTGGGGGACTCTTTCTTTCATCAGTACTGAGGGACTCTTTCTTTCATCAGTACTGGGGGACTCTTTCTTTCATCAGTACTGGGGGACTCTTTCTTTCATCAGTACTGAGGGACTCTTTCTTTCATCAGTACTGAGGGACTCTTCCTTTCATCAGTACTGAAGGACTCTTCCTTTCATCAGTACTGAGGGACTCTTCCTTTCATCAGTACTGAGGGACTCTTCCTTTCATCAGTACTGAGGGACTCTTTCTTTCATCAGTACTGAGGGACTCTTCCTTTCATCAGTACTGAGGGACTCTTTCTTTCATCAGTACTGAGGGACCCTTCCTTTCATCAGTACTGAGGGACTCTTCATTTCATCAGTACTGAGGGACTCTTTCTTTCATCAGTACTGAGGGACTCTTTCTTTCATCAGTACTGAGGGACTCTTTCTTTCATCAGTACTGAAGGTATCTTTCTTTCATCAGTACTGGGGGACTCTTCCTTTCATCAATACTGAAGGACTCTTCCTTTCATTAGTACTGAGGGACTCTTTCTTTCATCAGTACTGAAGGACTCTTTCTTTCATCAGTACTGGGGGACTCTTCCTTTCATCAATACTGAGGGACTCTTCATTTCATCAGTACTGAGAGACTCTTCCTTTCATCAGTACTGAAGGACTCTTCCTTTCATCAGTACTGGGGGACCCTTCCTTTCATCAGTACTGGGGGACCCTTCCTTTCATCAGTACTGAGGGACCCTTCCTTTCATCAGTACTGGAGGACCCTTCCTTTCATCAGTACTGGAGGACTCTTCCTTTCATCAGTACTGGAGGACTCTTCCGTTCATCAGTACTGAGGGACCCTTCCTTTCATCAGTACTGGAGGACTCTTCCGTTCATCAGTACTGGAGGACTCTTCCTTTCATCAGTACTGGAGGACTCTTCCTTTCATCAAAACTGGCAGACTCATTTCATTTGTAGGACAAAGATCGGCGCTGTTCCTTTCGTCAAATCAACATTCATGGCGGCAATGTTTGCTATTTTATTTCCTCTCAAAGAACTTAAAACCCTTTGTCTCTAGTCTCCTTAAAGCTGTTGCTGACACATCCGACAACTAATGCAAACTGTATTTCAATCAATCCAAAAGTAATTATCATTGTTTACATAAGAGACTCAGTAGGGACGTTTAAAGCGGGCATCAAAGTGTTGCTAGACTAATTACATTTAACCAGGCGGAAATCTCACATCCTCTTAACATATTACCGATCTCCTCATTATTTGATTAATTCAAGGGTTTAAGTTAAGTTAGCTTAAGCTAACATATCAGTATTAATCTTGACTTCCTTTGTGATCAAAGTTTTTTTCAGTTGATTTTTCAAAGAAATATTTTTGAACTGCGTTGATTATACGTCAAATCTAAGAAAAATATTACAAATCCAAGGAAATATAAGTCAGCACTCTAAGTAGATGCAAAAATCTATGTACATTAAACACATCAGGTACTCAGTTATCAAATAGTGGTACACTTAAGTTGAAAGGGAGTCTTGATTAAATAAGATGAATTTTTATTCTCCCAGTATCCTTTATACAATTTGAATTAAATGTAGTTTTTTACGCATACATAAAAATTTATGACACAGTTGACAAAATATTACAAAGCGAGTACGTTTCTTAGGGCATTCCATATTCAAAGTTTGCATAATCATTTATCATATCACAAAACGAGATGTAATTGAAGTCGTGCTTGAGACCGATAATGACGTCAAATTTCTGGTATAGAACTTCGAATTCCCTTCTACTCACAAGCCCGCCAAGATCAAGCTCACTGAGTACGCGGTGGAACTGACCACGTGACACGGTCCCATTATGCACCTTGTCATAGTCTTCGAAGAGCGGGAAAATCTGAATGCGTCTGATTCGAACGCGGTCTGCCAAACGGTGCATAACGCGTTCAAGCATAGCTTCCGCTTCTGGTGACAGTTTAGTGTTTTCACTCTCTACGTGGGGTTTGAACTGCTCTGGGACAACCAGTGGCATCTTTTCTAAGTCTATAAGTCAGTATTAACAGTTAAGGTGAAAGGTTTTTACAGGAACATTTGAAATTTAAAGTTCATTCTAAAGTTATTTGATTCTTTATACTTACTTTTGATAGTGAAGATTTCTTCAATATCGTCAGAGAACTGAAGATAGTCCACAAAGTCTGGATAACCATAAGAAGCATATCTGTGTATCATTTGAAAAAATAAACAGGATTAAGACAAAACATCTTTATATTGAAAAGTTGGAAAGATGATCAATGACAAATTAATAAACGAAAACTGAAAAAAGGATGGATGGAAGGAAGGAAGAAACGAAGAAATAAATAAGAAAGAATAGAAGGAAGGAAGGTGGGTAAGAAAATATATTAAGGAAGCATGCAAGCAAGCAAGCAAGCAAGCAAGCAAGCAAGCAAGCAAGCAAGCAAGCAAGCAAGCAAGCAAGCAAGCAAGCAAGCAAGCAAGCAAGCAAGCAAGCAAGCAAGCAAGCAAGCAAGCAAGCAAGCAAGCAAGCAAGCAAGCAAGCAAAAAAAGAAAAGAAAGAAAGAACCGTAGACAACCATCATGAGCTTTACTAAAACAAAATGACTGATACTATTTATGTTCAACTTACGCATCCATTATCTTTTCCACTTCCATCTTGGTCAGTCCGAGCGAACTGACATCCATAGCTCGAGCAAAGTTCACCCTGCTCATTCTTCCAGTTCTCAGTTTATCGTAATCTTTCATCCATTCACATACTCTTATCCTTTCTTTCATGACTTTACACTTGATCTTGTGCATGATGAAGTTCAAGTTGTCTTCACCCAGGTCGGGCATGGTCTTGTTGTTAACCCTCTCTATCTCTTCCAGTCGTTTCACGTACATGTGTTGGGGTTTGTGTGAGGGCTGAAGCCTTTCAAGGAATTCCGTGTAGTTAAAGCCAATGTCGTTGGCATATCTTCCCTCTATTAGCTATATGTGACATCAGTATCAATGATAACAGTAAGTTTTTTATTACTCATTATTAGACGCAACATGATTGGCATATATATTGTAGTCGTGATATGATCAACTCATAGTGCTACATATTTTAATTTGTAGCAAAAAAATGTGATGGTGAATATACTGTCTTCTCTACATTCATACAGAGTTTTTATCAACTGGTTATTGAGATTTATTCACGTAAAATCAATCAGTTGCTTGATTGCTATGTTCTTGTACGTTGCGATGGTCCCACGATTCAATGCATGGGTACCATATGTGAGTTGAATGAAGCCAGAACTTCTTTTATCTCTTCAAAAGGGTTTTTTCTCTGGGTCTTTGTGTTTTTTTATCCATGTAAAATCAACCAGTCATCTGACTGTTTTGTTCCTGTATGTTTGATGGTTTCAAGCGATGGTCCCGCGATTGCATGCATGGGTACCATATGTAAGTTGAACAACGCCAGAGCTTCGTCTATCCCTTCCAGAGGGTTTTTCTCTGGGTCTTTGTGTTTTTTATCCATATCAATTCAACCAATCATTTGACTGTTTTGTTCTTGTATGTTTGCTTGTTTTAAGCGGATGGTTCCTCAATTGAATGCATATGTGAGAGGTTTATGCCAGAGGTTTTCTCCCTTGCCAGAAGAGTGTTTATCTGAATTGGTTGTCATCCAAATATAATCAACTAGTCGATTGACTGTTTTATGTTTGTACAAATATTCGAACGCAGTTCAGTGGAAATGTGTGGAGAATAAAAATCACAGCAAAACTAGCTGGTAAATATATTGATCATTTGGATTGGAGGCGCAAACTATTGTAAATCATGCGTTCAGTATAAGAATACTTAACGTTGGTATTGTGCTTTGCGTCAATTTGGAAAAAAAAGCAAAAAAGCATCTTTTTCAATTTGTGACAAAATAAAGTTATTGTCCGAATTCCAAACATTCCTCAAAACCAATGCAAATAATCAGATATTCACGAATTTTTGTGTGAAACTTTCTTCGAACGCAAAGACTGAGCTGAAAGACCCGATGGAACAACTAATTCTAGATTCAAGTTCAATGTAAACTATGAATTGGTCTTATTACCTTCATTTCATGTTCATCGTTGGTGAGACCCAGATTGAGCATGCACTGGCGGGCTTGAGACTTAGTCACGTGACCATTATTGTGCCTAAAAAAGAACACTCGTCGTATTAATAAAAGAGAAGACTAATAAAACTATACACTAAAAGATCAAATGGTCAACCTTTATACTCACTTGTCAAAATCTTGGAAAATGGGCTTGCATAAGATACGGCGTTCTTGTATCTTACTGCGCATGCGCAGCATAATGCTATCTAGGACCTGATCCTGTTCAATGGTTGCTAGGTTGGTTCGAGCTCCAGGCCTTGGCATTTGAAAGGTTTCCATGGGAGATACTTCATAGGCTGGTACTTTTTCGAGGCCACGTCTTGTAAACACTAAATTAAATATATGTTACAATTTTAATTTTCGAAATTCACAAACAGAATAAACGTTATAGTACTCAGTCTTGAAATAGAAGTTTTTTTACTTAAAAAGGTTTTTTTTTTACTTGAAAAGGTAGTTTACTTAAAAATATTAAGGAGAATTATCCGATAGAAAAGGGTTTTTGGAATCTTTTTTTGGTTGTTGCACACATCGTTATTTAGTCGGGTCAAATCAGGTCATTAAATTATCAGTAAAGCAATGGGATAGGATGGGATGGGATGGGATGGGATGGGATGGGATGGGATGGGATGGGATGGGACGGGACGGGATGGGACTGTGGTGTGGTGTGGTGGGGTGTGGTGTGGTGTGGTGTGGTGTGGCGTGGCGTCGTATGGTATTATATGGTGCGGTGCTGTGCGGTGTGGTGTAATGTAATAATAATAACGTGGTATCGTGTCATGTCATATTGGTCGTGGCCTTTCATGTCGCGTCGTTTTGTATCATGTCAAGACATATCATGTCGTGGTTTTATGTCATGCTATGTCAAACAATATAAAACTGAATGAATCTGCCAGCGCGTTGGCTTGATTTCTTACCGATCTCAACGTCTGTGAGAAACTTAGTCCACATAACATTTCCTGGTCTTTTTACGTCGGCATATTGCCGTGCTAAAACTTGGAACTGAGCTTCAGTTAGGTTAGTCTGGCCAAGTGAGTTTAGACACTGTCTAAACTGAGTAACACTGATAGAGCCATGACGAAGGGGATCAAAGTCCTGGAAAAATTCTTCCACCTAAGAATAATCAAATGAATTAAAAAATGACATGTGAGTGTCGAGTTCGAATCCAGGCCATACAGTTGTTTATAATCAAAGGCCCGAAATGTTTTGAGGAATATCTGCAGGCCAAAAAATCCAATTGTATTATTTATATCCCATCTAGAAGGCCAGTTGGAATGAAATATTACGAGTGTGCCCTTGTAAAAATCATTCTCGGTAGAGGCAACACAGGTCCTATTCAATACCAATGGCCTAAACTTTGGTAAGAACAAAACCACATTCTTTGGGTGTATGTTACGTCATAGCCGTCTTGTTAGATCAACCAACATTGCGGCTGTTTCATTGTTATTTATATTTCAAGGGATTTTGAGTCATGTGGTTGCACCTCAAGACTAAGGCATTATTCACATAAGATGACTGAATTGCTGGTTTTCATAACCGCCATCTTGTTTGAACTTAACGAAACATTAGCAACATGACCATCCACGCATGTGTTTTGTTACTTCATTCTCTTATGAATTATTGACAACACAAAAATCAGTTAGACCAGAATGAAAGACCAGTGACTGAAACCATCCTCACTTACCCTTAGCCTGTTAACAAGCACGTGATGTCTTATTCGACCAATCAGATCCTGGGGATCAACGCTGTTCAAGTCCACTATAGGTTCCTTTGGTGCACCCGTACTTTCGCTGGTGGAAAAATTGATTTCAACGATAGGTTAAAAAGTGCAGTTGTAAAGGATAAGGGCATAGCATATGCATATGCATATATATATATATATATATATGCATATGCATATGCTGCATAGCGGCTCTTGTGAGGGGGGACTGGGTGTGAAGCAAGGGGAGGAAGATTGGGGATGACAAACTGTGTGTCTGTTTCAGTGCCTGACTTTCATCAGCCTAGAGGTTGTTCAGAGTATCAAAGAAACTCCTTTGCAAATAGAAAAGTATTTATAATGTATTATGGTTGGGTCACAATATCGTGTGCTGTGATTGGCCCAAAACCAGTCATCAGGTCCGTACCGTATCCGCGCCGTTTCACAGACGTAAGACCTAATATATTCTAATTCGTTCCCCCACTCAACCGAATATCAAACATTTATCTTTTCTTTGAAACTAGCAGCGTAGAGCGTAGGACACGAGTGACCAACAATATCCCGCTAATGAACTGTACCTCCATGATACACCAAACACATACCACCGCACTCCATGCGCTTGATACGTAACCCATAATAAATACATTAATCTGAACAGAAATGGGTGTGGTGGTTTGTAGTGAGGTATACCTTACCTATTGTGCTCTGATTTATCGGACAGTGTCATAGAAGTACCAGTATATTCTAAATAACAAGAACATCTATTAGGATTCATCTCTTAGGATTATTTGAATTAAGATGAAAAGTAATAATAATGATAATGATGATGATAATAATGAAGATGATAATAATGATGATGATGATGATGATGATAATAATGATGATGATAATGATGATGATGATAATAATGAAGATGATAATAATGATGGTGATGATGATGATGATAATAATGATGATGATGATAATGATGATGATGATGATAATAATGATGACGATGATGATGATGATAATGATGATGGTGATAATGATGATGATAATAATGATAATGATGATGATAATAATGATGACGATGATGATGATCATAATAATGATGATGATAATAATGATGATAATAATAATGATGATGATGATAATAATAATAATAATAATAATAATAATAATAATACTAAAAAAAAATAATAATGTAGATCAATCTGTAGGTAATAGCGTTACCTGAGTCAATAGCCTGGATGAATGCTGGGTAGTTGATATCTCCACCGACAGGATACTCGTACTTCTTACAGATCAACTGGTAAAGAAACCCATTCAGAAAGTCAACAAATACACCAACAAAAAAAGAAAAAAAGAAAAAAAACGCAATGTATCTAATAAAATTGCAGCCCATCCAAGATCCAGTTGATTTTCCGTCCGACGACCAGGTTTGCGCATATAAGTAATTTGATTACCATTTTAACTAGATCCCTGACCGTCTGTCCAGTACAGCCGAGTAGTTTGGACATGAGGGCTGGATAAACTAAACTAAGGGTTGCTATGGTTTTATTGATGCAAAAAAAAAAAAAAAAAAAAAAAAAAAAAAAAAAACTGAACCAAAGGTGACTGCTTCCTTAAAAACCTAAAGAATTTAGTCTCACCTCGAGGTCAAGTGGTTGTAAATCCAACGATAAGAAATGCAGCATTCTAGCAAACTGCGACTTGGTTACTCCTCTCGTGTATCCCTTACTCTGTTAATATCAAGGAAACGTATGAGTAAAATGGACCGATAAACACAGTCAAAACAAGAACAGCACAGCAAGAACGATATTAACCCCAACATCTACAAGAGAAAAACCTAGTGTGTATGCAAATTAGGCATATGCATTCTTTCGTAAACGGTCTGTTCGTAATTGTCCAAATACTTTTAAACTTGCCTTATAAAGTGACAATACAAAATGCCAAAAACTAAACTTATAAGTCAGTTTTGGGACCTTAGCTGGTCTCGCTCACTATGAAAGGAGTTCTCTGAGTAAAGGTTTGTTTTTCAGTAAATTGGGAAGAAAATATTGAAAGCGTGCAACTCGCTGTCCGTTTAATGAAAGGTATATAGAGCAGTTTTCGTATGGCTGTGAAAAGCTCAGTGCAGTAAGCGTACCGTGACCGTGATGTTTTTATAGGATTTTAGTTGGCTGATTTTTTTCTCGCGAATTGCATGCCTGACCGTGTCAGTGCCGTGTTCGTGCCGTGTTTTGATTGGATGGAGAGTAAATTCTCGCGATATGTGATTGGTCTGGCGTATGCCTTGCAGTGTAACTACCGTGTTCGTGCCGTTAGCTTTTCACAGTTATGTGAAAACTGCTCTAAGGGGTCCGCTTTATCAGAGATATCAATGCATATATTTAAATAATGAATAACGAATTCTTACCCTATCAAAGTCCTTGAAGTAAGGATAGACCATTATTCTTCTCTTACGCACTTTAGAAATCAGTCCTGTCAAAATTTCTTCAACACGGGCTTCTTCTTCTGGACTCAATATGTTAGGCGCCTGGAATTATTTGAACATATCATTATCATTTTTACTGATTTCCTATTATCTATTCTAACAGACTCTCGTAAGAGTTCAAAATCTTATGATACAAAAAATATTTTTTGTTAAAACTAAACAAAATTTCAAGGCCTATAGTCATGTGGAGCCTTCTCAAAAGTATCGTGGATGCGAGGCTAACATGGAAACACAAAAGAAATCACAATTTTTCTCGATGGAATTTGTGACATTTTTTTTGCATTTTCAAGTTAGTCTCACGCTCAAGACCGTTTTAAGGAGGGTCCATTGTGATTGTCAAGCAAAAAAATGATAAAACATCTTGTCAGACAATAGATCTCTTGAGCACGGGCGTAATGTTTTGCCCACGCAGACCACGTGCACTCCCTAGGGTAATATTCACGATAGTACATCGGTACCCAGGGCCGTAACCAGGGGTCTCGCAGGGGGGGGGGGGGGGGGGGTGCGCAGGAAATGGAAATTAGTGGAATTTATGGACAGGAATCCAAGGAAAAGAATTTATGTCTAAATAGCCATCTTTGAAATTGATATACCATTCAAAGGATTTGCGGGGAGCTGCACGTGAACCCAAGAACCTTCTTTGGTTACGGTCCTTGTATGTAATGCATATATATATAGAGAGTTTGCTAGGGTTTTTATTTTGCGGGTTACCTTGGCGAGGGCACCCACTGGGGGCCTGTAAGGCTCGGCTGTTGGCATTTTCTCGAGGTCCCGCAAGGTAAAAGCTGAAATAAATCAATTCATATACATATGATTAGCCTATAGAAGGATGAAAAATCATGCGTATGACGGAAAACATAAGTTACAATTTATATCTTTACCATTTTCCATCATGTCACAGAAACCTTGATAGTGAACGCGACCATCATCAGTTTTGTAATGATCGATTACTTTTTGAATCTCGTTTCGGCTCAGATTAGCTTGTGAACCACAGCAGAGACTCAATCCACAAACGAACTGCAAAGAAAATCGGGTAAAGTAATGCATTCAAATTCAGAAAGAAATCACATTACAAAGTTTAAGAAAGATACTGCATATTAGAACGTGCTGCAATTGCAACTTTACAAAAACATACGGCCGAAAAAAAAAAAAAAAAAAAAAAAAAAAAAAAAAAAAGCGTATCTTCATTTTCTTGGCTAAGTCATCATCAATCAAATGTGGCGTAGCGGTTCGATTCCTTGACTCGGCGTCACATGTAAGCAGAGTTTATAAGTTCTCTCCCTTTGAGGTTTTCCATCGGATAATGTCGAAGTTTTTTTCTCTCTCCACAAAACCTAGAAAAATGTTACTATCTTGCGCAAAGGCGGATCAAAAACGAACAGCAATTTGTCTATGTATGCGATATTGCATGTACGCATCTACTCTTACAGTTATTGCTGTAAGTGTTGTCAAAGGATGAAAAATGTTTACCTGGTTTTCTGTTATGATGCCACTTCTCAGCTTGTCGTGATCACGGAAAAACTCTGTTGTTCTTATACCGTTTTTAAAGACAGCAACGCGGATTTTCTCAAAGATATCTTGAATAGTAGGAGTACCTGGCCCCTGAAATATAAATCAAAATATGAATTAATGCTGTATAGATTTATAATTATAATAATAGTTTGGTTTTAAGTTGTCCTTCAAGGTTAGGCTGTCGGACCACTAAGCCCGAAACGTTAATTTTTTTTTGTAACGGCCTTAAGAGTAGCAGATGAACTAATAATTTTTAAATGAATAAAAAACACTTTTTAGTTTGAACATTTGTTAGTTGTGTAACATTGAGGAAACCTCATTTGGTGCGAACCATGCACCGTTACCGTGCCGTCTGCTACGAGTTTTTCACAACTATACGAAATCTCTTTTGCTTGTTAGACACAAAGGTGTCAGTACGAGGCTACTTGCTAAATTAAATTGATTCTTTTTCCTATCGCGAATCACTAAGCATTATCCACAAAGCCACACACTGCAACCTTTGTGCGCGTGTCAAGCGAAGCATATCTTCAGTCCCTTTCTTACCCTGTATCCTAAGTTGGCCCAGCCCTGGTCCGGTGCAAACCTAGTGAAATCAGCATCATCTCTAAGCCCTGCAAACAAACAAAATCCCTAATTTAGTCTACCTTCCTCCGACGACAACCCTACGCACAAAAAAATAACATATAGTACAGTGTGCTAAGTCATTGGGTGACATGCACTGTTAACATGCTACTTCACGATATCAAAGTGATCTCTAGAATTCGATTCCTGAGCTTCGTAGCATATGAAAGACACGTTCTTGTGCTCCTTTGTTGTCTATCTTATCCCCCTTTCAGCCAACTGGTTGGTGAGTTGCATTAATTGCCTTTGCCTTATTATAACCATTAACTTACTTTGCTGTTTTTCTTCGATGTCAAAATGGAAGTTATAATAATTACAAAGACCTGGCCTTGCGATATCTCTGTACTTCCTGACGAGTAACATGACTTCTCCTTCTGTGATGTCTGGAGGACCAGGGAAGCTGCGAGTAAACTGATAAGAAATAGAGAATATTGTTGTATCCTTTAATACATAGCCATGTTGTCACACATGCTCTAGGGGGGTAGAAAAGGAGTGGTTTTATTTGTAGCTAATCTAGTGTAGCAACATTTTCTATACACCATATGAGATAATAATGTTGTGGAGAAAAATAGTTGAAGAGGCAAAATAAATAGTACAGGAAAAGTCCCAGAAGCACTTGCTGATGCAGAGGGTATTTATTTTCACCCCATTTTGAAAATGACAGTGTCTTCCATCCTATGATTTATGAATAACTAGCCAGCATACCTTAAAATAATTATGACATATTTGTTTATAGAAGAGATGTAAAATGCATATATGGATGGTAATATAACTAATGTCTGTTTACCTGCGGTTCAGTGACTACCCCAATATGGTGTTTATCAAAGTCAGCATAGCAGGTCTTGATGTTAATTCCATGGTATTTATAGTGTACTGCCATTTTCATCAACAATTCATCACACTTGGCCAGAGAAGCAGGACTCAGTGGTCTTCTGTCAATAGTTTCACTGTGACAAGGGGAAAAAACCACTTAAGTTATAAATTTATAAGAGTAATATAAATATGGTCTGCTATGGTGTGCATCCATGTTCCTAACCCACTCAAAGAACAAGTTAGTGGAAGAACAAAAATTTCCCATTTCCCACTAAATTAACTTTTATTACCTTGCATCAGGACCAATCTTTTGTGTGGAAGGATCCTCTTGAAGATAATTTGGATCAAACACTTTTGAAAAAGGAATTTAGTTCTAAGTTAATTGATAATAAATAAATGGAAACAATATATCAAGAACAATCGAAAGTTTAAATCAGGGGCAGATCTAGGGATCTCAAAAATAAGGGGGACATAGCTGCAGCCACATAGCCCCTCCTAAACTTGCCTATGGTTCATTCCATGAAAGGGAAATGAATTTTTAAAGCAGCATAAAGGGTCTTAAGATGGTACCACGATAGCTATAGTATAGCTTCATTGGAAGACATAGGACTTTTTTCTAAAATTCAAACTGGAAATATGAAATATCCCATAGGCAAGCTTTTCTGCTACTGTCAATTTGATACTTTCAGTGAAGTTATTTGAAACACTTTCAAAACATTTCACTCAGTGAACCCAACTCTAAATCTGCCACTGTTTTACGCTGACTAATGATCATTGGCAGATCCAAGGGTGGTCACACGGTTCCCGGGACTCCCACCTTTGACAGAATTCATATATACAATACAATACGATACGATTTTATTTGGCACCTTATACTAATAGTACATGAGTGTTTGATTCCAAATATATTATAGGTATATATATATACTATGTATTAGGTAATTTTCTTAATTCATTTTCACGTATCAGCATACATTGATGAATGTATGCTGATATGGCTCTTTGTAGAGACGCTGATTTTGAATTGATTAAGAACATAAAACGACTGTCAGCGCTCATATTGTTGAAATTAATGCTGGTGTTTTTTTCTATGAACTCTCTTAAGTCGTATGATGTCGTATGATCATATGTATGATGCCTAGTTTTACCATGAATATAAACTTACCCCCCCCCCCCCCCCCCCCCCAAATTTCCTCACAATTCTGGATCCGTCCATCCATGGCATCCCTAATGATTGTAATATCATATCAAGTATATCATACCTGCTCCAATAACCTCACAAAACTTTCTATAGTTGACCATGTTCTTCTGTTTAGGATCACTACCATATTTTTCCATCAGAAGCATGTCCTGCTCTGGGCTTAACACAATACCAAACAATTGGTCTAGACATCTGTCAAACTGGGGCTCTTAAATAAAGGAACGATTCTGAATTAAATATCTGAGTATGCATCATTTGTGAATAATTTTGTCAATGTTAGCCTGTTGACGGCTTTGGGTGGTTGGGGGGAGGGGTAGAAAATGGGGGTATGGTCACCCCCCTCCCTTCCTAGTTTCCCCCAGTACTCTGCCACAAACCACAACAGTAAGATACAAATAAACCATTTTGAATAAATCTCCAATGAAGCTTTGCGACGAGATAGGTAAATAAATATAGCGAGAATAAAAGATAATAGGACATGAGAATATTCATAACCATTCTGAATCTCCTGACTCCCTGCAAGTTAATAGAAAAATTTCTTTCTTCCTTATTGATCCTGAATGATTAATTCTAGTGAACTAGACTCACTGGTAATGAATCCTGTTCGTAGACGATCAAAGTCCTTAAAATACTCGGTCAACCTCACGTTCCTAGCCTTCACTACAAGCCGAACTTGGTCCTCTAAGACATGAACATCAAAAGGAGAACTCTGTAGAATAAAAACAAAATGAAATAATTATTCAAAGACACTGTAAGAGACGGAATTTATAAAACAACTTCTCAGTTCAAACGCGTCATGTCCGGTAGGCTATCAATTTAATTGTTATCTCTTGTGAAAATATTTAGGATTTCAAAAAGATATTTCTTTTATGCCACTTAAAAACTACTTACCAGGTTCTTAGTTGTATTTGGAAGAACGGAAACCATTCTTAACTTGAATTTTTCTTTTTTCCTGAAGAAAATGGTAAAAAGTACATTTTATAAACATGGTTAATGATGTAACCAGGGTTTCAAACCTTCGGGCAAATGCTTGAAATAGAAAATAAGTTAGACTGAAAACAAGCTTTCTAGATGGCTTAGAGTGTTTAGCTGTGCTTCATCTATTACCTGACGACTGTAATAGTTGTTAAAATAATAATTTAGGATTGAATTTGGAGCAACTTTCACGCCGCTTGAAAACACGGCCAAAACAGATGCAACTGCTTGATCTTCTACTTTGCCTTTGTTGAATGTTGCTTAGCAACAATGCCTCGTTTCGATTTCACACAGGCAACCCATCTAACCCCCCTCAACTATCGATCTTTGCGGCGATTTTTGCTGCGGTTTTTTTTTTTTTTTTGCGATTTTGTCTATAATAAATAATGGTAAAGAATTTACTTGTAAAGTCTTTTTCACGATACCAATATTTTCCTAGACGAATGTCTCTTTTGAAGGATGAGACAAAAGATTTTATATTTCCAAAAATGACCAAAAAAAATCGCAGAAAAATCGCCGCAAAAATCGCCAGTGTAAACGGGGCTTTACGTAGTCATAATTTCGTCATACGTCCTTTCATTTTCAAACAGGATTTCTTTTAATTAAGTAGATGGAATAAATGATAAGCCAATTCTTTCAAAGTACACTAGGGGAGGTTATGTTTCTACAGTTTTTTTTGAATATCGGCCTCAAATTGAATTTAAAACAGAATCTATTTATAAAAAGTTATTATATTACATAGTTAAGAATGAGATACGATTAAATATAAATGTTATTGTTTGTTAAAAATAAATGTTACAGGGTTTTAATTTGTCCCTTTTTATAAGGTATACTGACTCAAAGGTTTAGAGTTTACTCTTGTGGGTTTCCTGTGTCATATGGATACCGCGAAGCTGGTATTGAGACGCTGCACGAGGTTCAAAAATGGCGGAATTCGAAAGCCCAAAGAAGAAGAAAACACCAAAGAAAACGAAGGAAGAGAGCGAGAATCTGTCAGAATCTATACAAAAGCACCCAAAAGAGAAATCCCCAGGTTTAAAGCGGAAGTCTCAAAGTTCGTCCGACGATGAAGACGCGGCCAAAAAGCCTAAAAATGTCGCTTCCAAAGTCACTAATGGCCAACTTGATGCTTCCTCTTCTAACTCAAAATGGACCCTTCAAGAAGAAGAAGACCTTTTTGATAAAGTTGAAGAATATCTGATGACCAGGGAGGAGGCTGAGGGAACTAAAAAACCTATATTTATCAAACATATAGATTGGAGTAAAATTGATTGTGGCGATCATACTTCTGAAGAAGCACAACATAGGTTCTTGACCATTTCAAATCGTGTTCGAAAGATGCGAACAGCAAGCGAGGTCTTAATAGATATGAAACAAGTTCATAAGAAGACAACAGTTACGTCCGCGAAGAAGAAGGATGTCGATCCAGAATTACCCAAGAAGCCTAATACGCCATATATCAAGTTTGTTATGGCAAAGATACATGGGACACAAGAGAGGCATCCTGAAATGAAGCACCTTGACATAACGCGAAAACTTGGAACCAAGTGGAACAATCTGTCTGAAGAAAAGAAGAAGAAATACTTAGACAAATATCACGAAGAAATGGAGAGTTATACACTTCAACTCGTTGACCACCTGAAAAGCCATAACCCAGAAATTAGCCCTCCAAAGATGAAGTTCGAGCTGTGGGCTGAAGAAGAGGAAAAGAAGATAAAAGAAGAAAGACCTGATATATCTGAGAAAAAACTAGCAAAGAAACTGAAACGACGATGGGAGAATCTGGATGAAGAAGAAAAAGCAAAATGGGAGGAAAAGGAGAAAAAGGAACTGAAAAGGTTTAGGGGCAGAATAGCAAGAGTTAAAAAACGAAAACAGAAGTCAGAACTTAAACTAGAAAGTTCTTCTGAAGGAAAATCAGATAATTAAGTCATGTTTTCATTGCTAGCACTGATTAAAAACAACAGCTGCAAAAGGTAAGTTGGGCAATATACTGCTGTTAATCAGAGTGTTTAAAGGTACCAAATGACTTGTTTGATGTTAGCCTGTGTGGTCAGGCTCTTCACTTGCTTTTCCCAGAAAAGTGAGCGAAGAGCCTGACCACACAGGCTAGTTTGATGTATAGTAGTCTAATGCCTGATTTCCCTTTGCGACTGGTGTCTCCATCAGTGTGTAGCAATGAAAATAGTTGTATGGTTGGCCAGACATATATTTATGTACATCTCATTAGTATAACATGACAAAAGTGTTCTGTATCACTTCAAGCCTGTTGGACTGATTTTGGAATGGGGTGGTGAGGTTGATGCAAAATGAAGAGGCTTGTCAAAACATTGGGGGTGGGGGGAGGAGGGGAGTAGGGATTGCATTCACACCCTATGCCCTCAGCCTATGGTCCTGCAGTTTTATGCCAAGATCTGATTTAATCAGAACTCTTGCAATTGAGAAGTAACATATATGTTTTTGTGCTTCACTATTTCCGTGAAATGGCTTCCACCAGGACTATATAGTGCTTTTCTTAACAATCACAGCCAGATTTTAATGTTCCATGGATGCACCCAAAAACTGTATCTTATAGTGTGCTTGGTGTCACTCTAAATTCCAAAGAAATGAAAAAATGTTTTGCAAATAATTCTCCTCATTTAGCCATACTCTTATAATTATTTTAATTCAATGGGATCTAATATGTATCACCTTGTAATCCCTATTGTATATCCCATACAGATGGCCGCAAATTTACTAGCAATTTTATTTTATAGACCAAATTCAAAACTCGCACTGATGTGAGGCTTAAGTTGTGAACAAAGGAATCTGGCGTGATTCGTGACTTTTGAATCACGCCAGATTACTTTGAGTCACGCCAGATCCCTTGCGAGTTTTGAATTTGGTCTATAGTGTTTAGTAAAAACGACTCAAACACTTCTTACTGTGAACTTAGTAGTGATATTTTAATAAAAATATCTTATTAATATAAATGCTTTTAGTCATTTTTATTTGGTAGTCATAAATTAAAAGAGATGTTGAAGCCATGTTGATTTTGACCCCTAAGTACGACCATATATAATTCAAAGTGATTGTGGTGGACAACATCTTTATTTTGTTCTTTCATGCTTGTTCAATAAAGAATGCTGAATTTTTAGCCATAAATTAAGAAGTTCACTCGGGAAGCACTTTCGACCCTAAAAGGACTGTCAATCACCCCTATAAAAAAGGAACCCCCCCCTCCCCACCCCACGGGGGGATGAAGAGCTACTCTGTTGAAATGCCTCCGTTACTTCCCATCTATTTACTTCGTGTAACGATTGAGGGTCATTTGTCTTCATCATCTTCATAGTGCTCGTCGTCGTTGTGATTGGATTGTGCTGTGGTTTGCTGTTTCGTTGTCATGTTGCGTCTAATCAGAGTTATTTTTGATTGTCGGTATCCATGTTTGAGAGATTTCTACATAATGAAATGAGAGATATCTATTCTCAAGATTTGGCACAAATGAATAACTACTAGCTTTGCGCATGAAAGCTCTGCAGCCATGCAAAATACAGCATAACAAGCAAATAAAACCGTAGGGTTGCATTCTCTTCTAACTCCCTTTTCTTTCAACTCCAAATTCTTTGATCGTTACCGTCTTGACGTCAATAGCAAAGCTATTTGCATTGTTACCATGGTGCTTCATTTTGGTTGCTAGGGACAGCGTTAAAAAAATCACGTAGTCAACATTTTAATGTTTTAAATCCTTCCTATACGCAAGCAACAAACGAAAAAGCCATTTTAAAGATTGAGGGGAAAAAATGGGCAGTTTACCTGGAAAGATTGTGAGTCGACAAGATGTTTGCGAAATCAAGACTTTCCGTTTAGAAGAAAAGGTTGAACGACTAGAAAGCGAAGTAATGAAAATGCGCTCAGAAATCGAGAGCTACCATAAGAGTAATAGTGCCCGTACCTGTCCTTCTACAACAGCAAGAAGCAATGAGAGCGAGGGGTATTCAATATGTGAGCCTCATTCAGGTAGGTGGTTTGTGCTAAAAAATACAAATATATATCAGGACGAAAAGTACTAGAGTCCATCTGGTTAGAGTGAAATAGTCAGGTATACTGACCTATTCTCGTTTAAAACCGGAGTAGTCGCCTTTTCTGTTCAGTGCGATCGGCAACGGCTTAATCCATATGAACAGGCAAAAACTAAGGGTCTGATATTCATAAAGAGTACAGTGGGTAGGAAGGTTGTAAAAAGCGACAATGTTTCAGTGAAGGGTGACTTCTTACACCAAATTTGTGACAGTACGTTGATTTGGTTGTGAAAAAGGCGATCAAAGTCGCGATTATCCAAATACAAGAAAATTAAGCATTGAGAAAATGATAGCAACTTGGGTCTTACGATAAATTATTACTATTATGATGCACTCGACAAAATTAGGCGATTCTGATTGGACAAGAGTATAATTAAATCCCAAATTGTACTCATGAAGAGTCCCAATTGAGTCGCTTAATTTTTATGACCATGTATAATCATACCCCGGTATCATACGAAACATCGCACAATCTTCTCGTACAATTCGAAATTTATAAATGCTAGTCAATTTTGAA
This sequence comes from Actinia tenebrosa, assembly GCF_029948245.1. NCBI lineage: Eukaryota > Metazoa > Cnidaria > Anthozoa > Actiniaria > Actiniidae > Actinia > Actinia tenebrosa. Next base: position 23,465,256 of record NW_028292569.1, on the reverse strand, counting down.
AACTTTCGAAACGTCACTCGCACCTATAAATTCCGATTTGTAGAGTCGAAATCGTGCGATTTCCTATGCTAACATCATGGAATATCCCCGGCTCAGTCCTGCACTCCGATTGGCTGTATCATCTTGAATAGTGTGACATGAATATGACATATTTCTATCAACTGTTCATTTCAATAGAGTTGAATATAAAGCGTCGTGGATCGGTAGTGATCTTTACTGAAGCGCTCCTGAAGGCCGAACTGCAACGCCTGCGAGGAGAGAACAATGTACTATCAAAAGAACTGGCAGGCATAAGGCAACCAACCTACCTCGGGTTTCAATTGGACCATTTGGACGAAAACGATGATCAGAATTAATTTGACTTTGCCAGTAATGTTGGGCAATTGTTCCGGTTCTTCTTTGCTTTGAAAAATCGGCCAAATTAATTTTCAATGCCTCTTAAGACCTCCACGCGGTTGGCAACATAAATTGTCTTATATGCGGTAAATGCCGTGAAAAAAATCATATTTCAGCTCTGATTAAAGCAATACATCCGCACATAGTTAATTGACTATGATCCGCACGGGAACAAAAATAACCGCTTTGCAGCAGAAGGAAACCGAAAAACCGGTATATAGTGGACTGATTTTCGATATTTTTGAAGAAAAGAAACAAATATACTTCAAATCTTATCGATACCCGGAAGCAACCACTGCATGGGCTGATCAAAGTCAGGAGCTATAACTCACAGATCGAATTGGAGGACGGAAATCTGGAGAACCCGGAGTAAAACCCTCGAATCAATGCCAGAAACTTAAAAAACTCCATTCAAATGTGATACCGAGTCCAGGTATTGTCATGGTAGGCCTATCAGCGAGTTTGCTAAATAATGCATAAAAGTATTTCAAAACCTAACACAAACCGAAGTCTTTCGACATGCAGACTGAATTCATCTATTTGTCTTGGGCGGGAACAAGATGGCCGACCGAACCTTTCCGGTTTGACCCACAATCCCACACGATACCGGACTCTAGAAAATGCTGCTGCAAGGTTTTACAAAAATGGGAATATTTTTGACGAGATATTTTCATAAAATTTTAATCTAGATCTTATTTAGCAATACGGCGGCCATCTTGGAACGTAAGGCAACATGGGGGCGTCAAGGAGGGCAAATAGATATATTGGGCACGTCACAATGTGTTTCTTGTGAAGGAGGTCTCATTACTTCGTGGTATCGACTGCACGTGAAAGATTTAAGGTTTGAATTTAGAGGCGTGATACGGTACGTCCCAGATTCTATGCACAACCCCGCCTTTACAAGCCTTTCTTCAAGTTAAACTTTGAACTCAAAGACAAAGTTTTTTAAAGCTGAATCTAAAGATAACACAAATATTTAGATAAACACGACTGATAACGTTTGTTATGCTGTTTGTGTATTTTTTGCAGCATTTATTAGGCTAACTGGAACAAGTTTTGAATGATATAAAATGTAAAAACTATATTTATATTATATCTATAATAAAATTTATCTATTACTCCGACATTATCTTTCGTTCAATTTTTGTCGGTAACCAAACTAACTTCTTATTAAAACTAGAATTTAACAAAATATTACTTTCAGGTAACGATATTGCATCTTCTACGTATATAAATATATGATTTTTTTTATTTCCAAAGAAGGGCTTTCGGTTGATCACAGACCAATCATCAAGGGAATGTGAAAAGAATTTAAAAAACATGAAACGAAAGTTCTTCCAAATTCTTTTAGGCCCTGATGCATGTGTGAATGACCCGAAAGCCCTCTTTAAGTGGATGATAATAACATTTATCTCATAGATACCGGTGTAGAAGAGTCAATTATTTACAGAACATGACACGACGTACAACGAATTCCTAAAAAATGTGATTCAAAAATACGGAGAAAGGAAACGACATTTTGGACTGGGGTATTGCGACAAAAGAGCCCGTAATCAGGACTGTCCTGATTGGCTGTCTAAACTGAAACATAATAATTTGGATTTGAGCTAAAGTCTCTTGTCGTTACCAGCCCTTTTATACTAATCCGCGTACAAGCACGATACAAGTACTGTTTTTTATACTGTTTTTGTACTGTATTTTTGACAAACAAATTACGAATTACTATTGCTGTGACAACGACAAACCCTCAGATCTTAATAAAATCACGACTAGATAACACCGTTATCATCAACTATTCAGTCATCCTATTTTATTACTGTATACCAAAAAAATCGTACATCAACATCGTCATCATCATCATGACCATCATAATAATCATCAATCATTATCATCACCATATCCATCATAGTATCCATCAGCATCATCGTCATGATCACCATCATAATAATCATCAATCATCATCAACATCATCATGACCATCATAATAATCATCAATCATCATCATCACCATATCCATAGTATCTATCATAGTATCCATCAGCATCATCGTCATGATCACCATCATAATAATCATCAATCATCATCATCATCATGACCATCATAATAATAATCAATCATCATCATCATCATGACCATCATAATAATAATCAATCATCATTATCACCATATCCATCATAGTATCTATCAGTATCCATCAGCATCATCGTCATGATCACCATCATAATCATCAATCATCATCAACATCATCATCATCATGACCATCATAATAATCATCAATCATCATTATCACCATATCCATCATAGTATCTATCAGTATCCATCAGCATCATCGTCATGATCACCATCATAATAACCATCAATCATCATCATATACATCATAATCTTAACCATCATTATCACCAGCATCGTCATCATCCTCATAATCATCTTCAATCATTATCATCACTGAGATCATGATCAGCACCATCATCATCAAAAAGTTTCGTATCTAAACCGAACTGAATCAAACGACTAACACATAAATTTAGAGTTTCCTTGACTACATACTATATGTAATCAAGTAGGCAGGAAAGCTTGCCTCGTTCTTGTACAAGACATAAATTCGATGACGTTTAGTGATTCCCGTCACGCTGTCATAATGACGGCTCGTGGCAGCATTAAGTGGCGGCTTTCTGATGCTTCGATCGGGGTTCATGTTGATGGATTCACCCGTTAAAACATGAGCAAGGAAGATCTGATAGTAACGTTTCTCCTTATGTATATACTGGTAGGTGAACTGATGATGGCTGTAAGCCGCATGCACCGCAAAGTAGCAACCACGTCCCCACATGCCGTCTGCTGAGTATCGCATATCGAAGCCTTCTTCACTGTTCCATACTACTGATGGTGGTGTTTGCCTAGTACCATGGAACAGCTCCATTTCATTGATCCCAGCTGGTCCTGCAAGAAATAATATGGGGTCATAAACTATCTACATGGTGCCATTTACCCGCCAACCTCGGTCGGGGTTTGCTTCTGAACGTGCTCCTTATAGAGCTTTTAAGTGTGACGTCAATCGTATAGAAAACATTTGAGACAAAAAAAACCTCTTGGGATTAAATGCCTCTCTTTATGGCTTAGGAGTTCGTATGATTTTGGCGAAAAAGAATTTCTTGGTCAAAACGTACGATGCGTACTACATTACAATCAATGATAATTTACCATTTTTTTCTCTGAGTAATGCACGTTGAATTCCATATTTTCTCTCCAACCAGTCATTTTTTACTCTTTTGATCTTCTTGATGACAGCTTTTGCAAGACTTTTTTTAAGAAGACCATCCACATGTGCAAATTCTGAGGTGCCAGGCAAGACCTCGAATAGCTCTCGGGTCGTGGCTGTACTGGCGTTATTAGTACTAGTACTGTCATGGCCGTGCCATGTTTCTGGGTTAGACAGTGGTAGAAGGGAAAGACCTGTCTCTTCTCTGGTGATAAAACAAAAGATCATGACTTCATAAAGAAAGGAAAGTCAACCAGACTCTAAACAAATATCTAGAATATACTTATGAAATAACTGAGGTTTAACGTGCGCTCTCATTGGTCGAAATGCCATTTCGTAAATGCTTGCTCAGCATGCGCGCTATAAATTTGCTTTCTGATGGGAAAAAAAGTTATCTTTCATTTTTGCTCTTAAGTTTATCTACTGGATAAGATTTATCCGTCGGATAGCGCTATCCAGGTTTTGTACAACCAGGCCCTGATCTTTACACCAAGGTTTTTTTTAGATCAGAGTATACAAAATAAAACGTATTTACATTTAATTCAAACTATTTGTGAAACTGAATTATACTAGACTAAAAGAAAGCAAGTATATATGGTGTGGTCCCATATTTTAACCGACTAACTAACATGAAGATTATTAGCAATATATTCACACCGACGGAAAGCCCCAAGTACAGGAGGAATAATATATGGGGAGAAAAGGGGCCCGAGGCTTTGTGAGCGGTATCTCACATGCAGTCAGGTTGGGCGTTTCAGGGAAGAAATCATATCAAGAAGAAATTGCATGTGAATAACCATGATATCTTCAAATGTGAAGATTACACAATAATAGGGTAAAAATTCTAGGAATTGCATATAGTAATCCCCTAATTATATTAATAAATAAAAGATACAGATTTTATCTTCTTGTGATGAGAATATCTTACTCGTTCGCTGTGCTCACTTGTAAGATATGACCCCAGCAATCAAAGATAAAAGCCTTATCTCTGTACAGCCATGTAATATAATTCATTTTACCTTTTATCATTCTTGCCAGGCACAATCTCTTCCAAGGTTTCAGTCCTGTATACATTTCTGACTTTATTTCTCAGTGTCTCTTTTACGGTCATTGCATTGAAATCAAACCATAACAGAAGAGTTTCAGGTGAGAACTTGACGTTCACAAAACTTCCATTACCATGCTTGGTGTATTCTGATTCAATGATATTTGATTCAGCTCTACTAAAAGGAATGCTCCTCATTTTTTTATCTTCCCAAAACCAAGCCACCTTCTTTTGCTTCTTGATGACGTTTTCTACACCTGAAGTCATAGTCGATGCATTTTCTATTAATTCTTTATTAACTATTGCTACTCGATTAGGTTTGTCCTTCAATTCTTCAAGTCTTGAGAAGATGTAATTAGGGTCACTCTCTGGACATACTTTAGCTAACATCTCAGTGTCCATCTGTAAGTCTAACATCTCTTTTCTGGCTACGTCCTCTTCCTCTGAAAGTTCTAAAGGCTGTGATGAATGAGCCAGGCTTTGGGGCTCAGATGGCAAATCAACACATTTACTAGTATCTGGTTTCTTTTTCTCCACCACTAACACAATTTGCTCTGGGTTGAGATATCCAGTTGAAAATCTATTCTGAGTAGCATTGGCTGCAGAACTACTTTGATTTTGGTCTTCTTGCCCAACAGCAGTTGTTGGCCTGTTTTGATTTTCGTTATTTGTTTTTGTGTCTAGACTGACACCAGTAGATTGAGGACTCGTAGTTGGAATGGGAGTGATAGTTTGTGGTTGTGTATTTGTAGTACTTGAAGAATGGGTCTCATTCATATTTCTCACAATATTTCCCCAACCAATATGTATGCCTTGATCAGTATCCATCAAAGGAGGAAATGATGGACTTTTGCCTTTTTTGGAAGGCATCCCTGCTGTTGAATAATTTGAAAGGCTTCCCTGTGATTCTAACATCTTTCTGCTTACACTATTGATAAAAGAGCTAAAATCAATGCCGACTAAAGCACTTGACTGACACCTGTTTGAAGAATTCGTTGAGGAGTAATCAGATGTACTTGTTGATGTTGAAGGGGCCCTAAAATCATCGGTGCTTGAACTGTAATTGGGAGATCCATGTGTTGAGCTTTTGCCAGGTGTCTTTTTCGATGGTGAACTGGTAATGAGGTAGTCAGAGGAATTCCTTGAGGCTGAAGGGGATCCCTTTGCATCACTGGATCTTACAGGAATATACGTACTGGTACTTGGAGAGTTGTGCGTTGAACATTGGTCATGTATCTCTACTGATGGTGAATTTGAAGGGCTCGAGTTAGATATTGAGTAGGTGGAACTAGTTCTTGAGGGTTTACCTGCACCTCTTGAATTATAAGATATTGTATGGCTATTAGAAGACATCGTATGTGATATACTATCCTTGCATACTCTTTTCGAAGGGGATGAACCATTTGAGTTGTCCAATGTACATTTTACATCAGCTGAAGTTTCACTTCTAGGATTAATAGAATTTGGTGCAGCTTTCACATCTTTTCCCCCTGTATATGGCTTTGCTATGTCCCTACTTGCAACAGACCTATCTACGCATCTCTTCATTGAAGGGTGCACCTTTTTATTCCCATAACGAATGTCTATACCAACTTGTGTCATATTAGTTGATGGCAGAGAGTCGCTAGCTTTAGGCTTGGTGTCCCTTTGATTAACTTTTATGTCTCCATTAGTAATGTCTATTGAAGCTTCTTTAGAACTTGGCTTTTGCTTTTTACTAGCACTTCTTGGTGATCTTGTCATTGTATGCAAAGAACTGCTTGATGATAAATTTGAAGCTATTTCTCTACTATTATTACTGAGAGGAACTTTATTTTCCATAGTGTCATGCTCGTCTAAATCCATTTCTGATTTTACAGCTTCATGTACACCCTTGCTTCTACCATTTTGGTCCTTAAGCCTTTTCCCTCCTGGGCAATCATCAACACTCTTATCTTTTTTTGTTGATGAAATAGATTGAGTACTTAATGGTGATTTGTTTTCATGTTTATTGATAGTGCTAGAACTGTTAACAGTTGGTTCAGTACTCCCTATGGTTTCAGATGCACTAATGCTTGTAGACCATGTATGCTTAATATCCTCATTAATATGAATATCATCATCATCATCACCACCATATATCAAGTTGGAAACAACACGCACACATTCCTCAATGTCTTCATAAATTTCTAGGTAGCTTTTTAGCACCTCTTCGTCCAATGAAGGAAACATGGTTTTGAGTTGAAATAAATCTGTCTCGAGAGATAAATTCACCAAATCAAAGTCTCTGATGTTTATTCCTGAACATGATGGCTTGTCCCAGTCACTTGGGCTACTACATAGATCATTCTTGCTGTCACTCCTTTCTATATGTACATTGGAATCTACTCCTGAGGTTGAAGCATGTTCCCCACTATTTGTGCTGGAATCAAGATTGGAACCCTGGTTTTGTAGATCACTGGTACTATATCCTGAACACAATGGTTTGTCAGAATCATTTTTTGTACTAGAACTACATGAACCATTTTTGCTGCGACTACTTTCAATATGCATATCAGAATCCAACCCTGTTGAAGTTTGTCCATAATCATTTGTGTTGGAATTGAGGTCATTGTTATTACTGGAATTCTGGTTTTGAAGCTTCGTGGGACTAATTCCTGAATATGATGGATTATTTATACTCATAACAACAACATTTTTGATGTTGATACTATTATTTGATTTACTTTGTCTGTATCCTGATGAAAAGGACTTTGTATTTGGTAACGACTCAGGTTTGGATTTAGTACTTGTCTCTGATGAAGTCTTTTTTGTTGATTTACCATCCCAGACTGATATGAACAAATCATCATCATCATCACTGTCATTTTCTGCAGGATGAAAAGATTCTTCACTTTCAATCTTTGGCTTCTTTGCTGTGGGCATTTTCCTTGCTGCAGTTTCTGAATAATATTCTTTTTTTTCTAAGAGCAATAAATTAAATGTGCTGTTTCATAGAAAACAATTCATTTATCATACCCATATATTACAAAGTTGTCCATCACTGAAATAAAGATAAATAAGACCAGATATTAATAATTTTTGTTAAATATTTATTGCATGGCTAAAAATGTCTAAATCCCTGGTTATACAGACTCAACACCATATTACCCTCAACCATGACCATACATTAACCAGATAATTTATGCATGCCAAGAGCATATCGGAAGCCATTTCAGTGACATTTTACTGTTTTGCAAAGTTTCATACATCATGTCCACACTCATATTTATCATTCAGACATTTTCTGCCAAAGTGCAAGGTCGCAATGTACTTTAGCACACTATCCCTTCCTGGATTTTGGCATGGATATTTAAAATTATCTGTGTTCACAATATTTCCTAAAAATACTCTCAATCCCCACTTGTGAACACTCTGCAATATTTTCAAACAAGAAAATTTTAAACAAATTTTTGTAATGGTATTGAAATGACCTTAATTAATCTACCTTTGGCTTATGCACCTATCAGCGGCTTCCCCGTGGGGTTGACCCCCGGGCTGACCAGGGAGATGGGTGGGAGAATATAGGAGGATTGGATCCAGTTATTCCCCCTGGGGTTGGGAAAATTTGCGACATTGGTTTCTTGGCTAAAAACTGAGGTGGGGGATTGTAATGAAATTATTTTCATTGCAGAGGTTACCAGGGGGATTGATTTTACTCTCTAGTTAAAGAAATAGCTCCTGATTTTAAAAATATTTAGACCACAGACGTTTTTGGTCGGGCTGGGTAACCTGTGTTATTTGCCAATACCCAGATGCATTTCTGTTCGTCAAGATGGCTGACGAGGTGAGAGAGTTCCACTGTGAAGTATGTTTTTTGACATTCTTTGTTGTTTCATAGATACGAATGTGAAGGCACCTCGATTTTTTTTACTTTGAAATGTGAATTCTTCAATTCATGAGAGTTTTTTTCCAATCTTTTCAATGAAAAACTACCTGAAATATCGAGCAAACCGCATGGTTATGTGTTGAGTTCAGTTTTCAAAATACAATAACAATAATTTCAACCAAAATGAGGGAGATTGTAGATTTGAATGCCTTGACCAGGGGACATTGAAAAGAACAACTTCCCTACCCCTGGGAAAAATGATCAACATTGTTTATGAATTTTTACAATCTCCCTGGTCAGCCCGGGGGTCGACCCCACGGGGAAGCCGCTGATAGGTGCATTAACAACTTGAAAAGTACTTAAGATTGTGTACTCCAGAAATTATTCATACCTCCACATGTGTCATCATAGTGTCAATTTCACAGACCAAAGAACAATATCACTCATGTGAGCTCATTTGCGACCTCTTTTTCTAAACCTGCCCTTTATTTCGCTCAAAGGTTTTTAGTTGATGGTTTTAATAGAAAGACGAAATGTATTATTTGTCTGAATTTAAAGGACATCGATGTCAGCCCTCAGTAAGGCAAACGGCGGGAAATCTTACTTGGCTTCGTACTTTCAGATTCCCCTCTCTTTGACTCCTATCTTGTGCTGAATTAATAAATCTTTATCTAATTAACTCAACAGACTTACCTCCTCAGCTTTCCAAACAGTTTGAGACGCAAAAAACATGAATTATTTACGATCATTAAGGGTAAGTTGCGTCCTCTGGACGGTGATCCGCAGCAGTGTGGACACTTCCGTAACAAATATAAGACCGATTTTGATTGGTCAATTGCGACCAATCAAACATCTTCTTAGAAACTTGGAGTGTTGTATGATGGGAAAATAAAATGGCGTCTTAGTGATTGTTGCTAACAAGAACTTTAAATTATATTTTGATATTTTTCTGAGCCATTTTAATGCATTTTCGTGGCAATAACATCAAAACATTGAAGGAAATACGCAATAGATCTTTCTTGTGATGAAACATAAAGTTACAGTGAAGTTTGGACCCTATGTTTCTTGTGGTTTGTTGGAGCACAGGACAGCAAGACTGGAAGGATTACAAGGTAAGCTAGTAGCGCAGTCAGTTTCGCCAATAAAAAATAAGCTCAAATGAAGCTTAATGTTTGTTATTTAAAGAAATATTTATATATGTTTAATTGCAGAACTCTTACGTAGTAATGATCACACAGTAGAATTCGTTAAAATACCAGATCGAGATGTAGTTGAGTTAGTCGTTCATGGAGAAGTTATCTACCAGTGTAAAATACAAGATCTACGATATGGTACGTACGTAGATGATTAAGATATTTGGGTTGTCCTTCTAGATCTGCCTTTTTTTCAGTTGTCTCTACCCAGTGTTCAATATGTCTGGTACTTGTGTCTGTCTGTTACACCTGTTTGTTTGTTTACCTAAACGTCCGAGCTTTTTGCTTTTTGGTTATCATCTGTCTGTCATTGATTTGCTGAAAGGCTTCTACAATCCTTGCAAAACCAAAAATTTACTTGATGCAGATAAGGCATTCATTTACAAAGCTTTTATCTAGGATGGGGGTGGTATATTCTGTAATGGCCAGATTTTCTTTATGAAATGTCCCTAAATGAGGTGGGCCTAGCCCATTGCATGCGCAGTCACTCTTTCTCCACTAGTAACAATAGCAGGGACTGCAGAGCTAGGGGGTCTGGGGGGCTATAGCCCCCCTCCCCCCAATAATTTTGCTGCGATGTTGAATTACACTGGAAATAGCATTACTGGGAGTCTCAATTTCAGAGTTTTTCAGGGGGCATACCCCACAGATGCTTACCCCACCTTTGGCAGTCATTAGCTGCCCAATCAAAATTACGCTCTGCAGTCCCTGCATCATCACCGGTAATAGTAACATTTTTATACTTTTATAGGAGGCGATGGAAAGCTGGACCCAGTATGTCATGAAGCATTAGAAGCTGTTAATAAAGCATATTAATAATAAGAATATTAAGGTTTTTATAAACTACAAAAATTTTACATCTTCTAAGTTACTCAACCATTTGTAAATATCACATTGGTATGATGGTTTGTAAAATATAGAGTATTTAACTAATGATTTATTTTCATATACCTGTGGTTGTCATTAAAAGTAGTACTGTATGTGCTGTGAGTAGTCTTCTCCGCAGTCATTAGTTTCAGTCCCAGATCCTCACAGGCCCTCCCCACTCAACCCGATGAAACCAACCCAATGGAAAGGAATGAAGTACTAAGTGAGCAGTGGAGTTAGTGGAAAGGGGATTGAGGATCTAAGACTGAAACTAATGAAAGCTGCAGAAGAGACTAAGCTGTGAGGAGCTGCACTCATTCTTATGTGGCTGTGAGGGGCGGCACTCATTCTTATGCAGCTGTGAGAGGCGGCACTCATTCTTATGTGGCTGTGAGGGGCGGCACTCATTCTTATGCAGCTGTGGGGGGTGGCACTGATTAGAGACCCCTTGCACTAATTCCCTACATGGGGGTCAAAACAATTAAACATTAAAATTCATAAAAGATTTCAATCCTCAAGATAAGGGACTTCTTTTATTTTGACCCCCAGATTGAGCTGCTTTGACATCATATGCAAGGTGTCTATAGCACTTGGCATTGGTAAGCATTGCTAGAAGCTGCATATTCATAGTAAATTGCTGTGCTTTCTTGTGTTTCTGATAATCATGTTTAAGCAAACACATACACATTTTCAAAGTGATATCGTTGGAGTATCTCATTTTTGCTATTTTCTTAATACAATTAATTCACCATCTATATTGCAATTTATGTTTACTTATTCGTCTTGCATTACTAAGTAATGCTTTTGCTCTCAATCCCTATATACTGAGTTTTGTATTTCTCCATAAAATGATCAAAATCATGCTGCATTACATATCTACAGTAAAATAAAATCTAGAGGAACAACAAACTCCTATATTTAAATTTATGTTACTCCATTTAAGAACTGATATACTGTATTTCGGTCATCAGAAAATAAGGCAGAGAAAGAGAAAAAAGGGAGACATAGTAAAGGGTTTAAGCCAGAGCTTCATCAATCAAATTTTCTTGTTCAGAGATGTGTTGGTGCTTGTTTCCAGTAGCTGTTGAAGCAGCAGTTGAACGACCAGCATAACTGAGGAAAAGAACAAACCACTTTCATAAAATAATGACAGCTACAAAATTAATACTCCCACTTCCATATCAAAATACTGAAGTTTGTTAAACAAAGATCGCTAATACTCCAGTTGCCAGTTCTCTGTCGTTAAGTTTTAGCCTCAACATTGTGCAGAAAATGGCTTCATAGTATGGAAACAGCATTAATAAAAGTATCCATCTTATAAGTGATATATACAGTATGAGCGGCTGTGTTGTATGGCTGATGTGTTTTCCTCAAGAATTATTAATGAGTTTGACAAGAATGCTTATACAGTGCTTAGTCACTGTCACAGCATAAAGCACATCCCAACTGAGCACTTTTTTAAATAATGCAAAGTCTGTTTTATACTGATTCTTATAATTCAAATACTCCATGTATTCGTTCATACCTTACTTCCACCTGTTTATTGACTGCTGTTTCAATACGGGGTTTGACATATGCCCAGTATCCCATATTCTTTGGCTCCTCTTGAGCCCACACAATCTTGGCATTGTCATACTTGATATGTTCAGCCTTGATCAAATCTAAAGGGAATGGGCTGATCTGAAAATGGAAATTAAAGCTCAATTAGAAAAAGAAACTATTTCTCCATTCATTTATTCACTCCAATCATGTAGAATCAATACCAAAAGTATTGTCTCAGGCTTAAAAACCACTCAAAAATAAGTGAGAAGGTGCTGCCTTTATAAAAACATCTGGGAATTACAGGTAGACCTTCAAGTCTTCTCAGACAAGGACTACGAGTTATAGGTGAAAACTGTTGTGGTGTCCCTGATTTTACAGGAAAAGCTAAATAAGTATGATTTTTCAGGATTTCATCTTGTTTGATTACCTGTTCCACACGAGTTATGGCAATGTCTTCATCCAAGCCTCTCTTGTTGCGCTCCTGAAATTAAATGTGCAAGTTGTCTTAAATTTTCCAATAACAACAATGTTGTTCAAAGTTAAGTAACTAGATTTATTAAGCCCCTGGACACTAAGCAATTTGCCTTTCATTGACCAAACTAACAACAGAAGTTACCTTCAGTAACTCGTAGTAGATTTTTCCTGTGCAGAGGAGCAGTTTTCGTACTTTCTCTGGGTTACTTGAAGCTGGACCATTATCTGGAATAATTCTTTGGAATGATTTATCTGTAAATAAAGAAATCCAAATGCACATAGTATTATTAAATTATATAAATCAATAAATCATCTTTTTCATTCTCACTTTTAGCTTCCAGCCATTTTCTTTGTTCATGACATAAAAACCAATTCAATTCAAGATCAAATGATTTGAAAAACTGTAAAATATGCATGTAATGTGCTCCTATTTCAGACGACATGTAATTCTGTTTGAATCATATCAAGCATGTTGAAAAAGGAATATTACTCAGAAGAATGACACATGATCTGATGTATTACTATCTAAAAAGTTGTTTACCTTCTTGTAGAAAGCTTGACTTAAATAACAAAAATAATAACAATAATAACAAACAGAGGAAAATGCAGTTATTAAAACAATATAATAGAGGGGCCGGGGTGGAAGAGAAAAATACTCGGAAAGTAGGCAAAACCATTTCTAACACAAAATAGGTATTTTCAATGTAACATGAAATGGTTAGTCCACTCTGGGCCTCAGACAACTAGATAGTTTGGAGTAACACATTAATCGTCGTTTCCCTATTTTTGGAACACTATTAAGTAAAAAAAAAACATACTAAATAGTCCACTTTAAAGATATGCTTCACTTGTCACACACAAAGGTTTAAGTAAAAAATCCCTAACAAACGTTTTGCATGAAAAAATTGAATAATCTACTCTTTCCCAATGGAACAATAAGGGCTTGATGGGATGCATATAGTCAATAATTTACCTCCAATCATTTCGTCAATGTGAGATCTTGCGGCTTCCAAACGAAGTAAGCTTTTAGGAGTAAAAATTATCAGCTGTGAATAGAAATATTTAATGATTAGGAAGGAACATCAGCAATAGAGCTAATCATCACGCTCAGTCCACAACAGCTAATTCAAAAGCTTTTATTTCTGATTGAACATTTGGAATTGCATTGTTAGTTTTAAAACTAGAAACTAGCTGGAAAGCATGATGTACTTTACCTAAGCACAAACTGAAAAACCTGGAAAGAACTGAAAAAATCTACTTACTGGCTTGCGCACATCCATAGCCATTTGTCTTCTAAGCACATGGTAATAGTTTGCAGGAGTACTGCAATTCACCACCTGGATCATTATAAAAGAAAAACAAGTTAACCCACACTCTATTCATTTGAATGAACTCTTGCTAACAAACCCTGCTTACAGGGTTTTGAACTTATTTTGAACTCTGTTGACTTGCACCAGGTTTCGGAGACTCTCTTCATTGCTTCTAGGTTGGTTTCTTTTTGTTATCGTCGATAACGAAACAAAACCTACAACCTAGAATCACCGGAGCAGGAGAGGCTCTGTCACCCTGTGCTGACAATGATTATTTACATATGAATTACAATACGTTACAAGCTTAGTAAGTGACAAGCAAAATGCAGCATGCAACAAAACCTTAACCAAGCTTTTTTGGAGAAAGCTACAGTTAAATATGTAAAGTATAAATATGAGTATATGAGTAACAATATAATATTACCTGCCAATTTGCACTGTGGAGCTGGTTCACTTCGAACAATTCTCCTTCAGGCTAAAAGATTTAAAAAAGATGTGTCAATTTTGAAACGTGTGCACAACAGCTGCATGCCAAGTGTGGCCAGAATATTAAGTTTAGATCTAGTTAAGTTAAGATCTACTTTGAGATAAGTATGTAGATTTTATTGGACTATACTTACTGGGAAGTAATCTGGATCATCATTACTCATTTGCAGGAATCTTTCTGGCCTTGCACTAGAGTGTTCAGGTCCCTAACATTGACCACAAAATTAGAGAACACTTTTTAAAAACAATTGCTCTGGTTCTAAGCATGATTATTTATAAGTACCCATCTTACCATTCCTTCATAGCCATGCGGTAACAGTAAAACCAATCCTGTCTGTCTGACCCACTTGTCTTGGCCGCTACTGATGAACTGGTCAATAATGCACTGAAAAAGAAGAATACATTTTGGGGAATGATATAAGTAACCTGATCATTGTGTACTAAAAAAGATATACTTAACCAACATTTTGGAAGTAAGAGCCCTGACAAATGCCCTACAGTTTATAATCCATTATTTGTTGGGTCAAATGTTGTGACCGTCTGTTATGGTCTGTCAACAATGTTGGAATGTGATTTTTGATAAACTTAGATGAAACCTGGGCTGGTATGCCAGTTTTTCATGACACAGCAATGTGCAAAGAAATGTAGGGTAAATGTTGGGTCAAATGTTGGGCTGACTGTCTGGGCCATAAGCCTTTTGTCAAAGTAAAGAAGTAAAGTGCAAGGCAAAATAGAAAAATCTTTTCCTATATAATTTCCCTAGGGTCCAGGATTCACAGATTCACTTATTACCTGTGCAGTGTTCATGAAGTCACCAAACTGGGCTTCCCAACAGATCAAGGCATAAGGATTTGTCATGCTGAATCCAAGCTCAAAGCCTAAAAAGATTCAAAACAGAAACAAGATTCATACAAGAATATTGGATTCAGGCTAAGCACTTGATTATGACACTTGATTAAAATGCAGTGAACCATGACCACAGCTTTGAGAAAGGGTGCATTCTTACAGCAAGCGCCCCTTGCACTTCCCTAAAGTAAGAACATCTAAATTTGTCTCTTACTGTTAGTAAGACTTACCGAGTACTGCATACTCTGACAGTGAGCTGTTGCATACAGTATAAATAGCTTGCTCTTCACTCAAGTCATTCAAAGGACAGTACAGCAGTTTATCCTTTAATTGGCAGTGAAGAATGTGGTGACGATGACTGCAAAAAGAAATCATTTATTCTGTTAATAAGAAGACTCATCAGTCATACAATGCAACCCTGACATTAGTGTCATAGAATATTGATTGCACTTGTATGTTAAGTTTGTGCAACCTGACCCCTGCCTTCATCTCCATGACTGGTAAACATCAAATTCACTCTGGTCAGGATACACTAACATTAGTTAATAATATAAAAAATATTAATATAAATATAATAATATATAATATATACACATCTGATTGGATTTACCACTCCATGGTGGACAGAACTTGGCATAACAGGTTTAAATTAATAATCACCCGATAAGGCTGATAAATCGATAATCAAATTAGAAGTTTTGTTTTTTTCAGAGGGAGGAAAAACCAGAGAATTTTTCTCGAGAAAAAAACCTTGAAACGCAGGAGTGAACCAAGAAGCATCTCTACTCACATAAGACACAGACATAGTTATTTAGTACCTCGATGTTTACATTAATCAAAAATATTAAAGAGAGATTGGTACAAGGTACAAGCTATCTAAAATAACTAAAAAGTTAATCTAGTTAGACAGCTATACATTTAACATTTACATATAGGTATAAATGGAATTTATATAAATATAGTAAGAGGAAAAAAAGAAAAGAGTGAAGAAAAAAAAAGAAAAAAGAAACTAAAGAAAAACCATAGGGAGAAACCAAACGCGGGAATCAAACCTGTGTTGCATTAGTGGGAGGCAGACCATTAGCAGCGCGTACCACCCGTGCAAATTTGTAATATCTTACCATTGCTGCTTAACAAATATTTCCTCTTTTACTCTGACGAAGGACTAGCGTCCGAAACGTCACTTCCGTCACGTCACACAAGTTTTTTCATTTTTTCACGGTGTATAATTTTATACCCTTTTATCATTACTGTTTCATTAGGAACACCAACGCAGCTCACACTAGTTTTTAGCTAGTTATCTTTAAATATTTCTCATAGTCCATGAGCTGAGACCTGAAAAATCAGTTTTCGTAGCACCCCCCTGGAGACATAGTGAAACTGGTATCAAATGAAAGCTTATTATCTATATTTTCATGAATCACTTGTTACTTTTTATGTAACCTGTGCTTAAGTGAGATATACGACCGAATCTGAGGGGGGTGGGGTGCGAATATATATAATTTGAAGTAATAGCCTCTCCACAGAGAAAAAATATATCTTTGAAAATATAGCTCCATAATCAATAAAACTTTCCAGAAATGATCCTCTGATTACATGGTGTCGAAAAATGTATGTGTAGGGAATCTAGATGTTTCCATGGCAACCGTTGCTAGGAAGAAAATAAAAGTTACAGAAACATACACGATTTTCACTGTTTTTATCGTAAAATATTCTTTCAGTTTTATTATTGTGAAACGTAGTTTTGCTCGAATAATGAAACTATGATAAATGATTATTTGGCCTTCATTTTACTTGTTTTCTCTTGTTAACTTGACCTTTAATTACTTTTGAGGGTTGATCTTTTAAGAGATCCTTAATTGGTGCAAACGTGCACGTATACGTTTGTAGTGTTTTTGCAAAATGTTTACAATTTTTTGAATCCCTAAACATGACACAGTTACACTACATTGACCACTTCTAGCTAGAAAAGGTGCCATAACAACACCATAGGTGGTGTATATGTACATTTGAAAGCAAGGGGGAGGGGTCGTCCCCTAATGTTTTTTACAAAAACATCTAATCCAAACTGTGAGATCAAAACTTGTTTTTACAACTTCTTCAAAAAGAAAAATAATCTCCAATGACAAAAAATAGTCAAACAATTACTCGTCGTCACTTTCATCTTCATCATCTTCATAGGTGTCTTCTTCTCCCACTTTGTTCTCGCATTTTTCACATGCACATGCTTCTGTGCACGAAAGGGCGTTACGAACGCAAGAACAACGTCGTGTTTTGCATTGTCCTTTGCATCCACAGCATACCAGGGCCATCACTGCTTCAGGAGCAGGGGGCTGGTCTGTCCAGTCGATCTCCAGGCAGTCGTGTTTCACTTGCCAGCCTTGACCATTAGGTGTTTGGATGATGTTTGCATCTAAGGCATGCTTCCAAATGTAAGCTTGGAAGTTGGCACGCTTGAGATGATTTACTAACGCTGCTCTTGATGGTGGAAGTTGGTGTGACTGTAAGTTTTTGCCCTTGCAAAACATCTTGTATCTTAATTCGTTGACACTCTTGCACTTTGGATCGTTGTAGAGGGTACAAACAAAGGTTTCCAACTGATCAAGATCTACAATTGGAATTCGTTCACCCAAGGTCTCAACAGCTTTTCTCAAAATTTCATTTTCTTGAACGATAGTAAGAGCTTTCGTTTTTCCTTTTGTTGCAAAAGAGCTAACTGCATCACAGCCAGTCAATGCATGAAGGCTTGGCAGCACCCGGCATGTGTCTAATCCGAGTTTATCACGAAGTTTAGGCACACAGATTAGTCGAATTCTAGTCTGGGTTCCGCTTACCAGGATCAACTCAGATGGAATGGTTATCTGGTAATAACAAGCCAGTACTTCGACATCTGTATCTGAAGACTTGATTGCGATGCGTTGATGGCCACGTTGTGAGGCATGAGAAGCATGTAGCAACATTCTTGTATCCGCTTCCTCTTGATTACTACATAGATCTTCACTGATCTCCGATATAATATTGCCGTCTTGAGTACATATTTTGGTGCACTTTTGTCCATGTGTAACAAAAAGGGTGCGGTTTCCAATCATGCGGGCATACATATGGTTAGATGTCCATTCGACCACGAGGAAGTTCAACAGAGCAGTTTTGTTTGAACCATTTGCCATAAACTTCTTCCATTGACGTGGGCACATTTGCTGAGGGCTGGAGATTGCAACCACCAATTGGCCATTACTGCTTCGTCTGTCTCTCTCAGTGTTTTTTATTGAGATTTCAGGATACTGGTCTGCTACAAAATCTATTCTTGTTGCTTGCCCAGCCACTGCCATGACTCGTTTCATCACCATTTCTGCAAGAGATTCAAATCTGTCAGGTACTTTCACCAACGATTGAAGTAGTGCCATGGCGTCTATGATGAAAGCCGTTGTCTGATCAGGAAGACTGTCTAGGCACTCAACTCCATTTTCAAGTAGTTTTGGTAGAGCAGCTTTGTTGGTCTTGGCTATGGACCCATCAAACGAGGCCAGTGACCAGGGGAGAGGACCAAGCTCAAACGTCAAAAGGTCCCTGAGGTCTACCTTCCGGCTCTGACCAATGATTAGTAGGCGTGCAAAGAGGTTTCTGTCAGCTCTGATGATGATGTTTCTTCCTCCTGCTTTTAATGATGTCTTCTTTTGGGCTTCACGAAAAGACCCAAGCTTGAGCTTGGTTAGGGGTTGAAAGAATCCTTTGCTGTTTGTCACCAATCTCTCATTTACGAATGACTCAAGCGCCTGCTTTCCTTTCTGTTTGGCCATCAGCAAATCTTGCTTCACATTTTCATCAGCAACACGCCCGGAACTGATGACAGAAAGCTCTTCCGAAGGATCAAATGGATTACGCCAGCTCTCTATGACCTCTACTATCTTCTCTACATCTTCTTCATCTTTTTTGATACGTAGTGATCCATTCTCTTTGGGAAATTGGCTTATCTCTTGGCAACCGTCTGTCATGATCCTACATCTGTCAACAAAAGCTGCTCGAGAATGGGCAGTAATCATCCACCGCTGCACAGCAGCTTTCCTCAAGCTGAAGCCCACTATACCTCCTTTTGTCTTAGTACTTCGATTGAGTGTTTGCTCAATCGTTTGGTCGACTGGCACCTGGGAAAACCCATGATGGATCGTTCTTTGGACTCCAAAATCACCATTGGCAAGCATGTTGTGTGCTTCTGGATGGCTTTCTTCCAGTGTCATCATTTCTGCCAAGTAGACTGGTAGGTATCTTGCATAATTAATGTGATCATATGCAAAGAACCAGGGTAGCATCTCTTTGGTACTTTCTAAGTGCATATTCCAGTTGCCTTCCCTCGTTGCTCGTACAACATTCAACAACACTTCAACCATCTCTAGATAACTATTCCAAAAGGCTTTCATAGGACCGTTATCGAAGGTGGAGTATTCTTTGTAGAGCTTCATTAACTTGGTAAAATCTTCCATGGACAGTAGGCCATCAAACTTTTCTTTGCTGAACTTTTTTCGGATGTCCATTACTTGGTTGACTATCATGACGTAATTAACTGGGTGATCATGTGCTAGTAGCCAAGACCTAAAGCCCTTCCATTGCAATCGATGCAATGATTCATAAACAATCTGAAAATAAGAAATTGTTTTAGTGTATTATTAATACATATTAAATTATGTATTATAAATTATCACCTTGTGGATACGAATTGCACGATTATAATGGCGCCCTTCAAGAACTGCAGCAATAGATCCAGAACCAACAACTTCACTTTCTATAAGAATATCTGCTAGGCCACCATCTCCAAATCGTTTGCCGATAGCAGCTAGGTAAGCACATATGGTGTGGAATGTTCCCATTCTAACAACCAGTCGTTTGAACTCCTCCTGATTTTGCCATATTATTTCAAGACACTTTGCATAGATGGCTTGATCAAATACAACGATGACATCTTGTTGTCCGAGCTGGTCTGCCATTTTGAGTGACCTTTGGAGAACCGTGTAAACAGTTGGAAGCTCTGTTGGACTTGCATCAATAACCTCGCAATAGCCAATGGAGCATTCTCTGAGAGGGTTGTTGTCTTGTAGCATCGTGTTGAAACCAGTCCATGCTGGTATTACTTGTGGTTGATTCTCCTGCACATCAAAGATGTTATCTTGATATGGTCGCCGACAGAGTCTCCAGCCAAAGTTGATGAGTTGAGCATAAACGCTGACTTGTTGGTTACTGTTTGACATTTTGTTAATATCCATGCTGACTGGACTGGGCCCTTTGCGAGAGCTTGAGCTAAAATGAAGAACATCTGAGGGAACATAATCAATAGAGCGTTTCTTTGATAATGCTGGACTAGCTGAATTGACAGGAGGTAATTCACAGGTATGAGGTTTGCGTTGAACAATGATGCCATTTGTGCAATGGGTGGTCTCTTTTCCTGCGTAATGAAAAACAATCTAGCATTTTAAATGGACGCGTGGTTTCAATTGAACTTACGTTGACACCTACCAGAAAGAGTTTCTTCAAGAAGATCATTGTTATCCCAGCAAAACACACCAGGCACGCCAGGAGAACAAGCATTTGGGATTAGGACACAATTTTGCTGCTTTGCAATCTGATTCTCGGCTAGAGCTGTTTCCAATTCTTCTATTTGAGAGTATGATAAGCTATGACCAAATCTGTTGAGGATGGTTATTAATTCAACATTCCCAGTAAGACTTTTTACTGTCATAGGCAGAACAACATGTTTTGGGGTTTTTACTCGACCACGACTGACACAATGTATTAAGTCCTGGCAAAGAGAAACTACTAGGCGGTGAACATTTGGTGAAAGCTTCCCAACTCTCTCTTTGGAATACTCTGACTGGGGCACTAAGATCCACGCCATCATATTGTACACCAAATCAGGTACCATAGCACTGCCACTGTCTAAATCGTCTGGTGATGGTGGCCAAGTCATAGTAGGTTTCACGTCTACAAGTAAGCTCCTTATCACTTTAGCTGTATGGAAAATGTGATAGCTCTCATCCAGAACCGTATCGGTTGTACAGTCATTCGCTTTTAACTCCTCTGCTTCATACTCTTCATACTGAGCACTGTTTTTAAGGATAGTCTCTACAATTTCTCCAACGTTGACTAGTGAGCTATACACAATATCAGATTGGTTTCTGTTTACTGGTTGGCGAAAAGACAGTTTTTCACCAAAACATCGAATTAGGCGGTTCTTGAGCTTGGATGACCTATATGAGGTAGCACTGATTCCTTCGTCAAATAGAAAAGTTGTGTACTTTCCCACAAGGTCGGACATGGGAATTGCTTTTGCTTCTTTCAAAATCTCCTCTTCTATAATCTCCTTTAATTTGTCAAATGCTTTATTGTAGCCTTCTGTTCCAATATCTTCTTCTCTACAGTTGTTCTCCTCTAACTTATCAAGTTCCCTTTGACGTACATAGTCTTTGTAGCAGGAACGATGGTACTTGATTTCCATTGCTATTGTATCTTGATCTTGAATATTCAAGAGCAGGTGATTATCATTGCGTATTTGAGCTGCCTTGGTCAAAGAAGTGCTACCAAACTCGCTGACGTTTAAGGTAAGGGACTCTCTTGTTCTTGTTCCTTTGGATGTTGTTATCTTATCTCTTTGGCAAATTGCACATTTTTTCAAATCAAAACTAGAATTCTGCGACCTGCGAATTCTTTTAGGAGGTGAAGACATAACGGATTCTTGACTGAGATATTCTTTAGAGAAATGGTGATTTTGTTGTGCTTTGACTACTTTGTTTTTATCGGTATATTCTTGATAACAGCGCCGATGGTAGTTGCCTCTTGGTCCCTGATCCCAAGAATTTTCCATCTTCATCCATATGAAATCCCTCCTTTGATGAGCACATTTGTGAAACGTTTCCCAACTTTTCTCCGTGAAAGCTGTCAACTTGCCATCAGCATTCTCAATAACATGACATAGGCATTTATTCCAGTTCGGTTGCTGTACTGCTGAACGTTTTCTAGAAGTTATTTCAGTCATAACGACTGAATTTCTCTGGAAAACAAGCCTCACAATTCACCTAGAAATAAGTATTTTCACATCTTATTTCTTTTTTTCTTTCTAGAATTAATCAAAAAAATATCTTACCTAAATACAAAAAGTCACAAATAAAGATTTAAATATCCAGTATTGCATCAAATAGTGAGGTACTTACAGACAAGACAGCTACATCAACCCTTCCTTTCCAACATGACGGTCACTGTTTTATCACATGTCATATTAGGTTGCACTGCATTATGGGTTGTACACCACCTATGGTGTTGTTATGGCACCTTTTCTAGCTAGAAGTGGTCAATGTAGTGTAACTGTGTCATGTTTAGGGATTCAAAAAATTGTAAACATTTTGCAAAAACACTACAAACGTATACGTGCACGTTTGCACCAATTAAGGATCTCTTAAAAGATCAACCCTCAAAAGTAATTAAAGGTCAAGTTAACAAGAGAAAACAAGTAAAATGAAGGCCAAATAATCATTTATCATAGTTTCATTATTCGAGCAAAACTACGTTTCACAATAATAAAACTGAAAGAATATTTTACGATAAAAACAGTGAAAATCGTGTATGTTTCTGTAACTTTTATTTTCTTCCTAGCAACGGTTGCCATGGAAACATCTAGATTCCCTACACATACATTTTTCGACACCATGTAATCAGAGGATCATTTCTGGAAAGTTTTATTGATTATGGAGCTATATTTTCAAAGATATATTTTTTCTCTGTGGAGAGGCTATTACTTCAAATTATATATATTCGCACCCCACCCCCCTCAGATTCGGTCGTATATCTCACTTAAGCACAGGTTACATAAAAAGTAACAAGTGATTCATGAAAATATAGATAATAAGCTTTCATTTGATACCAGTTTCACTATGTCTCCAGGGGGGTGCTACGAAAACTGATTTTTAGGGACTTTTCAGGATTCAGCTTATGGACTATCATGGTCAGATGTTTATAATTGTTTGAGTTATGGTTGAATGACTGACTTGATACCTGAATGTTCCTCTCTCCACATCCTGTCCACTGAGCCTGACATGTATGCCATCCAGCAGCAATGATCCAAATGCTAAAGCCTCTCCCATAGCCCAGTCAACATAACCCTTCTCAAGGAGCTCAGCACGGCCTCTCAAAATACGCTTCAGACCTAAAACGCATCAGTAATTGTCAAGTTTTCTCAAAGAGCCATGATCCAAGCTGTACATTTGGTCTCCCTCTTATTTCCTTAATCATTCTCTATCTAGTTATGAAAATGTTTCTCGTTTGATGTATACTGCTGCCACATTCCAAATTCCTTGGCACAAGTTTAGCCTCACCTACATATATATATATATAGCTGACCAAACTATCCACAATAATGCAGAGAATGAGTAGCTTGGACAAAAGCGATGTTTGATAATACTACAGATTTTTAATGGAATCTGTGAATAGCTACCTTATGAATGAGGCTAAACCTGTGAATTTACGTAATAATGCAATGCTTCCAATTCTGTAACACTAGTCATTTAGCCCTTTATCAAATCCCCAGCCTGGGAGTTAGGTGATGATATAAAACCTTTTTAAGTGTCTGTTGTCATTAAAAGCAGCACCTAGCATGAATGACAAAGGTGACAACTGTGCTTTCATAGAATACAGAATGACCAAAAATCAAAGAAAAAAGCTCACATACCTCCATGGGTCTTGAAGTCTCCCTCAGGTGGAGTACTCATTACCTTACCAATGTGTTTGAGCTTATCAAGACTGATTCCTGTTGGCTTGATTGGTGTCATCTCGTAGTTCTTGGGAAAGAATCCTTACCGACAAAATTTATTCGTAAGTACAATTAAAGAAACACAATTTTTACACCGGTCCCATTCTATGTGGAAAATGCAAATTTCACTTATAAAATTTATAACGATGATACATTGAGTGCAATTCCCAAAATTTTGCAGAAAAAAAATTGGAATATTTGAAATTTTGTTATAATAATATGCATTTTTTGTCATTGTTGAAAGACAGTGCTTGTATTGCTACTGTTTTTGCAATACAGTGTGTATAATTAATTATAATTATAATGTCTATCAGATGAATGATCTGGTTTACTAACCCTTCCAAGGCGAGTCCAACCAGTCCTTGTTTCTCAGTTGCTTTCTATCAGACTTGGCCTCAAAGTAAGCCTCTTCACAGATCTTTTCATATTTTGCAATTTCTTCCTGCATTCATATTATGAACATTATAATTAGTGAGTGAACTGAGCAAAGTTAATAAAGAAAAAAATATTTTTCAAACCAGCAAATAACCTGAACTTCTTCTTTAGTAACTACTCCTTCTTCAATGAGTTTTTTGGAGTACAAGTTTAGTACTTGCTCTTGCTTTGCAATACGATGGTACATTAGTGGCTGAGTGAACATGGGGTTGTCACCTTCATTATGACCGTTCCTTCTGTAACATACCTATATTGCACAGACAGACAAAAAATAAACATACAAGCATCAAAACATTCAGCTTTTTCTTTCAACCAAAAGTTGACACTAAGTCAGGCAGATAGTCTTGAGAATGACATGCAGTCTGAATTTATTGGTGGCAATAAAAGGACAGAAGAAGTGTCTGCCACATTGGTTGGCATGACAAAAGACAGCAAGACCAAATTTTTTGTCAAAGTCAACCAAAATTTTGGCTTTGATGTCAAGAAATTATACCTTTCTGGAATTCACTTGAGTGTGCCTCATGAGTAAAAACTTGGAGCCATGGTTTTCATTCAGGAAAAAAGCTCTATTTAATTTAATTTTTAGTAAATATATATCATAATTAATTACCAAGTCAATAACCACATCTTTGTTGAATTCTGCCCTCCATTCTGCAGCCACTTTACAGACATGAACAACAGCCTCTGGGTCATCAGCATTGACATGGAAAATAGGAGCATCTACCACCTGAAAATGATAATTGAAGGGTTTCTTTAAATGTTGGCCAGGATATAATCAAGAGAAATGTAAAATGTTTTGCATCATGGCTTACAGTGAAATGGGATGTTCCACATTATTATTATTTTTCTTGTGCAACTTTGATTATTAACAATGGTATGATTCAACAAGCAACTTGCTCGTGCTTGTTGCAACTTGCTTGCGCTTGTGGCAACTTGCTCGCACTTATTCAAACTATTGTAAAATGTTTTGCACCATGCTTACAGTGAAATGGTATGTTCCTTATTATTATTTTTCTTGTGCAACTTTGATTATCAACAATGGTACAATTCAACAAGCAACTTGCTCATGCTTGTGGCAACTTGCTCAGAGGAACTGAGCAATTGACATTCCAGTAATTTAATGCAATGTTGCAACAGCATTAGGAAAGCAACATCCAGTTTGACTGTAATCTATAAACAATGTCAGTAATAAAATCTATAACAATAATTACCACATGCTTTCATTAAAAATAAAAAGATCTAAGTTAACTTCTACAACGAAGAGATTCATTTATTCATTCATTTAGCATGTACATAAGCATTCCTTGCATGCATCCTTCTGCATACAAGTTTACTGCACATACACCTTGTTATTACATAGAAGTCCCAGGTGTCAGCCCTACGTGCCACACAGGCATAAAGGTTAATGATGAAATGTACTGTACATCGTGATGATGTCAAATATTTTGATGGACATAAAATATCAAGAAAACAAGTTTTCTACTTTTTCATAAACTTATAGGTTAGACTAAAACAAAGTCAGCAATTATCATTGTTTGCTTATTCTAATATTCTAGTATGATGAAGTTTCATCATGTACAATATTTTTTTTTTATCTCACAAGGGACCTTTTGCCAATGACAGTCCTAAATACTCATTATTTTGAGCTAATGAACTTGTTTTTATGTGACTAACCTTTGCAACATCAGTACAGTAAGGTGATGAGCGAGCATATCTTGGGTCAGTTGTGAAGCCAATCTAAGATGAAACAACTAATAGTGTAAACAAAGGAATATATGGTATCCTATTATAATGCAGACTGCAACATTACATGGCTATATATCTCTTTTTTGCAGCACAGTAATATATTCTCACTGAATACTCATTATCACAGTAATATTAAGCTATGGGGCCAGATCAGCGAATATTGTGATAATGAGCAAGGAAACTATAGGAACGAGAACACTACCACCCACCAGGCCTTGGGGAGGGGAGTGAAGCAAAATTCAGCTTCTGAGGCATGTGTGCTCCGTGCTAATTAATTTTTGAGTGAGAATAGTTATATTTCAGATCAAGTATTGTTCTATTGAGAATAAGATTCTTGGTCTGAGAACGCTGCATCCATGTTCTTGTGCCTTCTCATGCAGAACTGTTAAACAAAGAAATAATACTCTAAGGAAAGACACATGGTCTGAAATGGGGAAACATTAAATGCCCAAAGTAAAGAGGTCTATTACACTACATACCTGGTTATTGACCACAATGTGTATAGTACCATTGGTAGTATAATGTGGTAAGGCACTGAGATGGAATGTCTCGTATACAACACCCTGACCAGAGAAGGCAGCATCCCCATGCAGCAATATGCTCATCACCTTCAAATAATAACAAAACATTACTGCTTTAAGCTACAATACAGCATATTGCAAGGGATGGTTGCAGTGGTAGTTTCTAGCTCTGTTCAGTACCCTTTGTTTTGTAAGAGCCTTTGCAGTATGCATGAATGCAGCTGCTTTGATGCAAGAGGTCCATTTCCATGTTGCTACTTATTATCATGGTACTGTATTTGGCCAAACAATGGGATTAAAATACCAATGCTAGGGTAACCTGGGGGACCATGAGTATTACCTGACCTAAGAACAAAGTAATACTTAAAGAATAAGATATGCATTATAATGCAATGGACTGCATGATGACTATTCCCATATCTGTAATTACAGACAAACATCTACAGCTGCCTTCCTCAGGGAAAGCCCACTTTGGGGACATGGCTGCTAAAGATTCTACTGTATATTATCAAAGTTGTATAATTTATGTCTATCAAAAATAATGATACTAATATCCCCAGACTATGTAATACCTTTTTTCCTTGAGCATCACCTCTGTAGAATTGCTCAGCTCTTGTCTTTCCTTGCACCACAGGGTCAACAGCTATCACAACAAGATACAAGAACTTGTCTCAAAGTGTCTTCACATACACATATGGGAGAAGATTAAGGTGAGGTCCATGTGGCCCTCCCTCCTTTTTTGTGAGACATTTTTTTCGAAAAATGTTGCCTTTGCTCTGCCCTATTACCTGGTAAGACTATAAAGGTTGTTGCTTTGTCAAGCAAGCCTAAATTATTGGCCCCCATTTCAGAATTTTTTCTGGATTTGCTCCTGATTTATAACCATTTTTCATATGGCACAGTACTGTGTACTAAAAAAATGAGGGGTTTTATTCTCACGGTCTCGAGAAAATCTTACAAGCCCCAAAGTAATGACATTATTAACTCTACCTTCAAGATGAGATGGATTAGCAACAACTGCCATTCTAATGATTTTGTTGGTAGCTCTGTTTAGTCGTTCATGCGACATGCCGAGATGGTATTTCACATCACCTGAGCCCTGTGTCAAAACATCAATCAAACTGTAAAAAGCTGGTGAAAATAAAACTGGGACTGATTATAATAAAAGCAATGATTATCACTGCCTCTTTTTTTTTTCATTAATTTTTTCAAGTTCCGATTCCTTCATCCTGTTATATACTTTGGACACTTGTTTTTGTTCTGGCAATGTACAATATTTTAAGGTACTGTTTTTGTGACTGACTAATGAGACCTGGACAAAGGTCACTTCAGCAGCGACCTCACACAATGTGCCCAGGATGCTGCAGGCAGTCAGGTGGCCTCGTCTGACCTATCTTATCTTATCTTGACTGTATTTTAGTTTAGTTTAGTTTATTGGAATTTGCCACGAACATAATACCAATTAAATGCACAACATACAAAGCTAAGGGCGGCCGGAGAAGAAAACAGGGCGATAGCCCCAATTGAAATTCAACTCCAATTGAAATTAAGGCCCAGCTTACTGTACTGCTTATCTAATTCATTTTAACAGGCACTACATTCGCATCAAAAAGAGGACATTGAAAGAGGAGTTTTACCTCATCTGAGGCCTCCAAGGTAGGATCAAACTGAGTAAAAATCTGTTCAAGGGGTTTGCGGCAGACATTAGCAAGAACATCAAGTCTTCCTCTATGTGGCATTCCCATGACTACACTTTCTACACCAAGTTCACTGGATAAATCAATGATTGTTTTCATGGCAGGCACCAAAACTTCACATCCTTCAAGTCCAAAGCGCTTCTCTGACGACCACTTTCTGGCCAGAAAGGCTTCAAATCTAAAATGAATAAAACATCTCAACTTATGAATGAAATAAGTTGAATAAAATGAAATAATTAACTTTGAAAGGAAAGGTGTTGCATCCCGATACATGTCATATGGTAATATTGTGTAAAAGTTTTAGTGTCTTTTTGACTTCTTTTTCACAAGTTAGTATGATTATCATTATAATAATAACTTCTTTGTTTTAGAGAGGGTGACATGTGACAGTAGCCAACTGAGCACTGATAAATTTGTGGCCCTCTATGTTTAACGTCTCGAACCATTTGCAGCAATCTTTAGAGCAAAGGCAGCACCTTCTACTCAGATATTTTAAGACCCTGAGTGTGAGTCAGGCCATGGAGGCTTGAACCCACGATCTCCCGCACAACAGACCAGTGCCCAACCAAATGAGCTTATATAACCAGGACGCAGTTAGTATAAGATTAATTGACATAAGGCTAACTGCGTTTAGCAAATTAAAATAAATAATCTGGTGACAACTCTTATTGATGAAAATATGTTTTGAAAATAAAAATAAGTTCTTTGTAAAAGTTAAGAGATGAGCTGTTGCAAAATACTGTAAAGCTGTTGCAAGCAGAATTCGAGTGTTGAAAAGGTTATTATTTTGAATCCTGAATCCTGAACATTCTATTCTAAGAAAGAATAATATAACTATTAATAGAATCTGGGGGCGGGGTAATTTACATATAGATCAAACACATAGCACAGTAAAATTAAGCAAACCTTCAGAGAGTGACTATCTTAGAGTAAGTCTTCCACCACCGACACCAGACATTTAGATGGGAAAGGGGTTTAATGTAATGTTGAATTAAAGTAAACACCAAAGTCTTACCCAGTTGACCTAACAATCCTGGCCAATAGAGTTCTCTTCTCTTCTTTTGACAAGGCATTCATACCAGGAGTTTCAAATTTTTTCCTGATCCAGTCACCTAGGAAAAAATATGAGTCAAATATTGGAGGAGGATGAGTAAAATATTATGATTTGTTAGTGGAGAGCAAATAATTATTGCTTGTGAAGACACTAACAAATCAGGATATTTTTGTGATAACTGAGTTTGATAATTGTTTTATTATTCAAATTATTTTTTTCCATTTTCTTTTTGCGCCGTGGCTTTTTTTATTGTCTATCAAGCATACAAAGTCACAGGACAGCGAACCTTGTTGACAAATGCATTGTGGCCGCACAGGAGCAGAGTATTGTTTGTAGGTAGTTGATAATTTATTATAATTGCATCATATCCATCCAACTATGCTTATCTTAACCTAGCAAAACAAGAAACCTGTAGGCTCCTTACTGGCTAGTTTGTGTCAACAACTAAGATGGCTATGTTTAAGTTCATTTTCTTACTCATCATTTTATTTACTCACTGACTAACTCATTCATTTACCAATTAGTGCTAAACAAATAATGGCTTGTCAATGGACAATGGACAATGTCTGCCAGTGGACAAAATATATACTTGTCGCATGGTCTCCTTGGGCTGGTTCTCATCACCAGACAAATATTGACTGTTCATTTCTTGATCTGTCCAATGTGGCTAGTCATCATGTCTGATCTGTCCACTGAACAGCCAATATAACATTTTAATTTAGTCATTAATCTCTATTCACTCACATTTGTATTTCTCAGGGATAAACATGAAGTCCAAACCAATGTGGTTACAGTAGGTATCCTGTCAATGAAGATCAGATTAGAAAAGAATGAAAATGTAAAAATAATGAAAAATATCAGAGAAAAAAACATCCATTTTAATTAACATCAATATAAATATATGGATTATTAGCATAATATTAAAAAAAATATAGAGTTTAGCATGCTGTGATTGGTCACGCTTAGCCTTGTCTATAAGTCAGCTATTCACAGATTCCATCAAAAGGCCATGGGATTTCAAAACATTGGTATCGTAGAACTTGCACATTCTTTACATTACAGTTGACTTTTGCTAATGATTTGCTCTTAAGCGAGGCTAAGCCTGCACAAATGAGTCTGTAGTCATAAAACACAGCGGTATTTATGGAATGAGGGAAGGGACTGTTGTCTTCTAAGAATACTGGTCGCTTGACCAATCACAGCATGTGAAACTCTATATTAGTCTAAAATATTATGCTAATATCCATATATTTATATTGCCATATATGTACATACTGTACCTCAAGTTTGTTAACAATTTCTCCCAATGTCATGGCTTGTATGTTTTCCCCTCCAATGAATGTTGTGTTTGGCAGTTGGAAAACCTTATTCAGATCTTGTGATCCTAAACACAAAGGCCAATCATTAATCTTATGGTCATCATAACTCAACATGCCAAAAGAAACATGCCAATATCACAGAAAACCCATAAAAGGCAGGAAAATGGTGAAAACATAGAATCTTACCCAAGCCCCAGTATTCCATTTGTAAATCTACTGGGACATCTTCACTCAAGCCAGCCTGTAGAATACCTAGAGGATCAAGCTTTGCCTTTCTGTGACCTCGAGTCTAAACAACAGATGAGAAGAGAGTTTTTAATGCAAAATTCCTTGAATTGAACATTATTGCCCTTTGATTTTCTAAAGCCAGTTGAATTGCTTCTCACATTAGTACAACTCACATTCCTACCATTTTGCTATGCATTGTCATGGATAGTCTAATGCACATTAACCTATTGCATTTATCAACATATAGAATTAAGAATTCCACTCTATATCATATCTTTACATGCAGGTTCTGATACTGTCACTGAAAACCTAAAATTCTTAAAAAATAATTTTGTGAAGTCATCACTTTTTCACTCTATTAAACCTGGTAATAAGAATGTAAATACAAACCTGATATGACCTGATTAATGAATACACTGCAAGGTGATCGTTTACAAGGGAATTAATTTTTGATTGATCCACGGCAGATGGTACTGATACAGTCGAGGCCAAAGCACC
The DNA here is from genome assembly GCF_029948245.1 of Actinia tenebrosa. Taxonomy (NCBI): domain Eukaryota; kingdom Metazoa; phylum Cnidaria; class Anthozoa; order Actiniaria; family Actiniidae; genus Actinia; species Actinia tenebrosa. The sequence goes on along the minus strand of NW_028292569.1, from coordinate 23,433,705 downwards.
AGTCTGTTGTCCCAATACAGGAGGGGGTTGATAGGCTTGACCCGGTGGCATACCTCCTTTGACATTTCTGAAGTATGCATCCCAAGACTAAAAGATGGAAATAATCAGAAATAATATTAGAAATCAAAAAAAAAAAAAAAAAAAAAAAGAGCATAGAAAATTACACAATCTTGAGTACAATTTGGAATTGATCTAGGTACGAGTGAACAATATGAAAATTTTGAAAACTATTTTGTGATAACTAAGTTCAAAAATTGTTTTATCATTCAAATTATTTTTTCAGTTTTCTTTTTGTGCTTTGTTTTTTTTTTTGCTATATATCTTCAAACATACCAAGTCACAACATTATTGTGCACGACAATTTTTTCTATCTGCTATCATGCTGAGCTAATCAATAGGTATCTAAGTGGAATCTTAAGTTCCTTTTATTAGAGTGGTGAGCCTTTGGTTGTCCTGTCGAAACCACCGTTCAGAAAAAAAACCATCTTTTTATATTTTTCTTCGATAGGGCAAGTTTTTTTGTACTAAGGTAATGTATATAGATAGTTCACAAATGAACACATAGTTTCTGTATCGATCAGTGAACGGACTTGAGTATTTTCGAAGTGTTTACATAAATTTCACGTTGGACAAAGCGAAAGCGGTGATTGGACTTTGACCTATAAAACTGCGTGGAAATGCCAAAAAATCGCCAAAATAAATGCTTGTTCAACCATAGCAGCCGCAATCGTAGTATCAGACTTTTTTCTTTCAAATCTAGGAATGGATTTCCTGAAAGTCTAATTAAAAATGTAAATTTGCAACAAGAGTATGTTTGCAGCCTTTGAATATACCAAAGCATGGTGTGACCGGGGGCGTGACGTTGACCAAACATCTACGTTAAAAATATCTGAAAAATTTGCTGTTAACACCTCGATATTTCTCCATGGCTAAGAATATCTAGAATTTCAGTGAATCTCGATAATATTTGAGGTAATGTCGATAATATTTGAGGTAATGTCGATTTTTTTAGAACAGAAAACGTCTAATAGAAGGATGTACGCAACGAAGTTTAATGTCAACAAAGGAATGGAATCTGCAAATAAAAGTGTGGAAAAAAGGACCGGAAAATAAGTATTTTGCTCAAAGAATCACACCAGAAGCTTACTTTATGAACACTCTTTGGATTTTCAAGCCAAGATGCGTACATATCCTCCACGTAATTGCTGCTGTTTCCATTCAAAAACGGTTCTTTGGCCACAACTGCTGCCGTTTGTTGAGGCCTAATGGCCATCAATCCTTTGCCCCATGTAGATCTCAAACATCCTTTTAGAATATTTCTATACGTCCTTATCGCATACATTTTGAGTATCTATCAGTGTTTAGTCCTCTGTAAGATTTGTTCAATAATCCACAAATAAGTCCTGAGTTCCAAAAATAAAGGTTTGAGAATCGTGGCCTGCATAAAATTGCCGGGAAACAATTTGGGAAGTAGAATCTGGCAGCCCTCCAGGGTGATTTACAAATGCAATGATTTCCAATGAATCCCTCTTCTTCAGACACCAGTGATAATGAAATTGAATCCTTGTTGATAAACAGTCCAGGAGTACATCCAATACGAAGTTAATGTATTGTATTATTGCATCTGTAATCTATACACCACAGTCTTGATCGAACGAATGCTTAGGAAAGAAACGTATAGATTATTATAGGATGCCGTTAATGACGTAATAAAGACAATAAAGACATACGTCATGCTCGTACGTGACACTCGAGATCGAGTTCCGCTTTTCCAGGAATTTAGCTTTAAATATTTTTCATACAAATTAAAAAACAGTTATCTAGCCTTTACACACACGAAAAAGGAGCAAATAAAGTATTTATTTAGAGGACTGGTTTTATGATTTAAAGTTTTAGGGATCTTACGACGCTAAATTACTGAATTTTACGACATATTATTGATTGGTTTACGGACATATATCGATTGAATATAAACTGAAGTTCTTCCCAGTCTCTCATCGGGGTGCTTTACAAAATGGCGGTTCTTCTTATTTTGGGAAAGTTCTAGTTTTCTTTTAAAATAAAGCCGATAAAATCCTCCAGTTTCCACAGCTGGTGCTAAGTATTTGAACATGAGCAAAAGAAAAGCCCCAGATCAAAATCCCAACTCGGACTTTTGCGATTTTCTAACAGGTAAAATTTACAGAGTTTTTAAAGTAGTTTTCTGCTGATTTGTTGAAAAGTTGAAAATGATTGTTATGCGATTTTGTTATGCCATATTAAAATAACGTGTGTCTATTTTTAGAGCTTTCTGAATATGAAAAGAATGTCACAAGACAGATACACAAATACAATGCTTACAGGTATTAAACCACATGTTTTGTAAACAATTGATAATATAATACTGCTTTCGTTGCTCTTGCAAAGCTTTTATCAATTCCCAGTGGATTTCAATTAGTTGGAAAGCTATTGCTAGTCTCCAGATAATATATCTCCAGAGACTTCCTGTCCTAGCTTGTAAAGGGCTTATTATACAACTGTATGTTGGTCAGATAAGATATTGATCGACTGGTTAATATAATAATCGAGTACCGAAGTGATGACGTCACAAAATATTATTTTCACAGTATCATAATTTTAAAATTGCCATATCTCTGTTGCTTTTTAACCAATATTCTTAAAATTTGGCTTTTTAGCGTCTTCCTTGATGTTCTATTGAAATTGCAGATCGAAAATTGTCAAAAGCAAAATTTTGTTTTCCGTGAAGTCACACTTCGGTACTTTTAAAGCATGCATTCTTATTTAAAATATTTCGAAGTGATATTAAACTTTTTAAGAGAGAGAAACTATATTTGAAAATATGTTATCCAGAAAAGCAGCCACAGTTCTTTCAAAACACCCAACAAGAATAAAAAATGGAGAAGAAGCGAAAAAACTGGTAGGATTAATGATTAATGATTATCATTTATATTTTGAATGTACTTCACAATTAACATAGGTGGAATACCACAGGAAGCTTCACTGAAGCTTATTATGACTTTTGACATTATAGTATTTATAGATAAGTAAAGAGTTTATTCCAAATAAGGTTTTTTCCTTTGATAATGTGATTTTTTTTGTCTGAGTTGTATCCATATTCATTTACATAGACAAAGAAATAATACTCAAGGGAATGACACATGGTTTGAAATGAGAATTAAGTGCCTGAAATCTGGAAATTAAGAATTATTATTTCTTATAACATCATAATTATGTCTTTTTTCCCCATAAACATAATTTGTATCCTTGACAATAACTAATTGGATAACATTAAATTATGCATAAGCTATCTCCCACATCCAATCAAATTATTTACCTTTATTTTTTTCATATGACAGCCAGGAATTGGAGCACAAATAGCCAAGAAGATTGATGAATTTATTACAACTGGAAAACTAGCCAAGTTAGAAAAGGTAAAACTGCTCATTTTATATTGATCTTGGTTACATTTGAAAAAACTATATAACGGGCTTCCTGTGTTAAATTTGACTAAGCCCCTCTCACCTCCCCTCCCCTCCCCCCCCAAAATATATTAATTTAATTTTTCATTTTTTAACTTTCAGATAAGAGCAGAAGAAAGTACAAGTGTCACAAAAGAACTAACCCGTGTGTCTGGAATAGGGTAATCTATTTATTTGTGCTGATAATCCTTATAGTAAAAAGAAATGATATTCATCAATTTTTTTTTTTTTGAATAATTTTGTAGGCCTGCTGCAGCCAAAAAATTCATTGATGATGGAATTAAGAGTGTTGAAGGTAGTTTATGAAATAATTGGGATAGTACACACGCTGCGATTGGTCAAAAACCATGTTTGATTAGCGTACCAAAACATGCTCACGTCATCCTTTACAAATACATCAGAATAATACGATTTTTTTCGTTTTTTGACGTGTTTGTTATTTTATAAAACAGATCAAAAACAGTTTTCTGTGTTTGATACTCTGAACAAAACACTTGGGATATGTCAAGAGGACACCCTAGAAAAGCTGGAAACCATTCCGCTACGTGTCATGGTTTCCTACGCTCCTCTCGTGTTTTTTCAAAATCTTGAGTGTTTTGATTAGAGTGTCAAACACAGAAAATTGTTTTTGATCTGTCAAAAAATACATTTGAATGAGGTTCAGTTGCATTGGGAAAAATATATAATTTATTCATTGATCTAATATTTGTCTAAACCTACTTCAATCTGTATCATATAGTCAGTCAAACCTATGACAAATCTATTAGTGAAAGACCACTAGTAGCGAGAAGTGTCGGTTTAAAAACCAAAACAATGGCAGCTAACTTGCATTTTCAACCTAATTTCAAAATATTGTTTGCATGACCATGCATTTATTTGACGGTTTAGTAGGTTAATGCAAAAATGATTCATGGGTTTATAGTTCATGGGTTTATAGCTCGAGCATTCACATTATAATTAAAACACTATTAAATTGCCTTCCTTTTTTTAGACTTGAAGAAAATAAAAGGAATGTTGAATCATCACCAGCAAATAGGCTTAAAGTTAGTATAGCATATTGGTTGTAATACCATGTGCAGTTGCATTGAGATACATATGACATTTCATTAAATATTGTTTCTAACATGCCTCTAATATTTATTATTTATTTTACAGTTAAGCACCATGAATTTTGATATGTGCGCTATATGAGTTCCATTATTATTATTATTGTTATTATTAACTCACTTATGATCCAGTCTGAGCCAGGGTTCAAACTCATACCACAGTGGTGAGAGGCAAGCGATAAACCACTCAACACCCATGCCATCTTCAGGCCCTGCTAATTGACCAATCACAGAGGGTGTTTTAATAGTTACTTTGTTAAACATTTAAAATAATCTTTTTAAGTGGTCACTTACCTGAGGGATACATTAAATTTTGTATTTCATTAAAGATATGTTGAAGAGTTTGAAAAACGAATTCCCAGAGATGAAATGGTAAAATTAAAGGTAAAATCCTATTTTTGGTCAATAATTTAATTTTTTAATTTATTTTTCAAATAATTATGCATGCCATATCTGTCATTCCATCTATCCATTAACAAACTGATTGAGTAAATCTTTTTAACACGTAGGATGTAGTTATGGGTCACATTGAAAAGTATGATAAAAAGCTCAATGCAACTGTATGTGGAAGCTTTCGCAGAGGTATCCTACCAATCGATATAATCATGATTTATTATAGTTTCTATTATAATCCATGTTAACAAAATAAACATTCATTGTTTTGTAAATGCAATATTAATTACATACAATGTTGTATATTTGCTGATAAATAGGTTTTGTTTGACAGACCTGTCATTTAAATCAAAATAATAAGTATGAATATCAATTATTGATGTTGATTCATTCTGAATGTATCATTGTCTTTTAGGAGCTGCATCAAGTGGTGACATTGATATTCTTCTTACTCATCCCTCATTCACATCCACCTCAAAAACTTTTGATAAGGTAAAAAAGGACAAATTTCTGAAAAGGACACTGCTATAAGCAGATTCCTAAATAAAGTTAGTCGTATCACCAAGGGATGTCAATCTGAAACTAAGTAAAGTGTTTCCTTGGCATTATCAATAAGCACAATGTTTCAAGTTTATCGTCTAATGATTGTCACTTGGAAACTTTTGATTGACTTCAACCAAGTATTTACCATCTTTAATGTTTAGGAAGTAGAGTTTAGTTAAGTCAAAACTTATTCAATTTCATGTTTGGTTTTAGAAAAGCTTACTACAAAACTTGATCAAACAATTGGAAAAGGCCAAGTTTGTAACTGATACAATTTCAATGGGTGAGACAAAATTCATGGTGAGTTAGAACTTTTAGAGCTTTGTGTGTTTGCATGTGGCTATTAACTCCTGGGTGGATGGCTCAGTCCATAGACCAAATTAGAATTTAGAAGTGGATTTTTGTGGAGGGAGGAAAAATCGGAGAACCAGGAGAAAAACCCTTGAAGCACAGGAGAGAACCAACCAACAACTCTACTCACATACAACATGCAAGCCTGCCTTGGTGATATAGGCAGCGCATTATCAGCACATGCCACTATGCTTCCAAGCACAGGGTTGCTTGTGTTTGTCCATTTGTGAATGAAGCATCTTAGATTTTCCAATAATTTTTTCTTAGGGGGTTTGTATCCTCCCAGCTGGTCCTAAAGAAAAAGCCAATCTCCACAGGCGTATTGATATCAGGTAATTATTATCAGAGCTGCTTTACCCACACCTCCCCCCTACAGGGAAAGGAGGAGGAAGTTCTAGAAGTGAATGTCACACAGGCCATTATTTAATGATGATTTCATTCAGTAATCCTCAGGTTAAGGAGCTCACTAGTGGTATGCCAATGGAATACCATGCCAGTAATGAATAGAATGCGCTATTCCTTATGTGCAGAATAATAAATAACCTACATAACATGTATTAGTTTTTTTCCTATTTTGTTTAAGATTGATTCCTCATGATCAGTACTACTGTGGTATCCTGTATTTCACTGGAAGTGATGTGTTCAATAAAAATATGAGGCATGAAGCCTTGGAAAAAGGATTTACACTGAATGAGTACTCTATCAGGTACTAACTCAAGGGCGGATCCAGGGGAGGGTCGGGGGGTCGCGACCCCCCTGTCATTCCTGAGGTCAAATGGGCTTCTTGTGGTAAAAATGCGACTGGGATTCCTTTGCCCACAAAATTTACCCCTGAGACCCCCCTTCAAAAAAAACCCTGGATCCACCATTGTAACTGCATGACTTTAACTACCATGCCAGCTGTGCTTAAAATAATCGCTGGTCATTGGGACAATTCCCAGCCAGAATTGAAACTTGCCCAGTTTTGGAAATCTTCGCCTTTCCAGACCAGTAACGTAATGTTCTCTATACTCCTTGCAACACACGAAATGTAAAATGTAAAATGCACACCAACTAATAATTTTATACTTTTCTAAACTTTCAGACCTGTTGGAAGCACAGGTATGGCATATTACGATGATATAATTATTCATGTAATTTTATCATTGTAATTTCTATTTATGCAATTTATTTAATTTAATGACTTAGTTAATTTCTGTGCATATGCACATTATAAATATTAAATTAATATTATTATTTATTATTAGAGTGCAAACAATACAATCGCGAAACTTTAGTAATACTAAATAGTACAATGTCATGCAAATTCCGTTGTTTTCTATTGTTTAATTAGCACTATCTTGTACTATTTAGTAATTAGTGTTTCACGGATTAATTATTTGCACTCTATATACTTCTATATAAAATAGTTGATGAAGTTGTTTTTAAGGGTTTCTTTGTAGGCTGGTATCATTATTATAGATGAACTGTTTCAACAACCTTAGATTACAAATTTAATAACCAATCTTTCATGCTAGGGTACAATGTTTGGAGCAACGTTGTTTTTGTCTTACCTATATGTGCGTGCCTTTTTTTCTTATCAACTATTGAAATAAAAATTCTGATTGGAAAATACAAATTAAGATGTTTTTTTAATGCAACAAATTTATGTTGGTCCATTATGCAAAAGACACACTTTCCATTCTTAATCACTATCCTGATTAATGTTTTAACAATTAGTCAACATATATAATAAATTAATAATGCAAAAGAAACAGAAAAAAGTATCAACTCCTTGAATGAATCCTGTGTACTCATAAATACTTCATTTAGTTTCAAGAATGAATACAAACACAAGGTTGCAAAACATACTTCTTAATTAAAGTTGATAAATAATAAATAAAGGATTGTATATGTATTGCAGGTGTACCAGGTGAACCTTTGCCAGTTTCAAGTGAAAAAGACATCTTTGACATCATTGGAATGGAATACAAATCTCCAGAAGATAGAAATCTTTGATTTCATATGTTAAAAAAACGAGACATTTGAATCTTAAAAGACCTTTCAAAATTACTTGCAAAAACGATAATTCGATATTTTGACAGCTTTGAAAAAAAAATTGTCATAAAAAGCATTTCTCTAGCTTGTAAAGCATATATTATTGTAGTATCACCGAAAAACTATTCCGTCTTGTTAAGTTAACCAAGCTTGAATGAGTTAATAAGTGACTTGAAAGTACTTGACAAATTAAAGATATTGAGTAGTGAAATCGACAAACTAATTAACTCGATCGACTATTGTTCAATGCTGCAATCTGATTGGTTGCTGGGCACTTTGCTTGACAACCAAGCAACTTCCAAGGCGACACTGCACGGGTTTTCGCGGACATTTTTTGTACGCAAATGTTCACACAACTTTTAGAGGATTTTTCATCACTTTTTTCACGTCGGAATTCAGAAAAATATTTCAAATATATAGAACTGGATGTTCTCTTTAACCTGGAAAAATTTAAAGAACTTCTGGGATAAAATAAACACGGAGTTCGAGTTTTGTGTGGACTCGTCTTGAAGCTTTCTGATACTTCTCGTACTAGTAAAATTGTCCTTTCCCGCTATGACATGACTAGAAGAAAAATGAGTGGCCCTTCGTCTGATAGGAAGTAAGTTAAATATTGTCTAAGAATAATAACAAATTACAACTTGCTAAATAACATTGAAGTTTACGTATGGATTGATCTTATTTATCTTTGGTTTCTTTCTTGATTTTGTAATTTTAATTTGTAGGAACTCGCATGGCAAAATAAAAGACAAGAAAAACGCTTTACCGTTCCTCAAACCCATTAGATCCAAGCAGCAATTCAAACAATCTCAGGTAAGAAAAATACATTACGGTAAAAGTTCTATTTTTAACATGAGGTATTTATAATTACCGAGCGAATGTTTCCCGTGGCGAAAGGTCATCAACTCCGTTTTGTTTACTAATTTTGTCGTTAAAGCTCGTCTCTTATCCTATTTGCTCATTGAATTTATTTGAAGAAAGTTTTTATAAAAATGAGAGTTTTTCGGTTTTTTTGGTGCATCGTTCTTTTCTTCTTCCTAAGCTGCATTTTTCCAAAAAAGGAAAATCACGATCTTCGTTTTCATAGCACCTCACTGTTGATCTAATTTCCCCCTAGCGTATTTTTAAGCCAACTCCAGACTATTAGATTTAACTATTAGATTTCCGACATTCTTAAAGTTTAGTTTTTAACTTTAAAGTGAAATTTTTATTTTGTATATGACATATAAGCTTTTTTTTTCAAGTGTCGGTAATTTTGAAAATCTAGCGACAGTATTAAATTTCGAATTAAATAAAGCTTATGTCTTAATAAATTGTCTGTTTTGTGGTAAGGATTTGTATTCCTTATAATCAAACGTTTTATCTAAAATAGATAAACTACAGTACAGTACTTCATGAATCATTTATAAAAACTTTTTTGGCTTCCAATATCATGAAAGACCATCTACTCTTTTGTATCCCTTTCTCGATCTTTTTAACAATAATCCATGCAACTGTGTTAAACTTATATGCTCTTTAATTCTCACATCTTCAAATAATTAATTTTACACAGGATATATATATGTAGATACTTCAATATGATTAAAAAAGACAGACGTAACAATACTATAGAAAAGGCATTTATTAAAGTGTGTAGGAAAAGTCCAATATCTTATTTTGTTTGGTCAAAACATCAGCTTGGCTTTTTAGTTGACTAAAGCTTATGCTATAACGCTGGCTGGGTTTAGAAAGGGTCTATTTTCTTTTGATATTGTTCTTCAAACAAAGCACTTAAAAACCTTTTTCAATAGTCTCTATATTTAGATGCTCTTATAAAGGGATGGCTCGCAATATTCTTTCACACTACCTTACGATTAACACCACTGAGCAAAAGACACTATGTACAAAAACAAAGCTAGATTAAGATTACTAGAAAAACTAATCAACATTTTAACTTTTTTAAGTTCTCTCCAGTTCCATGTCATATACATTGTATAGGTGGTTGCCATAACAACCATGCTATCTATTCTTAAAACTTATTAAGTGCACTTATCAAGGTATAATGGTGTGATTTGCATATGGCATATCTTTTGGCAAGATTTAAAAAGAAAGTACTTGAAAATTGGTAGCAGGTAGATTGGGGTATGATTAAGGGAGTCTTTGGACAAGAATAATTGGGCTAAATTTCAATAAGAAGTGAACAAAAATGGTGGTAATATTCAAATGATATTTATTAAAATAAACAAAACTAAATATTCTAATTAACTAGAATTGTGTACTATCCAAAATTCATTTTAAGAAGAAAAAGAGTTCTGATGAATTTTTGAGAAAGTATCTTAGACATTTTGTACAATTTGTTTTGCATAATTTTCAATGATAGAAAATGAAGCCTGAATTTTCCTTTAATTATGAAATAGAATTTCTGAATCAATTCATATTTTCAAATTTCTACAGAGATAATTGTATCAAATACTTTTCATTAATGATTTATATTTTACAGAGCTTTCAATTTATATTTTGTACTTCCCGGCCTTGGTGATGGACGACATATAAAAAAGTTGAAATAATCATCGCTGTAAAACTATGACATACTACTTTCCAAGACCTGTTTTATTTAATTCTAAATTTTAGAATATTTCATTATTGCTTAAATTATTGTTTTTAGTGAAGCACAAAAAATGCTTTGTTTTAGCAGATTTCTTTAGTGCACACTGCCAAATTTGTGATATCAATGTCATACTTTTTCATAAGCTTATTCTTTTTTGAACTTGCATGTATTTTTGGATGCATAGAAATTTTAATTATGGCTGAAAAGCTTCTATCTTACATTCATTAATTATATATTCTGAATGTCCAGACGGTGTAATGGGTTGAATATCTACCCCACAAACCACAATGTTTGTTGATTGGCTACTAAAGTCATGGATATACCATTCATATATTAACATTTGGCTTTCCCTTTGTTCTTACGCTCAACCTGAAACAACAGCTTCAAACTTGGAGTGTTCCATCTTTCAAGAGTATATATTACCAAATACCACTTGAGTTGCATGAGAATGACATGGATACACCATTCATATATTGGCTTCCCTTTGTTCTCACGCTAAGCCTGAAACAGCAGCTTCAAACTTGATCAAGTGGTTCATCTTTTAAGAGTATATATATTACCAAATACCACTTGATTTGTAAAGGAATAGTAGTCAGTTCAGGTCTTTTGAAAAGACAAAGATATAATTTTTGTGGGACATCATAATGGGGTCAATAGCTGTGGGAAAGGTCCCCTTCCATAATTCTAAAAATGCTGCTAGTTCTAGAAGTGTTTGTAATCACAACATGGTAAGTTCAAGAGAAGCATAAGTTGTGATATTTCCTTTTATATATTTTTGATTTTTTAAAATATATATTTCTATATTTAGCCAAAGCTGTTGCAAAAATGTAGGTTTAAATGTTTGCTACTTTTCAGATCATTTCTTTTTAATTTTGTAGTGTTTATTTGTTCAATATTTAAATGTTTTCTTGATTGATTGCATCTTAAACTTATAAACTTATACTGAGCTTGATTACTATTTTTTTAACACTGCAAAACTATTTAAAAAATACTTTCCAATAATTTTTTTTTTTCCACCCAGAAAATAGTTTCGATTTCAAATCAAAATATTGATATTAATTTGCCCAAAAACCTTCAACCAAAGGATCATAATGTATAAATATGAAAATTGAGATAATAAGACCAAACCTATGTGATTAAAAAGGGTTGCCACAAAAAGCTTGTTAAAATCAGTTCATATTTTTGTCATTCTCATTTCTAGCAGGATAATATTGTAAGGAAGTCTCTGGTAGCCTTCATGGTAATATTTGAGTATGGCAGGTTTTGACAAGTCATTAATAATTTCTTGTTAACTTTACTTTTAAGAGCCCGAGTGACCTACAACCAGGGGGCAGTTTTACTAGCAGTTATATTGCGTAAGTTTGAGCTCAACGTGACATAATGGGGTATTCAGATGCTGTTGCTTTTGAAGATGTTATTGCTGTTGCTGTTGCTTGTGATGATGTTACCTCTTTCTGGTAGTAGTGCTGCATATTCTCTTATTATAGTTATTGTTGCTACTACATCTGTCCTTGGTGTTGTGGTAGCTGCTGCATGATGTTGCATTCTGATGGAAGTGGTGATGCTGCTGCTGTTTCTTTTGGATTTGTATTTGGTGTTGCTGTGACTATTGCCAATGTTACCTGGGCTGTTGTTGACAGTGATGATGATACTTCAGCTGTTGTTTCTCTAGTTGCATTTTCTTTTGGAGGTGTTGTTGATGACGTTGCATGCTGCTAATGGAAGTGGTGTTGCTGCTGCTGATTATCTTGTTGTTGCTGTTTCTTATGGAGGTGTTACTTGAAGCTGTTTCTCTTGTTGCCCCTGCTGTTTTGCTTGTTATGGGGATGTTGCTTATGCAGGTATTGCTGCTGCTGTTAGTAGTAATGTTGCTGCTGCTGTTGGTAGTGATTTTTACTGCTGTTTCTGCTGCCATAAATAATTCAGTTTGGTTCAGAGTTCTAGGTTTGGTTGTTTCTGACTTCTCTTGATGGGACTGGTTGTGACCTGTGCACGTTATTGCAGTTGTGTTGAGAAGGCCTGTTACAGGAACACTATTAAATGTTTGAACGTGTTGCTTTCCGTTTTCAGAAGCAAAAATGATTTGATTGTAAAATACACGGAGGGAAAACATATGACAAGAAGTTTTCAGGTACTATTAAAGAGACACGTAATTTTTGTTGTTGTCGTGTTTTTCTAATACTGCACTTTTGAGTGGAAAGAAAGAAAGACCCGTTGTTGCAATAAAAAGTGAGCCCAAATCATCTAGTTTGTGGTGTTGCAGTGGATTCATGTTATTTGTTTAGGTTCCTTATGCCATTAAATTTTCGCGTTTTAAAAACGTTGTAGAAACTGTCAACGACTTTACCAGGAACATTGCCACATCTTGCCATAGGACCAGACAAGCATCACACCCAGGTTAGTATACATTGATCATTGGTGACGGTAACTATGGTAACCAGAAAACAAATAAAATAAATCAGCATTGTTTTTAGAAGATGACACTTGACAGTAATTAAACTGATAAACTTGTGGTCCTCTTTTAACGTCTCTTAGCTTGTTGAGGGACGGGACCGCCATTAACATGGTCATCAGAACCACATGAAGGTCTAACCATTTGCAGATGAAAATACAGAGGCAGCACCTTCTCCTCAGCTATTTCAAGACCCTGAGTGTTGGTCCGGCCGAGGCTTGAACCACGATCTCCCCGCACAACATACCGATGCCCTTACTAACTTAGCTAACTAGGTGGCGGTTTTTGCACCATCCTATTTCCCTTCCTAAGGCTTTCCAGTAAGACTGCATAATCATGCTGTTATGTTTTATCCTTAGATTGACGATCACAGTAGCAAGGATGCTAAGGTAAGTACTAGGAAGCGACAGGAGATGCTTTGCTCATATAGCAGGTTACTGACTGTGAAGACGGCATGCATTCTTATTGCGTTAACAACACACTATGACACACTATGGCACACTATGAAGTCCCATACTAATTGAAGATCCCTTTTTAATTGGCCCACTGTCAATTTGACTGTGGAATACACGATGCATACGTGCCATACTGTAATCGTGCCCAATGCTTTGGCTGCCCCTTCGCGTAACGGTGACATCCGTGTCGTGCGCCCTATCATAGTCATAGGACATAGACTCTAAAATAGTGTTATCCAGTCCAACATTACCATATTAGCCATTTCAAAGTTGAGGAAAAAACTGGGTCGATTGGCATTGCAGTGAATTGTGGGATTGTTTAAGGAGAAATATTTCCAAGATGGTGTCTATTTCTTTTCTTTTCCTTTAAAGAGCACCAAAATGTACTACAATGTCAACTCGACCCAGTTTTCCCTCAACCTCGGAATGGCTAATAGTGCAACATAAATGTGCGTGAAAAATCCTGACAATTGTGATCTTGTAATCCATCATGATATCCAAGTAGGTGTACGTGTCTTTGCACATTCTGTGATAAATCCTTACAATCCTTGCAAGTAAATAAAGTTATACTTGGTGCTATGTTCAACAATCAAGTTGGTTAATCTTGGTTGTCGTTTGTTTGTTTGTTTGTTTAGACTAAACATTCAGAACAGTTACCTCATCTGCTGAATCAGCAAAACCTTCTTAAGAGCTCGACCACCGGCAACAAACAGGTACGATTTAGTGTTAGAACTAAGGCGGAGTTGTCATTATTTTCCTCTACGGGCCACCCTTCCCCTAGGCGTGGTGAGGGGGGGGGGCATATAACGTTTAGACAAAAGTGTCCTAATATCTGTGTTTACCTTTAACGATCTATGGTTCATACATATGCTGACACTATATCTAATACTTTTGGAAAAAATTTCCATCGATGAATATGTCTTTTTATGAATTACTAATTTGGAATGACGTAGATGTCGTCAGAATCTTCAAAAATCTCTTATTTCTCAATTCCCTTATTTGTTAGTCTTCAGTCGGCTAGAAGAGTTTTTATCGCAAACAACTAGAATTAACATATACTATAATGCGCCCCGGATGATAAGGTCTATCTACAGTGTTCCAGAATTTGAAGTTAAGCAAGAAGACGATTTGATAGTAAAACCTATTGTAGATAACAACAAGTGAATACTAACCCTTTCGTATCCTTTAATCGTATTGTTTCTGTCCATTGATCGGAAGAAAGAGTTAACCTATTAGATAAGGCATCAGATGTTGCGCATGTGGTTGCCATGGGGACTAGTGGGAACCAATGTTTGTACTACCATCAAGTCGTAGGAAAATTAAAATAGACCCCAAGGTGAATAAACCAGTTACATGATCTGATTTTATCTTATGGACCCCTCTCGAAAGTATCGTGGATGTAACATGAAAATACAAAATTGTCACAAATTCCATTAAAAAAGTAATGATAAAAGGGTAAATTTTACACCGTGAAAAGATGAAAAAACTTACTGACCTTTCGGACGCTAGTCCTTCGTCGGAGTAAAAGACTACGACGACGAAGGACCAGCGTCCGAAACGTCAGTAAGTTTTTTCATCTTTTCACAGTGTAAAATTTACCCTTTTATCATTACTTTTTTGATGGAATTTGTGGCATTTCTTTTGTATTCCAATGTTAGCCTCGCGATTTTAAGAAGGGTGCATTGTCCGGTGTGAGGAGGAAAACAGCCATGATTTTGTCACTTCGCCGGTTCTCTATTCCTACTGCTCAACATTATAAGTGCTACATACGTCACGAGTAACACAGTTACCTGTATCAGTTCATTAGCACTTCAATTCATTATGTTATTTGTACGCGTAATATAGAGTACGGAAGTACAGAAGAATACCTTAATCAAATCACACAAAACTGGATTTCTTTTGTTATCTTTCTTATTAGTTTCAAGGCGGAAGAATATAGTGTTTAGGAAGAGTTGTTCTCTCAAATGGTTTTAGAAAATTCGTATGCCGGCCTTCCAAACTCCATCCACAATGAAGCAACATAACCCGCTGACAGCCACATAGTATATATTGGCGTTTAAGCTTATTATGACTATTTGGCGTTTTGGATTATTGCTTGTAGTTGTGTTCACGATTAATAAATATGGTCCGTGCTCTTTACTGTGTGTAGAAAAAAAACACTAGGCAAGAATTTTGCGTTTTCTTGAGAAAGAAGGTGAAAAACTTATAATAATCAAGGGTTTTTAAAGACTATTTAATGTGGCTGATTTGAATCCGCTTTCGCTTCTGTTGTGATAAATTTTGCTGTTAGGAATAAATTTGGTCTGTAAGAGCACTACACTATTTTGACAATTGAAGGCTTTAAGCCTGCTTGACAGTGTCTCTGCGCTTGTGTCATAGGGAGAACCACCTGGCATTTATATTATACTCGAATGCATGGTGAAAACCAAACTTAGGAATTCTCTCAATCAATTTTTCTTGCTAATGTTATGAATTTTTTGAGGTTGAAATTCGCGCGTTGAAGTCGATTTTAGTTTTTATTTGGTGTGTTTTATGTTTCGTTCCCCGTAATGAACAGACATGTTGAGCGATGCGAGTGTTCATTTGGTCAAGTGGTTTAACGTTATTTTGTTGATTGTCTCTTCTCGCCAAATGTTCAGTAATTATCGAGCTCCAGACATTGAAAAAAACTCTTAAACTATAACATGAAATGCTTGCCAAATTGGTTGCCAAATTTCATTACTCGTCAAAAAAAACCCTCATTAGTTTTATGTCAATGTGTGGACGTTACTTTTTTCATTAATGCTACGTAAACTAAAACGAATGAGAGATTATATGCCCCACTTTTTTCATTTTCAAAATGTTCGATTTTCTAACAACTTTAAATATCTATCAATTATCTACATGAAGCACTCTAATGGTTTTCCTGATTACCACCTTGAAATAGCACTTCAATGGGTTTGATAATACGTTGATGGCTTTTCTACCAATCAGCTTCATTTCCCACTACGTTATTTTGCCCAGACAGGTGAAAATGAACTATTAGAGGCATGCTATCCGGTTTTAGTGTATTGAATAATTCATCGAGGACTAACTTAAAGGAAAACGAAATTCACACCTGTTAACGCTGTAGCAACAAGATATTTGCTTTTCGTTCTACTGGTTTTGTTTTGTCGTGATGCGCGCGTAGAAACTAGGTGGATTATTTCGCCCCCCTGTAGATCTATAGTCTTACCCCCACGAAACTATTTTGGCCAACCCAAGAAGACGTGTTATGGACGAAAGATCTGACGTATTCCCCGTGAATCACTATTTAGTCAAAATTCCAGTGCGTTTTTCTATCGACTATGTAGCCGGGTACTTCACTTAGTAGTTTCGGGATTCTCTTCAAGATGGTCAAACAAGGTCTTTCATCGAAGAGTTCTGCTAAAAGCGGACTTTCAGTACAAGACACAGCTTCGTTGACTAAGGGACAGACGAGAATACGAATCCTTAAAGGCCTTGCTTCTCCGCTTACGAAAAAGGTCAGAAACGAAATCTTCTGGTGTATTTCTGTATGATTAAGTTTCTCATGAACCTCAGTCAGTCTGTCAAAAGATTGTTTATTGAGAGAAAAATAAGTATTTACCGAACAGAAACCGTTTATTTACGGTGTGACACAATGTTCATCATGCTTAGTAGTCTCCCACCAGTCTTTCATGTAAATGTTTGAGTATGTATGTACACCTTCGTTTTGTTTTCATAGCCAGTCAAAATATACTCTAAAATCAGAATATGTAGTTAGGTTGTATTGGGTTAGTATGAGTACTCGAATCGATTCGTTTTCTATCCGTTAGGTCATTCATGTCAACAGTTGAACCACTACAATCCACTCTTCTGTAGCCATGCATCATTCAGAACGATTCTAGTCCATTTAATTATCTTAATCGTTAGCACTTTCTCTAAAATTTAAACGAACAAAATCCTCTATAATATATATTATAATACTCAAAGTCTTCGGATTATTTCTTCGTGGCTAAGAACAAATTTTACAAGAAACGATAAAAGATTATCTTTTTCAAATGAAAAAAAGGATTCCAAAATACTTCACAATTTTAATTTTTGAGCAAAGAAATAGGGTAAAAACTGTGTACAAATTATTAATATTCTTCGTTTTCTCAATATTTGACTGGTTTTAATTTCCCAAGATTTGCAAATTGTCTTCAATTCTGTCAACTTCATTATTTTTAAGTACATACCACGTAAAATCGACTAAATTTCAAGAATACTTGCTCATAAATAATGAATGTGTGAATGACGAAAAAAGATATTTCTATTTTGAATAATTTGAATCCTGCATTGGGTAATGCGCGCTTCTTGCTACGCGCTTTTTGCGAACACGATATATTAGGCTACGAAGACATTGACCTACATGATTTTTTTCAAAGACCGTGCTTCTAAATCCTTTTCCGGACTTCAAGTTTTTTAAACTAAGTTCTTGGATTAGTCGTTCAGTGTTTTCACAACTCTAGGGAAAGAAAATTGGATTCATTAATGTTTAGCTGTAATAAGTTTATCGTTAAAGAGTATTTTTCCTATTTTCTTCTCATCTTTGCATTAAAATCTTAGTCTCTTTCATAATTATTGGAATCCCTCTTTCATTGATATTTTAATGTTTTCCATTAATGGTCGATTGCTCGATTCCTGAGCCCTGAACCTCAATTATTTCTCTTCCTTTGCAAAGGATCTACTAATCCTTCACTTTATTTTTCCAGGCTCAAAACCTTAATCTAACAGATTATGCAAAACCTACTATCCGAAAAGGACAGTCTGCCATTGCGTAAGTACTTTTATCTTACTCTTCCAGTTATTTTTCCTTAATGGTACTTAAGTTTTTTCGTTCTACTTACTGCACTAGACCAGGAAAAGTTTAAAAAACCGTACGGTTCCTTGACTCTCAATGGGCTTCATCTCTAAACCAATCAAAAAGCACAGGACGTGAACCTGCTGCAAAACGGAAACCATTTGAGTGCTATCGACGCTTTTTTTCAATAATACAAAATCTTCCATTCAAAAGTTTTCCTGTTTTTCGTTTTCTAAAACAATGTTACTTAATGAATTTTTCTATTCGATCGCGTCGTCCTTCATTTCCTCTTCCAATAAGAATTTCTTCACTTTATTTGTATTTATTTTTTCGGTTTTTTAGCTCACGTCTACGTCATTACCGGTGATTCAGTTGTGAAATTTTAATTCCAAAAACGAGCCGTTATTATATTTAATGTCGATAGTGCCTTCAGCTGCTAAAAATAGAAGCCGACATTCTAACATCATAGCACTTCGAAACTTTGGTGCAAAACGTGTATGCAAAGCTCTGTTGTTTCGCCACCCGAGTGAAAAAAGCTTTAAGAGCGAAGGAAAAAAGGCAAAGCAACGATAAACGTAAGGAAAGAAATGGAAAGAAAGAAAGAGATAGAATAGGAAAAAGATGAATGAGAACAAGAGATAGAAATTAATGGAAAAATAACAGAAACAAATGAAAAGTTAATAATGGGAAAGGAAAGGAGCGAGAAGAATAAAAAGGAAATTGAACAGAAATGGAAAGGAAGATAGGAAATGGTTTGCTTCTCTAATGAATGAATATAAGGACTCGCCCAATTTTTGAAACTCTGAAAAAATTTAAAGTATTATTAAAAGAGAACTAACTTCTTTGTTAATGATATGTTTTTACGGTTAAAGACAACTGTCCGGCTACGTTTTACAATGTTTTTACCAAAAATTCTCAAGTGTGGTCCGTCAGATTCGAATGTAGGCTCGAATCCCTTCCTCTCTTCTCTGTCTACTACCTAAAGAAAGCGATGTACTTGCATGCGACGTGGCTTGACAGGAAGACCAAACACAAGTAGCTCCTTATGCTATCAGAACAAAGCCATTTCCTTTCACCCTTCGGCTTATTTTTCTAGCAACTTTTTGAAGTATCTCAAGACCGCGAGGCCCATGTCAATGGATTTCCTTAATCTATCATTGGTTCACAAAAGGCTTTGCTACAAAAATAAACCCACTAAATTAGATGATATCTGTTATTGACTGTTACCATTCCAAATCACTTGCTTCTGGTTTAGATGCCGAATCAGTTACAAACAACTAAATTATGATATTTCGTTGCTTGAGCTTACGGTGAGTGAAATTGTTTTTATTTGTTGAAAAGTCACACATTTGGAATTTTTGAACGATACTCCTTTTCAAGTTATCTTGCCTTAAGTGGAAAAGCATTTTCTACCCTTCATTCTCAAAATCCTTCGAAAAATAACAACGAAACAGCCGCCATGTTGGTTGATCTAAACAGAGAAGCTAATGGTGGTAATAACGTAACATGCACCCCAAGAATTCTTGTTGGCCCCAGCTTCAGTGAATAGTATTCATAGTGCCCAAAGAGCATCCTGCGAAACATTTCAAATTCTTATTTTTCTCCTCCTTTTTTTAACACGTCCCTCTAGCTTTGTTTTTCACGTATGCGCAATTAGTGTTAAGTCTACTTTTAAAAAAAACTTACCGTTAATTATCAGTAAAAACGCACTCGAGGCAAAGTGTAGAATTCCATTCAATTTCTTGAGAATTTCTTGAAAAAAGATATCTAGAGTCATTATTTACAATTTTTTAAAGATATATCAATAACATTTTTCGTATATAAGAGCTAAAATGGTTATCATCGCGACAGGTCGTTAAAATCATACTTATTCTTTCAATAATCTTAAATTTAATTATTTTATTTAATTCTTGATTAAAAGTCACATAGTTACGATTAGCTATTCGTAATATTGCCGATTAACCATAATTCACAAGTTTTCTTGTAGAATAGCGAGCCCAGAATATTAAAAGGGCAAACATAGAATGTTTCGTGACGGCATTGAAGGAACAGTCAGAAGTTCCAATCAGCTAAACTTATTTACATGAGTGTACGTGCCAAGAAAGTTATTAGAACATGAGATCGATATCTCTATATCTCTTAGCTGACGTAAGAATCCTTATCTACCATGCGGTTTGCTAAAATAGCAATCTTACTTTTCCCGCCTTTTGTTTTTTGCTTCTATAATTACCATGTAGCACGCAGGGACATATAGCTGATATGTGTCGATTATTTGTGTATTACGGCGTAATGCAGGTGAAATGATGCAGTCTATAAGGCCTATTTGTTACTGTAACATAACAGATATGTATCGATTATTTATGTATTACGGCGTAATGTAGGTGAAATGATGCAGTCTATAAGTCCTATTTGTAACGCTGACATAGCAGATATGTGTAGATTAATGTATTGCGTTGTAACAGGGACAGCTATTGCGTTTATATTTAATGACCTACAATAGTTTCAGCTAATTTTCGTTTTCTAGAGCAAATAATTGCTATGCATTCTAAAATAATCTTAAAACTAAATATTAGTATTCGGAGAGGAAAAGTGCTCTACTTTTTTCGCTTTGTTTTTTTTAGGCTACAAAATGTTTAATGTCATTGGAAGGTGGAATTTTGGTTAAATCCCATAGAAATGTCACAGCTGAAATTAGAATGAATCTGAATCTAATGTGTGCGTCCTGTTTATAATTCTTAAACTAGCTCTTCCTTTAATATTTTATCCTCCATCTCGCTAACCTTCCGTTGTTCCATCTAGGCTTCCATCCTTCCTTTCATCCGTTCTTCATGCAGTCCACCCACTCTTTTCTCAGCCTTTCCTTGCTTAAGATTTTTTTTGCACCACTCCAACCTTCTTAAAATCCTCATATCCATCCCACAATCAACCCATCAAGAAATCATTAGTAAAGGCCAGACAGTGCGTGTGGTCACTCTCGGGATTTATTTACTTCTTCAGTGGTTCTTTAACGTTGCTCTAACGTAGGGTGAGGTAGTGTGGAGAGACGGAACCGCCATTTTACGTGGTACTAATTGTACTATTATATTTCTCCTAGACTTACGAGTGAAGAACACATCACTAAAGTTCGTCGTGATCCTAATGGATATAAACTGCCCATGTCACCAGCAAGTAAGTACCCCTCAAGAAGATTTTAATATACCAAGCATTTTCTGGTTCTATCTTTACCACGCATTTCCTGGTCATGTCTTCACCACGCATTTCCTGGTCATATATTTACCACACATTTCCTGGTCGTATATTTACCACACATTCCCTGATCCTATCTTCACGCATTTCCTGGTCATATCTTCACCACGCATTTCCTGGTCATATATTTACCACGCATTTCCTGGTCATATTTACCACGCATTACCTAGTTCTATATACACCACGCATTACCTGGTTTATATACAACACGCATTTCCTTGTATTATTCTACACATTTTCTCAGTGCTATCATACCACACCTTTCCTGGTCATGTGTGAGTCCCACATTTCCTGGTCATGTTTGGCCTTCATCATCTGTTATCGTTAATTGGAGGCATTCTAAGATTTTCCCCCATCTTCCTATTTTCCATTTCTGCATTTTGCGTTTATTAGTTTTCCTTACCTATCTATTTTTCATCTTATCATATCATTCTTTTTATTTCGCGCTCGTTTTGATGTGATGCAAGTAAGGCCTTTCCAGCTATATTATCCTCGAGTTTAGACTAAATTCACCCCTAACATTTTTACGATGCATTTGTTTTAATTTCCTAGGCAAAAAATTCCAGTTTCTTTCTCTCTATCACAGCAGACAATTAAACATTATCTTGAAGTGTTAAGAAAATAAAGAAACACTCACTCCACTCGGCCCCAGAAAAAAATGTTTTTTTCATGTTTCGCATTTTCCACTTTGCTTATCTATTTAATAGATCCTTAAAGATGGTTGTTTAATCTTGTTTCTCTTATGAAGGTATCTCAGCTGGCAGTCTGTCTAATATTATTGCTATTGTTGTTCTTTTTTCTTCTCCTTCAATCAGCTGCTGTCAAAGCGTATAGTGATCGACTCACTACATTCGAGCAATCAGAAATCCTTGATTACCCAGAGATCTGGTTCCTTGGGTTGGATGCGAAGAAGATCGAAGGAATGCCTGGTGGACCGCAGAATAATCGTAAGTCATTGTCAAACTTTTGATGTTTTAGAACGGCTTGTTAATTTTGATAGGTGTTGGCATACTCTGCTTGAAATACAGGTCCAGAAGTTCTCTTGTGCGCCATGTTTTTCTATTTCAGACTACGTGTCATTCCCTTGAGTATCATCTTTTCTTCATCTGCAACACATATATTCAGGCGATATGCGATACAATCACATTAGCATAGATTCTGCTTAGAGACCATGTTTAAGAGACTTCTTGTGCGCCATGTTTTTCTATTTCAAACCACGTGTCATTCCCTTGAGTATCATCTTTTCTTCATCTGTAACACCGGCGAGGCGATATGCGATACAATCACAATAGCATAGATAGACCGGCGGTATCAATAACCATCTTAGACATCATGTTTCTGTATTTCAGATCCTTTGAGCAACATATTTTCTTAATGCCTATTTTTTATGGATTTGCAGACTATGATGACGAGAATGGTAGCTACCTAAAAAGCCTGCACGATCACTTGATGTACAGATACGAAGTACTAGAGGTGCTTGGTAAAGGCTCGTTTGGACAAGTAGTTAAAGCAATAGATTATAAAACTGGACAAAATGTCGCTGTCAAGATCATTAGGAATAAAAAACGGTGAGTTGTTAAATGAAAGGATGGCATGATGGGCGCTGGTGGTGTTGTGGTGCCTGTCAGATGGGATAACTCCAAGCTACTTACAAAAAGAAACGAGAAAAAAGAAAAGAAAACAAGAAGAACTCCAAGAAAGGACACTAAGAAATACTTCAATGCAGCATAGAGAAGATGATGATAGTGTTGATGCTGGTTACGATGACGACGACGAAGATGATGATGTGATGATGTTGATGATTATGGTGCTGATGATGAGGATGACGATGGTGGTGGTGATGATACTGGTAACAATGGCCAAGAAAAGCAACGTTTTATCTCCATTTTTTCTGCCTTAGATTTCATCAGCAAGCTTTAGTAGAGGTGAAAATCTTAGAAAACTTAAGAAAAAAGGTGAGCATCTTTCACATAATATTGTATGATTTTGGTTATCACTACTACTGTTGCTGATATTGTGCCATTTGTCGTTTGTTGAGCATTTCAGTCCTACTTTGTATATTAAAATAACACATAGAATTGAACTTTAGCTATGATTTGTGTCATTTTGTGCAGGATAAAGACAATACCCATAATGTCATACACATGATTGATCATTTCTACTTTAGGTAAGTCTTGAAGTCCTTCGTTTTCACGTTACGTCATCTGGTGGACTTTAACAAAAGACTTCTCAATAGGTCCTTTTGTATCTGTCCACCAGCATGGCCGCCATGTCTTTGTCTTTTGCTCCTCTTGGGAATGGTTGAAAACAACCAATAGTCCATTTTCCTATTGCATGCCTTTAGTAAAATCTAAATCATTCATATCACTGCAACCCGTAGCCTCCTTTGCAGCCGTTCTTAGGGTCGTCACGCAAACGTTGCGTGACGACCCTAAGAACGGCTGCGAAGGAGGCTATGCAACCCGAAGCACAAATTCCAACAGGTTGTTAAAACAAATTGTTGAGGGAAACTAGAAACTTTGTCTCCAAGTTGGCATTCTCTGACTTTATTCATCATGCTTTCTTTATCATTCTCTACGGCTTTAACAGCCTTTCCTATGCTAGTCTACGGTGACGTTCTTGCCAATCATCCTAACACAATTTGATAGATTTTTTTTCTTGGTTTGCAGGAATCACCTTTGTATAGTCTTTGAATTAATGGGGTAAGTAATACCATAGATGAGAGAGGTGAGGGAGATAAAATGGGATGAGATGGGTTGGAAATGATGGATAGATTAATAATGGTATTGTTTGATTAATGGCTGGTTGAAAGAGTGAACGGACGGACGGAAGGTTAATCATTCAATATTTTTGCTTTGCAGGATAAATTTATACGAACTGATAAAGAAAAATAATTTTCAAGGATTTAGCTTGGCGCTGATTAGAAAGTAAGTTTTGGTATTGAGTTAATAGTAAAAATGGTTTTTATCAATATGCTTCTCGATTCTACAGCCCGTCATACAGTTTTGAACACAAGCACGCATGCACAGACACAATGTATTTTTATAAAATTGCTACATACTGGACACTAAGAAACAAGGTTCTTTTAGTGAAAGCGTTCTAGTATTTAAATCTAAACGAAGCAAAAGGATACTCAAACAAATAACTCGTTTTTAAACTTAAGAAACATTTTTTTTGTGTGTGTTTCAGGTTTGCTATTGCACTTCTACAATGCTTAAAAGTCATCCACAAAGAGAAGATCATCCATTGTGACCTGAAACCGGTAGGTCCTATAAAACGTCATCTGAGAAGATCCATTCAATAAATAGTTGGCTTAAAATTCATCAAGAAAATTTGGTCTCAAGCCTAACTGAGATATGCAGCTCAGTAGATCTCAGCATTTCATAATTGATTGTAATTAATTAATTGATTAATTAATTAATTAATTAGAACAATAGAATTCAAGATGGCCGCCGTATCGGTATGATGGTCTATAAGACGAATCATTGTATGCACAGTTTAATCGTATAGCACCAGACTGATTAACAATAGCAATCCGCGTTAACACATTGAATAAGATTAGGCACGGTCCAAATCCCTAATATTTGTTAACCTAATATTATGTTTTTAACAGGAAAATATTTTACTTCGACAAAAGGGACAGACATCAATCAAAGTGATTGACTTTGGCTCCAGTTGCTATGAGCACCAAAGAGGTAGGCAAATATCAAACACCCACATAACTTACTTCATCGCCGCCATGTTGGTGGTATTTAACAAAAGAATATCATTAGCTTGATTAGTTACTACCTCAAGCATGGCTGCCACTCTTTTTTAATTTGACTGTAATATAATTCTTGAAAACATATAATTTTTTCTTCTCATTTCTTTCCTGTAATTTTATTCCCACCTTTTCTCTACCTTCGTCTGCCATAACGATCGTCGTCTTTCCAAGTGTCTTCTAATCGTGTTTTAACGCGCATATTGCTTCTACCTTCTTCCGTTCCTGATTTGAAAAAATACATTTAATTAATCTCTGTTCTTTTTCTTCTTTTTTCAGTTTATACATATATTCAGAGTAGATTTTATCGTTCACCTGAAGTTATTTTAGGTAAGCGTGTTGCTCGTTAAGAAGACTACGCCGTAGCATGGTCAACGTAGCCTCAAGAAGTGGTAGCACTCTTTTTCATGCGCGCGCCATCTTATTAGGAAATCATTAGTCCTAAAAAGGACTTCAACCATGAATAAGACGACGCGGGCGCGAAAAAGAGTGTTTTCGCCCATTCCTCTTTGTTGCATCTGTGTATTATTTGCGATAATTCCTGTCTCATTTTCTGATTGGCTAAAGTCTACTGTACCTTGAATGCGTAATAAGCAACATTTCAGAAAGATTTCAATTGTGCGCGCGCAAAAGGAAACATGAATAAATAAATTCTAGCATTCCTCTTTGGGGCGCATCCTTATGTGTGATATTTCCTGTCCAACTTTGTGATTGGCTAAAGTCTACTCCACCTGGGCTGTCTTAGAGTAGTAGACATTAATAGTGAAGATAACTGCGAGCGCTTCAGAAAAAAAAATTAACACGTCGTAGTTGCTCTTAGGAACGTGTCTTATTAAATTCATTATGTGTGATAATTCTTGTACCATCTGGGCTAACTTGTCTCGTCATTAGTTCTCAGTAACGTTATGCTGATGTCCTTGCAGGATTGCCTTACAGTATGGCTATCGATATGTGGAGTTTAGGTTGTATCCTAGCTGAACTATATACTGGATATCCTCTCTTTCCCGGTGAAAATGAAGTAGAACAACTCGCTTGTATTATGGAGGTAATTATCCTATCAGTGAATGTTGTCTGCCCTTGGTTGAGAATGACTGATATGATTGGCAGACCCAACGCTAAATGATTGACTGACTTGCTTTTTGTTATAGGTCTTAGGTCTACCTTCTCCAAAAATAATAGAATCAGCATCACGAAGGAGATTATTCTTTGGTAAGTGGGCACGTCTTTACCTTGAGATGAAGTCTTTCCTGGCATTTCTTTATGTGCCACAGTTTCAAACTGTGTGAACTGTAATTTCTGGTAGAGTGCACGCACTAAAACCGTGAACATTAAATAGCACTAATTAGTACTATTTCATACAGAATCCTTTGTTTTCTATTGTTTAATTATCACTATTTAGTGCTAAAAATTAGTATTTGTTTTACGGATTTAGTGTGAGCACTCTACTGTCATGTTGTGTTTTACATTTTGCATGACCTAATCATGACACGGTCACGTTATGGATTGACGTCATGCGTCCAACCAATCACGGAGCATCCAATCAAAATGATTTACCCGTCTCGATGACACGGTCACGTACAGCTTGACGACACGCGCTGAACCAATCACGGCGTATGAGTTTACTGCTCTTACTTCCAATGAAAGTGATTTAACGCGTCTCGACATGACACGGTCACGTACAGCTTGACGACACGCGTTGAACCAATCATGGCGTATGAGTTTACTGCTCTTACTTCCAATGAAAGTGATTTAACACGTCTCGACATGACACGGTCACGGTACGGCTTGAGGACATGTGCTGAACCAATCACGGCGCGCGAGTTTATTTCTTATCCAATCAAAATGATTTGACACGGTCACGGTACGGCACGTCAGTATAGTATACGCTTTTACAGTCATGAAATTTGCCTTGGCTATGAAAAACTAATCATAGGTCACAATCAAAGTCCTGGATCAGATAACCAGGGACATTGGTTAATTCTGTATACACTCTTATTTGCAGATTCCAAAGGAATCCCACGATGTATCACAAACTCCAAAGGCAAAAAACGAAGGCCTAGCACTAAAGATCTAAGTACAGCAATAAGAAATAACGATGCTTTGTTTCTTGGATTCTTAAGGCAATGTTTAGAGTAAGTAAGCTATTCCTATGTCACAGTTACCCGTAGAGAATACTGTATATGCAAGCATTCCCAATAGAGTTAAGAGACAAAACATGGCGGCCATTGTGGTACCGTTAACAATGGACGCTAATGAGAAATCTTTTGTTAAATGGTACCAACATGGCCGCGATGACGTAACGTGCAATCGAAGAATATGGCGGAAGATGAGACAAAGGATAGCGCTGTCCGACGGATAAATCCTTATCCAGTGGATAATAAGTCGATGCTGTTATCCAATAAATTTGTCCACTGGATAAGATTTATCAGCGCTATCCAATCTTCGTACAACCAGGCACTTGGCACTGTTATATTATATATTATAGTTAATTATTTATTTAGGTAATGAATCCTGCCTTTCTTTCAGATGGGATCCTGATAAACGTATCACTCCAGACGAAGCTCTACAGAATGACTGGATATTAGAGGTATATGTTCTTACGATTCTGAGATAATTTAGCCAATGTCTTTTTGGTATGAATATGACTAAAGGTAAAGGAATGAGGTAAACTTACCATAAGCTTGGGAAGTCAACTAGAACGAAACACGATCAAGATGGTGGGTTCTACCCGAGGAGTACATTATCATCTTTGTTCAGGACAAAAAGATTTCTTATGCAAATCATTGTTTTAAGCTGGAAAACGATTTCTTATGAAAATCATTCTGTTATAAGCTATGCAAATCATTCTGTTATGAGCTGGGGAAAAATTCTTACGCAAATGATCGTGTCATAAGCTAAACCGCATCTTGACTCCATCATATCCTTCACAACTTACCCTGAAGAGGATAAAGTTTTGATCAAGAAGTCGGGACAATTTTTGTTTTATATTATTTCTATCTAGAGATACATTTTAATCAACATTATCTACGACACCTGGATACTATAAAAGCATTTTCAATACCAATATCGGATCTTGCGTGCTCATCTAACGACCGGTTTCAATTAGTTGAGATCGATTTTTTATCGCGCTGTCGTACGATGATGTAAATAATTCAAAATTAAGTAAAGACTTTTCATATTCTTGATATATTTTGGTACTTACTTGAATGTGTTATTACTTCTCCAGGGGCGTCAGAAACTTCGTGGTATATCGCGCATTAGTTCACGGTACCACCCATTAACCAGCCAACGTAGCAACCACGATGTTAGCTCGACAACAGACACGACAACAGCCAATGACCAACCTAAACCTAGTGGAGAAACCCAAGGTTGGATCAAGCGAAGCGCGAGAACACGTGAACGACTTCAACCAATCGGAGCCGACTCTAGTCATAATCCAATACACGATAACAATAACAATCTACACAAGACAACGTCAGGGACTGGTAAGGAGAGTATAGGGATTGGCTTGTTATCGAAGAGGATTACTTCCGGTGATGCACATTCAGCAAAAAATAAAGACAAAGATATAGAGCTATCAGCGCCAGAGAAACCCTCCAATGATGGAGAAAAAGAGGGACAGTTTTTACCTCCTATCAAATAGTGTTACCAAGTAATGTGTGAATTATAGTGTGTGCTTAGTCCCACATATAAACATGAGAAAAAATTAGGGCTGGATATTAATTAGATATAGGGGAGGGGAGGGCTGGTGCAAAATTGGAAAGATCTTTAGTTAGTTTTTCCCCACCCCACCCCCACATCTGTAGTACATTGATCCCTGAACTCTCTTACTTTAATGGTCAACCTTTCTCCCCTTGCATGATATTTGCCACCCTACCCCTTAATTATGCACCAGCCCTGCCCAGCATAATGTCTAATTTATGACCTGTTTCTTATTTTACTGTATTTTTATCTCTTATGAAAATCTCAAGTTTTTGATGACTTTAAATTATTTTTCAAGGTATTTATATTTTTTATCCAAGTATTTATTTCTCATTCCTCTGGAGGAAGAAGCCAACAAAATTTCTACAAATCCATTCACAATTTCTATTTCATTTTCTAGTTTTCCATTCCAAGAAAGAGTCATTGTAATTTAAACTATTACTATTGCTTGTTAAACAAGTTTCTATAAAGTAAAAATGATATTTATTATTAATAATGCTAAAAGGTTCTTTGTAAAACTGGAAATATTTTTAAAAGTAGTTTTAGATCTACTTTATTGCAAAATCTGCTCGTCAAACCAAACCGAATTATAATTTTCACGAAGGTCTCTTACTTTTTGACCACTATTTATTATCTATTTATTTTGTCATTCAAATGCCTTGTGTATATAAGAGTGCAGTGAGATTTCTTATAGCTTGTTGTAATTTTAAATGAAGTATTACGTTTTGGACTTACTTTTTTTGATACTTAAAACTAGTTGAAGCCAAATATGTTGTTGTTTGAAAAGGATGTTTCTTGCATGTTCAACCCAACTCGTTTTTGGTTTTTCAGTTGTATGTTTGACGAAAAAGTATTTTTGTATCATTTTAAATATTTATACGAAACCACCGGAAATATTTATTTTTAGTTTGAAATATTTTTAACAATTTGGTTTGGTTCGATTTTAGTCTCAATCAATAATGTACTGTATGGCTTAAAAAAGTATCTTGGTAAGATTGAACCAAGTTAAAGCAAATGAGTTTTTCTATAAAATATTTGAAGTAAAAAAAAAAAAATTAAAACAAACCGACTTGGTTGATAAGCTCATATGATTTCATGTTTTTCTTTAAGAGTAGTTTTCGTAAGACTGAAAAGCTCGCGGCACGAACACAGTCGTAATACGGTAAGGCCTACGCCAGACCAATCACATTGCGTGAGGATTTACTCTCCATCCAATCAAATATCCGAAACACGGCATGAACATGGCGCGGACACTGTCACGCCAAGGTCATGGCTCTGCCAGACCAATCACATTACCGAGAAAAAAAATCAGCCAATCAAAATTCTAGAAAACATCACGGTCGCGGCAAGTCACACATGCGGCACCGAGCTTTTACAGTCCTACGAAAATTGCTCCGTCTTTTTATTTGACTAACCTGTTGTTATTGTTGCAAAGTCACTCGGCCTTTTGACTTCAGTGGATTCTTTTACAAGAGACCATGGCATGCTTCAATAAATAATTATACTTCAAGTTTAACATTGGAAACCATATTTCTACTAACTAATATTGTCAATGAATAAAAAGAGCAAGAAGTCTTATTTGTTGTCAAGATTTATTGAATTATGATACATATACCTTTAAACAGCAACCTTTTTCTGTTCTCCTGCAAAGTGTGGTTCATTTTGGAAAAATGTTATCCAAATGCTTCGATGGCCGGATTCGGGGCGTCGTCACCTTTTGAAATGGCCTCCGACTGACGAAAGCTGCTAAGAGTTTATTTTAGTTTTAAGTTTACCGATTTTTGTTGTTTGTATCTCATGGTTTTGGTGGGTTTTAACCGTTAGAAAGAGAAAGAAAAGATGGCGGTATGGAATCGTTAGGAGGAAGTAAATTTATATTCTTGAGAATAAGATTCTTTGTGGAGTTGTATCGATATTCATGTGTCTTTTCACGCACTACTGTTAAACAAAGAAATGATACTCTAGGGAATGACACATGGTATGAAATGGGAAAACATTACGCCCAAGCTAAAGAGGTCTGTTCAATAAGATATTACATTTATCAATACAAAAGTGACAAATTTACAAATATTTTTTAAGTGCATTTCAAGAAAAAATATATAATACATGTTCGCCTGTGATAAAACAAAATTTTATGTTTCTTAATTTAACTGGCTGACTTATTTCAAAGGAAAGACTGGTAAGGATTACGTCGTGCATAGGATTGTGGGTCAACAACGTTTTCTAGCAGAGCTTTGTGACCTCGTCTTAATTTCATACAGTCCCACAATCCTATGCACCAAACGTTTGTTACCAATGTTATTTTAAAAATTAACTAGTTATTTTTCTCTTGTTAAAATATTTTTATCGGTATAATTTGACCCTCTAAAATATCTTGTTAGCCTATTTGTACGTGTTACGAAATACGATTAATGATATCTGATACAGTTTGTAGGATTTACGCAAGATTAAGGATGGATAATTTTGGTTGATTCAGTGTCATAACGGTTGGATATCTTTCCATTTTAGCGCGTTTTTCAATGCTTGCATTAAAATAGAAAAGGTCAAGTAGAAACAAAGCAAGTTCTGGTCTAAATTGTTTAACATGTAAGGCGAACTATATGATTTACAAAAATAATTTGTAGACGAGATTAATATTCTAAAAACACACTGATAGAAATTAAATGTACTGCACATGCTCGAAACTGGTATTACTGCAGTGGACACTAATCTCGTACCCAGAACTACTCGGTTTCGTTCCCAATAACTGTACGCCGCGCATGCGCCTAATTGTCCGAGAAAATAAACATCGCCGCTGGAAAATACTGCATATAACAGCGTCAATAAGTCGAGGCTTTCAAGGGAAAAGTATTTTAGCACAAACATTAGAAGGTTTTCCACAAACAATAGAAACAGTATGCATTGGTTAAAAGGTTGAAATACAAATTTAATACTAAATAGAGTAAGATGATCTTAAAGGCGCTCACCCCCGCTGTTTGTTTCCCCTTTAACCTATCCCTACCCCTCCCCCCACCAGCCCTCACCATTTACTCCCTAAAGTTCTCTCATGCAGTCCGATGCAGTCCACTGTTTCAATGTGTCGGCCATATTCCGAGCATGCGCAGTACCTTGTTGTATCAGTGTCTTGTTACTCGCGTTCTGCGTTATGTCTATAGTGATCAGAATAGGTACTATTCCTGTGGTTTAGCTCTTGATGCTTGAGCTGTTGAAAGATAAAGTATCATTAGACAGTTCATCTTGAAATCAAGCAACTCAGTGGAATTGGAAGAAAAATAGGCGTTACTAAGAACCTCGAGAACTAAAAATTGACCCCGATACAACACGACAAATATGGATCGGATTTATTCGAAGGGGGCTCGCGCATTCGTTTGAATTCAATATCGACGGAGAAGTGTTACTAGAACGTCGTAGGATATAATACAAGCTGTAAACAAAATAGTTATTTCCAAAAAAAATAGCAAAGTTATTTATAATAACATTTGCGTTGCTTTTATTTTGCTCCGTCCCCGTTTTTGCGCAATCTCAAAGACGACACTTATCCAAAACTGAAAATCAGTGCCATATGCATGATGTTGGACTGTACTTTTTCGCGCTCTTTCCTAGAGCACCCTGTCCATGCACGCAATACCTATTCCAGGATAGTATAGCCATGTTAGCCATGTATTGTGATTTTTCATTGCTTTGGTGGTCACGAGGGTAAGAAAGCGAGAACTAGTAGGGGAGGGGAGGAGCGTGCTCATGTATTGCGATTTTCTATCGTTTTCTGATGTTGGGAGGGTGAGAGAGCGAGAGCTAGTAGGGGAGGGAAGGAGCGTGGTCATGTATTGCGATTCTCTATCGTTTTCTGATGTTGGGAGGGTGAGAGAGCGAGAACTAGTAGGGGAGGAGAGGAGCGTGCTCATGTGTTGCGATTCTCTATCGTTTTCTGATGTTGGGAGGGTGAGAGAGCGAGAACTAGTAAGGATAGGGAGGTGAGGGAAGAAGAGGAGGGGAGGAGCATGGTCACGTACCTGATGCCACTTCCTGAGACAACAGCACATCAAACCATGAATCAAAGAGACGATCGAAATGAGAAGCTCATTCAAACCAAGAGCAAGAATGGTTGCTGTGATTCCCCTGGCTTTTTTAACGTTCTGCGAGGTGTAGGCACGATCATCCCAATTGTACCAGGAGAAATTACCCATCTTTTCTCCACCAAAGAATGCAATGACTGCCATAGCATAGCAAATAACGACAAAGATGGCAAGGATTAGGGAAATGACGGACATGATGACAAACGTGATGATCTGTAGAAACATACATACACCAATAAGTCTAACTATTTATCCCTAAGATAAAAATAGGGTAAGCCTTAGCGACCATGGGTCACAGAGGCACAGTCAGTGGAGGTCATCAGCGCCTTCTCATTGCTTTCATTTCGACCACATTGAGTTGCGAGACATCTGTACTTGTGGTGGTGAATAGAGTTAACGAGCATTTTTTTCATCCAGCATGCTTGCAAGTCAAACAATCATTTTTTAACAGCCAATCGGGCTTGTTCAGTGATATTCTTGGGGTGCAACCACGTGATTCGAAATCCCTTGAGATATAAATAACAATGAAACAGCCGCCATGTTGGTTGATCTAAAAAGAGAAGCTAATGAGGAATGCTTTGTTATCGTCAACCAAGATGGTGGCTATGACGTAATATGCACCCCAAGAATAAATACATTACTAATTGTTACTAGATTAACCATATTTTTCTTACGTAGCTTCTCTTCTGCTTCATCGCCATCCTGCGGTAAGCACCAACCACTGCAACTGCACCAGTGGACAGGAACTGTAAAAGGTAAAGGAAAAAACGCATTAACAGTTTGCAGCATTGTTATCAGGGCGCTAATTACCTAATTAGCGCCCTGATTGTTATTGTTGACTCCTGTTAGAGCGATGGTACTTAATCCGTGAAATAAAAACAAAATAGTTATTAACTAGACTAATAGTCGCAATTTAGTGGATATTTAGTTGATATCACCCAAGTGAATCAATCTACATATGAATACACACGAGACATCAAATACACAAGAAACATGTTGGTCATTGATAGTCATAGCATTGATGAACAAATGGAAGGAAGGAAGAAAGAAAGAAAGAAAGAGGATGAGAGAAAAAACGTTTTCGAAGTGTAAGAGAAATAAATAAGAAATAAATCGATAAATAAGAAAATATCAAATAAAAAAGAAAGGAAGAAAGGAAGGAAGGAAGGAAGAAAGAAAGAAAGAAAGAAAGAGGGATGAGAGAAAAAACGTTTTCGAAGTGTAAGAGAGAACAGCGCAAAGACTGTCGGGTACTTTTTTCTTAATGTTTCACCAAGCGTAAATTCTCCTAATAATACACGGATTATCGAGTACACAGGCATAATTGACAATAAGTAAAATGATTAATGGTCTTAGTTCTATCTTTTGTATTGTACTAAGTGCTCTATAATAACGTCTAACTCATTACGACAACAGATAACCCCTAAATACGTCACACGAATGTTGTAGCATCTTCTATACTGAGCTGGATGATTAAATTCTCACGTAGAATTGAAATAAATTTCTATATTTAATACAAACATGAACGACTAGTTTATTAACTGCCTCAAATAAAAATTAATTAAAAAGTAATTAAATAAATGAAAACCTTTGCAAAGAAGTTCACTCAGAAAATTCAATTAAAAAGTGTATTTTAAAAAGAACTGCAGGGATAATTTCGATAACTGCAGCAATTAAAAGGTAGATTTACGCTCCTAAAGAATCGTATCCCCAGCAAGGATTTAAATAAGAGCGGTACCTATTCCTAAACTGTTGCTTATCATTTTCAAATGAATTTAAACCCGTTTCTAAAAAGATCAAAACATTGTCTCCAAATTGATGACAATTTCTTCTTTTTCAGTATTTAATTGAAAGTGCTGGAGTTTCAATGTTGACGAGGAAAAGTTTTATAGAAAAAGAAAAAGGTATACGAAAAAGTCAGGACTTTTAAAAGAGGGTGACGTTTGCATTCCAACGCAAGGCAGTTCGGGTTCTTTGCATTTAAGTTTTAAGCCTATCATGAAGATTTAAAGCGATACTTTTGAACTTATATTCTTTAAAACTCACCACGACACCAGTCCATATTCCAAGGAGCATCTCACTTGTCCAATGGTAAACTTGAATTCGTGCAACGATACCCATTACGATCAACAAGCCTCCAAGAGCTGCATGAATACACCCCATTACCTTCGCAGGAGTGTTAAAGGAATAGCGAAATCTAGCCATGTTGAATAGGTTGTTCCTGTTGCTTCTTGACTGTAAACTATCGCCTAAAACCAGTCCTAACTGACTGTATTTCTCGTGAACTACGAGAGTATCTTTTAAAGGAGTTATTAGTGAGTTATTAGTAATTTTCTCACAACAAAGCGAAGATAATATTTTTCTGGTCTCTTCCAAGAGCCAATATTCTCAATGAGTTGGTTTTGATTGGTTGAACAAGTGAATCAGACAAGTCATTTATAACATCTTTGACGTAATGGCACGAATTAAATCATTTTAAAATTCCTTCTCGCTGGATGAAGCCAAGCGTAACAACCGTATATCAAGATGAGAATCAGGAAAAGTATTTCTAGGCTGTACTTGATAAATACCATAAAAACTAGCTGTCAGTCTAGTGTGCACAAACAACTACAAGTCAATGAAAAGACTAAACGCATCTTTCTGGGGTGGCTGCACTCATCTGACGAGAATCGAAAGTTTGTCAATGTTTGTAAAAAAAGAAAGGTGGTGTCGTGGTAAGAAAGAGAAGTGAGTTGTTCCATTTCGCACTATGAAACTGAGAAGAGTTGATTCAACTAGGAAAGAGAAACTTTTTTCCTGTAAGAAAGTCTCTCTTTGCTAATGTTTGAGAAATGCACTTGTTTAATGAGAAGAAAACGTATTCTTCTGTAAAGAAATCCCATGAAGGCAAACTAGGGAGAAAAGGAAATGACACACCGAATGATGGAGGTGACCCACCTAGTGTTGGAAGTACCAGACCAGTACCCGGTGATAAAGGTGACCCACCTAGTGTTGGAAGTACCAGACCAGTACGTGGTGATGGAGGTAACCCACCTAGTGTTGGAAGTATCAGACCAGTACCCGATGATGAAGGTGACCCACCTAGTGTTGGAAGTACCTAGTGTTGTGAGTACGAGACCAGTACCCGGTGATAAAGGAGACCCACCTAGTGTTGAAAGTACCTAGTGTTGTGAGTACGAGACCAGTATCCGGTGACAAAGGTGACACATCTAGTATTGGAAGTACCAGACCAGTACCCAGTGATGGAGGAGTACCCGGTGTAAATCACATAATTATGATGCATGAATAATAGGCATGAGGTTTGCAGTTGGAAAGTTACTTATCAAATAATTGGAAGCAATACCTCATGGTAAATGGCATTCAATCTGAGACCTTGCAAATTTTTTATGGAGTTCCACAGGTTCCGTATTAGGCCCAACCTTGTTCTCCATGCACTACAATGATATATTAAAATCAAGTAATAATGGATCTATGACCTTACTTCCTGATGATACTGAAATTCACACATCACAATCTGAGTGGGAACTGGAAGAACAGCACTTAATCAGAAAACATGACTACAGAATCAAGCTTCGAAAATTATACTTAGAAAATATAGAAAATCCTGTTCACAAACTTTGCTAAATAAACTGGGAATCTTGACTTTATACAATTATTGCAGATGTTTTTTACGATTTGTTTTAATTTTTAAAATTGTTAACAATAAAAATTGCAAGATACGTAGTAGATATATGTAAATATATTTATTTATTTATTTTATTTTATTTATGTATATAGGTATATATTTAAATTAATGTATATATAGTAGTACCTCATGGTTCTGCCTGATCCATTTTTATACCGATTAAATAAAGTTTATATTATTATTATAATAGCGCAGCCAACTGATTCTAAAAATAGCTTAAAGATTCAGACAAACATTGCATTCTGTTTAACAGCTATGAGGATTATACGAACCGATTTTATTATTTTTACTTAAAGTTACAATAACAACCCATGTAAACTAAGATCAACTGCGATAGGCTGTGAAAATCATCTGCTGAAAGTAAACTTGTAAGTTTGTTTGTCCGAATTTCGCCTTTGTCTTCGTATTGATGACGTCACGGCTGCGCTGCGCTATTAATTATTAATGAGGGGAGGAGTACACACCAAGTTGACTCAAAAAAAAGAGTTCTCTCTACCTTGCTTTAGGGACAACTTTCGGTTTGCAGAATGTAAGTCTGTAGCAAGGATCCATGTAAACGGATTTCAACAAGTTCAGTACTTTCCATACAAACAGTGTAAGGTTGTTGTTGTAGTGGCCCTGTATGGGAAAAAGGCTGTGTCAAAGAATATGCTTTTAGAATCATTTGAGTCTTTATAATGTTTTATTTAGATTAAATTATGTTTCTTGTGAGGAGAAAGAATTGATAAATACAGCATTTAAAGGGGTCAAATCAAATGGGAGTTGAAAAGTTTGATGAATGGGCAGAATAGACCTCCTCGGCATTTCAGACCACATGTCATTCCCTAGAGTATCATTTCTTTGTTGAACAATTGCGCTTGGTTGTACATGATTAGACCCATAGATATAGATACAACTCAAACGAATAATCCTATTCTCAAGGGAATAAGATGTGGTCTGAAATGGAATAACATCATGCCCAAGCCAAGGAGGTCTATTACTACATAGCTTTTCATGCAAAATACTTCAAAAGCTACCAGAGATGTGTTGGTGGAGGTTGCACATAAAGAACGGGTTCAAACAGAACAGTATGTGATTGAAAGCTAGATTTAAACCTTTCCAATTATTTGATTGATTGATTTAAATATGATTAGGACTTTGTTTAAATATGAATTATAAAGCTAAAATCAATATCAAGCTTATGGATTTTACTTACATTTTTCTTTTAAAAAACCCTGTCCAAAACGTTTTCATTCAAATTTTACTTTTTTCCTTAAAGGGAACTTCTTTTAGTGACCATTATTCCCATAAGTTTCTCGGTAATATTAAAAGCATAACACTTTCCACGAACAGCCATGTAAAGAAGCATGTAGCCAGTAGAGACTGACGTTCTTGAAAAATCCTTAGTCGCTGTTTTTCGCTGAAGCATTCTCAACTTACTTGAGCAGTTACTTTAGAAATATATGTTTGAAAATGTCGCGTGTTCAGCTGGTCTTCTTAAGTATTTTCAACAGCACTTTTACGTTTAAATATCCAACAATTTTTTTCCAATTAATGGCTGATGGCAGCTGATGGCAGCCTATGATGGCACGTGCACCTGCAGAACTGATTGCAACCGTGTTGCTCTACGTGCTGACCAAGAGGAACGTGGGCTCACTTTTTCCTCCACAGGCAGCCCAAGCAATGTTCTTGTGTACAAAGGTAAAGGTACAAATCAGTACAAAGGTAAGGTTTGGTTTTAATAAATCTTGACAAAACTTTTATATACTGTTTATTGTCTCTTCGTTAGTGGCTGTATAATTGTGTGGGCTTGATCAGTAAACTAGTGTATAACACGCAGGGTAAATTTTATGTACTGAAAGTGATCCCGGGGGGAGGGGGGGTACTCCCATATATGGACTATATACGGGGATGATCCGCTGAACAGGATATGGTTTTTCGAGCTTCTTGTCATAAACAGGGTATGCAATTTCACTCAAGTTCCAAGTTTTTTCTGAGTTTCCTGTCATATTCAGGGTTTCTACTTTCGTATTGACCGAAACTGGTTATTACGGTCGTAAAAAAACGATACGCTAGCTGACATGATAATTGAAACAGGAACTCAGTGCAATAAAGTATGTATTTTGTCATAAACAGGGTCCACAAATTTGAGGGTTTTTTTATCGTAAACAGGGTACCCCTTTCAGAATCCCAGCGGAACACCCCTGGTATATATACCATAGCCAGAATGAGAAAAACAGCAAACAAATCAAGAGATTCTGGCAAATAAAACAACTAAGCAAAAAAACTTTTTTACCTCTTGGATCTGTTTTGCGTGCAGAATGAAGTTACTTCAAAGAAGCGCGTAGCCCCCGTACCTACAGAAAGTAAGGAAGAGATCAAACCACCTCAGTTGAGCGGGCAGTTGAGTGGCCCTATGACGATTGATGTCAAAGAACACAAGATTAGTGGATTACGTGTCAGGTAAGGCGTCACATAACGTCACATAAGACTGAATCTGGAGATTTGCGCGTAAAGGGTCAGGAAAATTTGCATTCGTTGAATCAATTTTTCATCTTTTTAAATCACGTCTTATATCCTAAATTCGTATCATAATGAATCAAAGGCACGTTTTCGGAGATGTTCTGTACGTAGGGAGAATGATTCGCAAGAACAGCCAATCAGAGCCCTACATCGAGGTGATAAACAGATTCCGCAAAAATCTGTTTTCCAAACTGCTGAATTGATTTGGCCATTAGTTATCAAATATAAACACAGCTAGAAATAATTGTGCTTCTAGTGTTAAAATATTCCAAATAAATGCTTGGGCAATTAAGAATTTTAATTAAACCAGTCCTATTGTTCACTACGTCTATCATCATCGTGTTAATCCGACCAATCGTGTTCACCAATCGTGTGATCAAGCCTCTCTAAAGAGGTACACATCCGGTCAGGTTAGGGCACTATTCAGTTTCCATTACAGTAGTGTCAGTGGTTCAGTGAAGGAATTCTGTTCGTTAGAAATGGCTTATGTAGCGAGGGGAGATCATAAAAAAGTTATCCAGACAGGAGTTGAATCGTTCAGGGAAAGAGCGGTCGTCCTACAGCAAGAACTGAAAGAATGCGAGGAAAAACGAAAGCAGTTTTTAGAGGACTCCAAAAAGGCCAAGATTCGATTTCACAAGTATAAACAAGAAGCCCCTGGAATTAGGCTTCGGATGCAGGAGATCGACGAACGAATGGAGAAAATCGAACGAGATTTAAAAATAAACAAAGAGAAGATATATCAAACTAACCGAAGGAGGCAAGAGAATTTAAACATGATAGAAAAACTACAAGCACCAATGCCAGATATGGGAGAACTGGCAAAGGAAATCCAAACTGCAAGTCAATATGCAGGACTCATGAGACAGAAAAAAGCTGCGGTTCAAAGTAAAATTGAGAGTTTAGAGGATAAAATCCAAAGAGCCGAACGTCGCAGAGAGAAAGCCGAGGATATGTCTTATACGATTCTTCAGAAGCTCGCAACACACAGACATCTTCTGGGCAACCCAGAGGTTACTTCCAATTACAAGCCAATGAAGCAAGAAGAGTATATTAGCAGGATGAACAATGCAAGAGAGAAAATCAGAATCGCTGCGATCAGGAGGAGAAACGCTGAAGATATCGCTGGAAACTTAGAAAAAAGAATAGCAG
Organism: Actinia tenebrosa; assembly: GCF_029948245.1. Classification (NCBI taxonomy): domain Eukaryota; kingdom Metazoa; phylum Cnidaria; class Anthozoa; order Actiniaria; family Actiniidae; genus Actinia; species Actinia tenebrosa. The sequence goes on along the minus strand of NW_028292569.1, from coordinate 23,393,360 downwards.
TGATGGATAAAGCCCTCGATAATTATGAGAGGAGGATAAGTGACTTTCACAAAAGCAAGAGAGAAATCATGGGATCTAAGTTTTAGCTTCTTTGTGGCGGACTATTCATCGAACTGTGACTGATCCGTTTAACAATAACACCAAAATCTGGTGCTGGATTATTCCTAAATTCTGACTTTTATAAATTATAATTTAAAGAAATTACTAAATATGTACTATCAATATTGTTTTGCTGCCGAAAGGTAAGAGGTTCGCTCCGTGTTGGGACAGTTTCGGTGAACAGCTTTTTATAGAATCATTTGTTTACATATTAATATTTTATAACTTTGGAAAAGAATTGTCTTCAGGATTGTTTGTCTTTGTGTATGACACAGAACATAATAGATTTACACAAATAAAAAACGGCTTTATGTAGCCAAACTCGAAAATTTGAGATACTGCAGTAAATGATTGTCGTGTTTTGGGGGGACCACTTTTATCCTGCGTACCCTAAATGCTTTGCGCATCCAAGTATTTTTTTTCCTTTGATAATTTTTCGTGGGATTGGGAGGTTTATTATCCTTGGTTTTGTTATCCGTTAGATATGAAACATATACGAAAAATAAAGCGATTTAATTGTGAAACTATTCTTTATAGACCTTCTTAAATTTTCAGATTTACTTAATTCTAACTTAGCTCAAATTCTCATGACATGTCATGCAAGCATGAATTCTCACTATAACTGATAACTGTGAAACACTGAAGCGACAGAGTCTCTGGAAACCAGGACTGAGAACTGAACCTCCTAAAAAAATAAAATCAGCATTAAGAAAATGTTGTACGATCGAATTATCGTAAGATTCGACGGTACTGGTTGGGGACCGGTCTTCTGCGGGCTTCTGTGGGAGCCATGACTCTTCTAGATTTTTCTTTTGTACGTCTCTAACAGTTTGAAATTGGATTTCAACTGAGCGTCAAAGTGTTAAAAGAGTCGTAAGTAACTACAAGATATATTTTAACCTTTCTAAGAATAGCTTGATATAAATAACTAAGGACCGTACGAGTGGAGATCTAGATTGTCGAACTAATAGTTAGAAATGGCCACACTCCTAGACTAAACTGAGAAGCTTTGTGCTGTAATAATTTCTTAACGGCTTTCCTTTACCGAGCTTAGTTATCCTTTAAGAGACAGTACACAGCATTCCCTTTTTATCTTTCAACCCCACCACGCACACTCTATGCTACTCGATCTTCAATTTTCTCTCTCTCCTTACATGCATTGTCTACAAAAAGATAAACTCTTTTCTGTGCCTTTCTTTTAGAACAATGAAAGTCGTCTTGTCTTGTCATAGTACACATTTTCAGCACCTCCTCAGGTCCTTTTTTTGCTGTAAAGGAAACTGATCGACTCCTGCCGTAGATTAATATACTAGAAACTTCCACTTCTTGCCCTTTAGGCCCCGTACCACGCTAAGTCAAAACTAGTTAAAATATTTTTAGATTGAATTTGATCGATCCTGGGTGAAGTCTGACTACACTAGGCCGAAGGGCTACGCACCTCTTCAGTCTACTTTAGAGAATTTTCGTATGAGTAGAAATTTGGTACTTCCAGTAATTTCATCCAACCACAAAGCGTAGGACAGATACGTACGATACGGTACGATATGTACCTACGGCTGCATGTACAAATCTATGTTCTTAATGGGCCCTTAACTCGTATATTTGCCTATTTGAGATAATTCTCAATGGACCAAGGCACTGAAAAAGGCTTAGGTGATGAAGATATAAAATTCGTCTCATTTTAGGTTTTTAACAAGACGCTCTAAGAGCGCATACTGGGTTGCCTGGCTGGTAGATTCGAAACGTGAGAGCGCTTTTAAAAATCCACAGGTAGCCCAAATATTTTTCAGACAAAATTATTTTCCTGGTTGGTCTTCCTGTGTTCATTCTGCTCAGACGAAATGGCTGAAACATCGGAGAAGAAAAAGAATCGACGTCTGCCACAAACAGTCACCTTATACCTCGTGCTTTACAATGCTTTACAAACCCTTGGGTAAGCTTACACTCTGTACTTTAGGTTAGGGACAAAAACATGGCAATCGGTGTTGTTTTGAAGGGTTTTCACACTTGGTTTGACGAGCCATGTGTTGATCACCAGAAAGCCTTGCAAACTCTTTACCAAAAGATTTCGATTCTAAAAATACGTAATTTATTTAAACCTGAATATATTTAAATTGGTCTAAGATAATATTTATCCAGCAAGAAAACTAAGATCAAGTAATACCTACTAAGCTGGTTTGTTAGTGAACATGCTAAGTGTTGTTTTTTTTTGTTATAAAATTTGGGGTATGATTTTTAGGTTTCTATAGAGACTATGAGAAGAGCATTGCATTTCCAGCACTTATAAAAATCACTTCGTAGAATCAAATATTTGCCTGGTCTATTAATTCGATGTTCGAAACTTTAGTACAACGCTTTTTATAGTTTTTGCTCTTGCAATCTATTTTGTCAGGCAAATATTTGAACTCAGTTCGAGTCTTGGCATGATTTGGGAGAGCAATGAAGACAATCTAACATAGATGATACGTACGATATCAATGACATGTAGGCTTTAGATGAGTTTATACTTGTAAGCGTATATATGTATACATATGTTATGCCATCAATCCTGATTTTTTGCTATTATCCTGACATTGACACCATGATAGATGCATCATCTCTGAAAACAATATTTTAAAATTTATGTATTAAAGAATCATTCACAGAAATTAGAATTTAAAACTCGCAATGATTATTGGTTGCAGTTGAAGTACAGTAGGGAAGCATGCATGTTATTAATTGTTCATTACCAGTCTGAAAGAAATGGATATTTTTTAAACCAGAAAATCTGTGCACACCAAATGAAAGAATTGTAATCTTTAGTCTATATAATATTAATTAATCTTGGTTCCAATTTTTTTGTGCAGGTGGACATTAATACTTGTTCTTAGTGTATGGCATCTGATCAAGAATAGAAGTCATACAGGACTGTATGCAGCTATCAAAATACCACTGTCTATATTCCAGACAGCTGCAATACTTGAGGTTAGTATGTCTTCTATATATATGCTATTTTTCATCACTGGAATGGCTGGCAAGCAATGTGCTATGAATTCCAGAGAGTGTTGTTTTGCTTGGTGTCAATCACCTGAATAATCTCATTATCAGATGCAGGGGCAGATCTAGGGATTGGTGCAGAGGGTGTGCACCCCTCCACCTCTTAGATGAGCCGACAATTTTCTAATCAGCTAATTTCTTGATGCCAACACTCGCTAGCTTTGTTTTTGATTAAATGTATGTGAAATGCATTACTCATGATACCCACCCCCGCCTGAAAAAAATCCTAGATTCGCCCCCTGAGATGTGTTCACAATGATGGCCAAACACTAAACATCATGAACTGTCAACCTGCAGCGAGTATTTTACTGCTTGATATAAATCAGCTGAACAAATCTCATGGATCCATTGATAAGCCTACAATGATGGCTAAACACTGCTACTCACATACTGCTATAGAAGTACTAGCACTAACCTTTCTTAACAGCCTTTTTTATTGTTATTTCTTCTCCAGGTTGTCCACTGTGCTGTGGGTAAGTGTAGCAGTATTAGATCTCATCGTCTGTACAATAATTAGAGTTCATCAGATTAGACCCAGTCACTGTTTTACATTCCAGACCACTTATCAATTCCTTGAGAATAAGATTCTTTGTTTTAGTCTCACCCATGAACCTCTATCATGCACAGCAATGATGACTAGAACAATAGATTTCACACCACTGGCCTCACATTCAAGTGCTGCAGGATGAGGTTAACATGTGGTTAAACGAAGGCTTTTATTTTCATGGGGGTTTCCCCATGGGAACAGACATGGCACTCTGTGATAAAGGTCCATATTAATGCTCTTTAAGCATACTGTAGTGGTAAATCATGAAAGAAATAATACTGAAGTGGATGGCACACTTATTGAAATGCGTCAGAAATCGCTGGTTTCTTGTTGTAGTTGGTTTTTCAAAAATGTCATGAGAATACCTTGTTTTGTTTTTATATCAGGTTATGTGCGTTCTTCTGTCTTCCTCACTGGGTTCCAGGTTGCATCCAGACTCTTCCTTACCTGGGCTGTGGTGTTCACTATCCCACAGGTAAATAACCAGTTTTTTTCCTCAAACTTGAAATGGCTAATATACACCTATTTCAAAAAACGTTGTCATCACCAAAGGCAATAGGCCATACGTGATAGGCGAAAATCTATAAGATAAATGTCATTCCAAGATCCAAGAATAGCTGGAATGACTTGTGCTTCTTCTTCTTCTTCTCATCAAGAGTATGGACCTTTGTGCTGAGACTGATTCGATGTCTTTGTATTCAAAGAAACCATTTCCATGTTGGAATGACATATCGCCTATTGCCTTTGGCGATGACAACGTTTTTTGAAATAGGTGTATATACTTTATAGCTATATGTACTTATCCCTTACTGTATCTACAGGTACAAGACTGCATGGGAGTGGCAGCATTTGTTATGGCTTGGTCCATCACTGAGGTCATAAGATATTTGTTCTACGTCTGCTCTCTGGTCAGCGTTTTGCCATATGCCTTACAGTGGTGCAGATACACATTCTTTTTTGTCCTTTATCCAATTGGTGTTTCGGTACGTTATTTTTTAAATGTTATTAGCAGGTCTGATTAGTTTTATTTAGAGTGATGGTATAATGATGATGATGATGGTGGTGGTGGTGATGGTGATGGTGGTGATGATGGGTTTGGGCGTTTGATGTGATAATGATAATAATAATATACATGTATAGTTGTCATAATGATGACCAATATAATTATAAGTGTGGTAGTGGTGATGATGCCATTATTGATAATTTATTTGTATGTTCAATAGAAGCTTGGGTGTATTGTTCTCCCATTTCAGACCATGTCTTTCCCTTGAATATGATTCTTCATTTGAGTTGTTTCCAAATTCATGTGTCTTCTCATGTGCAACTGTTAAACAAAGAAATAATACTCTTGGGAATAATACATGCTTTGAAATGAGCAAAACATTACAGCCAAGTTAAAGAGGTCAATTCTTGTCACTCACCAGGATTTCTTTAATCTTTTTATCAGGGTGAGCTGTTCACTATCTACACTGCTCTTCCTCATGTCCACAAGTCAGGCATCTACTCCATACCCTTGCCCAATCCAGCAAATCTTGCATTCAGCTACTACACTTTCTTGATCCTGGTGATGCTTTCCTATATACCTAGTAAGTTGGTCAAATAAAGTTCAGTTAATAATAGGTAAAATAATTGGGTAAGTCTTGTATGGGAAGCCTTTGTTTAGTAGTATTGGGAAGCGATTTCAATGCAGGAACCCATTTCATAGACCAAGAAAACCATTTTGGTGCAATGGAACCCATTTCATTGTAATGAAAACCTTTTCAGTGCAATAGAAACCATTTCACTGTAATAGAAACGATTTCACTGTAATAGAAACCATTTCACTCTAATAGAAACCTTTTCATTTTCTTTTCCCGGGAGCCCTGTTACAAGTGCAATAGAAGGTAATAGCGTACGAAACCATTTAAGACCATGGGAAGTCGATACAGTGTAAAAAAGCCACGGAAGCCATACCAGTGCAAATAGAAGCCACTTCAGTGTAACAATTTACAAGTGGAATCTAGATCTGTATGATTTTACTAATAGAAATATCTCTCAGTTTTTCCACAGTTATATTGTCACATGATTGCTCAGAGGAAAAAGGTGCTTTCCACTCCAGCAAAGAAACAAGATTAAATGATTAAAAAAAAACGCCAGACCAGTTTTGCAGACTTGGCATTTGTGATTTCGTTAACTCAGACGTCATGAATTGCTGACTTATAATTGCGAGTTAGTTATAATACAAAGGAAACGATCGGGAAGTTAAAATAAGTAAAGTTTAATTGGTAAAGTGAGAATCCATATTCAAACTGACTGCTTAGTTGAAATAAGATAGATATGTGCAAATGGATAAGAATGATCCTGAAACTGAGAGTCCATCTTATGGTGAATTTTCACGGTAATTGTGAACAATGTTATGTGAAAAACCGTTCAGTGTTCTTAGAGAAAATTAATAAAGGATAAATATTTTTAATAAAAATGCGTTAAGCTAAGATACAAAGAATATTGTACATGTCTAAGTACTGTTTAATAAACGAGCAGGAGTGTTTTATCGGGTATAAAACACGAGGCGTAGCCGAGAATCTTTATCCGATATAAAATCACCTTCATGGTCATGATTTCTATTGTGTTTTCTTCATGAATTATGAATGAGTTTTCTAACATAAGTTAGAAAACTCAACATTCCGCGAACCAAATGGAAACTTGATATTACGTTTTATCCAATTAGAATCCTAGCTGGAGTACGATGGGCACGGCACGGTACGGCAGGTCTGTCACATTTTTTAAAGGAGAAAGTTTTGCATTGCGTAAAAAAAGTCACGCCCAACTTGCTGTAGCTTCTAAAACTTGAATAGACAAAATAGCACGCGCATAGGAAGCCATTTTAGTGCAACGATTCTGAGTCGTGATGGGTGGCACCGAAAATTTCGGCTACCCTTTTGTAATTAATCCTCTTAAGATGAATGGTTCTCAATGATTGCTGTTTCACGAATTTCTCAAGGTATTTTCAAGAAAAATCAACAGGAATTCTTAAGTATTTGAAGATTGAAGTATATTATTCTACTTTTAATCTTTTAAATTATTACAGTGAAGACATTTGAACCATGAAAACTTTACGTTTTTCGTAACTATTGTAAAATGCACACTGTAAATCATCTCTTGAGCCAGTCGATTGGAAATTATATTCAGTTTGTATCACTCGCTCGGTGTGTTTTAACTCAATATTTCATTTCGAGGGATTTAAACAGGAGAAGTGTTCAGGAAACAATATCCTGGAAAACCCTCGAAGTGTTCGGCTGTCTGATTGAATTTAGCCCTTATGGTTATTTCAGACAGCTAGTGCCTCAACCCTTTATATTCTCTTATCATATATATGATTTGTAACTGTTAAATGTAATGGATGGTGCAAATAAATAGTTGTTGTTCACGGTTCGAGTGTTCTAACTGTAACAGAAATCCGACTTTCTCTTTATACTCCACTGAATGTTGTTAACAAAACAGATATAGTGCTGATATTAACGTAACTGGTTACTAAAAGTTAACGGGTACCGAACAGGATCACCCGTAAAATAACCCCCATAATGCATTGCTAGCATGACAGGTTGTCTTGAATCAGCTTGAAAGGATCTACCAAGGTTACCAGTCAAACGTATCGAAAATATATATAGAATTTGGAAAATTAACTAGCGATGAACTAATCAGCCACAAAAAGAAGATACAAGTATCTGTGGGACAGAGTAGACAATGTAAGCTAAAATGACTTTCAGATAAAGGTATGTGAGGAATCAAATTGAATCATTTAAGCAACAACAGACATATTCAAATAAAGATGTACTAATTTCAATTCCTTCTCATAAAGAATGTTAGAAAAACGGGCTCAAATATTGAAGATACTTTTTTTTCTAGTTAATTTTCTACTTTGAAGTTTACTCTTCAATTAAATAAAGCTGTACAAAGCGGAATCATGGGAGGGGAAAGTGACTTCCATTGTTGTCTCAACGCACCGTTTTCGAATTCGTACAATACCGCTGTGTTCCTTGATTGCAGACTCGTTTAATCAGGGTTAGCCTAATTTCAGTATCAGATCTAGTTTCAACAACAACCTTCAACTGTAAAGGATGCAACAACGTCAATAATTCAAACACTTCAGTTAAAATTCCAGTGTAATGTAATTTATACAGCACAGCTGACATCACAATACCAAAAAAACGATGCCAGCTTTACGATCTATTGAACGAGTCACAAAATATCACAATAGATAACAAAATAGCAACAAAAATTATGTTGCACTGGCACGACTGTTGCACTGACTAGCCTCGTGTTCACGTGGAAACATAAAAGCGTTTTCACATGTATGAGAGGGTAGTCAGTCGGTAGTCAGTCCAGAACAATAGTTATTCAAATTGGCCACCATATTTTGATTCGGTGCGGATACGAGGGGTATCGTAAATGAGTCCCTACTGACCTTCATCTTTTTTTTTTTTGCTTCAGAAACATCATTTATCATGCGTCCTCCTAGACCCCTGTCATCCCCTACAGCCCGAACCATCAGCAGACGAACCTATGGACCATTCCTGTTCATAGCTCTCTTTGGCCTGTCTATATTTTATTATGCAAGTAAGTCATCGATAGAGTTTAGCATTTACAGAATTAATCTAAGGCTCAGGTCAAACGTCGAAATTCACCTGAGCCAAACCTAATTGAAACAATGGATAGTAGGCGGTTTTTTTATTGATGTTATTAGGTTCGGCTCATGTGAAGCTCGACGTTTGAAATGAGCCTAAGGCGGTTGAAAGTTTAGAAAATGCATTTTTTAAGAATTTGTAAATTATGTTGTATGTTATGTTGTCCTGACCAAATAATTTCAGCCTTACATTCCTCTATAGACCCCTAAAGTGACGTCAAAGGAGCTCAATTTGAAGAACAAACAAAATAATTTCGTTCTCCTGAGAATCGGAAACCTTTGCTTTGCCTTCCAAATTGAGCTGCATTCCCACGTTGCTGCCAGGGGTCTATAGACCATTTCACGGATCCCGTTACTCAACCTCAGCCTCGTCAGTGTGTAATATATTCTTTAGAAATTGCCTACAACCTGTGAAATTTTTAAGTGTTTCGATTGTTCGTTGATGTGTAAATTCCTTTCATTACTGCGGACTGTAGTCAAATTCTAAAGAATAATTACACGCTGACGAGGCTGAGGTTGAGTAACGGGATCCGTGAAATGGCCTATTGATCCTTGTGTTACATTATTTTTCAGACTTCTCTTGCGTGACATGGGGACCATATTCACATCCAATAGCTGCTAGCTATTCTAGTAAGACAAACATAAGTCACGCAACAGTTCGTCAGAAAGCGTTGCCATGCCTGCGTAACGCATTCAAGGACGTACTTCTTGTCATAGTGTACAACTACCCTTACTACAAGAGTATCAAGCACTTTAAAGACCTTTACAAGCCAGTCTTTCCTTCCATTGTATTCTGTGGTCCACCAGACAAAACTGCAGGAATCTCGGTCATGTCGGTCAACATCTACCGCGGAGTACTGGGTTATGAGTGTTTGGGGCAGGCAATTCGTCAACATCCGGGATTCCAAGGCTATTTTTACATCAACGATGACGTCATTTTAAATTACTGGAATTTTTATGATTTCGACCGGAATCAAATCTGGCAGTCGCCAAATGTTTTTAGCTCCACTCCAATGTATGGGGAAATTGAAGATCCATGGTATTGGTGGCGATCACCTTATGGGGTGTCCAACTGCCGACAGGCCTACGAACACTTAACGAACATTAGCCTCGGACACCAAGACTTTAGTCTACTGAGAGAAAACAGCAATGGGAGCCTGCGATGCTACAGCGGTCGGTCAGATGTCTTGTATATCCCAAAAAGACATGCGCAGGCATTTTCAGTCTTATCTTTTATCTTCTATACACATAAAGTGTTTTTAGAGATCGCAGTACCAACCATGTTACGAGTATTGGAAAAAGCAACGAATATCAAATATCTGCCGGGTTATTACATACCTGGTGACGTCAGAAAAGCCGACAAACGGGTTACAGATAGCAGGTTTTTCTGGTTTATCTACCTGACTAAGAAAGATAACTGGTTTATTCATCCATTTAAACTGCATCACGAGAAACTGGACAGGAATTTTAACTTTGTAATGTTAAAGTACTTTTTGATTAAAAAAACACGAGAATTGACCACGTGTGCTTGGCGTAAGAATAACATCCCTGATTCAAGTCACTCGAGAAGTAATCAGAGTACAATAAATGGTTCTTGATGTGGAAGAATTAGAGGTTAGACAAGAGACGCACAATACCCAATGAAGTTCAAACTCATTTTTAAAAAATTAGAAAGAATAATGGAGACTGCAATAACAAGAGATGAGACAAGAGACGCACGTTACCCAATGAAGTTCAAACTTATCACAAAAATAGATTAGACTAAATAAAAATAACTTTTGGCGTATTAAATCTCGCACTGATGTCATTCATTATAGACTAGTTTACGCATGTTGTGGTGATACTAACCTCTTTATCTACCTCCACAATCTCGTACCCAGAGCTCTTATATCTTACTGTCGAGCATGCGCAGTAAAAAATAATGGCTCTAGGTACGAGGAGATTGCTAGCTCCCCACTGATGCCATCCGTTATAGATCAGTTTGCGCATGTGGTAGTGTCACTAAACTCTTTATCTACCTACCTTTTCTTTAGATCCTACCACACGTTCTCTTGCACAACACCGTCCTGTTTTCAGCTTTCACCCTGTTTGTCGCGGCCAACCTCTTTTCTTTTCCTGTTTCTTCCTTCTCTCTCTCTTTAAAACAAGCTCTTAAAATCTATATGGTGGCATTATCTACACCAGGAATAACAATTTCTACAGTAACAATATGATATAGTAGTCTCAAGTTAAATGAAACATTTCTGCGACAGGAAATGAAACCGTTCCTTTTTTTTTCATTGTCTTGCAACTTTATTATCATCGTGATTTTTTGGTGATCAAAAATATCTATAAAATATAAATTTTCGTAGTGAGTCTAGATCATTTTACGAGTTAACAATTTAGATAATCATTTTGAGTATCCTTCATACTGTGTTAAAGATGTGATCTAAAATTACTAAGGCTTTGGTTAACCACATGCAATGTCAACCTAACATCAATTCTATCTTATCTTATCTTATCTTATCTTATCTTATCTTATCTTATCTTATCTTATCTTATCTTATCTAAGTCGGGGATGGCTCACAGATCACGCCCTGAAACAGTCCCTGGGCTGTTAAACGTCAAGGCACGGCTATGTCACAGATCGAACCCTGAAACAACCTCTGAGCTGATCAAAGTCACAGATCAATATGGAATTGCGCACGATTTCAAACGCGACTCGTGGAATTAGCCATTGATCCTGATGATAGCTATCGTTATTTGTTCCATATCTTATTTTATTACTCTCTTTTTCCAATATTCCTTTTCCCGTACTATTCAGTTCAGTTCTATTCTTGTTATATAAACTTCAGCCAACATCTTCGTTGAAACTTCCGAGTGTTTATCGATTGGACGAAGTATTACCGAGTGGACAACAATTGCTCTACTGATTCTCATCTTCGTTGCCACTTCCGAGTGTTCATCGATTGAACTAAGTATTACCGAGTGGACAACAATTGCTCTATTGATTCTCATCTTCATTGCCACTTCCGAGTGTTCATCGATTAAACTAAGTATTACCGAGTGCACAACGATTGCTCTATTGATTCTCTATCTCACAACATATCAGAATCCATGTAGACCTTAGAGGGCGAATCGCGCTCTTCAACAATACGAATTTTTCCATCGTAATAATCGCCATTGTATACGGGAGATGAGGGAGGTGGAAGGTCCTTCTTCTCGGCAAACGTGGACGAGTTCCCGTACCGGTATGGTCCGGGGCTCTCGTATGGAGGTGATTGGGCATAAGGGGTGCTGTGGTATTTGGCTTCTTCTTTGGATGTAGTAGTAGACTCCTTGGGTTGAGGCTTGCGGTAGCTTGCCGAGGTCGATGTTGGTGTGTTTTCGTAACTTCGTGCATATAAAACGATTATGAAAATAATAACGAGGATGAAGAATAACCCAAGGAAGAAGGATACTACTATCAGTGCGATGGTCAAATCATCTGGAGAAAAAACATAAACGCAATGAATTAAATATTTAGCAAATAGTCCTCGAGTCTGAATGGGTTGAGTCACTCAAGGCCTTATTGTCTATTGACTCATAGACCATGAGGGCGAGAGGACTAATTGTTTAGTCAAAACCAACTAGAGAGAAGACATCTTGGTGCGACGTCACAGCCTCCATTTTGTTTGAATTTGTATTTGGTACTGGTGTCAATCAAGATGGCGGCTATGACGTTACATGCTGTTACTGGAGTCCTAAGCTACCAAAGACTTATTGCAGCATAATCGCAATGCGGCTCAACTTGACCAGAAAACCCAGCCCACATAAAGACGTGTTGTTGCAAGGGGTCTATAGAGCTTCTAAAAAAACCAGCCCACATGTAAAGACGTCTTGTTACAAGGGGTCTATAGAGCTTCTAAAAAAACCAGCCCACATGTAAAGACGTCTTGTTGCAAGGGGTCTAATAGAGCTTCTAAAAAAAACCAGCCCACATGTAAAGACGTCTTGTTACAAGGGGTCTATAGAGCTTCTAAAAAACAGCCCACATGTAAAGACGTCTTGTTACAAGGGGTCTATAGAGCTTCTAAAATACAGCCCACATGTAAAGACGTCTTGTTACAAGGGGTCTATAGAGCTTCTAAAAAAACCAGCCCACATGTAAAGACGTCTTGTTGCAAGGGATCCATGGAGCTTCTAAAAAAACAACCCACATACCGTAGTCATCATTAGGACTTGTCGTTGGAGCTGGTGTTGTTGCCTCGGCCATTCCATTCTTCGGCATGAACTCATTCCAGAAATTCATTTTTTGCACCCGTAACTTTGAAGCAGGTGCGGGAAAGCCCTTTAACACCTGATACTGTTGGTCTGCGATAGTGTAGCGTGGCCATGCTTGCTGGGTGGGGAAGTTGGGTGTCCTTTAGAAAACATTAATGTCATCTGTTAGCGATTATGACGCGAAATAGTAACCATAGTTACCACTATATAGAGATTTTGCAAACATTAGCGTTATAGACAACATACCCAGATTTGATAAAGTTCATCCAAGGTTCCATCATCGTTACAGTAAATCCTGATACAACTGACGTGGGTTTTGGGAAAATGTGCCTCAGATCAGCCCTGTGGGCGACGTTCATCCATGTGGGATTGGGTTTACCATTGACGTCATTATCCTCTCGATACTCTGTCTAGAGATGGGCTATTTTTAGAAACCGGATGCATTTGAAATTTTTTCTTGCCCTACTCCCGTGCGTCATCAACCTTGCGCGCGCACGCTATTTCCGTCTATCGTTTTGATTGTGTTTTTAACACTAAAAACGAAACGGAAAGAGCGCCACGCGACGTATTTGACTATTAAATACTAACTACTAGTATAAGTGTTTCACGGTCTGATTAAAATCACTCAACTTTAAGCGAACGTTAGCGAACATGGTGCACTCAAGCTAGACCACAACGCATCTTGTTTATGGAACTCAGAAAATACCTGAGATGTGCGACCGTTTTTTCCAACATAATTGTTTGCGCAGAGCCTGAGAACTAATCTCTGCCCCAGGGTCCGTGGTTTGTAGAGAGAATGGAGAGAGTGGGTAAGAGGCGTTTATCCCTTATACCATACCTCATAGAAAAACACAGGGATCTTCTTTGCAAAAGCATTAGCAGAATGTATAGCAGGAGCTCTGTATATAGAGTCAGTCAGCAAATCGAGATACTGCCTTCTCGTCATATTGACGTCATTAGGTTTTGACCAATCGGTGTATTGGAAGGCTATGATTGGCGGGACTTTGTTATCTTGGTTACGGATCCATGTTTTGTTGCCAATGACTTGTTCAAATACTTCTCTTGTTAAACCTTTGGTAACATCGACCCCGCTATTCACACCTAGATTTCAAAACGAAACGAATAATAATTTTAAAATATCTGCCGCCTTGATCAATAGCAAATTCTGACATACAAGAAGATGCACGTTTGTGAAAATCCAAAAACTTAGCCTATATGTTGGGATAACCCATAAGAACCACCATGTTACAAAAAAAATGCTGCCCAAAACATCTTTAAGTAGTGCATGTTATATCGGATGTTTTCGCCATAGCCCTTTTCTAAGTTTGATAAACATGATGTATTGTGGTCTAGCATGGATATAAACAACAGCATATAAGGCATGATGAAATAATGATTTTTGTACCATAATGCATCATGTTCGCTCTTTCAGTAAGGTCTATCTCTCTATTTTTAAAAGATTCCTTGGTTCTAATAAACGGAATAAAAGAAAGGATTCTGGTAGTGGTAGCACACTATAACTATGCAAACCAAAGCCCATCAGAAAACCACTGAGTTCTTGGCATTTTGAATAGTAATAGAGGTTTGGCACCATTACTTGCTTGGACTGACTGTGGTTAAATGGCAAAACAATAAAATTCCTTTGCTCTTGGGAATTGAATTCTTTCTCGTGTAAAACGATTGTATTATTCCTGCCATCTAACATGGCTGCCGTCACGTGATGGTGGAAAACCTCTATGGGAGAATATTAGTCTCACCGGGAATATCGTAAAGAAAGTCACTTCCATCATCGTTAGCAACACCAGTAAGAACACTGGACCCGTTAAACTTTCCTTGGTCTAAAAGTATTGGCGGGGAATCTGAAAAGAAGACCACACAGTTATCAATGAACAAGTATTCGAGGTAAAGGAATGAATCTCAATGGACTATGAGTATAATCAAGCTAGGGAGAATCTTGATACCCCATTCACACCTAAACGTGTTTAGTTAAACTATGTTTTCATTAGGAAAAAAATTGAGAAACTAGAAACCTACAATATAATGAAACTTTCTAAAATATTGTCAGAGAAAGACGAAGGATAGTTTACATGCATTATTTTACCAAAGATTGTGCAGTGTTCGTAGATAGTTTTCCAAACCTGTTTAGTTAAACCACTTTAAAACATGTTTAAGCCTTGGTGTGAATGAGGTATTGGAGCCGGAATTTGTTATCTCGTTAGCAGAATATAGGACAGTCAATGATTAGCGTGCTTCCGTTAGTTTTTGGGTGTACGCGAGATGTTGCTAAGCACGAAGGAAGTGTAAGAGTCGCAGGAAGCAAAGCTGGAACTCGGAAAAGCACAGAGGGGAAGAAACAGGCAGCTCTACTCATAAACGACTCCGAGTCTAGGAATCGAACTCGGGTCTCACAATCGCTCTCACCACTACGCCACCACCCGTGCTTCCACGGCAAATCGTACGCTTCCGTCCGCGCGGGATACCAAGAACGACTGTTATCGACGACACTTTTAAAAAACTCCAGAAGTTGCTTGTTTCGTTATTCTAATTTCTGCTTTTGTTTACCGACCTCAGAAGTGAGTCTAAGCCCGCATACACTGGAGTTTCAAGAGTAGTTAATATAATGCCATTAGTTCTGCTTACCTGGTAAGACATCTCCATCCACAACAGGTGCCCACTGTGCGAGTAGAGCAGATGGATGCGTCTTGTTTTGCGCTTCGATAAACTGTGCTGGGGATTTCCTTTTCAAGCAGTCCTTGAAGTCGCTGCTTGGGTGAGGGCAGCGGAGAAGGCCTCCAAAATACCTGACAAAAAAGCAGCAATTGGGAATCATGATATCAGAGGTAAAACTGTGAAGACAAGCGCATTGCGGTGAATAGAGAAAGCAGTGATGAATAACTGAAAAACTTTGCTTTGCTTTGCTTTCTCTCTCCTTTTTTCTTGGCCTTCTTCTATCCCAATTTCGCTTTAAAAAATTATTCTACGGTCAGTCGACTAAACTCAAAGTCATATCGTAGTCTTCATAATAGTCTAAATATGGCCGTATATGCAAAGTTTGAAAAAATATGCATGGTTAAATGCCTTTCCTTCTCCGCACAACAAAATACAATCCAAAGACAGGTATAACAGAATCACGCAGGCAATAATGGCGTCGAGACTTAGGGAAGGAAGAGAGAGGAAAAAGAAATGGTAGTTTTGGGAAGTGGGGGGGGGGGAGAGTAAAAGGCGCACTATCGTCTTCCTGGGAGAGCCGCCCAACGTCTATGTTGAAACAATCCATTGCCCAATAGGAATACTAGAATTATAATACCATTTCTGACGCAGTCTCCTACGCAGCTATTAAGTATTTAGGAGAGTAAGCGTTGCGTGACGGCACTAATGGTTGATGGTGGTATCCATATTCATGTGTCTTCTCATGTGCAACCGAGCGCAACCGTTACACAAAGAAATGATACTCTATGGAATGACACGTGGTCTGAAATGGGAAAACATTACGCCCGAGCCGAGGAGGTCTATTCCTAACGCTGAACAAGTTCAATACTCATTTCTTACCGAGCCCTAAGATCAGCCTCTTCTTGCTCCAAGTATGAATACAGACCCCCAGCAGAGCCACTCATCATCAATACTCTTTCATACAGTTCATTAGCATATGGTGACATCATCAGTACTCCTACAAGACGTGCACCCGCTGACCATCCTCCTAGGGTCACGTTCTTTGGGTCGCCACCAAAACTGGAGAAAAAATACGTAACAGTTTTTAACAGTGTTAATCTATGCCAGTATGCCAGTATGCCATCTATACATGCATCGAGAGTTCTGCGCTACTGCTTCAAGCGCATGCTCAAGGGGTCAAAAAGTGGGATCATGGGTTGCAAAAAGTTATATTTGACAGTCACAGTTTCCTGCGCCATCTTGAAAGGTAGCCGTGCATGCCTTTGCATCGAAGGAGACGAACGGTGAGCTTGCAATGATAGAGACCTTTTTTAACACCTTGGACAATTATTCACAAGTCCCTATCATTGCAAGCTCACCGTTCGTCTCGACTATTAGCTTAACGCTACTTACTCTTGAATATTCAATGAAAATTGTGCTTGATAAGAAAAATGCGATTAAAATATAGCAATGTTTACAACCCATGATCTTTTTGACCCCTTGAGCATGCGCTTAGAGCAGTAGCGCCAAACTCTCGATGCATGTACAACGCTTTTGACAAAGAATGTGGACTATATCCAATGAATAAAACAGGCAATCAAGCCTTAGCACGTACGAACCGCATAAGCTAAAACGAAACATTTTATCAAACGATGAAACAGACTTGGTTTGATCTAAGGGAGCGAGCGATCATTATTTATTGCTGTATTATTTAGATTTTTAAAACGAAGTCACTAAACCAGTGCAATATATATTAGACTAATACACATTAGTAGGCCCTAATTTCATTGTTTTCTTTTGTGTCTATTTGACTATTAAACGTTGACTAGTATTTTTATTTGACGGGTTAAATGCCTCCACTCTGTGAGTGGTCCTCCCCCCCTCCTTAGTTGATAAATTTTGACTAACTCAGCACATCTAGCCCGTAAATGGAATTTGGCCGGTGAATTTGTTTTTGCTCAGCTTTACTCGAACTTATACTGTGTACTTTGGCAGCTACCAGAGCGTCACGTCTATTAAATATTGACATTTCTTGTTAGAGTTTGCATAATGAGTCCATCAGTTCTCGATATGTCATCCAATTGTCAAATAAAGCTTTTCTTTTGGTTGGCAAGTGATCTAAGTCCAATAAATAAAATTTACAGTTCTTCAGCGTTTAAACTGATAATAATAATATAGCGGTTTTTATTACGCATACATGAACATCTGTGCGGTAACAATAACTGAGAAAACCAAACAAATATTAAAAAGGTCGAAAAGAGCATATGTTCTATGGAAAATAGTTATTAAGAAGAAAGAATTTTTGGTTCAAAAATAAGAACTAATGTTTGGAAATTTTCAGATATTAAAGACACAAGTTAATTGGCTTCACTGATTTATACTTTTTTGGGAGGAAGCGAGGGTCTGGATTTGCCGAGCGCGTCAATCTCTAGATGCCTGTACGCAAATTGCTCTCGAACTTGTGCAGTGCACTTTGTACATGATGTTGTTGTAGCCATTAGTAGTATTGTCTATAAACAAAACGTGTGGGTGGAAAAAAAAAATGCGGCTGAAAGCCAAAACAGAACCAGGAGAAGAGAAAGGTTCGATATGATTGTTGATTCTTGATATGATGTTTATTCAAAAAATATACCTTGGATTAGGGATTAGGTGTCGTGACTCCCGTTGCAACATTACTTAACGGTATGCATTAATTAAAGACTGTATTACACCCTTACATCACACCATAAACTCACAGCACAGGGAAGTACACGACGACAAAATCACGGTACAGCACAATACGTACGGTACAGCACATTGCGGTACAGCACATTACGGCACAGCACATTACGGTACAGCACAAAATGGCACAGCAAATTACGATACAGCACATTACGGTACAGCAAAGCACACAACAACACACTACGGTACAGCAAAGTACAACGCAGCACAATAGAACAAACCACAGCATAGCATATACGTGGTCATAACACAACACAGCATAGTACGGCATATCATCAAGGCACAGCATAACAAGCGACAATGCACGGTCCACAAGGCACGGCACAACACACCACGGCACGGCACAACACACCACAACACACGGTACACTAGACTAGACAGCCTTTGAAAAAAAGAATCATAAAATCCCTCGCCAAGTTATCATATCTAATTTCATTTTGTGAATACAATTAAGATATTGAATTTCCGCGACAATGAAAAAATTAAAATATTCGGAAAACCGTTATAAAAAAATTAGTTAGGGGTCGCTGAATAGAACAACTAACCATAACATGTTTACTTACAGGTTTAAAAAATGATGTAAAAAACACATTTGAGTTGAATAAAATAGAAAAATATAGATGGATTTAAATATAAAAGCGACAGTGCTTTATTATTCTGTTAAATTTCCTTCC
Organism: Actinia tenebrosa; assembly: GCF_029948245.1. Classification (NCBI taxonomy): domain Eukaryota; kingdom Metazoa; phylum Cnidaria; class Anthozoa; order Actiniaria; family Actiniidae; genus Actinia; species Actinia tenebrosa. Next base: position 23,374,729 of record NW_028292569.1, on the reverse strand, counting down.
TCAGGCGAACTCGCCACTAGTTCTCTTAAGAAAAACTAATTAACCCTGGGGATAACTACGACACTACAACGTACCAATGGCAAACATTGCCACCTTATGAATAATATAGAAAACAGATGTTCTGGTTTATTTTAGTCGAAAATCAGCTTTATACCAGATAAAAGATATCAAGTACACTTTAAGCTCGCGTAGAATTTCAAGTGTGTAAACATATACATAGGTACACCGTCTTTCCAATAAGCCATTCTCTCTTTCCAATTAAGTGGTATTTTTCCCCGAATTGTACATGTTCTGGAAAAAGAAAACTTGGAGCACAAAAAAAATCAAATCTTAGGCGTCGTTTCTTATACTGATTGATTAAGATTCAAAATCAAACCCAGAATTGACAAAGAGTGACTAATTTTAATATTTTATGAAGATGACTTCATTATGCGTTTTTTCCGATGAATGGGTAAAATTGTGTATTTTTAGAACATTCTCATTTAGTCCAAGAAAAATTATATTTATTTTATTTTTATTTTATTTCATTGAAATTCTCTTTTTATCGAATATATCTTTAATGTGGAATTGTTAGAATCCGAATAAAGTGACTATATGAATACCAGCTTGTAGTATTCACTTTAATAGTATACAGTTATTGTTATTGTTGTGAAAATCGCTTAACCGAACGCGCGACAAGATGATGGAAAATCTCTTGTGTTCTCACTTGAGGAACTGAGATTATGAAAAATATGCAAAACATGGTTATATTTACAATGATTGTGCTCGAATTGCGAAAAATACCTAGCCGTTAAACGCCAAATGAAGACTATTTTACAGTGTTAAAGAAATACCGACTGTATTATTTATATTGGTAAATGAAACTTTGAATAAGGCATACATGAAGTGACCGAAAAATACCTGCCCGATTCCCGCCACAACGCGCAACGTATAAGATATAAACAAGGTTAATACTACAACCAAGATATACTTCAAATATACAAACTAACCTTTTAATGTTACTTTGAACCCATCGGAGCGCTTCAATTACGTCTAGGAGAGCATAGTTTCCAGAAAGACCTTCTTCTTTAAGACTAAGAAAACCCAGTGCACCTAGTCGATAGTTGACAGTAACTACTATAATGTTTCCCCGAGTCGCTATCGTACTGGGGTCCGTAATGGCGCTCGTACCAAAAATAAACCCTCCTCCGTGTAGCCAAACCAACACAGGGTTCGTAGCAGACTTTTCTTGAAAGGCTGTCGTGTTTGGCGCGAAAACATTCAAGTTCAAGCAGTCTTCACTCGTGTCTTTTGGCGATACCTTGTAAGGTGGAACATTCTCCAGCTGCGGACAAGATTTGCCGTATTTTGTAGCTTCAAGGGTCACGTTCCAAATATTTGGTGGTTTTGGCCGCTCAAACCTACCAGCATTCGCGTAAGGTATTCCTAGGAACTGAACGACTGGTTTTCCAGTAGGTAGATTGATAGTTTTACCTCTCACCACTCCACAAGTTGTGTTCACTTCACCTTGTCTAAGGTTGGTCGCTTCAGAGTGAATGCTTGACTTCATTATCGAAAACAGAACACTAACCAACACATACGACATCAATGTAGACCTTAAAATCGAATAGTACATGTTTTTGACCTCACATCAATGTTTTCCAGACGTTTTTGTAGTAGATTTAACAATAGTGTTTTCTCGATTCCCCGAGACCTCAAATCGAACGTTCGTATAGTGTCCTACGGCGATATAGTTTCCGCCTTTTCTTGCAAAAGCAAATCGCCTGTTTATTCCGATAAAAATAGTTCACTGGAAGCCCTAGTACAAAGAGTCGTTCCCAAGCGTTTTTATGCGCCAATGAATACGAACAAAAGAATTTAAATAAATATTTTTAAAAGTTAACCACAGCAAACAAACTAAACTTTTTTGTGTTTTTTTCGGCCAAGGCTTCGCAAAATCCGTATTTTTTGCCAGAAATACTCGTAAACACGAGAACCAGGAAGTTGAGCCCAGATTTTACTGGTTGTTTAACAGCTCTACTCGAGAGACCGCGGTGGTATTAAAACTGCGTCGGTTTAGTGTTTTTGAATGTTATGAATGTGACATGAGTCATCTCATACTCATAGATTAGTGCCCGGTGACGTCAGTATTTGTTCAGTTATACGAAACGCGCATCTATATCTAACGTCTTTTTCTACACCAACGGGCCGCATATTTTGTCTAATGCAGAAGTTATCCGGTTAGTTTTGTTCGGCTGGAAATTGTTAGACTGATACGTAGTTACGCTCAAATTATTAAGATAGTTGGAAGATAAAGTGAAATCAAGAAATCGAAAATTTGTCAGATTCTTTGGTGTATCTTTGGTTGCTATGGTGACTACCACTTGTGGGCAAACAAATCGAGACATGACAAAAGGTTAACGACTTCACAGACTCACTGAATAAGCTACGGAAAAAAAACAGCGGAGTGAAGTTTGTGAACAGTTTTTTTCCCCCCCTTTTTTTTTTTTTTTTTTTTTTCACTTTGGTTTTTTTCTACCTTTTAAGTTCTTCTGTCTAAATTTGGTAGCTCTAATTTATCTGCGATGCGTAATTGGGTTTTCTTTGCAAAGACCTGGTCTAGGGGAGAATTCAATGTTAAAAGAATTGCGACGATTTTCCAAATTTGGGCGGAAAAAAAGATTGAAGATTTGCCATCCATGTTCCATTTCTAGTTCCGAGTGGGCCAGACTGGAAAAAAAGCCTTGCTTTATCTGTTTACCCAACAGTTGGAGAAGATTTTTGAAACCTATGAAGTAACTTGGGAACCCTCTCATCAAAAGGAACGTGTTTACAATAAATGTTTTTACTGATTTTGATTACCTTCATAAATGGTTTTCCAGTTCTCTTCTTGATTATAATAGCCAATAATTTTCCATATCAAACACTTGGATAAAGAAGCAGTTCGCCGAACGTTCGGACAAGTTCTTCATGAGCATCTGAAAAAAGATAAAACTGGAATTGAAACGCCCCGCCTATAGTAAGGTATTTCTTTGAAGGGTACTGAATCGATGGCTCTGGGTACTGGGTGGGGATGGGAATAAAGGAATAGCCCGTTTCCGGGGCTGATACGCCTTTAGATCCACAAATACGATCCAAAAAACATGTAAAATTCAAAATAAACAAGAGATTCAACAATATGGTAATGAAGGATAAACATGACATCTTCGAGTGTAGTCAAGAGCACGTAGACGCATTTAATATAAATGTGCAAAAAAAGTAGAATTGAAATACCATGCCGACAACTAAACGAGCTAAGGAAAATGTAAAAAACAAGATATATCAAGAACTGAGGAGATAAGGTAAAATGATGAACATGACATCTTCGAGTGTGGTCAAGGGCCACTAAAACTCATATATGCGTATCTCAATACAATCTTTGGAACATATAGATCATCCAGGTAATGAACTTGTAATTTGTCCAACTTTGGATGACATGTTTGACATGAAAGAAGGATGTTTAGTGTCAAATAAAGTTTACAGAAATGTTATTTTGCAAAATAAAGAAACTATATATCAGCCAGAGGACCTAACCAATCGGCGGACACGAATTTTCACAGTTCAAGATTTCATTGTCTTTTTTTTTTTTATCGCGATAAACTGCTCAAAAACTGAGCTTAGGCTCATCATTCTCTTCTCTGGAGTATCATTTCTTTGTTTAACAGTTGCTTATGAGAAGGCACACGAATGTGGATACGACTCAAAAAAAGAAATGATACTCAGGAGAAGGACACGTGCTTTCAAATGGGATAACATTACACCCAAGGTAAAGAGGCCTGCCGATGAGGTTGTACATGAGAAGACACATGAATATGGATACAACTCAAACGAAAAATCTTATTCTCAAAGGAATTAGTGAGACATGTGCTTAAATGGAAAAAAGACATGTATTATTAATAAGATAAGATATATAACATCCATCGCACATATTGTGAATGGAAAAGTAGAAAGAAATAGTAGATGGAAAAAATAAAAGGAAAAAAATAGAAGGAAAAAATAAACTTGAAAAATAGAAGGAAAAAAATAACTTGAAAAATAGAAGGGAAAAAATTCCGAAAAATCTACGGAAAAGGGAAAGAAAGGAAAATAGAGAAATAAAAAGATTAAAATATATAACAATCAGAAAATAGGAAAACATATCTTCCAATATTATATAATAATTAGAAAGAGAAGACTGACTACTTAAGTACAATTTTCTGGTTATACTCTATTAATATCCTTTAAATATATATTTTATCGAGAAGGCAATATTTTCTTTTCCTTATCGACTTTGACCGAGAAGCAGTTCTGATTTTAGACAACATCCGTTGGTCAAACACACCTGACTAGCCTGCTCTTGCGTCTTTCGACTACATTTGAACGACACCTTGTGGAAACATCATAATTTACATTTATCAGTTATTAATACTGACTCGGGTACAGCTAACGAACTCAGTGAAGAACTTAAGCTGGATATCGTTTCTTTTGAATGAGTGAAGTTGGTTTCTGCCTTTAATTAAACAGCTAATGGAGAACTCGTTAGTATTGATCAAAAATTGATATTAAAGGAGAAGAAAGAGAGAAAAATTAGGAAAAAGAGAGAGAGAGAGAGGAGACAGAGAGAGAGAGAGAGAAAGAAGGAGACAGACAGACAGACAGTCAAAGACGCAGAAAGAAAGAATGAGAGAGAAAAAATAAATAAACAAAGAAAGAATTCGATACATTTTTTTTTTCTTGTGTGCTAAAATTGTTTACTTCTGGACTAAAATCTTCCTATCAGCCTGCAAAATTCAAATTACATAAAATAGAATACTAATAAAGTTTCTTCCGAGTTTAAATCTAGACAAGTTTATTATAGCCATGGGGTTCTCCATGCTCATTGTAGTCTTTTAAAACAAAAATGTGATTGAAAAACACGACAAATATTTACATAAGACAATATTTATGAAGTCATTTACGAATTGCAATAAAAATGGCTCAAACAAGATCAATTGCTTGCTCTCGACTTCAGACAAAGCAGGTTATTACACTTAACTGATGTCTAATGACTGGAATTGCACAAAAAATAAGCTTGAATTTGAAGAGTAGGGCTAACTATGTCGAAAGGGTCGAACTTAAATTTTTTTTTCTCGAAAAATACAAATTCAAAAAAGGAAAATACTGGAAGAAAATTTTAAATAGATTTTAGTTTCAACTATCATTTTTTGTTTTTTTCCCCTTAATTGACGCAACCAAATTATTGTTTATATTCTCATTTTCTCAAAAGGTTCGACCCTAATTTTTTTTTCAAAAAATATTACAAATTTAAAAAAGGAAAATAGTGAGAAAATTTTTAATATGTCTTCAGTTTCATTTTTTGTTTTTTCTTTGATTAACACAACCAAATTACTGTTTGTCTTCTCATTTTGTGGTAATCCACATAAATTTTCTATTTGAATAAACCTTCTTATTTTTATTGTTTATTCAAGGGAAAAAAACCTTTTGGCTCTTGTGGGACGAAAATAACGATTCTTTGCTGTCGTCTTTTCCTCCTACGCTTCGCTTTGAAATGAGAAACGAGGTTTTTCTGCCAGCTTTTTACGAGGTTTAAATGACTTACTTATTCTAATAAAAGAGAGACATTCAATCTACCATCTTTCGGCCTTTTACAGCTACACTCACATTGCGGGAATCAAATTCTATTGAATTCGACAGAATATTGAGACGGTGTAGTCTATTGTAATTCAAAGGGAATAATAAGGGCTATTTAATGTGTAAACTTCAAAATTTCATCCAATGAGCCTTGCTCGTAATCGTCGCGGAAATGAGCGTTCCTCTCAATGGAGCATATATATATATATATATATATATAGAAAGCTGTTAGTCGGCCGTAGAGTACGACCAATGAATTAAGAGCGATATCTCGTTTCGAATCTGATCAGATCCTCTTTTTCCTTGTCGGTCCTTTGAATGGAAATTAGTATCTGATAGCAAGATAAATGAGAGAGGGACTAACTAACATTACTATCTTTTGACGTAAAGCAATCAGGAGCGACCCAAGGAAGGGAGGAATAGGATCTACGCGCTACAAATATTGGTCTATTGTTTTATAGAAGCCGAGTTTTTTTTCTCTCTCTCTAAAAAACCCACTAAATCGTCGTTGCTTTTGTCTTCTTGTAGACGGGAACAGCCACATCTTGAACCGCACACGTTTCGCCGAAAAAGCTCGAGTAGTTTAACTTTTTTTCGAAGCTGCAATGTTCCTATCATTCACGTTGCTTTTTATTATAATTTCCTTTTCAAAGCAAGAAAAATTGTCGAAAGTGGTGGAGACTACAAGCGGCCCTGTACGTGGACACGGCGTCTCAATTCCTAAGAATAAGACTGTTTATCAGTATCTAGGAATCCCTTATGCCAAACCTCGTCGTTTTGAATACCCAACACAGGAAAACTGGACTGAAATCTTAAACGCCAATCAGTATGGAAAGCCTTGCCCACAGGCGAGTTCTCCTTATGGAATACAACGTCTTGAAGAAGCGAGCGAAGACTGTCTTAACCTAAATATTTTTGTCCCTGATTCTAAGGGAAAAAACTTGACTGTAATAGTGTATATTGGAGGGCTGTTGTACAGTTTTGGGAAAGCAAATGGAACGAGTTTTGATCCTTTGGCCGTTGCCTCGAAGGGAGAGGTGATTGTTGTATCTCTGAATTATCGTCTTGGAATCTTGGGTTTTTTTAGCGCAGGGGTTGAAGTTATTAAGGGCAATTATGGACTTGCAGATCAAATTGAAGCTTTGAACTGGTTACAAAGAAATATTCAAAGGTAAGATTAATTGAAGTGTGTGGGGATATATTTAGATAATCGGGAAATAAAGGCGTTAAAGAGTGGAATTATAAAAAGTGGAAGGTTGAGTACAAAAAATATGAATGAATGAATGAATGAATGAATAAATAGTGGAAACGAATGGAATGTTTGGCTTGTTGATTAAACGAACGTCTAAATGATTAAGAGTGGCTTGCATTCTTATGAATAAAAGAGCAGACGATGAAAGAATAAATGAGTTAATGGGAAGGTGAATGAAAGAAAGAAAGAACGAATGAATGTATGAATGAAACGAATAAATAAACGGAATGAATGAACGCCGGGTGGACGGGTGGACGGACGAATGCATGGATGGATGAATGGACGGGTGGACGGGTGGACGGACGGATGCATGGATGGATGAATGGACGGGTGGACGGGTGGACGGGTGGACGGGTGGACGGGTGGACGGGTGGATGGGTGGATGGATGGATGGATGGATGGATGGATGGATGGATGGATGGATGGATGGATGGATGGATGGATGGATGGAATAACATGGATAGATGAAATGGTTGGGATAGATGAAAGAATGGAAACTAGTATAAATAGACGAACAAAGGAGAGAACGGTTAAGGAATATAATTATCGAGAAGGTACAAGGACAAATGTAAGGCCGGTAATAAAGAAAACTAAAGAAAAAATATCGCATTCTTGGTCTTTTTTTTAATTGGAATTACTAAGAAAAGATCAAAAATGAAAAGAGTGTCTGTGTCTTTTGTCAGTAATTTACATAACACGAAAACAGCGTCACTTAAGAACAAACATCCGTCACGTGTTATATACTTGTGTTATACAGTTCTAGACGTTTGCTGGTTTTTTCCCTTTCATTTCACACAAATTTTGACAATTGTTCTACCGTATAACGCTTGTATTTTGCGGTATACTTAGAGACAAGCGTTTTGATGAAACAACGGGCAGAAAAAAGAAAGACATTTAAACATCAGTTATTTTGTAATGTCAATTTTTTATAAGTATTTTATAGGCATGAGAGATAATTGTGCGTCTTCTTAACATGATTAGAAGATGTTAAACGTAGATTACGTTACACAAAGGGATTCAGTGAAACGCTGAACTAAAAAATCACGGATAAAAGAATAATAAATTCTAAATTACAAAGAAATTCATTCATTTTTTCAACGAATTTAATTTGAATTAAACAAAGAGAAAAGTAAAAAAGTAAGTACATAACAAGTACATATTATGAACTGAAATCAAGCGGCTTGGTGTCAGAATGGAATAGAATTTCAAAAAATAGCAAAATAATTATAAAACATTTATTATAAATAATTTCAAAAATATTTGAATAGATAGAAGAAAAAGAAAAAGGGAAAAGAAAAGAATGAACCAAGAATTTAATCTCAGAAAAATGAAAAACAGCAGAAATATGAAAGACAAATCTGATTTTTTTAAAATATGGATCGGTTTTCTCGGAGGAGGCGTGTTCACGTCGGCATGCGCAGACTCTCGTGACAGAATGCAATCATTAAATGGCTTCCACCACTCTGGACCAATCAGAATGTACTAAAATAATCACAGCACAGCATGTGATTACGGAAGCCATTTGGTAGTCAAGTGAAAGACCAACGCACGTTTCGTACCGGGATTCCTCTTATTTCCCATTTTCATAACAAAAACATTGCCATTAAATTGTTTTGAAATACTGTGAATGGACGAAAACAACTCATTTCTTTATCAAAATAATACGGATAATTAAGACCATTACACGAGGATATTCCACTGTTTGTTTGGTTATTCTGAGCTATATATGTGGATATTCAGATTGATCCATTTAGCCAACACTCAATACATTTTAGATTAGACGCTTAAAAAAGCCTCGCTTCCTGTATTAACGGCTTCAGGGACTTTTATCCTATAAAATCTTTTGGTAATTCTCAAAATACATTAGTCTGAGCTGGAAGCCATTAAGACAAGATTTATACAACGACATTTGCTGGGAAATAATAATCCATTAGGCATCATTATCTCGTAACTTGATGATAGTTTGGTATGTTTTCAATCTCAATCGCTTATTCAAATCCTCATAAGCACAAACTCTCTCTTAATGTGATTTATTGGCTCTGCCTTGTAAATGGGCACGACATTGCCGTCTGTTTTTGGTCGGTGTAAAGAGAGTTCTGAGTATGACCGAATTATTGGGGGATTAGGACAAAGAGACGGTCGATCTTACAAGAGATGAAAACCTGATAAATCGATCGCTCGTGTTAACACCAATCATCTACGAGTTCAATGGATCTTCTGTGTATCTCATCAGAGGTTTATGGAAACCTCGTAATTCCTATATTCTCCTTTATAAAATATTTGAGACATGAAATGCGCGCTACATGGTAGGCTACCGAGTTTATATCAGAAGACACAGGCACGTTCGCGCAAAATCATCCAAAATATTTTATGAAAGCAATATTAAACGGCTGCTTGTGTCTTTTGTACGGTTCGTGTTTCTAAGCATGCTTCTCTCTTTTTCTACAGCTTCCAGCGTGTTTATATCACAGTCACTGTACGGTACAGAGACATGCGCGCGCGTGTTTTATTTCTTAAATATGATCCTACTAGTTTATCGGTAATCTTACAAGAGAGTTTTTTAAGCTCCGTAAAAAAAACAATATTTTCTTATTGTAGTTGGACGGACGGTCTAAAGAGGTTTTTGAATGTCTATCTGTAGATTTTTGAGGTCGGCTTACGGAGGTTTCTAATCGCTTTAAATGACTAAGTTTAGATTTTGGAGGTCGGTAAACTGAGGTTCTTAACTTGTCAAACCAGTTTGTGAATAAGTTTATCATGATTCATATCTTTCAGTTATTTTGATCAATATAAATTACAAGGTCATAATACTCTTACGAAAGGCAGACAAGATGAATATCAATCGATAAGAAACTTCTGTTCGTGTCAGATGCTATCTATAACTGACAGCTGTCAATCAAACACAGAGAGCGGTATATTTTTAACCGCATCGTGGTAGCGGCGTCTTAGTATCTCAGACGATCGGGAATAAATATCTAAATATGGAAATCCCCTAGGCTAAAGCACCAGATATTTTGAAACCTTCGCTTCTTATGGGGGCAGTATGCGTCGTAACGCAGCTGTAAATTTTGATATGCATAAAAACAATAGAGTGGTTTTCGTACGAGTGGAAAACATACGGTACTTTACAACACGAACACGGTACCACATTGAAATGGCTTTCCATTGTCTTCCAGTAATTCAGCCAATCACAACACATAGTTACGGCTACGGTAAGATAAGGTACGGCTACAGTACGATTACGAATTTACCGTATCGTTTCCCACTCATACGAAAATAACTCTTTATCATAGTGTTATATAACAACATCTTGTGCTTACAGGTTCGGCGGTAATCCTGATGACGTCACAGTGGTCGGTCATTGGTCGGGAGCCATGAGTGTTGGTCTGTTACTTGTCTCTCCCAAGGCTCACGGTTTGTTCAATCACGTGATACTGATGAGTGGTTCTCCATTGTCTTTGACAGCCACTTTAGACCACGTGACAGCTGTAGAGCGCGCCAGGTAAATCGGGATATTGGTACTACTATTGATAAAACAATAACGTGTTTAGGAGCTGGCCAGTAATTTAGGTTAACTATTGGCAAATATCACCTTGCGGGCAGCCATGTTAGATGACAGGAACAATATACAATCGTTTTACAGGAGAAAAAATTCAATTCACGAAAATGGGATTTTATTTATCTGCCATCAAACCACAGGAAGTCCAAGCTGTATTTTCTATGAATTTATTTATTATTCTATGTATTTCTAATTGAGGGAATATGTTGTGCAAGCGCAAATGACATAACTTCCTCGTGTTCGGGTATCACCGATTGAGCGAGAAAGTTAACTAAAACAGTATTTTATCTGTGATAAGAAAGGAAAAAAATCCAGGGGAAAAAAACAAAAACTTCCAGTGTATGCTGTAGTCGTTTTTCATCCTTCATGCTGCAAATTTCAGTCACATTGTCTAGCGGAATGTCCCAAAAAATAGGTGCGCAGATGTTGCGGTCGATCCAAAAAAACCCTGCATGACAATTGACGACCTCATTCTCGACCTCGTATTGCACCAGGACACGGCACGGCACTAAATGACACTAAAGAAGAAGAGGGAAGTCCAGTGAACTAGAAATCACTTGGCCCTAATACCGCCACATCACACCTTAACTATTATTGGCTATTCCGAGCTAGAGGACAAAACTGATTAGAACTGGCATTGCAGCGCACTGATGTCGTTTTAGAGGACAAATTTCCAAAAAAGGCGTCTATTTCATCCCCTTAAACAGTCCCACAATGCACTGCAATACCAAATCGACCCAGTTTTTTCGTCATCCTCGGAATCGGGTTTATATTATAATTCTTTTATTTCAGGAAAATAAGTGAGGAACTCAAATGTACGAACCGTTCCAATCTGAAAGCATGTTTGCAATCAAAGTCTGTCGCTGACATCATCTTGGCTCAAGCAAAGATTCAAAACGTCCCAATCTTGTCACCATTTGCCCCAGTGGTGGATGGAGAAATCTTGACAGGTATGCACTGCTAAAAGAGATAGTGGTTTTCATTAACCCGTGAAGCAAAATTTACTTATTAGATGGTAATAGCCAGATTCAAATAGAAAACAAAGGAGTTAGAGCGTAATAGTACTAAATACGCTAAAATGTACTTCACAGGTTTATGAAGATCACTCTATGGTGTTTGGCTTCCGTTAATAAAAGTTATAATGCTCAGGTCAAACGTCGAACTTCACATTAGCTGAGCCTAAATGAAACAATGGAAAACAAGGCGGAGATGTCATTAGGTTCGCCTCGTCTGAAGTGAGCTAAAAGGTGTAATGTTTTCCCATTTCAGACCACGTGTCACTCTCTTGGAAATAATTTTCTTTGTTTGAATTGTGTCAATATTCATGTGCAAAGAAATGGGGAAACATTACGACAAAGACGAAAAAGTCTATTGTCTACGTATTACACATTTATCCACAATTTCCTTAAAAAAAAGATGTTTAAACTAAGAACACCTCTAAATCGGGTGCTCAGTTTTCTCCCTTCAATGTCCGTATTAGAGATGTTGGGCTGTATTTTTTGTGATTGATGGAAGCCAATAACGATAAGTATAACAGAAACTTTGAAAAAGAGGTTACTAGAGAATTCATTCATTCACTTTATTTCGTCGCAAGACTCCCCCGATGTGCTGTTCAAGAAAAGCAATCAAATCAAAGTGAAGAGTGTCATGGTAGGGATTGTTGAAGATGACGGAGCAATATTCTTATCACCTTCTTTACCAGGTATGGAATAACATTCCACATTCTCCAAACAATGAATCTTATTCTGAAGTGGTTGATTCGAAGTCTGAAGTTGGACAACATTACGCCCAAGGCAAAAGGGTCCTTTCCCATGTCTTCTGCCATATGACTCTGAAGTATCGTTTAGCTAGGTATCTCAGGGTTTATTATATTTAGGTTTCTTTATCCATAAAAAAGGCCCATTGTCAGTCCTATTTCCATAAGAATCTCAACTGAATTACCTTAGCTGGTCGTTGCTATTGATACTGGATTGTCTCTTATCTGCAGGTTTGGCTAACAACATAGGATCAGTAAGCCAAGGCATCAACCAATCTGTATTACATTACTTCATCAAGTCCAACATACTGACAAACACACCACCACCAGCAGCAAGACTCATTAGCCACAAGTACAACAACTGGAAAAACCCTGAAGACCAAATGGCAAATAAACAACAACTTATTAACGTATATACGGACGCTTCGTTCAGTGCGCCAGCGTTACGACTTGCACAGCTTGTCTCACGTCAAGGGATTCCAACATATTTCTATCACATCCAGAAGAGTGCACTGAATACCACTTTGCTACCCAGCATTCCAATGGAGAAGGGCTTTGCTTATGGTAACGATGTGCGCCTGCTGTTTGACAGCGAGTTTACTGATGAGAGCATACGCAGTGGTGGAGCAGGGGGAATTGTGGGTCAAGCATTTAGGATGTTGATGGAGTTTGCAAAGAAGGGGTAAGAATGTACTATCTTTTGAGTAGTATTACTTTATTAACTGATATTTATACCTTGGCAGACTCAGAAATCAAATCAAATGTAGTAGTATTACGCGATTCTGCAGGGAATTCAACGTGATTTCCAAGGAAAAGTCACACAATATTCAAAAGAAAGTCACGTCAGATGGAAATAGAAAAGAAATGCCTCAAATTCCATAGAGAAAATGTGACTTCTTTTTTATATTTCCATGTTAGCCTCGCATTCAAAACTATTTTAAGAAGGGTGGATTGCCACATAATTCTCAAGGCAGAGTTGCGTGATTCTAAAAATGAGGTCTCGTGCTACTCAGGTATGTCACGCAATCCGCAGCAATGTGATTCTCAAGGATGTTACGTGATGGTCTGTCATGGGGAATTGAATAAAACCATGTACTAGAGTTTACAACTTACCGTTTATAAACTTGTTGTGTTGTCGTTGTACTGTAGTAATCCAACGCCCCCAAGTAGTCATTCACCACTCAAATGGCCGACGTACGCAACTAATGACCAGTATCTCTCCATTGGGAAGTCAAATATCTCGGTACAATCAAAGTTTCTTTCCGATCGCATTGCATTCTGGAATGAACTGTTGCCTTCCATGATGTCACAGTCATTAACAAACACTCCCAAGCCACCTTTGTCTACAACCACGAGTAGACCTGACAATGGAGATGACTGCGTCCCCAAGAAAGGTAAACTGAAATTGTTAAAGAAATATAGATTAGTTACCTAGTGTAGCCTAATTGGTTAGCCAATATCCACTAGAAAACGATCCTACTTCAGGAACCTTGCTTGGAGTATTACGCGCCTTTGTTTGAAGAAGAACTTGCTTTTCTCTACTTTCACATCCCCATAATACTTTGCGTCTTTGGGGGGGGTAACCAGAGGGTAAAAACCCACTTATTATGCTGAAGGCTGATCAGACAATGTTGACAATTGTTTGGTATCCAAAAATAAAATTAAGAAGTAAAAAACAGAAAAAGATAGAAGCTTGAAGACGGTTATGGTAAATTTTAAACATTTTTTCGTAAGTCAATACATTTTTTGTAAGACCAAAACTCTTGATGATCTGTACACGGAAAAATAACTTGGAATAAACTGATAATCAGTATTGTACAGATAAAAGCAGGTATAGTATAAATTCAATTAAGAAACCTTTCAATTTGGGACAGTTTTTGATTGGTTACCCCCAAAGACGCAAGGCATTATGGGGATGTGAAAGTAGAGAATAGTAGGATTTGGAAGTTGGGATCGTAGTTTTTTTTCCTTTTTTATCGTGTCACACGCAAAAGCTTCCATACTAAAATTTTCTAACAATGTTTTTATCATAAACTCAGAGCTAAGCTTTACCTATATGTTCTCATTCATCTTTTCCCAGAAAAAACCACCAAGGCTCTGACAGCTGTGGTCGCTGTCATGGCTATTGTCATCGTTGTCATGCTGGCAATCATCGTCTACCAGACCAGAATGCTTAGCAAACGTCCAAATGCGCCACCGTCACAACCAGAGCATTAGCTATTCTGCAAAAAAGAACTAGGCCAAGTTATAAACTATACAATTTATAGTTTAGAACTGATTATTGAAATTTAGTCTAAGTGCGACCGGGCACACATGGCGGTTATCATCCGAGGTCCCGTCCATACGCATCCGAATTTTTTCAAAAGAAGCGATTTTTTTTGAAATTCGTTTACATGTGGACGGGGCGTGAATGTAACGAGTTACTACGCGTACACTGTACGACATGCCATAGTATTTATATGGCTTTCCATTCACTGTCTTTTTACTGTGACAACCTTCGAAACAACTGCAGTGTATCGTTATGGCGGCTCATATGATTTATTTTTTGAACACAAAAAGACGGAAAACACTGGATTAAGGGATATAATAGTATACAGTGAAACATAAAATTGAATGAGAACCCCCAAGATAATCCTTCTTGAGTTTGCGCGACTGTAGCCCGTCTAGCAAAAACCGCAGGAGAAGATAACGTTAACGTCAAAAAAATCACGTAAATAAATAGATTCCTTACCATGAATGTGCCATCTTGGATCCTGATTCATTGTTTATCAACCCCTCTCAGCTTTATCGTTTGGCTCCCTGTCCACACATCCGCCATCTTGTTTTCTGCGGATGCTGATGCTACACTCTCTTTGGTCTTTCAAAGTTGTTTCCAGCGAACAAACTGCTTAACGCCTAAACTATATTTCAGTAGCAATGCTACCGTACGCTTCGTATGGGTTGGCCACGAAGTAAAAGCATTGCGCGCTCTAAGGAGTATGGTATCTCTCCGGCCCTGATCGTATCCAGCAGGGATGGGTTAAAATAGCATGTAGTTAAATCTTCCCGTTAAGGAACTTAATTCTGACTAAAATTTGTAATTTCACCTTTTTATTCTCAAGCGCAATGGATAATGAGAATAAGTACATTTGCCATTTAGCACGGCGCATAAAAACTACAAGACATCTTGAATAAATTTAACCTTTTGAATTAACAAATCAGCTTATTATTTATAAAAATATAAACATGCATTTACTTCCATATCAAAAACAAATATACCATTTTTTGTGACAATTATAATTTTTTTACCTTGAGTGTTTGAACCGTAACAAATATGAACAAATATGCAGCCATTTTGAAAAATACTTTTGAATTACTCTGAACGCGCTATTCTACAGGAATGCTGCCCATCCAATGTACATTTGGGCCAGATTATTTATGTCGGTGGCTTCCTGGAAACAAAGGCAAGATTATATGGTAAAATACTGGCGTTATTCTTCTCAACTCAACCGAGATATATACTTATTTCAATAAAGTTAGTCACCTGAAAAGCTACAAAGCTGAGACCGACAAGGATTATGGGTAGATATATTTTACATGTTTCACCCGCTTGATAACTGTTGATGGACTTGAGCAGCAGTAAGGGGGACTCGCGGTCAATGTCAAAGATTTACGGGTTTTACAGGCGGTTTAAGGAAGGCGCCGGCAGCGGGAATAAGCCGCGCGATAAGTCCTTACTGCTGCTAGTTGTCGAACCGCAAACGGAGGTTAAAATATCCTTTACATATAGATGGACACCATCACAAGCATTCGAAATAAAACTGTGCGCCGACTGCGAACTCAGGTGTTGGATCGTCTGGATGCTGACTTTGCCTTCACAACATTTATGGAGGGAGATACGGACGAGACGATGACAGAAGAAAGGGCTGAAAGAATAATTAACTTAATACCCGAAGGTAACTACCGGTTGGAGCTAACGTTCATAAAGTATTTAGACGGCGAGTGGATGATAGAAAAGGGGCGCAATCCTATCAGGGCGTCTGGTAAGAAGGACCTGTTTGTCTTAAACGAAAACACACGCCCGGGAGCATTGGTAGGAATAGACATGTTGTTCTACGAGGTTGCTTACCCGGTTACCGTAGTCATTTACGGTGCGTACGAGATAAAGACGCCAGACGTTAAGAAGTTGAAACCGATGCGACATCCCGGTAACTGCGTAGGGAAGTTAGTAAGAGAGTTCTTTGAAGACTCCTCTCGGGGCGGTAAACTGACTTTAAAGAGAAGAGAAGCCATCAGGAAATGGGAAAAAGATACTAATAGGACCGGAGGGTCGATAGACAACATCAAGAAGTTAGAAACGGCGCTGGAGAGGCGAATCCATGTGAAAGATATTACCGACGGCTTCATTTACTCCGGGACGCATAAGTACGGCGGCCGTGGTGCGCCTATCGTAATTTACCAACACAACGGGCATGCGTGGCGAGAACTTAGATTCCCACGAAAAAAAGAAACCAAGGTCTACAAGGAGTCGCCACTTGCAGATTTAATCCACGAGAACTCCGTTTGGCTAATGGATTCAGAAGGAAGTCAGTTTATGACGCAAGACGGTACTCTTTACCGCCCCGAAGTTGAACACCAGCGCATCCAAAGCGCGTGCGAGACCTTAGGAGAAGACTTCTCAGACGAAGTGCTTAGCTCCCGTAGTTTGGACTTTCTGGCTGCCAAGAAAAGAAACGGCTGGAAACCCACGCCGGCAGAGTTCAAAGACGTAGCCAAAGCATGCGTAGAACACGGCCACGGAGGCCTATGGAACATGGAGTACGACGAAGACGAATACGTGTCGCTGGATATGAAACATTGCTATCCTGCCAGTTTCAAAGGCCTCGGCGATTGTAAGGAATATTACGACCGTTACGGACATCCGGACTCCCAGTTCTTCCGCGTGGCTTTAGATGGTAAGTACGATGCGCCAGCTACAGGATTCGTTAGATTGACCAGTTGGAAATTCGCAAAGAACTTGCATCCAATAATCTACGCGTGGTATGGAAAGCACTTGCAGGAGAAGGAATGGATACCCATACCGCTGTTAAAGTTCTTCGAAGAGCGTAAGCTGCTTACCTACGCGGCGCATGAAGCCATACTTTGTCATAGCGCCTTTACACAATGGCTCCCAGAGCACAACCCCACAGCGCGAATTGTTATAGGTAAATTCACACAGGGCGCTAAAGAAGGAGAAAAACATATGCAGCGACGCCTGATAACAGACGAAGGAGAGTTAAGCTTCCTTATTAAGCGCGCCCATGAACAAGGAACAATGGTGTCTGTGGAGAAATGGGACTACTTCATAGAAGGTCAGAAAGAACAGAAATGGAATGCATTGTGTTACTACCAAGACCATCGACCGCAATATTACCACCTGCGTGCGAGTATGTTAGCATATGCGCATATTAACCTTCTCGCGATGCTGCTGCGGTTCGACAAAGAGGACATCCCGCGCGTAGCCACGGATTCCCTATACGTGAAACCGCACGTCTTAGAAAAGATGCAAGAATTCTACACCGACGATGAATTAGCAGAAAGTGGCCAATGGCGCGTCAAAGACGAAGAAATAAAAGCCTGGAGAGAACGCGTAGAATATCACGGAGAAAATACTTGGGGCGTCGTAATGCCCACAATGAGGCCCATGCCAACCGTAAAGGACCCCATTTCCTACCAACGCTTCTCTTACCTTTACGGTACGGGAGGCAGCGGTAAGACTACGCGTGTGTTAGAACTCTTTCCGGCCTTAAAGGTGCTAACGCCAACGCATCGTTTGGAAAGAGAACTCTGCGAAATGGGCCACGACGCGCAGACCTACCACAGCTTCTTTCGTTGGAATGGCCAAAAGTGGGTACCAGAAGCCATCCACGACATACCTCCGGTGATACTTTGGGATGAGATTTGCACCGTACCTTTGGAAATCCTCAAAGAATTCGTAGAGTTCCTCCGTGGAAAGTGTCAAGTAATATTCGCCGGAGATCCCTGCCAGCCTCCTCCAATAGCCGGAGAGATGCCCCACGAATGGCTAAAGGGGTTCGTAGACCATGCGGAGGAAATTAACACCGACTACCGCAGCAAGGATCAAGTAAGAAACCTGAAAGCGGAATTAAGGGGCCTTAGTGACGCCGACCAATGCAAGACGCTGCGCAAACGCGTACGAGCGAAGAAATACGAAGACTTCCTTTACACGTGGCATCCAAGGGATCTGGTGCTGAGCAGCAAACGCGCAGCACAGTCTCGCATACAGAAAGACTTACTCAAAATACACCAAGAGCGCTTCCCTACGCATCCCGTACCTGTTTGTTATAAACCCCACGACACCCGCATGCAAAAAAGAGACGTCTGGGTACCTGGTACCGACATCCAACTGCAGAACGCAGTAACGCATGATAAAGCCTGGGTACCCATAGAAAAGGTGGAAAAAATAACCTCCCATCCAGACTGGCGCTTGGGTTATTGCATGACAGTCCACAGCGCGCAAGGGCTTACCATAAAAGAAACCTTATGGATCATAGACCAGCGGCTGTGTTGGAGCAACCTTATCTACACCGCCGTAAGTCGTGTGGAGTATGCCAAACAGTTGAAGAGAAGCTGGGGGCCGCAACTGCGTTACGATAAGACGCCAGAGGACGTAGCCAAAGAGAACATTGCTAAGAAACTCCTTCGCTACAAGCGCCACGACGAAGAAAAAAATATGACGTTCGACCTATGCGTGGACGACGTCTATAAGAAAGGGGCAAGGTGTGCCAAATGTAACATACCTCTACTATGGAGGTTTGACCCGAATGACGATCAACAGTTCTCCGTGGATCGTATCAACAACAAGCGCGGCCATTGCAGAGGCAACGTAAGACTGACATGCCTAGAGTGTAATCGGGCGCGTGGAGCAGCACTACTCTGAGTCTTTGGGGACTATGAGCAGCTCTTCCTTGACGAATCCGCGACTTGGGCCATCTAGGTAATACAACACGGGTTGCCCTTCCTTGGTGACGGACTTCGAGATCTCATACGTTTCCAAAGACCAGTTAGGATCCGTGGCTCTCTTACTGCCACCTTCGAGTTCCCCCGGCTGATAGAGGTATCTGACCACTATGTTGCGGGGGAGCTTTTTTTCCTTCAGTCCGACCGCCCTCGAACTTCTGACGTAGGACTTGTGTTCCACGTGTTTCTTTTTTATGGCATCCTTGGGTTTCATTCCCGTAGCCCTGGCCGCCTCGTTATTTAAAGCCGCGACGACCTGGGGAAGCCTCTGAGTCCATTCCCTGTTGCGTTTGGAGGGATCTTCCAGCTCTTTCCAATACTGGTACCCAAAGAGACGCTCGGCCAAGGTCTTATTGAATCTTTCGACAATGCTCTGACCCCTGTGGTACTCAGCTTCGGCTCTCCTAATCTTAGTGTCGTGGTCCTTCAGGGTCTTAGTAACCACGCCCATGAACTCTGTCCCCGCATCCACTTGCAGCAGCTTAGGCCATTTCAAGACGCGCTTATAAATCCTACCTAGGGCTTCTGCGACTTCCCCAGAATCCTTGCTGGTTATGGGTTCGGCGTCCTTATATCTGCTTGCGATATCGACTACGGTCAAAGCGTATCTATAGGTCTTCTTTCTCACCTTGTCGTGCGGTAAGAAAAGCAAATCCGCCTGATGAACTTCATTGGGGGTATTTACGGTGAAGCTGGGCCTGGGAATGTACTTCGGCACGGGAAGATAGACCTGCCAGAGGGTTTGTTTTCTTAGCCAGTTCTTAGCCGTTTCTTCTGATACCCTGGCCGCGGTCGCGAGTTTCTTGATAGCTGACGCTCCTTTCCAATAACCTTCAGGTCCATAGTAAATCCTTTTAAGTTTGTCCTCTACGCGGCCCATTATATGAATAGAATCGCGCTTCGCTTGATTCAAGCGAAGGATAGGACAAGATTGATCTTACGTCCGTTAAAATCCACCGTCTTTCCGTCCACCTTAATGGTGATGTTTATGCTTTCTACCAAATGAGACAAATCATATTCCAAAGAAATGGGAGTGTATTCTACTGGGTCAAATGGATTACCTTTGGGCAGAAACTTGGACATAAGAGAAGACTTTTCTCCATCGTTGTAACTATGGACCAAGTCGCAATAGACTTCGTAAGAGGATGCGACTTTCCATTTCACAGGTATGGCTGTGTCGGTAATTGTCTTGCCTGAGGCACATAATAAAGATCCCAATGGGTCAGACTTTCCAAAAGTTACTGAATAGTTTGGCATATTATGTTTGAGGGTCATTTCGTGCGGCAATCCCATGGTGAGCGTATAACCGTGTTTTGCTAATTCCTTAGCAAGGGTGATTGGTGTGTAATGTCCATCGGGCAGCAATACGCCTTGATAATTGCCGCCGCCTTTATGCTCAGTGATCAAGGCATTGACTAAATTATACCAAGAATTGTACAAAGAACAACTAACCAGCCTAACCTTATGGGCTTTGATGGGGGGATTCAGATAAGTGGTAAAGTTATTCTTGTCGCTTTCCAAAAAGACGATCATATATTTCAGGAAACACAGTTTCCTTCTAGAAGCAAGCTACGCTTGCTGACTTAGACTAGATACGCCAAAGCTACGCCTCCTGCCAGCCCTGCGACTCCTACGAAGACCAACTCATTGTCTTTTTGTTTCTTAGAAGGCTGATAGTAATTCTTAAACTGAGGCTTTCTCAATCCCATCGATGCCGCGGGGTGTGCTTGCGCATAAAGTTTAAAGGCGTAGTCTGTGTTTTCAAAGTTCTTATCCGCCTGCATTTTGTCTTGGTAGTTCTTGTCCAACCAATCCCTGTAAGCTTGTCTTTTTTCATTCCAAGCTGCCACGTCCCTTTGATATTTCTCCAGCGCTAAGTCGTGTCTCTTCCTTTCGGCGGCCAAATCTCCGCTGCGATCACCTCTAACTAATCTATCCAAATACTGACCACCATAATTAGCTCCAGTGAATGCTAAAGCTGCAATGACTCCACCTACGACCGCGCTAGCCATTATATATTAGAAAGTCACAGGGATTTTCACGAGTTATGTCGTTGGCAGGTACTTTTCCTTCCGTAGGTAATCCTTTACCATAATAGCCCCGCCTACGGCAGCGGTCATCTTAGCAAAATTAGCGAAGCTCTTGCTTGGGTCTTCAGTAAAGTCTTCTTTGAGCACTTTCTTACCTACCCAACCAATACCCGCAACGATGGAAGTAATAATAGCTGCTTCTTCAACAGTTTTCAATAACGCGGTTGACATTATATTACAGAGCGAGAAGGTTATTACTCCATTTCAGGGATCTTACTTTTTCTAACAGCCGGTTCCACGGGTGCGTGCACGGGCGCGTGATATGTTGGTGGTTCTACTTTTGGCTTCGTAGCCCGCCATTGTAAGTAAAGGCTACCTGCTGCTATAGCAACTCCTAACGCGCCGATGACGTACCCAGGATTAATGAAGGATTCCTCTTCTTTTTCCTCCACCTTTTCTTCTTTTTTGGCTTTGTTCTTCCTGTTCATCTCTGCGAGCTTCTTCCCCGCCGCGACTCTGCCTGGAGATTTAACCTTGGTAATCTTTTGCTCGGGCTGCTCTACCTTCGACTCTGGTTCACTCATTTATATCTAAGGACTTGAAGGACTTGATAAGTACTTGACTAAGTACTTAAGGACGACTTGGAAATAACCTGGGCGCGACCTGACCAAGTACTTAGGGATGACTTAACTAAGTACTTGAGGCGACTTGATCAGGTACCTCAGCAAGTGCTGCCTGGAAGACCTTTTCGACTTCTCTGTCCTTTTTGAAGTCCTTCCAAGATGTTCCGAAGGAACCTAGTACCTCCTTCAAGTCGACGTGCTGAGCTACGTGCAAAGCCGCAGAGGCGACTGCCATTAACTTACCGCACTTCAAAGACAACCACCCACAGGTTATCTTAAGTTCTTGGGCGATGACATAGTCCTCGCTGATGTCCTTCCGCAGTTGCTCCACGTCGTCTATAGGCAGCGCAAGTCCAAGCAATTTAGTCGCGAGTCGGATAGCGGAGTCTGCTACGGCGTCCGTGGTCTTACTTGCAAGGGCGGCCTCGTACCTCTTATGGAACTTCTTGACTTCCTCTTCCGACAGCTTATTAACCTGCTCATGGGTAAGTTCCTTGCCTATCATTTCTTTACACTTTCCAGATGACACAAGGATGTTAAGTTGTTCCTTGAGGTTACTTTCATCTAACTGTGTGGGGACTTCATCTAAGAGCTGCTCAATGTCCATATACATTAGGAATCAAAGACTTTAAAGATCGCAGATCTTTATGGAATACGGAAACCTTAAAGAGAAGATCATCTTGGAATGTTGGTGCGTCTTTAATTGCCGCATGTATTCGTGTAACTGTTCCTTGCTTATCTCACCGCCGTAGTCGCTTAAGATGGTTTCCAGGTCTGACTTGCTCGGAGTATAAAATACTACGAGAGAGCCTATGTTTTCCCTGAAGGGTTTAGAGACGCTGGTAAGCTGCTGCGAGAGCAACCAAACGCTAATATTGTCATGTCTGCCGCTAAAGGCGAGCTTCACTAATTCGGAGGTGCGCCTTTTTACGTCGTCCCCGCAGGCGATGTCATCCAGTATGAGGAGTGTCTGCGTATCCTTAGGGAATTGCTTGTGCCAGAACTTCAAATGGCTGGATAACTCGTTAGGGTCTAAGATATCTACGAAGAAGTCGTCGTCTTTCACTCCTATGCCCGTCCAGGTGCGGTTATTCACGTAGGTGGGGCAAAGCAGCACTATGTAGTCGAATCGGTATCTAAAGGGTCCTAATAGCTGCTCCACGACGAATTGGGTCTTTCCGCAGCCGGTGGGTCCTACTATCAGAGCGTTACAAGGAATATGGTTCGGATCCATTATATATACGATGGACCCAGTGGACGCAGTAAGAAGAATTGCCGGCGACGCAAAAGATAAAAGAGACACCATAGAAATGCAAAGGGAGGAGATCGATCGGTTAAAAGAGCGCGTGCAGGAATTGTACGATGAAATGTGCGGTCTGAAGCGTGCAGAAAGGTTTGGTGCGCTTTTGACGATGGCCGGTTGGGCAAAAGAGTCCGTTAAGGACTTCATGCGATATCCCCTGTAGAATGTTAACAATAAGGTTAAATCTTTGTTAAGGATGCCTGGAAACTATTTAAAAAGTGTCTTAGAATGTTGACGTTTAGGTTAAATCTTTGTTAAGTCGCCCATAAGCTATTCCAAAAAATGCTTCAGAATGTTGACAATAAGGTTAAATCTTTGTTAAGTATATATACTATTTAAAAAGTGTCTTAGAATGTTGACGTTTAGGTTAAATCTTTGTTAAGGATGTTAAATGGAGGCTAAGATATTGTTAAGTATATATGGACTGCTTGTTGTGTAAGAAGGTGTTCAGCACCAAACAAAGACTTCAATACCACGTTCGTCGCGGCGTTTGTACAAAGAAACCCCTTAGCCGCGCTTGTAAGGATTGCGGTAAGGAATTCAGCACCGTTCAAAAGATGCAACAACATCAGGATAAACGCATTTGTGGGAATAAGGAATTCCACAACCCCTTCGAAATGCAGCAGCATCTGAAAAGGGGCGTCTGTAATCGAACCAGACAGTGTAGTTTCTGTAATAAGATACTTAGTAGTCGTCAACGTTTACAGACGCACCGGAGAACGCATGAAGTGAATTATAGGTTTCTCTCCCGCGCTTACGACTTGGAAGGCGTGGATTGCTACCAATGTGCGGATTTGATGTGTCGCTGCCCGCATAAAGAGGATTACTTAAGGAATCGCATAGATTACCATAAGAAGATAGTCCGTACTTTCCCCTCTTTTGAACGCGCCGAAGGCGTTCCGTGGACTAAAAGGGAGTATTGGAGGCAGGAGTGCGATCGTTGTGGTTGTGTTAGAGAAGAGGAACATATCTTCAACTGTCTTAACAAAGATTTAACCTAAACGTCAACATTCTGAGACACTCTTTGAAATAGTTTCCGGGGTGTCTTAACAAAGATTTAACCTAAACGTCAACATTCTAAGACACTTTTGAAATAGTTTCCGGGGTGTCTTAACAAAGATTTAACCTTATTGTTAACATTCTGAGACACTCTTTGAAATAGTTTCCACACATACTTAACAAAGATTTAACCTTATTGTTAACATTCTGAGACACTTTTGAAATAGCATTTCTTGGGGCCTTTAATAGTAAGGTAGGGTTTGCGCAAAGAGTCTCAAATCCCATCCTTATTTTTATTTATTATTATTAAGGATAATGAATAATAATAAATAAAAATAAAGACCCCTTTAAAGGGGCCTTGCAGAGTCCCCTAAGTATATGGTAGCCTACTTCACGGCATTCTTTGGGGGCGCCCTAATCACCCTTTCAATATATGGACTGTATTACTTGCGAACTACCTGCCGACTGCATTACCCCTCGTAAGCCACCGATACCCAAACCGCGTAAAAAATACACCTGCCTTCATTGCGACAGGGTATTCTCCGAAGGATCCTTTGTGGGGCATTGGTGCTCCGCGGATCCTAAAGCGCAGCGGACTTTAGCAGACGCGCTTAACTACAAAGAGGAGATGGAGTAACTCTTCTTTCAATGTCAAACTTCCATCGGCCATTTACCTTACCATAGCTGCGTAAGTGGGTGAATTCCTCGCCCTGAATTACGTACCGCACGCAATCCGGCGCCCAAAGGGAATATTCCTTACCTTCTAAGTCTTTGAGGACTAACCGTAAACGGTCGATGTCTTCGAAGACGACGTAATTTTTTATTTCGTATGCTTTACCGTGGACAAGATCACGCCAGTGAGTCAAGCTGAGCTTCATTATACCTATGGAATATCTTTAGGTGCGTTTTCAAAGTGGCGTAGGACTTAAACCGCTTTACACAGCCCTTACAGGGAATACGAATACCATCCGCGTAATCCATCAGGGCACGGCAGATAATGTCGTAATCGTTGCTAACCATCGTTAGGTAACCATTTACGTCAAGCTGTGAGATTTTCTTAGATTGCTTCGCGGATAAGACGCCGTTTCCTTTTGGGGTTTTCAACTCAATACACAACCCGCGGTATTTCTTATGCGCATTTAGGATTAAAAGGTCGGGTTGACCGGCTTGGTAGCCTTTTCGCCAGCAGGTTATTCGCTTGCTGTCTGAATCTTGAAGTTCGCCAAGACCCGGCGCTATGATGAAATCGGGGTAAAACCTACGTGTGTAGTCGACGACCTTCGCGTGTAGGTCGGCTTCATTTTCGATCTTGAATACTAACTTGTTTGGGCCGCCAAACCGCCTTTCTATTGCATATTTACCCGTTTTCCTTAGCGCGGGTAGGACTTCCTCAAAGACCCAATCACGAAACTCCACAGCTTTGGGTAGTTTGGAGCTAAATATCAGTTCGTACAAACCAGGTTCGGATGTAAACACGGCGTTTGGTTGCGTAGTAAAGGAGCGGTGATTCGCAGCCCCTTGTAGATCAACCCATTTTTTCTGGTATTTCTCAGATACGTGTGCTCTAATTGCATCTCTAGGGCGCTCATAACCCAACGCCAAGGCCACCTCCTTTGCTTTGAAGTACAAAGTTTCGCCTTGCATTATGCATTGCAGTTTGGTGTCGTTGTTTTCAAATACGCGAAGCATCGTATATCTAAGAAATATTTTAACACTAATACGCAACGCTCTTTAGCTGATTCATTTCTACGCTCAGTTGCGCGTCAGAGACGACGAAGACGTAGCAGTTTATTTTATCACCGTCGCCCGCGGAGGCATTCTTGGTGCGCTTGATCTCCAATGTTATGCCATCCTGCATATTTACTAGACGTAAACCCTGGCCATGTAGGTCTTCGTCGTTAATGGTGCGCATGTCAATCCACAGCGCATACTTATCCTTAAAGAATTCCTCAGGGCTAATTTGGTCGCCAAACTTGCGCATGGCCTCTCTGTACACGTCTGCGGGCTTTATCCCCTGGGAGTAGACCTTGTTTGGGACTCCGTTGATATTCACGCCGACGTTAGTAATGTTGGGGTTGTGAAAGGCTTCGGAGTCGCGCTTACCGGCCTCGTAGGGTTTGGCAAACACCAACATTAACCCCGTGAGACTTCTTCGGGGGAGGTTAATGCTTTGGTTGATAACCTCATCCGTCTTATCCAGGAAGCTGAACGTCTTATACATCACTACGTGGTCGTATAAGAATGCCTTTCCGGCGCTATATTCCATGCCAGCGCTACGGGCCAGCTCTTCGCTGTACACCGTTTCGTACTGTAATTCTAGATTAGTGATAGAGTATGGGGTTGTCGTGGTAAGTGCACTGCTTAGCCCACCAATGATGTTATTAGCATCTGCTAAAGTTACTTCAAACTGCAGTTCGGCAAGCTGTCTTGGGTAATACACACCGTGATTCGTAATCACTTCAAAGTCCAGTGGTATGACATACTTGCTACCATAGGCGGTCTTTATTCGCTTTGCGTCTGCCACTGCGGTTTCTCCGCTGCCGTCAGTAGGTTGCGTTTTCGTAGGTGTGCGGACCTTACGTAGAATGACACTACCAATTCCTTGTTCTATCCTTTGCGCGCGGTCAAAGGCTGTCAACCATAAGTCTTTGTACGTGGTATACAGATCGTACCTATTTAAGTCCAGCAAGGATTCCCCGGCGAACTTTACGCGCATCTTAGAAACGATGTTGCGACCCACGTTGTTAACGATAATCCTTTCATCTGTGGGGCTTGACTGCACCGCTAAGTCGAACCTTAAAGCCAAGGTGCCGGGTACTAAGACTAGGTTATCTGTTAGGCGGGGTACGCCTACGTACAAGGTTTCCCCTGGCTTTGCGCTGCTGGGGGTAAAGGTGACCCGATGAAAGGTGCGTTCTGCCTTTAGTCCGCCAACCTGCTTAGGTAATACGTTGGGATTTAACTTTGAGCTTATCATATATAATGGAAGTAGAAGGAACAGACCCCGACTTCGATCCCACCACTGAGGAAGGTCAGGCCGACATTAACGACGGTGATGAAGAACCGCTGCTTCCCACCCAACAAGTCGACGATTCCCTAAGGGATAGGATTGCAAAGGCCCTAAGACATCCCAAAGCACGCGAGTACACGTTTCCGCGTGAGCACATAGAGCTTCAAAACATGGGCGAGCCGGAAGCAGCCGCGCGGGAAACCGTAGAGTGGGCAAAGCAGGAGCTAGAGCTGCGCTACGACAACTTTGATGCTGACGACGTAAAGCTCACGGAAAAGGGAAACAAAGTCCTCATAAGCGTCCAAGACTTAAGATTTCCCGACAAAGACCGCTGGACAAAACCGCAAAACCTCTTTGATGAGGAGGGCAACGTTAGGGGTGACGTCTTGAGATTAAGAGGCTTTCAGCGTGCTACTAGAAGCCTGTTAGAAAGGCTGCACAACTTAACCGAAAGGACCAACGCGGAAAAACGTGCCGCGGATCTGCAAAGGGAGTTAAGAGAAAAAGATGTAGAATATGCAAAGCAAGGTCAGCTACTTGCCGATGCTGAAAAGAAGTCCGCCCATCAAGATGAAAGAATAAAAGAAATAGGAAATCAGGTGGATCAGGCCCTGCGCGAATTAGACAAAGCACGGGAGGACTTAGGAGAAGCCCAAAGCTCTGGCGCCTCAGTGGAAGCACTGCGGGAAACGTTGGAAGAAAGGGAGGAGGAATACATGAAGCAAAACCAGCGGCTTGCCGACGCGCATAGGAGGGAAGTCGAATTTAAAAATCAAGAAATAAGGGAGCTGGTAGACCAAAGAACCCAAATTCGACGCGAAAGAAATCAAACTCAAAGGGCTCTTAACCTCGCCCTGCAGGAGTTGGATCTAATTAAAGACGATACCGATAACCTACAAACCACCATAGCCGGCTCTTTAGTGGAACGGCGACGGTTAATGGCTGAAATCAATACTAAGGAGGAGCAAATCCGGCAAAGAGATCAGGCTATCGAAGACCTGGAGGGGCAAATAGAGCGGCAGCAAGAAGTAATCGAGGACCAAACTCGTCCCGAAGAGGAAAGGGAGGCAGCCCAAAAGGAAGTAGATACGCTTGAAATACGCCTTGCGGAATTACGGGCGCAAAAGGACAACCTGGAAAAAGAGCTCGGGCTTACCACCAAGGAAAAGGTAAAAAGAGCCCTTTTGAAATATGGCGTGCCGCTGGCATTCGCGGTCGCTATTTCGAGCGTAGTAGGAGTCATCCTATCCACGCTTAAGGCTACAGGCGCGGGCGTAAAGAAATTAGGCAATGGGCTGACGGACTTGGGAAAAAAGATGGCAGCCGGTCTTCCTGGGCTGCTGGGTAGCGTTTTAAGCCTGACACTGAAGACCGGCGGCGAACTGTTGAAGTTCGTGGGGAATAACATTTGGATCTTGGTCGTCGCTATCGGCGTGGTCCTTTTGAAGAAGATGCGGGGTTGATCTTATCCTTGTGTATTACTGGCGGCTTATAATCGTCGTCGGGCGCCCGAGGCATCCTCGACTGCGGATAAGTAAAGATAGTATTCGCACCGCCTTGATAATGCGGAACTAGCGGTATGGCAGTCATAGTAGAAATGGTCTTATGATTAAAAGTAGAATCGCTTGGCGCAGCTGATTGTGAAATAACAGCGTTTATCTTAACTTCGACATTAACGTTAGATGTTGCGTCAGTATTGATCTGAAGCTTTGCGTATTGACAATTAGCTACCATGTGAAAGGTTATTGGTACTATATCGTCTAGACTATTTGGCGGTTCATATGAAAAATGAGCTGACCGTCTAGTATTTTTCAGTGTTCTGTATGGTAACAATGGATCGTTATTCTCATCTACTACTCTAAATCCAATACCATATTCCTCCCTTACGCTAATACAAATTGTGCACATAATCAATCCCAACCCACCAACCTTCACCCACAATTCCGTGTCAACCCAATTAGCATTACGCAAGTATCTATCTTCCTCCAGAAAATAAAGGAATGAATCCTCCTTAGTATGTGGGTTCATATATACCAGCAAATAAATTTGCTTCTAGAGACTCATTACCGTAAGAGTGCAAATGGTTGCGTGGTTATATTTTTCATCTCTCTGATTTTCTATGCTATTTATGCAAACGCTCCCGGTGTCATCTACGCGCATTTGCAGCTTTACCTTCCCATGGCAATCGGCGACCATATGAAAAGTCCAAACCGATAAATTCTCAGCGCTGTCGGTGTTCGGCTCTACGGAGAAATGCACAGGCTCCCTGTTGTTTGTCTTCACACGCATAGGCTGCAGTACGCCGTTGTCATCCAGGAACCTAAAGCCGACGTTGGCGTGACTGCTCGCGCCCATGCAAATACTACAAAGGATCAATTTCTTTCCTGAGTAGTTCAAATTCACGGACATGCCCGTGACATCAACCCAAGATGCCTGGGTGTATTTTTTCTCACCTGTGTAAGTCGTATAAACGCAATCTACTCCAGCCATGTAGGGGTTACTCACCGCCATATATAATAGCTCAGACCAACGCCTGCGGTGGCTAAGCCGGCCTTTAGTAAGTCATGGTCATATTCCTCTTCTTTTTTAGGCGGGCGCACTTTCTTAGGCGGTTGCGTATGGTGCGCTTCCTTAGGTGGTTGCGTATGGTGCACTTTTTTAGGCTGTTCAACAAAGTGCCTTCTAAGAGTGTCAGAGTTCACGTCGTTCACCCCAAACTTCATATCCTTAGTAGCTCGTTGAAGTTTGTTGTTGTATCCTACTACAGAACCAGTATTAATAGATAAATTACTAGGCATTAACCAACAACCCGGGGCTACTGCATAGTCCAACCTCGCCTTAGAATTTTGTATAGCTAGTTGGTAACGCTGTACGCCCTTGCTAATGTCGCCCTCAAAGATTGAACTTTCGAATAAGATCAAGGCTTCGGCTCGCGTTTCTTCCGCGGCGCCCGTATTTCCAATTATACTCGATCGGGTATTTACCTGAGCTCCAAGGATAGAATACACGTAAGCTTCTATGCTGCGGTTCAAACGGGCAAGGCCGGCTCTAGTTAGTCCTTTACCTTCCGGGGGTATGAAATTAAAATATTGCTTTGTTTGCTCTTCGTTGGTAATCTTGATAATCAGTGGATTGGCCCCTGCATACTTACCACCCTCGTCTTTGAACAGAGGTCCGTCTCTGACTTCCTTAGTGGTCTTAGCATTTGGTTCAAAGAAGGTGCTACTGTCGTGAGTTTCTTTGTGATATCCCGTGTCCCATCGCAACTGCAGCGCATGAACTTCCCTGTTGCTTAGCTCGTGCCCACCAATCCCCCAATAAGCCCAAATATGTCCCAAACCATTGTTAGCGCCCGTAGTGCATCGGAAATCCTTCCCTACAACACCAAACTCCTTACAAAGTCTATCATAAGCCGGCACGCTGTATTTGTTATCTCTAGGATAAAACGCAGCATCTCCCGGCAGCGCAATAACACCCATTTCATGTAGTATTCTTCTAACCGTGAAGTGGAAGTGAAACATAAATATCGAATTCTTCATCAACTTCGCACTTACACCGCAGCCGCTGGTGGCACACCAAACCGCAAAGTTTAGTTGCTGCGGCCAATAACGCATGTTAGGACCACTTAACCATTCATGAGATTCCTTAGCGGTGGTATGAACAATGGGAACTTCTTTGAAGATATCTCGCACCTTTAACGGAAAGGAATGGTTGTTAGAGATCCGCATGTTCAATGTCAAATCCAAACTTGGATGTTCATCAAATGAAACCGCGGGTATCGGATAAGTACCGGTACCAAGCAATAATTCCTTTGACCAACCTTGCACGGGCTTATGTTCGATATAACCAGAATTCTTCAGTTGATTGTCTATCTGATCGACCAGCGTAGGTTTCAAATCCTCGTTGCTGTACATCCTAGAGCCGTTATAGTAAATCCCATCGGGTCTCCTTTCGAACTTACTAGGGTCTGCATGCGGAAACATCTTCCTAAAGGCCCTCCAGTTCCAGTAATCCCGGTTGTCGTGATGTGGCTGCTCCTCTATGTTATTCCCAAAAGCGTCGTACATTAGTATATATAATGGATGTTATACCATCAGCACCTAAGTTGTACCCAGATGTTCCCTATACTACACCTAACGAACTAAACGCCGAAAACTTTCGTCTGAATAAAGCGAACTTAATCCTGGCTTACTTGGAAGGGCAGGCAAAACACTATGAAAAAGTTAGAAAAAAGTACGTTAGAGCCCGGAGTACGCTACATAAGATTGCGATAACTTCAGGATCCATATCTGTTGTGTTAACGGGCTCTGGCGTTGCTACTTCGCTTACTGGGCCGGGAATAATCGTTGGAGTTCCTTTGGCCGGCGTTGGGGCAGCTTGTGGTATCATTTCGGCTGTTGCTACGGGCATTATGAAAAAGCTATCCACGAAAATATCCAAGCATGACACGACAATAGCTCTATCTAGGGCTAAAGTAAATACTATTACCGATCTTGTCTCAAAGGCTTTGCGTGACAGAAAGATAGACGACGTAGAATTCTCGCTTATTCTGGCCGAAGAAGACAAATACGAGAAATTAAAGACGGACATAAGGAATAAAAAAACAATCGTAAAAGATCTTTCCGAGGAATCTCGCAAAAAGATCTACCAGGAGGCAAAAGAAGAGCTTCAAAGAAAGCTTGCTCAGTAAACATCTGCTTCGAAAAGAGCGTGACGGGATTCTACTTACATATCGAACGTCAGTCTAGAAAATATGCAGATTAAATATAATAATTTTCACATACATAAGCGTCCAGATGTGTCTGGCGTTCGCTTGTGATCGTGGACTTTGGGGCTGGGGAGGCCTAAAGTCCCGAGTTCGAGCCTCGCTGTAGATGCATTTGGACCGGTTGCTGTGAGTGGGGGAGGCTTTTTTTTCACTCACAGCAACCGTGGGGGGAGGGGTAGAAAGTGCGATTCAACCCCGCGATGGGGGGTTTCGTTAGGAAAAGTTGGAAAAGTCAGGGGGTGTCTCGGGAAGCTGTCCGGAGTTCACCCTCTGGTGGGTCGTAAGAAAGATATATGTGTATGTACTAGAGGGCCTCTGGCGCGGGATGAAATAAGCCCCGTAAGCCCAAAATGCAAAAAACCCCACTGGGGATAGCTTGGTGTTCTGCGCGATGCATTCCCCAGTGGGGTTTCTGGCAAAATAAACGCCAGTTTTGCATTTTTATTTTCTCGGAATCCATCCTAACAGGGGGTGGTTGGGGTCTATTTTGTAAAATATTTCGTAAATTACGTCAGGATAATAAGGAATATCCTTATTCAGCCGACAAAACATCCACTCGGCTTTTGTCATATCAGAAACCTCAGGAATAGACTTACCGGTAATTTCAGACAAAAGATAGGGAATAGCTTTGTAATATTTCCCTAGCTTTAATTTTTTCAACGTTTTTCGTAGACTTTGTGGGGTTGGCTCTTCTAAATGGTCTATGATTTTCTTCTTTACTTCGTCGCTTAAATATATCGGATGTAAACCTTGGACATGACTCATCCAGTCCCTGAAGTATTTTATTCTTTTGTATGGGGTCTTCTTACGACCTCCATTGGCGTAATACTGCTCTCTGGTAGCATTTGGTACGGCATTACGAATATTCTTACCACATTCGTAACACTGCGCTGACGTGTCGTCTTCTATTTGCATTTTCTTACCACAACACCAGAAACCCTTGGGCTTAGGTATGTTAACTTTGGATCTTAGACAAATTATACAGAAGTCATTGGTGAACTTTTTACATTCATGCATCGTATATATATCGTACATTTTTATAAACACTTATCTTTGATTCCCAACACAGCAGCAGTAAGGACTTATCGCGCGGCTTATTCCCGCTGCCGGCGCCTTCCTTAAACCGCCTGTAAAACCCGTAAATCTTTGACATTGACCGCGAGTCCCCCTTACTGCTGCTACTTGCGAATCTTTTACCAGTTACAGTCTCACCTTTTCTGACCATCCTCAAGCTTTAGTTTTTATCAAAAGCTTTACTTGTTTTTTTTATTAAAAATAAGTTTCCCATGATTCTCGGTGTTATCAGTTTTTCTGTTATCAGGTTTTTGGTGACTAACTTTATTGAAATAAGTATATATTGTCATTCAATTTTTGATTTTCAGAGCCGCCATGTTGGATGAATTAAACAAAAGATTCTTCATTAGTCTCTTGATATATCATCCAATATGGCCGCCGTGTCCTTTCTTATTTGTTCTCTTGGGAATGATTGAAAACCAGCAATTCGTAATGAGATCAGGATTTAATTCATAGCTGAATGAAGTATATACATTAAAAGTGCTGCGGTATGCATGAAGAAAACCGCAACTAAGGAGGACTTTACTTACAGTGATGAGTTTGTGAACTTGTCCTTCTATCGACAAGGGAATCATGATTCGGTTCTTGCTGTGAAATCCCTTCAGGCGCTGCTCGATGTCTTTGAGGATTTTAACAGCCTGGAGGATAACATTGGTAAAGTGTAAAGCATACAAACTGAATGCAAGTAATGATGATTGACTGAACAACCCAACTGGACATATTTCAAAGATGGCGTCTATTTGGTCCATTAAACAAATCCCAAAATACATTGCAATGACAACTCGACCCAGTTTTTTCCTCTACCTCGGAATGCCTAATGAACACGGTAGCCAGCCAATCAGTGCGCGCGTAATATTTCAAATCTTTATGAACAATCAATATTTCACCTCTTCATTTGTTACTTCACCAGTCTCCTTGTTCTTGGCCTCAGCATGCAAGTCTCGTCCTCGTATTTTCTGCCACTCGACCAGTGGGTCGTATATGAACGTCCCTAAGACACTATAGAAATATCTATCTAATCAGTAGACGAATGCGCTGGAAAACTGGTTCAAGATCCAACACTCTTGTTTTCAGGGAGAGGGGGAGGGGAGGGTGGAAATTAGAAAAAAAGAGAATTTGATAAAACGGAGTTACTTACGTTAGTAGCGAGTCGCATTGTTCTCTCATTAGTCTTAGGGCGACTTCACAAGAACGTCGGTACACACCCTCGTAACCAAGGAGACCCTGCCGGAATAAACAATACACACCATTTGCCGTTAAGGTATATTTTCCCCGCTTTTATCAGCCACGGAAGACACAGTGCATCATATATTTATTCGATCTTGAAAACCTCGTAAAACGACTGTCAACGGCAAGTTCACGCTACACGGTATCAACGACACCCCCGAGAATCAATCACTAAAGACAAGTATTGATGGGTCGCAAGCATTCCCTAGAGAGTCAAAAGACAAAAACATGGCGGCCATTTTAGTGCCGTTAACAATGGATGCTAATAAAAACACTTGTGAAATGGCACCAACATGGCCCGATGATCTTTTAACTATTTACTACCGTTGCGATTGCTTTTCATTAAATGTATAGAATTTTGCACTTGAAATTCTTCACTCCTATTTTAGCAAATAAAAGCACTTTATGTCTATAACGAGACTTGGATGCAACCACAGCTTACCATAGCATTGACAAGATTGTGAGTCAGTCTGAATGGAACTCTCTCAGGACAGTCAAAGGTCTCTCCCTAAGATACAAATAACAAAATCACCATGACTACTAGCTCTTTGTAACATACATTTTTATGGATGGCCAGTGTTAACACTACCTAAACAGTTGATCAAAAGTTCTCGATAAATTCGTCATGCTATCCAGCTGACCTAAGAAAATGTTAGTAAATCAGAATCAAGAACATTTGCAAAAAGGAGGTGTCACTTTTCCTCTTAAAATTATAAATTTCCAGGCCACCAAATAACAAAAACGTTGCTAATACGCGTTTGATAATAGTGCCACAATATTTAATAAGTTATATATTTTTATTACGATGGCGGGCATTTTTTTAATTTTCCATTGGCCAACTTTCGCAGTCTTCATGACAACTCGGTTTTGCAGTGACGTTATTTGTAAGTCACCATTTCAGATCAACTGGATATCGGTTGAAACTTTAATTTCAAGTTACTTTGTTAGTTTGTAAGAAGTAAAAATAAAATTCCAGAGAGTAAACTGAAATTTAAGGGAGCCATGTGGTCTAGTTTTGGCGCTGTTCATTCCCTAGCACTACGGTCACCCCAGCCCCACACCCACGGGTTTATCTCCAAATACTCGTGGGTGAGTGAAAGTAATATTCTTCTAAACGCAGAGCTGTTTTAAAGTCCTTTAAATACATAGAAAACAGGTAAGCCATTCCATCCAATTCGAGGACTGAAAAACCGGTGTGAACCATAGCGACTACAACAAAACACATCAGCAAGATGGATACCTCGACTACTTGAGCTGATGCCGGCGACTGAATAAAAACTGTCGACTGCCGTCTTGGCGAAAGAGCTTAGTCGGACGGTTTAAGTGCTTAAGGGTGCACAACAGCGCCATTAGTACGCTCGAAGACGTTCAAGAGAAACTGAAGCTAACCCTGAATAAACTGAACAGCATAACTTCTAAAATGAGGTCCAAAACCTTGATTCACTCCCTTTTATAGGAAAGTAACGACCCGTGGGCATTTGAGGTGTTTCTCGCTGATGTGTCATACCCCAAAAAGCGTGATTTACACTCCATACTAATACGTCGATTGTCAGGTTTTTCCTTCTTGCTCGTGTTGTTCTCTCTCTTGTACGATGCGTCAGTTTGTCCCTAGGTTATCCAGTTCTTTTCCCACGTCAGTAATCAACATACGAGTCGAATGCTGTGAGATCACTGTCTTAATCGAACAAACCAGGCGTCGGGTTTTGACAGTAGTGGGGGGTTGGTGGGGGAGATATTGTTACTATGAGACCTCTGGCTCCCTTCTTGTCTTTTATAGACTTTATCCCGAAAAAGAATTTTAAAAGCAAGTACTTCTGGGTTACAATCAGCTGATAAAAGTCTTTGAAACTCATTATCTGCTCCAAATGGAGGTCAAACACTGACTACCATGTGTTGTCAGCCAGAAAGAATTCTTTTAAAAACTTGTAATTTAGCTGATCAAATTTCGACACGAGACAAGAAATGACGTCAGCTAGAAATCAAAGCATGACGTCATTGTATGAAAACGTAATGAAAAAGTAATGTATTTGTTACCCACTCACCTTGTTAAAGAGGCAGTTAAGGTCCACATGTACACAGTCTCCGTTAGTAGAGTCAAACAGGATGTTCTCCCCGTGTCGGTCCCCCAGTCCAAGGATATACCCCACCATAGACATGACTGCTGTGGTATGACAGTACGATAGGCGGCTCTGATACCTTAAAAACAATGTACCAATATATCTCATTAGCTTGGGCGTAACGTTACCCCATTTAAGACCACTTGTCATTCTCTAGACTATTATTTCTTTGTTTAACAGTTGCGCAAAAGAAGATACTTGAATATGGATACAACTCAAACAAAGAATATTCAGTTATGCCCTGTGGAGGGAATTCGGTCGCAATACAATCCCCCTTAGCCTCCTCCGCAGGCATCTCCCTGGCTCTTTTTGCTCCTTGGGCTTCCTGTAGCAAGGACAAAAAAGACAAAGGGGGAGGGGGAGGGGAGGAAGAAAGAAGAAGAGAAGATGCTACTCTCGCTTTTTCTCTCACTCCCTCGTCCCCACTCCTCCCCTCTTGTTCCTAGTTCTTCTATAAGATTTAACACAGGGATCCCAACATAGAATAAATGGGGTAGCCTGCGAAGAGGCTAAATCCCCCCCACCCCTGCATTTAAAATGAATGGTCGCATACAACATTCAAATGGCGCATTGCATTGAGCTTACCATGATGTGGGGTTTGGAAAGGCCTTCAGGAACCACTCATGGAAGACGGGAGGGTGTCTATAAAGGAGACGGTGTTAATAATATCATCTTACGCTAAGAACAACGATCAAACACAAAGATAGATAGATTACCTTGGTAACAGTTCATTCGTAAATACCCTTACTTTGGCACTGGAATGACCAAAAAAGTGACATAATGTCAAGTTGTTATAACTTTCAAATGGATACAGACTAAATCAATCGGTACTTACTCGGTGGAGTTGCCCGCTCTCTCCATGATTCTCTTCAGCTCCGTCCCTTTAGTGTACATGTTCTTCTCTCTTAGCAAACAAAACGAAAAGCACTCGATCAAAAATCATTTCCAAGATTCTACATTTACGTCCTTGTTTTTACGTTAGTCTGTTTCTTGAAATGTGAAATGTTGTGAAATGGTTTAAAGGATATCCTCATTGGACGGTGTTGTGTGCCGTGCCATTTCATCATCATTCGAAATCTACTCCAAATACGCGACAAAAAAACACACACACACACAGTGGTCACGTGATGGGAGAGAGGGACCTTGAGCTAGCACATGATTTTCTCCAAATTCATCATCGTGTGCCGTGCCATTTCATTATGATCATTCCAAATCTACTCCAAATACGCGACAAAAAAAAAAAAAAAAAAAAAAAAAAATGGTCACGTGCTGGGGCAGAGGGACCTTGGGCTCAGTAGCACATCATTTTCTCCTAATTCATTATCCTTTGGTTCACACGTTATTTCTTATTCCCCACGTCGTTTAGTCTACCTACTTGTATATCTTAGTCAGTATGTTCCTCAGTCCCTGGGTATTTTGCACCCATTCGATGAGTCCACACTCTTCGTTCAAAGGTATTACTGCCTGTGTAAAGTATTCAACATCACGAAATAGTATTCATGGGACTAAATAGTATTATATCTTTTTAATGCAGAGCGCAATAGACCCTTTGCCAAAACGACGGCCTCAAATTCGGCCCTATACCCCCAGACAAAAAAGTCTGTAAATTTGTCAATTTCGAACTATTTTTTGTCTCGGCCGAAATCAAACCTGGCATAATGAATCTTTGTAGGGTTACAAAGGGGTAAGTAAAGGTGCTATTTCTAGTACTGGTATTGGTTTTTAATTTGAATTCATTTCAAATACGTGAAGATACGTGAAGTGACGTGAAATTAAATGTAGTGAAGTGAAAGTTAGGTGAGTGAAAAAAAGTAAAGTAAACAAATATTTCCGCCAAGAACTTACGTATGTCCGTATGTGCAATTGTCGTCTTCTCGACTCGGGATCTTTCCTGAGACACTACAAAACAAGGAGGCGATAATATCTGAGAAAAACGATCCTCAGAAACACGCATACTATCATATACTCCAAAATAAACAACAACAAAAACAACAGCAAAAGCAACAATTTCAACAATAGCAACAACTCCAACAACAGCAACAGTAACAACAACAGCAACACTAATAGTAGCTACGATCAAGATCAAGAAAATTTATTCTTGACCTGATATATGTTGTTCTTACTTTGTTGATGAGCGCATTGAACTCCATAGTCCTGCTGTCCTTTCTCAGATCGTCCTGAATAACAACATTCACAGGGTAACAAATTCTTTATCAGATACTCGGCTACATAATGGACCTTTCTAGAGTTCACTTGAGTATCCACGAATAAATGGTCCCAAGTCAATTTTGGACTCGATAAGATGCAGCAAATGAATGAAGATATCATGTTAAACGTCGACTTGAAGCCATTGCTTCGTGTTCAATCAAGCGAATTCGGTAAGGGTCTATTAGCTTCATATGTTAATATAATGTATTTCCTCAATGAATAGATCAATGAGTAGATATAAGAGATAGCAGTAATGGGGAGGGGTAGGGAAGTAGGGGGGGGGAGGGTGGGGGGAAGGGATTCTAGGGTGGTCCATGTAGATGTTATACATCTATTAGTTTACCTTAGGTTTACACATCATGATGTACGACTTGCCATCGCTGCCTTTGATGGTGATCTTCTTGGGTCGCTGAAGAGAGGCCAGCACTTCGACCTGGTATCAAACAGTTAATCAACGATCTGGCTTGATCAAGTGCTTTATATTCTCTGTATAACGAATTAACTACCCTTCTTCTTATACACTCAAACTTCACGTCATACTGCCCCTACAGCACACATACTAACCCTCCCCCCCCTGCCTAACAAACCCCTCCCCCCGCCTAATGATTACTTGCCCCTCTCTTCTACAGTTACCCATCCTACACTTTGTCAGTACTTACTGAACCGTCACCCCAACACACGTCACGATATCGTATCAAGGGAAGCACGGGTGGCGTGCGCTGCTAATGCGCCGCCTCTCACCAATACGACCCGAGTCCTGCTGATCTCGGTTTCGTATGTGAGTAGAGTTGTTTGTTGGTTCTCTCCTGTGCTTCGAGGGTTTTCCAGGTTCTCCGGTTTTCCTCCCTCCACAAAAACCAACTTCTAAATTCCAATTCGATCTTGGGCTTTCACCTAGCATGGATTTGAGGGTTCCGTTCGTGATTGTCCCAGTCTGTGATTACAGCCAAAACTGGTAGAATACTTACTGTATCATCAAAACCAGTAATACAGGCCAGAGTATCCGGGAAGGGTTTATGGTCTAGATGGCTACCAGCCCCTGATGGTAATGTCACGGTCATGGCTGACTGTAGAGGGACTAGGATGGGACTAAAGTTGCTATGGAAACAAAAGGGTAAAATCAAACAAGAATCGAAAT
The DNA here is from genome assembly GCF_029948245.1 of Actinia tenebrosa. Lineage (NCBI taxonomy): Eukaryota > Metazoa > Cnidaria > Anthozoa > Actiniaria > Actiniidae > Actinia > Actinia tenebrosa. Next base: position 23,335,038 of record NW_028292569.1, on the reverse strand, counting down.
AAAGATTTTAAGCTGTGACGTTTTTCCGGGTTCAACTCGGCTCACAAAAACGCTAAAAAAATGTTGAATCAATGATTTAATTTCCACCTTGGAAAAAAAAAACTGTTATGAAGAAAAAGTAAGAAAAATCTTTATAGAACTCATTTCGTTTTGGACCCGGAAGACGTTTTTCTACACGATTGACGTCGAACTCAAAGGTTCTACTTGCTGCTAGCACGGACAACAGGCTCTGTCCTTACCTGTCATTGATGAGTCTCTTGAGGACAGTGAAGTCCTGACTCATGCTCATCTTGTTATCTTTGACGAGATTCTTATTGAATTCTTTGTTGCAGACTTCCAATAATCGATCAGCCAATCGGGTAGCATCCTGCAAGAAAGAGATCAATGGCATCCATAACTGGCTATAGTATAGTATAATAGGCACCTTTATTTCATGAATAACCTCATTTACGTGAGATGTAGAAACTGCAGCAGGTCTCTCCCGTTTTCTACCGGTTCTCCAGTTTTCCTCCCTTCGCAAAACCTAAAAAAACTGATCAGCCCAGAGGTTGTTTCAGGTTTCTATCTGTGAGTTAGCCGTGCCCTGAATATTACCCCAGAGGTTCGATAAAATTTGAATGCCTTTGAACAGGGTTCGTGCTGAGGTAACCACTTATAATTCAAGGACTATTCAAGTAGCATACAAGGACCCAAAAATGAATTTTCAAGGAGTATGTTCAGCTAACTATGCCAAGGTTTTACACGGTGGTTGCACATGGCCGACTTTCATATTTTCCAATCTTTCTGACTAGATCTATTTCAGAACCATGCAAATAATGATCAAAGCAAAATTCAAGGAGTTTTCAAGGAGTTTCGCTAAAATCTTAAAATTCAAGAGTTTTCCAAGTGCCCTTGAAAACGTGAATTAAATTCAAGGAGTTTTCAAGAAGTTTAAGGAGTAGCATGAACTCTGTTTAAAGGTAAAACTAATGCCGTACTAATCGGGAATACCAGTGACAAGAAATTTACTTACATCAATAAACTTTGCGAGGCTAGACATCTGTTTCCTACAAGAGACGCGTGAAAATTTGATAATTCAGTATGTACCCAAGCTAGACCATAATGCACCTTGTTCGCTATCTGTGGCGCGAAGCAATGGCGTAAAAATGTAAATATCCTTACTTGGCTTTTTGGAAGATGTCATGACACCTCTTCACCCTTGTCGCAAACGAAGACTAAAAACAAAAGTATGAAAACAGAAGTGAAATTACTAGAGCAATCCAGATCTCCAGCCAATAGAATCACAAGAGGTCAAACAATCAAAACCATAACTGCTGGGCTGATATCGCGTTTTGATTGGTTGGGAGCCTGTGCTTCATAACTACACACAGCACGCGCGCGCCATTTTTAAATTTCTTTATTACAAAAATTTTAAAGGAATTTTGAAGGTGCGAGTTAAGTTTCAATGTCTGATAATTTAGCGAAGCACAGATTTTGCGTATAGAAAGTCATCAAATATGGCTGCGATAGCTTGTTATAATTCTCAATCCTGTTGAAAGTAGCGTTGAGTTCTTGGGTTCCCTGTGTCAGTTCCATACCTTGGATACTGCCATCATCATCCACATGGCTTGTTGAGGGTAAGTGACCAACAGCTTGGCTAAGATTTCCTATACAATAATACCAAAGGACAGAGTTTAAAAAGGGCAGACAGAAAGACAGACAGACAGATTTTATATTTGGTATTTTGAGTGGTTTTGAGAGATCGAATTTAGTAGGATCTGGCCAAGGGCAGGGTCTCTCTTCGAGTTCTGTTCCGTACTACTCATCCTTTAAACCTGGTTTTAACTTGCGGTGGAATCAGTTCTAACTTGAGTCGGAAAGCAGTTCATAAGCGCATTCACAAGCCAAAAAAAGAAGACCTCGGCCGATCCTTCTGATTCCAATTCCTACACCGTTTTCTTCTTTTTACTTCGTCATAAGCTGATTCCGAATCCGTTTCGGACTTTGTTTCCATTGCAAGTGCAAACCAGGCTTCAGGAATATTATACAATAAAGAACGATTGAGACCTTCCAGTAGCATCAACGTGGGCAAAGATTACAAACGGATAACGAAGGTGATAACGTTTACCTGTAGCTGTTCAACGACCTTCTGGTTTGGATGGCAAATCCTTGAGATGAGAAGCGAGAATGCCGTCAAGAACTGATAGGCAGGCAGTTTGACGGTTAATTCAGCCATGGTCTGAAAAAAAAAATTGGAAAATATGAATAACAAATACTTTATTCCATCCCATTAGTATGACTAAGAAAATGAATTTTAATATCAAAATAATTTTTTAAAAATTTATATTTTTTTAATCGTAAATAATATAATGGTTAAACACACTATAGGACGGGACTTACTTTATTCACTTCTGTCAATTTTTGTCGCTTTCCACCCCTGTCTGCCTTGCTTCCTCTGCCTGTCATAAATAATGATAACAACAGTAATGTTAGGCATTAATATTTGCATCAAAAACTAAAGAAGCTAAAAAGAAAAGGATTTGAACCTCATTTCAATATTGGCGCCATGATATGCACATAAGTGTCAGGTCACTAGTCATCACAGCTTCTCGTTTCCAACGCCGTGTTGAAAAAAATAGCCTTAGAGGAAAGCGTTCTTTTTTTCTCTCCCCCCCCCCCCCCCCTCCCCTTTTCCTAAAAGCCCATGCAAGACTAAAAAGAGGTCAAGATAGTGTCTATTAGCCATTCCGAAGTTGAGGGGGGAAACTGGGTCGAGTTGGTATTGCAGTGCATTGTGGGTCTGTTTTTCCAAGATGGCGTATATATCGTTCCCTAAAACAATCCCACAATGCACTGCAATACCAACTCGACCCAGTTTTTTCTCAACCTCGGAATGGCTGATAAGACATCGAAAACCGAGCAAAAAAGTACTGCAACATTCTTTTCTTCGCGCGCCTTTGTTTTCTTATATAATTTCCTTATAGTCCTCGGGTCGTTTACAGGTGCCTTCTAGCACTTTAAACATGTTAAAAAAGAAAGATAATGAAAAGTGAGAATGATATAAAAAAAAACAAGTGTTACCTTGGTCTGGTACTTTAGCACCGAAGTCCAGCCATATTGTGAGAAGACGTGGCATGGACTGGTAGATAAACTTGTTGCCATACTGAAGAGACGTACCGTAGTGCTTTACTACAAATGGTATGAACTCACTAGAATAATACAAAAACAATTCACAATATATCAGAGTTAGATGTGTGATATGTGTGATAGACAGGGCCCAGTTGTTCAAAGCCCGATTAGTGCTAATCCTGGGTTAACTCTTAATAAGACCTATAGAGTTAATCCTGGATTAACGCTAATCCAGCTTTGAACAACCAGGCCCTGAATGGATGAACCCTTTTTCTAGATACTTTGGTCATGAAACTCTCTCTTCAAACCCCAAGGTTACAGTTAATGTGTTACCAAACAACAATTCAGTTATCGAACCATGAAACGACCTCTGGGATGATCTAAGTCAGGGCACGACTAACTCACAGATCGAATTTGAATTTAGCGTGTAAGGTTTTGTGGAGGGAGGAAAATTAAACTGGAGAACCGAACCCTGGAATCAAATGAGAGACGAAACAAACTCTACTCGCATTTGATGCTGAGTCCAGTGATCACATGCGGTAGAGGAGGGTGCGCTACTGTTACACCCCGTTACACAAGTCAACAAAAATCAGGATGACGATGATGATGACGATGATGATTATAATGACGTTAATGAAGATGATGACGACGGCAAAGATGATGACGATAACGAAGAACAGCATAGATGATGATGACAATGGTGATGATTATGATGACGATAATGATGACGACGGCAAAGATGACGATGATGATGATGTTAATCAATCTAAAAGGAGCCAATCATGACCCGGAACCAGTTAAAAGCGAGTAACACGTGTCCCTCAAAGGGAGGATTTCCTGAGCAGATCTTACGTTCCAGATAGCTTGTTGGTCTTTTCCTCTCCATCAAGACAAGCCAGCATCAGTCGATCGTAGTACTTTCCGATGTAAAAGTGACCGTTCTCCCAGTCGGTGTGAAGGTCTATCACTTCCTATCAAAATAAAAACGTCTGTTCAGTATGCGCAAATTCTTCGTTTCCAAGTTACGTCATGGTCGCCATGTCGGTGCTATACCTTCAGTTTTTTAAGAATAGGATTTGGCTCGTAGTGTGCCGTCTCTTCCATCCACCGTCCTTCCAGCAGCAATGCCTACACACATAAGTATAGTGTCAATATTAGCACATAAGAGCAGTAATTCTAATTTTATCGCGCGCGCTTTCTCTAAATTTTTATCTTTCACTCTTATTATTTTTTTCTTACTTGTTGTTTCTCGTCCCTCGCTCTTTCTCGTTTCCTTCCTCTTCCTTCTTTTGTTCTTTCGTTCTTTGTTTGTTTGCTTTATTGTTCGCTTATTAATCTCTTTTTTCTTCGTTCTTATTTCTAATCATCATTCCTTCATTTTCTTTTCCTATATTTTTCTTGTCGATTTACTTTGCGTTTTATTTTAGTCCTCAGCCATCTTAGCACTATTATTAGTCTCTTATTAGCTGTGACAAAGTGTACTGTAGGTCAAAGAAATCCTTGAAGACCCCTAAACAAAAGAAGGACGATACTGGCTATTGTACCTTAGCGTGAATTAATCTCTCGGCTTCAGTTTCCATCTTCGTTGAGCGTCCAGATGAAGAACTACCCCACTGTGCACTAAACAGTACAACCAGAGAGATAAAAAGTCAATACGTCACATGAAAAATAATAAAAACAAAACAAAATAATAATAATTTTTATTATTATTATTATCACCAACATCATACTTTTAAAGCGCAAATTGGCATAAAATGTTCATCTGCGCTATTTACAAGAAGAATACAGGCAAAATGATTATAATAAACTAGTTATACTGTACTAGTTAAAGGCTATTCTGTAAAAGTAAGGCTCTTGATTATAGATATCTTGATTGACACGCATATCATTTACAGGAATACCTACCTAACTTCATTTTGTAGAGACAAGAGAGCCTGATGGAGTTCACCCTAAAAATCAATAAGAGAAAGAGCTCATGATCTCACAGTACAGTCTATACCAACCCTGAGGAATTCCAGACACAAATACCTTTGATCACTCATAAGAATACATTTGTATATATAGACCTCTTGCTTGAGATTTCATATGAATGTGAAAGTCAGAGCGAGGATTTGACGACAACCAGTAAGCTAATCGCACAAACAGATGAGTGCTTCTCCAATAAAATCGATTATCACGGCACGGCACGGCACGGCACGGCACGGCACGGCACGTCTGTATCATGGGTTGAGTAATTCATAATCATAAAACTGCATAGCACTGAATGCGTACCTTACTCCATAACCACTTTGCTTGTTCAATACACAGGCTTGGCAAGGAGAACGTACTGGCGGTAAGAAGTGAACTGAAGGCCGCTTGGACGTGACCTTCTCTAAAACATACACAGCAAAACAGACGTTAACACCTGAATCCAACCCCCATCCCTTACATCATCAGTACATATTAAAACACCATGGACCAAATCCACTTGGGCGCAACGTTTTGCCCATTTTAGACAACGTGCCATTCCCTTGAGAATACGATTCTTCGTTTGCGTTGTATCCATATTTAAGTGTCTTCTCATGCCCAAGCGTAAAACAAAAAATAATGATACTATAGGGAATGACATGTTATCTTTATTGGGAAAACAGTGGATTAGGTCTATTCCAATACAGTCTATTTATACATACTTTCTGGCAACTTTAGCGCTCTGTAGCCAGCTTTCACCTTGTACGTTTTTCAGCTTATCAGTACTGTAGACAAAGTAGAGCTGTTAGACTCGTGCATTAGTAACAGATATCGTATGGGTCATCGAGGATCTCGCCTTTCGCCTCTAGGATTTGATTCCTAGACTCGATATCAACGTTTAATTGTGTTAGTTGGGACTCTCTTTATTTTAGGGTTTTCTCCGGGTTTTCCGGTTTTTCTCCCTCCGCAAAATTCCATTTCGATATGTGAGTTAGCCGTGCCCTGACTTTGATCAGCCCAGAGGTTTATTCAGGGTTCTATCTGTGAGTTAGCCGTGCCCTGACTTTGATCAGCCCAGAGGTTGTTTCAGGGTCCTATCTGTGAGTTAGCCATGTCCTGACTTTGATCAGCCCAGAGGTTTATTCAGGGTTCTATCTGAGAGTTAGCCGTGCCCTGACTTAGATCAGCCCAGAGGTTGATTCAGGGATCAATCTGTGAGTCAGCCATGCCCTGACTTTGATCAGCCCAGAGGTTGATTCAGGGTTCAATCTGTGAGTTAGCCGTGCCCTGACTTAGATCAGCCCAGAGGTTGTTTCAGGGTTCAATCTGTGAGTTAGCCGTGCCCTGACTTTGATCAGCCCAGAGGTTGTTTCAGGGTACAATCTGTGAGTTAGCCGTGCCCTGACTTAGATCAGCCCAGAGGTTGTTTTAGGGTACAGTCTGTGAGTTAGCCGTGCCCTGACTTAGATCAGCCCAGAGGTTGTTTTAGGGTACAATCTGTGAGTTAGCCGTGCCCTGACTTAGATCAGCCCAGAGGTTGTTTCAGGGTACAATCTGTGAGTTTGCCGTGCCCTGACTTAGATCAGCCCAGAGGTTGTTTTAGGGTGCGCTATTTGACGAGCATCATTACAGTACATCATACCTTGGGAACAGATTCAAAACTGCCCTCCTCAGATTCAAAATGGTTTCTCTCGTACGAAACGATTTCTGAAAGAAAAACAGGCAAAATTATCGATCATATTAGTTGTTTCCTGAGGGGAGGGGTAGTGTAGGTTCAATAACGTTAGCATTTTGTGTCGTATCGTTTCGCGTGGTCTACCTGTGTAATTTGCAGACGTGATTTCCATCCTTCCACCATGTGCGGCTTATCATCGGTCACGTGGTCTGAAGAGCCTTGGAAGACGACACCTACACAGCTTTCTAGTTCTCTCAACATATGAAGCCTAGAGATAAAAAAAACAATTACAGTGATATCTTTATTCAGAAAACACCCTTTATTAAGCGGAAGCCTTTCACAATAAATGGACACCTAGTTGCACGTCTCAAGATTTTCTTCTTATATTTGCTTTAAACTAAATCTTTATTAAGCGTGCACCAGGCAAGGTCTCGAAGGTGTCCACTTAGGTACCCCTGTAGTGTGAAAGACATGGCCAGGGTAACGACTTAACGACCCGATGAACTAACCAACAATCAAACAAATTACTAGCATTATAGTGCGAAAGGAAATATAGGAGATTAACACTATCGAGAAGTATTTCCAATGATCGGGGCACGAGCCTGGCGGGACTCGAGCCCGGGTCACATTGGTGAGAGGCCGCACATTAGCTGCGTGCGCCACCTGTGCTTCCCATAAAAACAATGTCTGTGGACTGCTCTTCCAGCCGGAAACGTTTTTAAGTCCTTTTTACTCAGGGCACGTCATGTTCGCTTACATTGCAACACACAGAGACATTCCCCTCCCTCCTCGTGGACGTATTTACCTTGCTATGTACTCGTATCCTCGCTGGTAGGCACCAGACTCCATACTAGCTGCTGATAATGGACCCATTTGTTGACTGCGAACGACGCGCAAATGACGATTGAACGAGTCTTCATCCTGAAATAATACGTTATTATAATATTATCTTTAAAAAGTGCTTTAGCTAGTTTAGAGCTTGTTTTTAGAGGTGATAAGAGTTCTAAACAGCTTGCAGTAAACACTTGTGCATCAATCCTTAGGTAATCCTTACAGGAACGTGGGCTCTGGGTAAGAGATTGTAATAATCCTCTTCTCTGAAGCCCCCTCCCTCCCCCTCCCTATAAAAAAATCGTACCTTCCCTTCAACTATAATTTACTTTTTTACCTTGTAGAGATTGTAATAATCCTCTCCTCTGAAGCCCCCCTCCCTCCCCCTCCCTATAAAAAAAATCGTACCTTCCCTTCAACTATAATTTACTTTTTTTACCTTGTAGAGATTGTAATAATCCTCTCTTCTGAAGCCCCCCTCCCTCCCCCTCCCTATGAAAAAATCGTACCTTCCCTTCAACTATAATTTACTTTTTTTACCTTGTAGAGATTGTAATAATCCTCTCCTCTGAAGCCCCCCTCTCAATAAAAAAGTACATTCCCTTCAACTATAATTTAGCTTTTTTACCTTTTGTTTGGCTGCCAGCAAAATACGGCCCAGCCCGATGTTCCAGTCTCCTCTTCCTCGTTCCTGCAAAACAGAAATAAAACAAAACTGGAGCCGAGACAAGAGAAAAAAGACCAAACAGTTGCTTTTTCAAACTTTGAATGCGTCCCAGGACTAATTCTTCTGGTAAGTGTCATGATCCAAAAAATGCTTGGGACTAAAATCTTCCCAGATATGCGGGTCTCGGTACAGATTGGGAAATCCTAGGGTTCCTTTCGGAATCCTCCCATTATCATAAGATACTAACCAGTTTCAATAAACCTTCCAAGGAATCCCATTGTCCAAGTTTCCACGCTGCTTCAACACGAAATGTGTTTAACGAGCTCTTCCATTCTTGCCTAAGAAGACAAAAATTTACTTTAAAATGTTCAAACAAGAACTGAATAAGGGTAAATTGTTTGAACCCAGGTGTTGAAGTTGACGATCACATTTCACATGTAAGAACTATATGTAATAACTAAGTAGTTACGCTCTCTAGAGGCAAGGGTTTGGGAAAGGAAAGAAAGGGACGGGTCTTTAACACAATATATATGACTTTATTTGTGACAATATGACTTTGATTCCTTTTATTTCTCTCCAATTTTCTTGCAGTCCTCTTCCTTCATTTCCATTATTTTCCCTTCCCTTAGCTTGCCATTCCTTCGCTTCCCATCTATTTTCTCTCCCATAAGGTGGCAAGTCCAAAAACGTAGTACACATTATATTATTATTACACACGTTAAAAGGTCAACACTAAGTTTTTTGGTTTAATCGTTTTTGGTGTGACAGACGTTGGACAAGGTTGATAATTAGATATGGTTTTAACAGACACTCACCGTTGAGAAATGACACCATTGGCATGCATCAGTGCAGTGGTTTCTTGACCAAGACCCATCATACAGTTCAGTAATCCCTGACACGAAAATACCATCAGCACTCTCATCATCATCAGATCAACAACATGTGCATCGTCATCATTAACGCCATAATCATCATCATTATAGTCATCCTTAACTATCATTATCATCGCCACCATCATTTTCACCAACGTCGCAGTCACCATCGTCACCATGCATGTACATTAACTATTACAAGCACTAGTTTTATTTGCAGCCTAAAACATCAAGGTATCTTGTGATGATCGACTTTATTCCATTATCTTCACCACTACTTCTATCACTACCATCTTCATCACCACCATCTTCATCACCACCATCTTCATCATCTTCACCACCACTATCGTCATCATCACCATCGTCACCACAAACACTGGCTTTCTTCACAGCCTAAAACATCAAACTACCTTGTGATGATCGACTTCATTGGGTTCCTCTTGGATGGCTTTTTCATAACACGCTGACGCATCACGAAGCTTTCCTGAAACAAAATCCAAAAACCCCTTAAAATAACTAAAACCTAAGTACACATATCGCTTCTTAGCCCCTAGCTAGCCTCCTCTTTTTACCCTACGTATCTTACCTGATATTTCATGCTCGAGTATCTGTTGGTGTAGCGTTACCTGGTGATTTCTTATCGCAGCCACACCCACTACCCCATCGGGTTCACCCAAGGCCACGTAGATTTTCTGCAGGAATCCAAGGTGCTGCTGTTTGTCTTGCTTCTCGTTGGTGATGAATGCTTCGAAATGCATCAAGGCACGTGTGTAGGCCTTACAGTGGAACGACGCTGAAGCCAGGACATCCTTAAAGACCAGAATATTTGTCATTATTCTTGCATCTCATGATGACATTTCGATGTTGACGGAATGAAATTTAAAAGATTGGCATGGGTGGCATTGTGGTTTACCGCTCGCCTCTCACCACTGTGGTCCGGGCTCAAGCCCTGGCTCAGACTGTATCATAATGTGAGTTGAGTTTGTTTAATGTGTTGTTCTCTCCATTGCCATGAGGATATTTCCCCGGTTACTACAGAGTACACCTACCTGAGGGATTTTCTGTAAGAAGCCTTGTATTGTCTCGTGTTCGTTCTGAGGACCTGTCAGCATATATACAAAGAATTAGGTCAAGATTTTAGTTGAAAACTCAATCCAACGAAGGAGTCTTAGACTAACTGATGTGGTACAGACAAATTTTGCTCATTTAAATGTTTTTACTTTAAAACTCAATCCAATGGAGGAGTCTTCTAGACTGACTGATGTGATACAGACACATTCATGCTCATTAAAAGCACAGAACAGCCCTGGTTTTCTTACCCTTCATCGCGCTTTGCCGACCACCCTTACTGTTAACCATCTGAGTCTTAACAGCAAAGGAATGAGCCTTTTTCCTTGTCCAGCGGTTTAGATAGTCCAAAGCCGAGAAAACTGTTTGTGCACTCATGTGACCAAAGTCTAGAATGAAAGACAAGAGTCAAAGGTATTACAGACTTCTAACTTCCCACACTTTAATCCCTGCTTCAAGTCTAAGAAATTAAATCTTGCTGATGATACAACTTCCTCTATCTGGTCACGTGACTGTACTCCGTAATTCGCGAGCATTTGTGTCAAAATAACCAGCAAATATGAAGAGCACCTCGACAATAGACCCCTTGCACTGAATTCCTAGAGGAATTGTTCTGGAGGACAAAACAATAGGGCATCTTTTCTTATGCTAAAAACAATCCAATGTTTTGTCCCCCAGAACAATTCCTCTTGGAACTCAGTGCAAGGGGTCTATAAGTAAGAAGGTAGAGTTTTAATCTATTAACATGGGACATAGAAGATTGAGAAACTTTTATGAGGATTTGAATGGGTAATAGTGTTTGTTGGGGAAATATGGCGTACAAGGGTAGGGTCAGGAGAGTTGTTAGTACAATGGCGTTTTTGCCTTGAGCACAAAGTCCTTTCGGATTCAAACAAAGGAAAAAACAGTTGGATTAAGATGTTTGCTTGTGTCATTTATGAATATCAAGCCATCTTATAATCAACAGAACATCTAACCTGAGGCTCCAACAGGAAGATCCTCACTTTTCTGCACGTGAGTCAGAACAGCCATGATCTCAGCATGGATCTAAAGGGGAAATAACGAAATGTTTAATAATAATAACTTTAATTTAAGGCGGAAAGCACCTATATAGCATGAGACGTTAATCATAGTGGCCCTAAAAAATAGTAATAATAATGATAATAATGAAAGAAATAATCAATTTTAAACAGAATTTGTAGAACGTTTGGTCATCCATACTACGAATTTTACAGCAACCAGCAGTTGTTGTTGCGTTTGCTATTGCTTCCCTGCAGAAAGTATCAGAGAAGCAGCTAGTGGCAGGGCACGAAATTAAGTTTTAAACACACTAGCAAAACCTTGCTAGTGAGTTTTGTTCTCATTAGCAAAAATTTCAAAGTCACTAGAAATCGGACGCAGTGAATAACAAGCTTTACTTGTTGCAGGCTCTAAACTTTTCAGTCCTACAATTACTGGACTGTGGTCATACTCGCAAAACGTAGCTAGTTAAATTTTTTGTCACTAGCTAAATACAAAATTCCACCCACATTTTGCGAGTTTGCGAGCGTTAATTTCATGCCCTGAGTGGTAGTGATGTTGTTATAGTTGTTGTTCTTAGTGATGTTGAAGTTATTTTGTTGTAGTATGCCTGTATTAATGTATTAGTCAGCGATAGTGATAGTAGTTCTAGTAGTAATACTAGTTGTTATAGTATAGAGGTTGTTGTTGTTGTAACTGATGTGTTCTTGCTATTGTGTCTGGTTGTGCTACGAGTAGTAGTTTACATAGATATTTCTTACATCCAATACAATACTACCTCATCTATGTCCTCCTGGGTTCCATCGAGTAGAGCATACAACATGACGTGGGGCAAGAGGAACAAAGCAGTGTGGATATCATGCTGAAGTAAAAAAAACATTTTATCATTATAATTTCATATTATCATTGGTTTTCGAGGTTGAATACTACTTCAAAAAGACCCCTAAAGACTAAGGTAGGCTATTTTTGATGTAGGTATCACTACAAACGTTATTGGAATGTCTACCATTGGAGCAAATTTCGCATGTCTTTCAAAACTCATGGCAAAAGTCACAGTTAGTGTTACGGCAAAGGTTCGAGATCACGACCATTCACTTAACCCGTTATGACGCGCTAACTTATTGCTATCTTGTCACATTGCCCAGGCGCTTCGCCGTCACGGTAACGGTACGTCTATATCGTAAGTTTTTCGCTCACAGAATTTGCTCTTTATGGTAATGTTCATACGAAAGATGAAGATTAACCTTGTTATTTTATCGGTACCTTGAATATTTTACTACAGGCTTGAAAGATACGAGAAGCCTTTTCTTGTTTGACCTGAAAAACACAAGAAATTTATGATTTTTTTAAACCCTGGGCTGAAAACCCCAAATTCAAGGATGAGACCCAACGAATTCTGCTGACATTTGATGGAATTGAATTTCCAGGAAATTCCAGGAACTGCGCGAGACCCCAGTAGAGGGAATGAGGTGAGTGTTATACAACTATAAAACTATCTGCGTCTGGTCAGTACAAAGTTTATTTCCCCGCTTACTAACCTTTATAATGATGTAAGATGTCCACGTACTGGCCCATTCACTAAACGTTTTCCCTTTAGCGCTACGGTATATGGGTTTGGGTAAGCGAGACCAATTGGGATTCGCAGAGCTCAAATACCTGGACAAAGAAGTAGGCTTGATTTGAATAAATGTTGTGGTCTGGCATTCGCTAACCACGCAAAAACAAAGCAGGACATGTACATCCCAGTGTTGCAAAAGCATGTAGCGCCAACACTAGACAAAAACCCCTGCTCATTGGCGAGTCTCTTCGAATGTACAAAAGCTCTTGTGAATATACTTTGAAGAGACCAAGATTTTTTTCTTGTTTTTAGCAACACAAGAAAAAGGCTTAAGCAAGCGGGTTTCCTCTGGTAAGGCGATAGATAACGAATACCTCAAAGTTTGCCATTATATATTTTATAAGCGTTAAGCGGTGAGGAATAAAAAATATTCAAGGGAATGAAACGTGGTCTGAAATATAGGAAAACATTGGGTGTAAACATATGATACGTTTCCTGTGTTAAGGAATAGATTAGTAATGCCCAACCATGTCCAACATGTCATTCAAAGGCGACCAGTGAATAAAAAAGATAATAAAGGGAATGACACGTGGTCTAAAAAAGGAAAACAGTGCATATGAAGACGGGAAATATCGTTTGTAAGCTTACTTTGAGTAAAGGTGAGGTCGTAGGATTTCTTGGATGTGTTCTGGAAACTTACGCCATAATTTGTAACCAGCCCTGGAGAAAAAAGATTGAGAATGAATGCATATTGCTGTGCTTTTTAATTGGTTCGCGCAGGAAGCCATTCAGAAGTGACGGTATCGGTCCCCATTGAACCAATCAGAAGTATGACATTAACTAATAGGTATTCAATCAGAATGCTGCGTTATAGAAGGTCTTGTCACCTATATTTTTTTTGCAGTCACGAAGTCTGCTCAGTACGATCTCGATAATGGTTATCCAATCAGAATGCTGCGATATGACACATTGACGTCATGTCACGTCATGTCACGTAAGTTTAGAGCGGTTTTTTTCGTATAAGTGGGAAAACGATATGGCAATTTCATAGCGGAACTTAATGGTACCGTATCTTACCCTAGCCGTAACTACGCGATGTGATTGGATGAATTAAGGAAATACAATGGGAAGCATGTCGTGTCTTGTACTTGCTGTAAGTTAATACCATGTTTCCCACTCATACAAATAAAAAACCTTCAGTTCTACACAGTTTCTAACAACGGCACAGAAGGGATGTATAGATAGATGTATAGATGGATGATCTTACCCATCTTTCTTTGTTTCTGTGCAATCGAATACTTGTAGGACTTCTTGTATGGCATAAGCTGAGCAATCCTGTCAATGAAACAAACCCTGGTAAAACTGATTCGAGAAAATGTGTGGTGAATTTCTTCAAAACATTGGTTGCTTGCATAGTCAAAATACAGAGAAGGAAGGTGAGAGTTACTGGTATGGGCTCAGTATGATATGTGAATTGAGTCTGAAGCGTTTGAAGTGTTTGTTCTCTACCCTGACTTGAGGGTTTTTCTATGAGTTCTCCGGTTTTCCTCCCTCCTCAACACCAAACAAGCTAAATCCCAATTCGATCTGTTAGTTAGCCATGCCCTTAATTTAATAAGTCCAGATGTCGTTTCAGGGTATCAATAAAATATGCAGGTTACTCTTATTATTTATTTATTTATTTATTTATTTATTTATCATTCATGTATTCCTTGTTAAGATTACTGATTTACCTGTGCTCTCGTGTCGTGTGCAGCAAGGAACGCTCTCGCCAGCTCGTTAATCAATCCTTCTGCAAACTCCATGTCATCACAGCCATTCTACATGATATTCAGAACGCATTAGATAAACTTCAAAGGTGCTCTTTCGTGAGGTTCCCTTCACACTACTAGTGACTACATTCACTATCTACATATGCTTTAGGGTGGAGTGCCACGCCCATTTAAGTCGGTTGTTAGCGCATGCGCACTGCCTGGTTTCTTTTTTACCTCGTACACTGGTTTTTCATCAACCGGCACTTGTGATAGCTCTTCCAGTCTACAAAATAGAAGCAAGAAAATCAATAGACAACACAGACATGGCCTTCACGTTATTGTCTTATTTGGCAATTGGGAATTGTCTGGAGAATTGGCTCGAATGACCACGTAAATTGGCGGTCCCATCTCACAAAGAGGCCACAAATTTATCAGTGTCGAGTTAGCTACTGTCACGTTGTTATTATTACAAATATTTTGACTATCAAGGCGAGTCAAGGTCTAAGTCAGTATCTTGGACTCAGTCTAAGTTTTTTCCAATGCACAACGGTTTTATAAAATTAGTATACGCGGACAGTATTCACAGAAGCAAATAATGCAAACGTCTAAAAGATGACAAGGTAAGAGAGCCATGGCAATAGTCCCTTTTCTCATTCGGTAAATACCGCTGTGTTTTATGACTACAGGCTTAGCCTCGCTTAAGAGCATATCATTTGTAAAAGTCAACTGTAATGTAAAGAATATGCAAGTTGAACAATATCAATGTTGAAATCCCACGGACTTTTAATGGTATCTGTGAGTAGCTGACTTATAAACGAGGCTAAGCCTTACAAATGAGCCTAGGGTCTTCAAAAACAGCGGTATTCATAGAATGCGAAACTGGTGTATTGACCAAAACATGCTACATCAAGACGTCCCACGCACCTTCCAGCATCCACTGCTCCGAGTTCACCCAGACACTCAGCCACAAGAATCTTAGATTCAGAATCTGTCTCACGGCAACTAGATATCAACTAACACATACAAGACAAGTGAAAGGTGAGAAATGGTTTAGACTACTAGGATTTGACCCCCTCATCTAATCTTTTTTGGGGGGAGTGGAGGGAAGAAGGTTATGCTGAGGTTATTAGGAGTGAATTGCACTCGTTTACCTGCCAATTTGCTCAAGTACCGTCTGTTTTTCACACTCGAAGGAATTCTGATGTGTGAGAGGTTTACTTACCACACTAACGATCTCTGGTATAATAGGATCGACTGTCTCGTTACTCAACACGTATTCATGGAGCGAGGCCTTTGAATAAAAGTAGAAAGTTGACATCATTCAGGCTCTAGTCAAACGTCGAACACCACATTATTTTACATATCGCTGTTCCATTTTAAGACATGCAACCAGCGCGCACGCTGTATACATGTGAATTACTACTCCATCTCGTACTCAGAGTCTGCATTTCTTCTGGACTGCGGCGAAGAACAAGGGCTCTGGCATAATCCATTTTTGGCGCATGCGCAATTTTCCGGAAGTGAAATATAATCAATGAATATTATGCTTTTAAATGGAGTTCCGTGTTTACTTTCGATCAAAATCAAAATTAGAAATGGTAACTCATTTTTTCATTGTTGGCAAGGCTTTGAACGCATGCGCTCTTATACCGGAAGTCCAAGAAATCCTGGTCTCAAAAAATGGATTATGCCAGAGACCTCGTTCTTCGCCGCAGACTCTGGGTACGCGATTGATTACCACATTGAATGTAGACGTGTAAGGTCGGAAGAAATTTTTTTTCGCGTTCCATACGTTTTAGATTGTTTGTAGTTCACTGAAATTTCGCAACAGAACTGCGGCAACCAGAACTTTTTTAGCTACATAGATTAGAGCGATAAGACGCAAACAATTCTAGATGTCTGAGTCTGAGTTCGAGGCCAGAACACAAGATAATGTGACGATTCGCGGGCCGTACGTTTTTCCGACTTTAAAAAACATGAACAAGGTTTTAAATAATAAGGCGATATTTTAGTTACCTGATTGTCGCGTAGAAGCTGTTTCAGTTTAGACAACGCATGTCTCCGCACATCAATATTCTCATGTACCACACCCTTGAGAGCTCTCTTCAGCTGTGTCTTCAAGTCTAGCCTTCTCGATGCCAAACCACTAGCAGTCCTCAACACAGCATTCACTTTCTTAAGCTCCGGCGTGTCAGGTAGAAAATATATCTCATGAAAATACTGACTCAACGCGGCTTTATTCTCAACGATAAGGAAATAATAGATCTGTGCTACGCGGGCGGGGAGTTTAGTGAGGTATGGAAGCAAGGTGACAATAAGTTCACTTAACATTGGTCCAAGGCTTGTCAGTTCGATGTTACGTACGAAGCACTCCCAGGCATCACAGGATAGCTCTGGGAACCCTGTGTCCTTGAATCTAAGACCAAGCCTCAGGATACCCATAACCTGAAAAGAAGAAAAAACAATAGAGGTTTTGCACCATCACGTGCCGACGCCTGTAATATAGCTTGGACTGCCTGTGTTTAGATGGCAGAACAATAAAATCCCTTTGCTCTTGGGAATTGAATTCTTTTTTATGTAAAATGATTGTATTGTTCCTGCCATCTAACATGGCTGCCGTCACGTGATGGTGCAAAACCTTTACTAAGATTTTCATTTCTGACACCAAATCTTTTGCTTTCAGCTGATGCTACTCTTAAAAGTGATCTGTAAAATGCGCCTTTTACCCTGATGCGCAAACACAAACACTGCGCGACTCAATGGTTCTCAGGATGACTTATGAAGGAATAGAAAATGCGCGCGCATGTTTTGTGCAGTTATAAAGCACGCGGGGATCGGCAGAACGGCAGACGCAAGAAAAGCGCTAGAAGAAGCTCGAAACGTGCTTGCCTTCACTCCCAGCTCTGATCTCCTAGGCCTGCTATGTCAATCTCGAGGATTTAACGACATACCATTGGCTTGGCTGACAGTACACATTCTTTTTCGAAAATGAAATTTACAATAACGAATCTTTTTCGTACCTTGACTCGCACGGCGGTGATGTGTTTCGGTCCCATCATTTCCATGAGTTTGACAAGGCTTTTCAAAGCCAGCATCTTTTCTTCCAAGTCACTATTAGTAACGAGTACAGTGTTGTAGAAGGCTAATATACCAAGCAATCGATGTTGAAGAAAATCAGCCTGACAAAAAAAGGCCTCAAGATAAATATTGACATCCTAAACTAAAGTATATGACAACTATTCTCAGAGTCTTACTGGTGCAAATACATATATGAGAAAATGATTAGCATATGGATCCCTCCAGTTCAAACCTGCTTATTTTCTTATTTCCCTCCCTTGCAAGAACTCCATCAGGTCTGTTCCCATTGCTTAAATAAGAGTACAGTGAGACTGATGAGAATAGCGGACTAGATGTAATGATGATTTCTTACCATATGTTCTTCAGTTCAAAGCTGCTATGGTCGTACGGTATCCAGCGCACTTCAAGTATTTAATTGGCCTCGCTGTACCACCACCCCACCCCCCCCCCCCCCCCCCACACACACACACACACACACCACACCACCACCACGCCCGACCTGCGGTTGCTCTCCTTATTTTTTTATTTCTAACCCTTCCCTCCCTTGAGCTATTTTGGTCTTTTTGTTTCCATTCTCATATATGAGTATGGTAAGACCGCTGAGAATAGCGGACTAGAAGCATCGATAAGAATAATTACCATGTCTTCTGCAGTCTTCAAATCTTTAAGCCCACTGAATGAAGTATCTTTGCTGGCCAACATTGACAGGCCACTAAACACTTTGTCATAACTAACACTCAGATAGAGCAACAGTTGGTTGTACACACTCTGTGCCTCTGAACGTAACAGGCTGCCTAGCTCTACATCTGTTTCTTTCTGGAATTAAAGAGAGACAAATTGTATTGAACTCCATGTACTACTTTGTATTGAAATTCTAACACACAAGTGTCGAAAACGTTGAGTTCCGACCAGTGGAACCGACTATCATTCAACATTGAAAAGTGAAAACAAATGCGTAGAAAATCTAGACATTTACGCTAGAGAATGTGTTAGGAATAAGACTTGATCCCGGGAATCCCAATAGTTTGTAGTGGGTCCCAAAGTTTTGAAGCCCTCCATCAATACAAGTAGAGCGAGTCCTGGGAAAAGGAACAATGATCACTAAGGTAAGATGAATAGCGCATTTCCGAGATGTCGTGACCAAGTGCATCATACAGCGAGCATACGAGAGAGATACACTTGGGGGAACGAAGTATAACTAAAGAGCTGCGTTGTTGAGAAGTTTAGTATTTGACAGGCGACTGAACACTATATAATTTTTTTAAACCAAAGCTAAAGATTTTCAAGAAAGCTTTTATATTTACGACATTGGTTACGACATCTCGGTTATGGGCTATTGCTTTTTTGATCCTGTTGTTTCTAACCTGTACATAGCCTAATGCCTTTTCCAGTTCACTTGGTGAACACGTCCTGACCAGGAAGGAGAAGACGTACTTGAAGTTTTCTAACAGCATCTCTCGTCGGCTCACGTTCAGTTCTTTGGCGAGCAGACGAAGAACAGTAGATGAGGATGGAGTTGCTTTCTTGACCAGGTGTGGGATGATGAACCGAAGAGTAGGCTGACAAAATAATAACAAGGCAATGAGGAGTAAATGAATAACCCAAGGACGAAATGGTATATTGACAGACAGACAAGACAGACAGACAAGACAGACAGACAAGACAGACAGACAAGACAGACAGACAGAACAGACAGACAGACAAGACAGACAAGACAGACAAGACAGACAGAACAGACAAAGTTGAAAGACAGACAGATGTAAGGCCAAACTGGTAAACAAAGTAGTAATCCAAATATTGTTTTCCATTCATCTCTCGTACCATTAAGAAGGTCTGTATGTCCCTGTAGTCAAACACGTTAGCCACTTCAGTGATGATATCCATTGACTTCTTGGCAGAAGGGTTGCTTGACTGGATATCGTGTATTGTATTAACTACAAACTTACAGATATCTTGCTTGAAGTCACAGAACACCTCTTTCATCGGTTTACCACGACACTGAGCGATTTCTTGAATCTGACAAAAGTGGGTTCAAAAGGATATATTTTGAATAAATTATGATTCATGAATAATAGCGCAGCGCAACCGTGACGTCATAAAAACGAAGACAAAGGCGAAATTCGGACAAACAAATTACAAGTTTACTTTCAGCAGATAATTTTGACAGCCGATCGCAGTTGATCTTAGTTTACATGGGTTATTATTATAACTTTAAGTAAAAATAATAAAATCGGTTCGTATAATCCTCGTAGCGGTTAAACAGAATGCAATGTTTGTCCGAATCTTTAAGCTATTTTTAGAATCAGTGCGCTGCGCTATTGTTATAATTTGATTTTTTTTCTGACAACACTTCTCAATTTCAACAGGCAAATAACAGCTTTAGCCTTGATAAACTTTAATAAGCCTTGATAAGCTTTGATCTCCCCCTAGTCATTATGGATAACCCCCAACACACCCCACTCCAATCCACTCTGCCACGTGGTCCCTCCGTGACTTTGTGACTAATAATCGTACCTGTTCAAAAGCTTTAGCCTTGATAAGCTTTGACTCAGCAGTAAGACTCTTCAACAGACTGATAATAACCACTAATAAGAGCTCTCCTTCAGCAGTTCTACCCAGCTGCCCTATGGTCATCACTACTGTCTCCTGCAGTCTTATATTAACCCTTCCCTCGCGACCTCTGGCTCTGTGAGTCGATGCATCATTGAAGGCTTTCTTTAGCTTTGCCATGATACTAAGAGGTGGGCTTCCTGTGCTGGAGGATGAGCCAGGCTTGGTGACGTAGGAAATGACTTTGCTGCGACGGTAAAGATGTAATCAGTAAATTGATTAAGATTTAACTACGCTAATTCATTAGTCTTAATGCCAAGTGGAAAGGTCACTGTCCATTATTCCTTTCTTTCCCTCATTCATCCGTCCGTCCGTCGGTTCGTTCTTTGTTCATTCGTTCGTTCACTCAACAGACACCAACTTTAAATGACTAGATTTTTTTTTAAAAATCATGTATGAATTATTTCTGTCCGCTACTAACTTAAAAACATTTAACCAACCTAAAAGCAAGTCTGACACGATAATCAGGATCCTCAATCAGATCACAACAGGTAGCAGTCACAATACAGCTGTGTGCTGAGGTATCCGGAGTCACAGCCAGATGGGTGCACATTCTCTGAATACTACTGATAAAGGCAAGCTTGACAGAGGAGCTAACGTTAGGAGACAGGAGATGAAGGTATGGAGTGAAGACTGCTGCATCAACTACTGCATGAGACTGGTGATGTGGGTCAAAATCTGACAGAATAGACAAGACATGAATAGACAAAAGGTTTACCAAAGCAGTCTTTGAAATTGGGTTTGCATCTGGGACTTCAAAAAAGGTGCTTATCTTAGGATTACTTAACATAAAGATATAAAGAGTATCACTACCCCCCTTCCTGGGATGCTAGTCTGTCCTACTATGGTATTGCCACTTTGACACATTCATTGTTTGATAATACTGTGTTTTCCAATTGTACAACTCCTCCTCCTCCCTCATAACTGACAATTTTGGTTAATTGATTTACCCAGAGGATCATAATCACCTGATGACACACCCATCGCCAGTGGCCTCAAAACCCTACTAACGTATTCCTGGTAATTTTACTTACCACCCTTATCACAAATGGGACAATACAAGCCAATGCATCTCCCCAGAGGAATATCATCACCAGGACACACCCATCGCCTAATAATACTGTGCTCTGTCAGCACACAAGCCAGTGGACCCAACGCCCTGCCAATTTGTTCCTGTATCAAAGGACCAGTAGAGAGAAGCTTCTGTAGATTATCAGGGACTAAAGAATAGGAGAAGGAGCCAAGTGAAGACAGTAGCGTGGGAAGGCATTTAACTGCAAGGACTGTAACTTCATCCGATGCATCTTGCTAAAGAAAATGAAGAGGCTATGTTACTGCAACGTTACCTAACTATTTACCAAAGCATAGCATACCATAGCATAGCAAAATAATTAGTAGGCACACTTGTTTAACTAATTTATGTTTAGGAAATTATGAAAGGAAACAGCATGTGCACAACATGTAGAAAAAGTCCATTTCTGTTACTCAGCCCATATTCACTGCACACACATTAATAAAAGTGTGTCTATGTAGCTCTGAATTTGGGAAGTTAATAAGTTAAAAGGTGGGGTGTTTTCCTGATTTAGATCACATGGATATTCCTCAGGAATTATATAGTTGAGTTACATTGGTATCAAATTATCTCCTTGAGTGTTAGCAGTCAACAAAGAAATAATACTCAACGGATTGACACATGGTTTGAAATGGAAACCCATGCCCAAATTGAATAGACCACTTTAGCTTGAGTATGTTTTGCCCATTTCAGACCATGTGTCAATCCCTAGAGTATTATTTCTTTGTTTAACAGTTTTGCATAAAAAGACACATGAAAAATGACACAACTCAAAGAATCGTAATCTAAAGAGAATGACACATGGTCTGAAATGGGAAAACATTATGTCAAAGCTAAAGAGGCATATTGATCTATATACCATGTAATGTTATTCATTCTAATTTAACTATCATCAGAACTTAACACTTACTAGAGAAAGCATAAAAACTTGACTCCTCCAGGTTGGTGCAACATCTGACATGAACATGGCCAGTAGGTGTAGACAATATCCTTTACATTCAACATCAACATAGGGTTCAAGTGCATTGGTAATGTGAGCCATGTCTTGGACAGACAGACCAAATGAATGAGGAAGATCTGTCCATTGCTGTTCTACCTGGTGAAGAATATAACATAATACCAAAATCCATATCCGCATCAGGACTGGTTTATAACAAGAGACCTACAGAGACCTTACAAACTCTACTCACTATTTTAGTATAATGTATCTAAACATGTATGAGAAGTTTGCATTCTAGCATCACATACTTCCACTACCAGAATCCCTTGCACACTTTGATTATTTTGTTCAGTTATGTAGCAACAACGAGTTGAACTGTTATCATGTTTAAATATGAAATTTTGCTAAGCATGACTTGTAGTGCTAGTAAAATAATGTTATCATGCAAACAGCTCATTCATACCATCCAAAGAATGCAAAATATCTGAATGAAATTTGGAAGTACTTACGTTACAAAGCCAGGGAACTGAAGCAACAAAAACGAGAACTTGTTGCAGCTCAGAAGGCAGGGTTATTGCCTCTGATATATAAAACACTAACATCGCCAAGTGAACAAGCTTCTTGAATGTCTGTGTAATAGTTGCCATGATGACCTGGTCTTGACTTTTCTTATTGGCAATGTTGCTAAGATATTGTAGCATGGATTTCAAGAGAGAGAGAAGACTCTTGATGCGAATATTTGTCATGTGACCTGCGGGGGAAAATAATTTGTCAATAGTGGGAATCTTTCTGGTTTACAGCACATTGGTGGTCTTACTCAGTGTTTGGCAACCATTTGAAGCAGATGAGTTTCAAAGAAGTTTATCAGCTGGTTTCTATCAGATGATCAAAATCCAGTAATATACCTAATTTGTCTTGGTGCAAGGTTTTCCCATTACAGACCATGTGTTTTTCCTAAGCATATAATTTCTTTTATTGGTAACCACTGCACATGAGAAGACACAAGAAATCCTTGGATACAACTCAAACAAAGGGTCTTCATCTCTAGGGAATGACACATGAGCTAAAATGGGTAATTATTGTACCAAAACTATAATTAACTCTATTGGTGAGACGTTTGACAATGATTGCAAGTACATATGTAGTCTTCCGGTAACAGCAAAAATAAAGGTCAGTCATCAAAATGTTTAATCCAACCTCTCAAGGATTCGTTGCATCTTGCCACCACCTCCATAGCTATTCTTATTCCTTCCAAGCTCGTGCAAGTGTAATCCTTGGAAAACAAGATATTTAGTTTACACAGTTGAATCAGGGTAATGTTGGCAATAAACTTTCTAATCAATCATGCCCTCAATGGGTCATCCAAGAGGCACAACCCATGCTGAACATTCTTGGTTTTTTGTATGTTTGAAGCTTTCATTACAATTTTCTGACATTCTAGCTCTTAAGATTGACCATCTATAAAACACCATTACCTAGAATTCCCAATGGAGCACAGATTAGAGGACAAAAAGAATTACCCTCCCCAGCAATGGACTACTTCAATGATACTGTACAGTGGCCATCTTGTATCGCAAGGCATCATGGGTCATCCAGGGGGCAAATAGGGCTTTGTTACAGTAATGATGTTGATTGATATCAAGTTGATTGATATCAACAGCTCACCACAAGAGAAAACAAAAACGATGAACTTAGACAACACATTGATCAAACACACGAAACTCTATATATTTTCAGTCATCTTTGTTTTATTTTGCCCCCTGGCAAGATGGCCGCCGCATCGTCAAAGTAGTCTATAAAATTACATCATTTTTCTGCCTTCAATTTGAGTTGCTCTGGAGACTCCTACTGTACAATAAGTTTTTAAATTCTGACATTAATGTTTTTCTCACCAACACATCAGGATTATTGAGCACTTTTTCTGTGATGTCTTTTGCCAGACTGTCTATCTTATGGCTAAGAGATGACAGCACAAAGGACTCTTGAGATTTTACAATGTCTTGTCCCTTGGTTCTCATTTCTGTTTTGGAAGCTTCCTTCTTTCTGTGTTGAATAGAGAGGCTTGTTCTTGCCTTCTTGTGAGGAACTACAGGACTTGAGAAAAATATGAAAAACAATCACCAACACTTGGCTGACACATCACAAGCACTTTACCAACATTGGTCTATGATCATAGACTGATTAAATAATTCTCGGAAGAATGACAGCAGGAAGCAAATACTGATCATGAATAACAGCCAACCCTGTACTAATTAGCATTAGTTAAATAATTCCAAAGCTCTGACATCACATGTACTGTAAGTACAGCACGTGTTGTAAAAACGAAGTGGGTCAAATTGGCATTGCAGTGCATTGTTTGACTGTTTTAGGGGACTTGCAAGATGGCATCTATTTCATCAACTAAAACAGTCCCACAATGCACTGCAATGCTGACTCAACCCACTCTTTTCCTCTAACTCGGAATGACTAATATAGCCAACACCATTAACCTATAATCTTAAAAAGCAGGCCAACAGGGAAGAAAGAAAGGCTTACCTAGATATCTGTGTTGATGTTGTACTAAAATCTTGAGCCATCTCAGTCATTGGATTCTATGAAAAGCATGATAAAAAGTATTACATTGCATCTGCTATTGATTGCTGGATTTCAATCATTACCAACTGAAAATAATTAACCAAAAGACAAGCATGGGCATGTTGGCTGATAAAGATTCCTCATTAGCATCACTTTGTCATACCACCAACGTGACTGCTATGTCTTTGTGATTTATTTAACAGTCTTAGG
Organism: Actinia tenebrosa; assembly: GCF_029948245.1. NCBI lineage: Eukaryota > Metazoa > Cnidaria > Anthozoa > Actiniaria > Actiniidae > Actinia > Actinia tenebrosa. The sequence goes on along the minus strand of NW_028292569.1, from coordinate 23,310,054 downwards.
GATGGTTGCAAGCCATGAATAGTATTCCATAAAAGGATCTATTGGTGCAATAAACCCAGGTTTACTGCAAGGAAGGTGAGTACCAACACCCTACCTACAACCTACCAACTTGCTATGTTGCATATTTTAACTACAGTACCTTGTCTTTGCTTGCTCGTTTTAACTCTTCCTTGGCTGCTTGGCAAAGGCATCCAACCATATACTACAAATTAAAAGGCAACCACTGAACAATAATATTTACTATATTATTCTAGTACATGACATTTGACACAATTTACTGTTTTAATATTTCTTACCACGTTACTCCTTTAAGTAATATACCAAATTATTTCCTTTTGTTCTCCATTTAATGCTTGAAAAGGTACATCAATATGAATTAAATAAATTTCAATTAAATGATCTCAAATTCTCATTTCAAGGATATTAAGTTCTTTTGATCGAGTTTCATCCAATTAATGTATCTTCACCTGCAGTTGATGAGTTGACCAGTTAATGTATCTCCATTTAATGCTTGACAAGGTACATCAATATGTTATTGAATTAAATAAATTCAAACAAATAATCTCGATTTCTCATTTCAAACTATGTGGTATTCTCTTTTACGAGTATTAAGATCTTTTGATCGAGTTTCATCCAATTAACGTATGTGTACCAGTTGATGAGTGTCAATAGTAGACAAAGAAATGATACTCAAGGGAACAATATACCTGCTGATCTTGTTCTTGACCAATATGATTCAACAATGCTTTGTTGATGTTATCTCTAAGTTGATGGCTCTTATCAGCTGAACAGAAGTAGTTATCAGGAACATGGATGTAAATGAACTTGATGACTTCACAAACTGACAACTATAATAAATTAACCATGATTAAGACCTTAGTTTTCACTTGAAATGCAAGATATCTTACCCTTGGGTCCAAATGTTATTCATTCTCAACCCAGCAAAAAAAAAAACAAGTCAAACTATTTGAAAAACCAGGTAAAATGTTGGGTTCATTTGTCATGCCAATATTTCATGACACAAAAACATGCCAAGACTCTGAGAATAAAAGTCGGCTGAGTGTTGGGGAATTGATGAGACTGTTATTTGGGTCCTTACCTCACCATTTACCCCAGTTTCAAAAACTCATTGATTATAAGTCATGCATGTAATACCTTAAGTTTCAAAGTCCTTAAATTTCCAAGCCCTCCTGAAGTCAGTATTTCACAAAGAAGTACAAAGAAATGGTTCATGTGCCAGGAAGGTAGTACAAACACTGGTATTCGTGGCAATGGTTCACACCATGTTGAGTCAGATGGGGGAGCATATCTTGCTTTACCAACAAGTGTCCTCTGAAAGAGGTTATCTAGACATGTTGCAAGTGCATCCTCCATGGGGCATACCTTATAGCTGTGGGATACACAAACATTAGGATATTCCTTTTTAACTTTGAGTGCAATGTTTTCAAATTTCAGACCATGTGTCATTCCCTAGAGTATCATTTCTTTGTTTAGGGGCTGCATATGAGAAGACACATGAATATCGATACAACTCAAAAAGGGAAATTTCTCCCCAAGAGAATGAATCTTGGTCCGATATGGGAAAACATTAGCTCCAAGCCGAAGAATAAATAATGACATTATTTATTAATACCCCTGTGCCTTATGAACACAAATTAATTCCCCACCCTTCCCCTCTAAATCAGGTCCTGTGAGATTTCTAGGTGCCCCAGCATTCCTCTCACTTTAGCTTTTTTTCTACACATTGTTGTTTAACACATTCTATGTGTTTAACAGTAGAATGTTGTATGAGAATACATGTTGTATCAGCAGTAGAAATAGATAGAAAATAAGTAAGTGCTGGAGCCTGGAAAAACATTTACAGGCTTAGAACTGGATTTGAACTCATGACCTTTGTGATAACGGTGCAACGCTCAAACCACCTAAGCCATGTATGCCACAGGGGTAGACTACAGGACATGCGATAGTAGAATATTGTGGCCTTACCTTGGAAGTTCTTTACAATCTCCAGAACCAACCATCCCAACAATTACACACAAACTCTTGATAAACTGATCTAGAACAGGTTGCTGTGGTAGACCAGTGTGAGTGAGAAGATCTGTGATTATCTGCAGGGAAAACTGAATAACAAAAACACAATGAGAAATAAATCAATTTAGCATGAATGGAATAGGATGGATGGAAGAATGGAGGGATGGATGGAGGGATGGATGGAAGAATGGATGAATGAATATGATGGGATAAATGGATAGTTGGATGGTATAGATGAGGGCATGGAATTGGATGGATGGGTTAAGGGTGGGTGGATGGATGGATGGGTGTATGGATGGATGGGTGGATGAATGGATGGATGGATGGATGTATGGACGCATAGATGGATAAATGGGTGAATAGGACGGGATGTATTGATGCAATAGATGAACAGAGAGGATGGAAGGACAGAGGCAAAGGGATGAGTGAATTGAGAGAAGCCAGGAAGACATAGACAGAGGAAGAAAGAAAAAAAGGAAAAATGAAGAGAGAAGAACCATCCAGCATTTTACTGATTGCTGATTGCCGTTACATATACATTCATTTATCTATTCTACATCTACCTGTTTAATGATGCAGATTCCTGTTCTCAGCATTGTGCTGCATATTCTCCACAGAAGATTGACATGCATGTTTGCGTAATGACAGACATCACCAACCACTTGGCATACTATTTGACTAAACATAAAAACAGTCATCAGTATCCCTTGACAAGGTGTGTCAGCATTTATTTGGGATTGCCTGCAGGCTGGTGTTGCACAATAGGACACAAGGTCCTCTTCTAGGTACATTTCTTCAATTTCCAACCCCTTTAAAATCCCCATCCCCATACCACAATCAACCCATTAAGAAATCATTAGTAAAGGCCAGACACTGATGGTGGTCACTGCCAGGGTATGTCTTCAGTGGTTCTTGTACGTCCCTCTGATGCAGGGTGAGGTTGTAAGTATTCACCTACTTCAAAACAGGTTGTCAGAGCCAAAGGAGATAAGTGATACAGTACAGCAGTAGGTCATTCCAATAATGGAAGGAGTCATATGCATAAATACAGTATATTAAATACTAATCAATCAAGGTGCTTAAAATGGCTTTGTCAACTGCAAGCAACACTGAATATCTCAACATTAAGCTCTGTATTTTCTTCACAAGAATAAAAATAAGAAATATCAGTCATTCCTGATATTCCTGAAACTTTAAATGCCTTAACTCCTATTGCTCATTGCCTAAAGCCTATTATTCTGGACTCCGATGACCTTTATTAAAATAAGTATACATTTAAGCCATTCAGCAAAGAAGTGCATATGGCAGTCACCTTATGCCTTCATGGATAAATGAGAAATCCTCTTCATTTCTGATGCAAATCTGTCTTTTTGTAAATGTAACTTGTTCTTGGTTTTCAAGGCCAGTCTAAAATCAAAGCAAATACTTATTAAAATCAGTCAGTCAGCAAGTCATCCTTTTGATCCTTAAATCATTAATTTATTTATCAGTTCATTTACTTTATTTATTCAGTCAGTCAGTCATCATCCATCCATTAATCAACCCTTCATTCATTTATCCACATCCGGCCTTGCACCCTTGCATCCTTCCTTCCTTCCGTCCCTCCCCCCCCCCCCCTCCCTCCCTCCCTCCCATCCATCCCTTTAGACAGTCAGCCAGTCAGGCTATCCTCATGTGTTCACTACAATCCATCATGTACATGTGTTCATTACAAGAGCTTTAAACTAACCCTTGGTAACACATCATTGATGTCAAAAAACTGGAAATGATCAAGAAAAAGAGGAAGATCACTGTCATCCATTTCTGTGTTTCCAAAATATGCATCCTCTATCACCACAAGATCTGATAAAGAACAAAACAATGTGAATGATTCTATCCAAAAATTACTAAAATTAATCCAGAGAAACACAAACCTATAAATCACAGTAATGTACAATCACTGGGACTGAGGCAGTGAATAATAAGACAAATGCAAAGACAGAACCATGGATAGTGTGGAGACAATTTAATGACAAGAACAGAGCAACTAATACACTGCATACTGTAGCTAATGTTCAGGAGTTGGTTGTATGAATCCTGAAAAAGCACTATCCACCAGATGCTTGCTTTATCCAGTGGATAAACTAGAATCAGATGGCAAGATTTGGAAGCTTGGAGGGAATTATTCCTAGCCACTGGATCCTATTCTATGAATAAAAACTATTTGCTGGATTATGCTTTTATCAGCAGGATATCACTTATTTGGTGGATAACTTATTCAGGGCTTGCACTACCAGCTCTAGAATACAGATATGAATAGATTTATTGCAATGGAGAGATTCTAAAAGAATCATGAGTGGAATGAGAAAGGCTAAGGAAAATAAAAGGAAAGGAAATTAAAGACCAGAAAAAAGGAAAGAAAAAAGGAAAGAAAGAGAATGGAAAAGGAAAAGGAATCCAAAGAAAAGAAATGCAATGCAATTAATAGGAAAGGAAAATATCAATAGAAGGGACTACAATGAAAAGTTTTATAATCAAGAGAAGTACAGCAACAAGGAGCAAGGTATTGATATACTGAATGTTAAGTAAAAAAGTAAAGTACCTATATTTAACGTCGGTAGTTCCTTCAGTTGAAATTCAACTGCTATCAATGGAAGCCGACGGTGCACACTTTACCCCCTCTCTCCATCAGTGCTCTGTTTTAAGAGTATTTAAAGCTGAAGCTACACGGATTAGAGAGCAGTCGAAACAGACGTGGAGATCCTAAGGATCGAACCGTGGACCTCAAGCTCAGAAGGTCGCGCACTAACCAACTGAGCTACGCCTGCTCACGAACCTGTAGGAACAGGTTGTAAATCTCTAGTAATATTTTGTTTCTAACCTCTCAGTAGTATTACTATCTCTGAAAGTATCCTGCGATAGAATACAAGATCTTTGATTTTGACAAGCTGAAAATAAAATGAGGATTGATTAGGGTATATTAATAACCACTGTCAAAATCAATGCCATTGCCATCATCAAGACATTATTAAATAAGATCTTACTTGACATATTGAAAGAAAAGATGCAATAGATTTATTATGCAGTGAACTACATCCTGGTTCTGCTAGAACCCTAAGAATCCTCGAAAGAACCCAGACTGTGAAGGCTGAAAAAGTGAAGAAAAAAATGCAACTAAATGACTTAACACATATATATCAAACATGACAACAATCTAAAGGCCGGTTTAGACGGTACAATTTTCCTACAACTATTGTATACAACACACTCGCATCTGTCGTAGGCGAGTCTTAGGCTTGATTTACACGCTACGACTCAAGTTGTAGGATGGCGCGAGCCTGTTGTATACGATAGTTGTAGGCGAAAATCGTACTGTCTAAACCGGCCTTAACTGAAAATTTAATAAGATAATATTTCACAACCATCATTCCAAGTGATGGGCTTTTTCTAGGTTCACACCACTACCGCTACTTAAATCTAAGTACAATATTAAACCACACAACATTCACCTAACAGTATATTGCATTAGGTCAAGGAAAGGAAGCCTGATAATGGCATGGACATTTCAAAGCCTGGAGGACTAGTGGACTACAGGGTGCAGATATACTCGTAATATATCAGACCAAATGTTTGCATACTCTTGCAAAAAATAACATTAACTACATGTATACACTAAACACTGCAGTCTGGCATTCTTTATGCAACATAGCTTGCATTTTAGTCCTCCCCCCACCCCCTAACCACTTTACTGAAAATCATGCTTCTATGATACAGTATGTCTGTTTTGAAATAAGGATTTAATGTGCAGTAACTCAAAAAAAAACATTGTCAACACGAATGCTTTAATGTTTTCAGGATAAAATACGAAAAACCACATTTCCAACTCATAGGTCACTTCTCATATTCCAATCTAAAAGGAAACTATGTTGTTTGGCTGTGAATATAATACAATTTGCAGCGTGCTACTTGGTCTTAGATTTCAGATCTCCACCCAAAAACGTTTTTTGAAATAGGTGTATACAGTTCAGTTGAGCATCAAACCACTAACCCAGGCCTGAACTACACAGTCGTGAGATTTAGCAATGCACTTGCTTGCCATGCAGCAATGCCGCAGAATTTAAAATCAATATACAGTGTTGTACTCCTGCCTTCTTACCCTTGGATGTTTCAGAAGTATATGGGATACTTTTAACATTATCTCCAATCTGAGGGAAGTTCTCTGTGGGTACCCTGTGGACTACACCCACAAAGGACTGTGGGAAGTTATCAATACAAATCTGCAGTAAAGGCCAAAATGATTCTGAATGGGATGGGGTTCCTGTGGTCTTTCTAGAGAGATGAGCTGATACTAGAAAAGAAATAGAAAACAAACAGTAAGTCAATCAGTGCAACCCTACTTCTCTATTCACAAAATCTATCCATTATGCTTCGACTCTTGTAACAGAGGATGGGACAAATTATCCCAACACAGCTAGGCTCCAAATTTAAACTAGGTGAGAGCACAAAGATGAAGTTGGAATTTAGAAGTTGATTTTTAGGTACTCTTCTCACAGGGTAAAATAAAGGTGTCAATCTATATTTTGCTTATACTATTGTTCCTTCCCATGAGGCATTGCAGGGTGAATTTTCAATAGTGGGAGTAAAAATATAATAGAATATCCCACTTGTCTCTTATATTTTCTTGTAAAGTCACACGGGGAGGTACCCCCTACGGTGGTACATGTACTTGCCACCAAACAGGTTATGGTTTTCAGCATTTCTACTCTGGAACAGTGTATATAAAATCGAGCTCACTCTGGAACAGGGTATATGAAATCACGCTCTCTCCTCTCTGGAACAGGGTTTTCAGCGATCTTGCTCTGGAACAGGGCATGAATTTCAGCGATTTTTACTCTGAAACAGGGTGAGGGTTCAGAGGGCTCAGCGGCACATCCATACCCTTAATGGACAAGAGTACCCACCCCCCCCCCCCCGGGTAAAGTCACTTGCCTAAAGGCCACTCAAAACCATTGTAAAATTACTAGTACAGTATGTACCTAAAAATGTACACTTACATAAGTCCAGGTCAGTCACAGTATTCTCAATCAGAGTACCAAGAATGGCTCCCATCTCTTTGGCTGACATTGCATGCTCTTGTGTGTTTAAACTACGAATCATCAATAGAAAATTAAACAACAACAATATATAGGGCCATGCGATAGCATTACACCTTTAAATTATTATGCTGAAATTTACATATCAGTATTTTTCCGGAAATCACTCTTCCCATGATCTTAAACTTTGCTTTTACAATCAGAAGCGACTCTCACCTTTCAAGATCTTTATTGTCTTGCAGTTTTGCAAATATCTGAGCCAGTTTCTGGCTCATCAAGCTCGTGGAAGCCGTATTGCCAGCCATGGTAATAACTGGGACTTGTTGTACTGCAGCTGTTGTTGTTGTTTTCAAATACAAACTACGTAATAGCCATCAATTATCGTCAAACAACCTCGATCTGCACGCCCTGATATGTGCAGTTTGAAGCTGATACCTCGTGTTTGATGCCTAGCTATTCTTTCACAGAATAATTTGGGTTCAAAAAGCAAATATTTTGAATCAAAAATCTGTCAACTTCGCAAGAAACAACTTTGGCGGGCTTCAACATGTGACTCATGGCATAAACCGCTGACCGATAGAGTCGTCTTCCCACTTTGGGCTTCCTGTGGATTCGTACTGGGGGAGGGATTTATCATTAAAAATGCTACATTTTTTGGAGGGTCAAGCCTATCATATGTTCAAAACTGTTATGTTGTCTTGTTGACGTAATAGGAGGGTCATGTACTTCTTCCTGAGAAAAGAATGAGGGCTACAATATATATTTTTCAAAGTTTACTGCAAATCCCCCAGGTCTGCCCCTCCCCTCCCCTCCCCTAATAAAAAACGTAGCTTCCCTAACGTAGACAATGAATGTATCAAACCCTGAAACAACCTCTGGCTGATCAAATAAAGGGCGCGGCTAACTAACAGATTGAATTGAAAATTGATTGTGTATGTTGGGTTTTGTAGAGAAAGAAAAACCGGAAGAAAATCCCCCTAATCAAGGGAAAGACCCAACAAACTCAGTAGAAACGTATATACTATTTCGGGGGGAGGGGTGGGGGAATATTATCAATAAAGGAGAAGGAAGATCAGAATGGACCTTAATTGATTGGGGGGGGGGGGGGGAGGGGGATTGATCGATAAAGGGACTATCTAAATCCTTCCCTCTGAAATATAAATCCAGTTTAAGAGACAAATATATGCTAGCTCATGGTAAATACAACAATCGTGCAGTGCATTCCGTGATTTTTTGTCTTTTCGGATTAAATCAAACTGTATGTGTAAATTAAAAGCTGAAGTAGTTACAGGCGGGCCATGAAATGGTTACGCTACAACTGAAGACATGTCATCCAATCAAAACGCTTGAATATCAAAGACCATTTGAAAGCCGCGCGAGAAGAAATATGTTTCCCGCCCACACAATATATTTGACTCTAATACTTTAATTTTAAATTCTAAAGGGTTTTATCTACCGCTAATTGCTTGCTGATCAAAGGTTTGCAAGTATTCTGCTGCGTATCAGTTGTTGTAACACAATACAGTCTTTCATTTTCTTGTAAATAATTAATCAATAAGCACTCTTTCCAGTCTTAAGGAAATTAGCGTTTTGATAATAGTCAAAACAAAGCAAAGACGAGCGGATAAAACCAGATAATTACTCCTTAAATGTGTCAGATCACGGAAAGCAACGGGGAAATTGAGAAGGTGTCATGCCTTATGAACTCAATGATAAAACGTGGTGGAATAAGTTTCGCCTAACAAGAAAAAAACAAAACAAACAACCATGAACAACAACAACAACAAAATCTTTTGGGAGTCGATCGCACACCTTATTGTAGGATCAAATTGAATTTGAATTGAAGCTGAAATTTTGCGCGCTGTTACGAACACTTAATATTTTCAGGTCCCTTTATAGCCCCAGAAAAAATTGATAATCTTGGTATTTTTCGAATCTTGTCAATCATGCTAAAACCGTACAGTAAACAAAGAGATACGATTCTTTGTCATTGAGAGTTGAATGCTATTTAGGGTTACGAGGATTTCGTGAATTCGACTCAGTTTAAACTGTTTTGGTAAGTTTTGTTGTCAATAAACTGGCCGCAGGAACTAATAAAGAAATGTCACGCCAATCCTTCTCCTTTTTTCATTTAATAGAGTGTACTTTAAGCAATCCATACAAAATAGGAAAGCCAATTTATAATGAGTGGAAATGCACCTTGCCTCGACTCTCAAATGGTTTCCTCTCTCAACCAATCGGAAAACACAGAAACGCAAACCACCCAATCACAATGCGCAAGATCAGAAGCTATTTAGTAATCACAGCACAGCGTTTCCCACTCCAATTTTGCCCCAAATTGTCGTGAGTTATAATATTACAACTGTTTAAATTGATCCTCTGTTATAATTGTTATAATTACAGTAAAAACAGTTGCGGAGTGTTGCTATGCCTTCACTCCTACTAATCAGTAATTTAACCAGTTAAGTTAATAAAACGCTTTTGAAAATCACCTTTTGGCAGGTACGAAGTAATGTTTGTTTTAACTGAAATCTCAAGTCACTATCAATCGGTATTCTGATTTTATTATAATTTTTAGCATATTTAAGATTGCACTTTGCTTATTATCGTTGAAATTTTAGTATTTTTTAGCAGATTTTGTCCGATAGCTCAAAAATGTGTTTTAAATCTTATTTGTTTGAAATTAGGCAAAATTCTATCGCAATAGGATCCGTTTCGATGACATGAGAGAGCCGGGGTAACCCTGCATATGGTGGTATATTTTATTTCCTTAGTTATAGTTAAAACAGTTGTATACCTATAAGGTCACTCTACCTTCATGTTAATTTACGGGAATCTAGGGAAAGGAGTTTGTTAAAGTCACTTTTAGAATGGTGCAAAATGATACTGAGCGAGTCGAGTTTTATCGTAGTTAGCCGAATTACATTTTCAGACATTCTTGTAGCACGATCATCCCACCCAAAGGAAAAGCTGTTACAACGGAATTACCACCTTCCACCCTATACGCATTTTTAGCTTTTCACCAATAGTTTTAATATCAAAGTACGGTTCGTAATCTTGTACAATCTTCGAATTATACGGCTAAACTACAAACATACGTGTACTGTCAATGTGTGAACCATGTGCAAGTTCTATCTATGAAGAAAGATAAACACGGATTTCGGATGATGTTTTTTTCTCTCTCGAAGTCATAATATAGTCTTAAATAATTCTTTCTTCATTCAAGGTTTGCAAACATTGCATGTACCTGTCGTTTACTTATTTTCGTAATTAAAGCCTTTGAAGTGACAAAAAAATATTTAGTTTCATTTAACATGCAGCATTCATTCTCTATTCAATCCTGTATGCTTTTCTTTCATTTTCAAATCCAATTACACATTCTGTGTGAAAATAATTTCCAATTTCTATGCATTGTTGTTCTTCATATCAGCAAAACAAGACTGTTCTAGAGTTTCACTGATATACAGCAACGCATTATCCTTTCCTCGTGTTGCACACAGACCACGATTTCACCGGCCCTCGAATTTCATTTTCAGATTAGAAAAGTGCAGTAAGTATCGATCTTTCGTTAATGACTTCTATTCGATTGAAATAAAAGTTCAGTGCCCTTGCAATTGTGTTGAATAATCTTTTTATAGGTATTCCTAGGTTCGAGACTCAGTTACGCAAACCAATTGTCGGGCCAGATTCACTTGATTGCGATTCGCGCTACTCAGGAATACATTTCTTTAATAAGTCTTAACTTTTAAAAATATTTGCATTCTGTACCCTTTATGCAGCCCAAATTTTTTTATTATTTTCTTTGTCAGTAATAAATTTACTATTTTACTCTTGCAGTTTGAAACTCAAGCAAGACTTCTTACCTTAATGGCAGTTCGAAAACATTTCACTCGACAAATTCAAAATCAAAAAAAGGAATAACGCGCCTCTACTAACAACAAAATAAACAGTTGTTTACTACATTTTTTCTCTTCTTCTTTGGATTTCCGTCTTTTTAGCTCATTAAATTCAAATAAAAGCTCCTCCAAAAGTGGAGCCGATCAGTTGTAGTTTCGGTCACGAATTTTATTTGAAGATAGTTCCTAACAATATTTCAGCTTCGCTTTCAAAAATGAAATGATATCCTAGATGGCAGTTTGAAAACCGAAATAACAACAGATGCTATAATCTATTCACTATTTACAGAAACTTAAACAACTTGATTAAATACAGCTGAAACCGGTAGACAATACCTGACTATCGTATTTAATTTCGAGCAATCATATAGCGGGGATACATTTTTTGGGCGAGGCAGTCAGTGAGCTGTTCAACTTGGAACTGAGAAAGGTGACGGAGCCCAAAGGAGGGGTACGTATACTAAGTACAGTCAAAATATTAATGTAAGTCAAAATAAGTTTTCTTCCGCAAGTCATAACTATTGGAAAGTAAGTTATTTCATTTGGAACAAACGTAGCTCGCAATTTAGTTAATTGTCGTGAAAAAAACTAGAATAAGTCGAGAGAGGTTTATCGCGGATGTATGCGATCTTAATTGCTTTAAAAATGGCTTCGTTGTTGACTGCAGTAGAGTGTTAGATGGGTAGAAATTGCGAAGGAAAGAGATGAAGAGAGAATGAGATTGCTATTAGTGTTTTTAGGCATTTGTGGTGATATTTACCGAGCAGTGAGATGATCGAAATCATAAGAAAAAAATAGAAACAAGATCAGTGATTGACGGATGGAGCTCATAAAGTCTTTCAGCATTTCAGTTTTTGAACGTCTTGCCTTTTCAAAAGGATAAAAACACGCGAAGCATCTTTTAGTAAATACATGTACAATTCATTCGCACTTTTCGCTCATGTGAAGCCAGAAAAAGACTTTATAACTAACTTTATAGAGGAGGAAAAAAGTTTCAAACTTTTCAACTTGACAGCAAGCAATAACAACAACTTAAACGCTTGGCGTTCAAAAGCAAAAGTCTTTCAACTTTTTCATTTTATTTCTAGCTTTTCTTTTACGGATTGTAATTAGAAACCATCCCCGTCATTCGCTTAAAATAAAAGCTAAACAAACAAACGTTCACCGAGTTACCTCGCGAGAGAAAGTGAGAAAATCACTAGGAAAGACTCGGGTCGAAAGAGTACAAATAAAACATTTCCGTGAATCACGATGGATGCAATACATTTTTCAGTGAGATTGATAAGAAATTGAAAACATAAACACATGCAAGACAGCCAATAAAAGTGCAATGTGTAGATGGGTGGGTGAACATGAGGCGCAAGGATCGACCAGCTAGAAGGGCGGTAGTTCCTTACATTAAGGATACGTACCTAAGAAACCCCCAAAAAAACATTTCTATAGCAAAAATTATAGGGATTTTTAATTAAAAGTATAGGAAATGAATTCGAAATAGTTTCAGACTTTTGAGGTGCGATTTTTCCCGCGTTGAAAAAATATTTTGTCCAGAGGTACTGTAATTAAGGCACGCAGTTGAATCTAGAATTTTCGACCGTCTTCAAAGTTTCAGTTCTTATATTCCTCTTACACCGTACACCTGTACATCTCCTAAGGAGATATATATGTGTTATAGAGACGCTAAGTATGGAGAGAGAGAAAGCAAAGCTTGTAGATATATGTGACAGTTTTTTTATAAAGAATGATTCTGGAAAATAGCTCAACGATAGACGAGAATAGCTGGGACACAAAAATATCTTATTTGTAAGAATATTAGCTAGCAAAGAAGCTCACGAATCATTTCAAAATACCATTTCAATTTCAAAATGTTCCTGCCTATACTACCAAATTTTATAGGATGATATTTTAATCTCAAATTACCAGATTAATTCAAGTGTTAGTGTTCTAGTCGTCGATTTTCGCCCAAAATACACCAATCTATTGTTATACACATGCACGTATACAAAGGCCCCACACGGAAGTTTACTTCCAGAAAATATAACAAGCGGGCGGGCTAACCGAGGACATAGATTTTGTGCTATTTGTTATATATATAATTTTGAAAAAAAACTTTTAAGACCGTTTATAAAACTTTTTTCGTAGAAAAAAGATTGTCAATAGGATATATTCCAGAAAAATTCAACTCAAATTAAACACGATTTTCTGTGTCTTTTATTTTTTCACCGGTTTTAAAACCAGCTTTTGATCTTCTAACTATCCAAGTAGATTTGTGCATGGATCTTTTTTTCGTTACTTTGTGTGTATAACGTCCACAAACTTGGAATTTTTTCTGCTTTTTTCTGAGTCGAAATTTCAATTATCAGAATCAAAACACGCAAGGTTTCGCTATCTTTATAATTGTTCATAGCGTGTGAGCTTTTGAAAGAAATATCTTTTACATTTTTTACCACTATCTTCAATTATTTTGAATTGTAAGAACTGAGATAAAATTCTTATATCAAAGGGTAAAACGTTTTTGGTAATAAGATGGTATTCTGCGTAGTTTTTAAACGATTTAGAGTCAGAGAAGAAGCGTGACAAGTGTTCGAACTTGAGCCAACAATAAGAGCTAATTTTAATTGCGTCTGACCAATAACGAAATGAGAAGGTAATCAAATGAGTTTCCGAAGAAACCATTCAAGTGCCCAAAGTGTTAAATCAAAAAACCTTTCAACTGTTAGATCAGTTAGAATAACTCGAATAACTCAACAATGTTTTCTTTAAGGTGAAAAGATTTTCTCAGGTGAAAAACCATTATGCGAGCAATCTTGAACGACAGATTGTCACGATAAGTGAATGAAATATCAAATAAAACAGCTCAAAATTTGTTTAGGGTGGAAAACCCAGGTGTCAGTTCAAGTAGTACCGTTAGCTGGTACCATTGTCGAGGGAGACGATCAAACACGACAGTTATTTTATAATTGTATTTGTTTGATACTCCTAGCTCAAACAGCTGTCCTTGCTACCGAAGTCAAGTCAAATCGTTCGAGCCGCACCTTACACTGTATAATTAATTATATCATTGTTGTCACAAAAAGTGTTTCATTTGAAACGTCATGACTTCTCTGACATAAGAAGACGAGGGAAATTTATTAATAGTGATAATGACTGAAACTCTCTGAGACAAAAACCCTGTCTGGAACTAATTCTTTCAGGCAGGGTTTACATGACTAATAGGTTATCAGTTTTTAGAGCAATTGTTTGAATATCACACGAGGAAGATTTTTATCTTTTAGTTTCGAAAATTATTTTAAGTAAGTTTCTGTTGGTACTTGAGGTTGCTGATTAAATTCATTTTTGTTATGTTTTCTTTCATATTTTTATTATAAACTTTTCGATTTGAATTTTTTTCCGTCCCACGTTTTTGCTTCGTCCGTTTCCGATTCAGTGACATAGTTGGAATTTTATTTCATCTAGTCATATCATTTATCATTCCTAGTTTACATTACATTTCCTTTCCTCTTTTTCCATTTTTATCTTTTAACATTCAGTTCCCTTCTTTACTTTTTCATTTCCTTTCGTTTTTTTTCTTTTTCATTTCCTTTCGTTTTTTCCTTTCCTTTATTTTCTTTTCCTTTTATCCTTTCCTTTCTCATTCCACTCCTGATTCTTTAAGAATCTCTCCAATATCGACGCTAGAAATATTTTACCCAATCGCCGGCCCCTTTCCTCATAATAGAGAGTTTTAGATTTACGTTCACGGCAAACGTGAAACGTCAGTTGACCAGTAAAAAATTCTTTTAAATTACTGAAAAAGAATCGCAAAAAAGTCCAAGTAGTAGAAAAACAAAATAGTATTTGCGCTTGGTGAGAAGGTTTGTAAAAGGTAAAGTAAAATACACGAAAACTATGAAAACGTGGTCACGTTTGCCGTTTGTGGGGAGAAAAAAAAGTCAATCTAAAACTCTCTATTGAGGTTTCTCCTGCGAAGTCTGCTGATCAGTCTTTTGGTAACCCTACTTGATGCGCATGTGCAAAAACACATTCAAGTGGTTTTTCATCTGACCACGCCAACCAACAAAGAATTTTAAAAATCTACCCCACCATGGCTATTTCTGAATGGCTGATGAAGCAATAGTAGTAATGTATATGTTTAATAATGATAGTAATAAGGGGACGTGTGTTTTTGATTGAGGGAGGGCTAGGGGGTGGGGCTTGAGAGGAAAGGATCCCTGAACAGTACAAAATATAACTTTTTTACAGGTCAAACAAAAAAAAAAACAAAACAAAAACAAACAAACAAACAAACAAACAAACAAAAAACCTTTTTATTTTGACAAAAGGTTTTCTTTGTTGATTTAATAAGGGGGTCATGGATTTCTAACTGAGTGAAAGAGGGAGGCCTAC
Organism: Actinia tenebrosa; assembly: GCF_029948245.1. Lineage (NCBI taxonomy): Eukaryota > Metazoa > Cnidaria > Anthozoa > Actiniaria > Actiniidae > Actinia > Actinia tenebrosa. The sequence continues at coordinate 23,294,672 of NW_028292569.1, read as the reverse complement.
GACCATTTCAAACAACTTTACTACGAATCCCTCCGCTCCTCTATCTTCTCTAATAACCCAACTTCACCTATAAGAACTAAGACAAGAATGTGATAGCCTTATAAACAGCTCATCTATACTGCTGGTCGTATATATTTGCTATCGAATCCCTCTTCTTCAACTTACTGGCCTAAAATTTTGCTAAGAATCTTCTATCACACAACAACCTTCGTTCTATTCTTCCTTTTTCTTCTGCGCTCGTTTTCCCCTACCTTCATTTCTCTACTTCGTTTCTTCTTTCTTTCCCTCCTTTATTCAAGCCTTCCTTTTCTATTTTTATGCTAGTATAATAGAATATAAGTACAAATGCCCCAATCATTTAATTTCTCAACAAACCTGCCCCGCCGTTTGGAATGAATGTTTTCGAAAAGTTTCGAAATTGAGTTACAACTCCCAGGTGGAAAAGCTTCAAATTAAACACGCTTAATGAAAAGTCAAGACATCGGCAATATTTACGCCAAACACACTGCATAAAAAGCCGGGTGTTTTACTCTTTTCTAAACAACTCGATAGCTTAGTTGAAAGGAAAAATCAGCCACATGTGATCTTTCGAACAAGCGCATTATGTATTTCACAGTTACCTTCTTTTCTCTTTTGGATCATGAGGGACGTAGCCTGTGTGGGAGTTAACAAACTAAAACGCCAGCACTTGGCGCGCGGTAAAAGTAAAATCGCTAGTGTTCTTTCCTAGATTTTCAAGTTTAATTTTTTTTTTTTCCGTTTTCCGTTTTATCTTTAACCTAGTCTATTTTTCTTCTTTCTTATAATCTAGTTAATTAACGTATTAATTCATTCTGCTCGCTATAAACAAATAGAACAAACTCGTTGAAACTTTACGGAAAACAAGAGAAAAATAGATCAAGATTAATAATATAGAATTGAACACCCAGAGATATAAAAATATGAAGGTTTTCTGTTGTTGATTTACACTGACAGTACGGATCATAAACAGGTCTTGATAATAACATGAAGCAGCCATCGGGCAAACACGTAATAATAATAATAATAATAATAATAATAATAATAATAATAATAATAATAATAATAATGGGGTTCTTATATAGCGTATTTCACATGGGCTCAATGCTCTTTACAATAGCGCAGCGCACTGATTCTAAAAATAGCTTAAAGATTCGGACAAACATTGCATTCTGTTTAACCGCTACGAGGATTATACGAACCGATTTTATTATTTTTACTTAAAGTTACAATAATAACCCATGTAAACTAAGATCAACTGCGATCGGCTGTGAAAATTATCTGCTGAAAGTAAACTTAATTGTAAGTTTGTTTGTCCGAATTTCGCCTTTGTCTTCGTTTTTATGACGTCACGGTTGCGCTGCGCTATTATGACCAGAGGAGGTCTTTAGGGGCTGCAGGTAATGAGAGATTAGACATTCGCCCACGGAACGTTGACTGGCAGCCGCACGGGTCTACATAAGTTATTTCGCATTAGAAATACTATGATTAAAATCAAACGTGACTAAGACTGCGTTGGACTGCGTGTCATTCTGATTGCCCAGGGTCTTTACCCCCCCCCCCTCCCCCTCCCTCCTACCCTCTTTCTCTCTCCCCCCTTGCCATACTACCTACACAACACACGCATACGCAAAAACATAGAACACAACATATAGCAATTGATTGTAAAAACAATTCATGGGACGAATGCGCGTTACCGTGAAGTGACGAGTTCGAGCATTGTAATTGGATGATAGTCGCCTTGGCCTTGTGCCTGTGGTCTTTTTCAGCGGATGTTGTTTGTTCTGTTCTGTGCCGTGATAATGCAGCATCTCAAGAATTGTTGTAAGAAATCTAATAAATCTAATCTATACTCTATCTTGTAGTGATATTAAAGGATTTATACCTAAAACGCGGAACTGAAGGTGAATTTCCAGATGCTAATAATGCCGCTATTCTAAACACTCTAAGCCTATGAACGGCAAACTATGCCCTTATTTCGAGTCTTTTTTTCTAAAATACAGCTTGTTTTACTCTAAAGTATGTTAGTCTTTAAAGCCACCTAAAGAATGCTAAAGAAATGTCAGTGGTTTCTGTAACTTATCGAACGACTTAACTAAGCCAACTGATATACCTTTCAACAGACAATAACTAAGAATATTGTTTATCGAACTTCAAATCAAAGGGTTTTCTAAAGTTAAGGTACACACACAAAGAGTTTAATCGCTAAAAAAATCTATTTGTCATCGTTCTTCATTAATAGTTAAATAGTTAATAAAGCTCAAAAGATACACGCGGTTGAAAATGTCAAGTACAAATAGAAAGTTCAGCAAAACCTAATGAATAACGGTTCGCTTTTCTTTTTCTCTGTCCATTTAGCTTACTGTAGTAGTCTGTAACTGAAAATAGAAATTTCTAGTGCGAATTTTAACTTCTTTTCAGTGCAAGGTAAACAAAATACTGAAGAATCCTTTTTTCATGTGTCCAAAACAAGCACCATGTTTAAAAACACCGAAATCGTTGCTCAAATGATACAAAAATTTTTTGCTCAAAATGCGATGGAATTTGAAAAAATTCCTATAGAATTTTACTGTTTTTTTCGAAGTTCTACAACCGTAGGCGTAAGACCACATGTCGAGAATAGAAATTCCATTTCCTTGAATCACAGAAAGTTTTTAACTTTGAAGATTTTCAACGACGGCTTTTTTCAAACTATACTCTATGTCTTTTGTAATGCTAAGATATAGAATCAAGGAAACATGATACTAAACAGCGCTATCTTCAGAACAGCTCTCAAAAACATTAATCTATCCGGTTCAAACTATTACATTTTTCGAGCTTGATAATTCCTTTAAAAAAATCATTTCTTTTATTGAGTGTGGGAGTTAGATACGGCTTGTTAAGCGCAATAGTTCTTAGTTCAGATAGTTTGAAGTGGGAGAGATAGTCAGGTGGAATAACATGCATAGTTCAGCAGAAATCAGTTCAGTGGTATTTTTCCAAGCTAGTAAACAAGTATTCTTCCTATTCTATATTTTAGGCTACTAACTTATTAATGATTAATGCATCTCAATACTGAACACTGATAATAAAAAATTTGACACGAAATACAGGAACTCGCTAAGAGGGAAAGGCTACTCAAGGTTACTCTAAGATTTAAAAAAGCAATGACTTTTTGAAAATTGCAACCCCAAAATTTTTTTTTAAAAAGGAAAAAAATATGCCAAAGGTTTTGATTCTATGAGAGAGTTGTTCGCAAGTACAATTAAATCAATGTTTTTAAGTGACTGGCCAATTATTGATTGGCCAAGCCCCGTGGTTGTCTTAAGAGAGAGCTTCATGGGAGGGAGAGATCTCAACCCCATGCAGAGCTGAGATAAGTAGAGACTTTCACTCAACGTAAAACAAATAATAGAGTATCAATGTTGTCATAAAAGGGATAGCATGAGTCACCTGGCTACTGTGAATAGACCCTATGGGGTAAAGGGGAGGGAAAGTCATAGGGAAAATCCCGGAGTCTTGCAATTATTCGTGATTCTAATAGCGTCGCGAACGAGCTATCATTTGAGGCCCGAGTGCATAATGTGTTGCATAAAGCAACCAACACTAATGATATGATTTCATAGACTAAATATTTTAACATTTGAATGTTCTGAGTGTTTAACAGTACGACAGACACAACCAATTAATTAGTTATCCATACAAATTATTGGGGTCGTCCTCTCACGAAAACATGATCAAATGACTTTGCTTGAGCAAATTTGAATTTTTGGTTGGGTGAATCCCCTCCAAACCCAAAAACTGGTGAAGCTGGATCATACTTTTATTAAACTTATGAAAAATCAGTGCATATATTCATTTGCCGAACACGTGGGTTGCTAACTTAGACACAGCTGTCCAGCGGTTGATTGTTGAAACCCCACGTGGTCGGAAAACGGCAATTTGATTGGTGGATGATTGTTTTGGATCAGAATGAAACAGGATCAAGCATGTCTTTTATGCTCTCACTAAAGCATATCAGACTCCCCCTTGAGAGGCGCTACGTAAGTTAAGACCACCTTTGAATTGTTTATACTCGATACTCTCAACATTTTTTCTTGATTTAATAAAGAGTTCGTTAAGGAAAGCGAAAGATATGTATTTTCTTTGTGATAGTATTGGATACTTTAAAAACGTTACGCTCAACTATAACTTGATTTCCCCCTTCATCTTACAAGAACATTGGCTCATTACCAACTAAAGGTAATTATTTTATATCGTCTCGAAGAATTATCCTTATTATACCTCTGAATATTTCAAAGAGTATCGGAATTTGGCATTCGTCTTGTTGACTCAAAAATCCCAGTTGACTCATCAACGTTAAGAACTCAACTCACAAGAACTCGAAAAGCATATACATATACTTTTGTCGGAATTCTGTACTAGTCAGTGTATTTGAAATCCAGTTTAAAGCTCTGCCTATTGCTTTGTAAAATTTCACTTAGTCATCTAGTGTTTCGATGGCTGTCAAAGGATCCCACAATAAAGCACTTCAGAAGTAAATACTGCTGTTATTGTGCTGGGACGGGCATTGTCAATATAAGCCTCTGAAATCATCATCTTCACTCCCGGCTGAATTTCCCCAACTAAACGTAACATTAAAGTTAGCACTGGGCATTAGGTTAATGCGCGTGTCTGTAAGTAACGGTACGAATTTCTCTCTGTCGCCCTTAGTACTAAAGTTTTGATCAAGCTAGACTATCTTTTCAATCAGATATTAGAAGGATATTCCTACCTCGAAAATATACAGGATTACTTCACATTCTTCAAAATGAGGGGGATGATTTAAGTTGTATTTTTTTAGGGATTACGTTCAAAATATTTTAGGACAATAGTTCTTAATAATGGTATTGCCAGCAACCCACCTCATAGTATACCTTAGACACTCCCCTATCTTACTTGACACACACGTTCGCTTATTATTTAACGTCATAACGTTTTCAGGTCGAACAAACAGTTTTGTCAAATTTACACAAGACGAACTCTAAAGGGGTGACATCCACAGAGACCTAGAAAGGTAAATTTCTAAAAAGTTTATTAATGTTTTTACTGATTTATTTTTTGATTATCACTCTATTGATTTGTTTCTTTTGAGCTCTTTTACCCAAGCTTAGCCAAGACTTAATCAAAACGCACTTCTATTTAAAAAAGCGCTTATATTTCTAGTGTCATTACAAATTAAAAAGAAAGAATTTTAGTAAGTTGTCATCGAAGAATACTGATACATAGTTACTTATATAAAGCAGAAAAGTTATGATTACAGAGACACAAAAATTTCACCTCTCACACGCGATCTGTAGAGCTTAATACGAGAAAAAGTGCTGAGAAAGCTTTGCCGTTTTGCCCTTTATCCTGTAGCATGGGGTTTCAGTGAACGACGTATAGAAAGAGCCTGTGGAGAATGATACCAAATGCGTGGGCTATGAGAGGATAGCTAGTGATGACCATCAGTAGAAATCTTGTTTTTTGAGTTTCATACATGGTCAGAAACTAAATGACAAAAGACACAGAAAATATAAAGAGGGACGATTGATAGACGTGTACTTTAATAGACCATAGTATAAAAAAGAAAGACTGGGTGATAAGAGAGGCAAATATTGTTTTATGAGGAGACGAACTGCACACACGTTTTCAAAAGGAAAGAAAATAATGGAAATTTGCTTTTTCCCTATCTTTCTTTCTTTCCTTATCTTTCTTTCTTTCTCTTTCTTTCTTCCTTGCTTGCTTGCTTGCTTCCTTGCTTCCTTCTTTCCTTCCTTGCTTCCTTGCCTCCGCCCTTCCTTGCTTCCTTCCTTGCATCCTTCCTTGCTTCCTTGCTTCCGCCCTTCCTTCCACCCTTCCTTCCGCCCTTCCTTCCTTCCTTCCTAGCCTTTATATTTCTTTCCCCCTTTTTTGTAATACGGAAACATACACATGCTATTCGAAGAAAAAATCCCGTAAGTATTACTAAAGAAAATATTTTAAGATGTGTGGTGCAAGACCCGAAACTAAGATTGCCGGACACATTAAGAAAAGATTACTAACTACTAGAACCAGAAAAATACCTAAAAAAACTAACATTCCTTATAACAAATAGTATATCTAGCACGTTCATCGCTTCGCAACTCAAAATTTCAGTTTTCCGTTACTTATTTGACTTAGTTGAATCTTTGAATCATTGAATCTCGCTATTATTCGTACAAGGTGTTTCTTAGCAAGTATACGTAATGAATTTCTTGATTTTTTCGAAACCACAAAAAATTGCAAAAAGCGATTTTGTTGAATTTTTAAAAACCTTTTGTTAACGTAAATCTATGTATTAATTTTACTTTAAAAAAAAGCAACAAGCTAGATCGAATACAAGTAAAACTTTGATAAATCTAATAGAATTTTAGTTTGGATGACGAAGGATTTATTCTTGGGGTGTATGTAACGATAACAAAGTATTCCTCATTAGCTTCTCTTGCTAGATCAACCAACATGGGGGCAGTTTTAATGTTATCCTCCTATTCTTGGGGTGCATGTTACGTCATAGCCATCATGTTAGTTAACGATAACAAAGCATTCCTCATTAGCTTTCTTGCTAGATCAACCAACATGGGGGCAGTTTCAATGTTATCCTCCTATTCTTGGGGTGCATGTTACGTCATAGCCATCATGTTAATTAACGATAACAAAGCATTCCTCATTAGCTTTCTTGCTAGATCCACCAACATGGGGGCAGTTTCAATGTTATCCTCCTATTCTTGGGGTGCATGTTACGTCATAGCCATCATGTTAGTTAACGATAACAAAGCATTCCTCATTAGCTTCTCTTGCTAGATCAACCAATATGGTGGCTGTTTCATTGTCATTTATTTATATCTCAATTGATTTTGAGACATGTAGTTGCAATCCAAGAATTTAGGGGTACAGCATGAATATAGCAGACTAGCGTAAAATGGAAAGAGCTTTTATCGTATTTGACCTCACCTGTCAGATCGTTAGGGGAACAAATAATATAAAATGTAAATATCATTCAAAAGACAGACAGACAGAGACAGACAGACAAGATAGACAGACAGACAGACAGACAGACAGAGGTGTTCCTGTTTTCCTTTCTTCCCAACTTAATATAAATAAATAAATAAATGGGATTTAGCAGTGGCATTTCTACAGAGTAGCTATTCATCCACTGTCATTCCAAATGGAATTTAGGAGTTGATTTTTGCGGAGGGAGGAAAGCCGGGGAACCCAGAAAACCCTCGAAGCACAGGAGAGAACCAACAAACAACTCTACTCACATACGACACCGAGCTCAGCGGGACTCGAACCAGGGTCGTATTAGTGAGAGGCGAGCGCTAAATTCTAACTTCTAAATTCGATATAGAAGGGCCTGGAAGAAAGTCACCCTGTGCAAATCTAGTTACCCTATCAAACTGTATAATTAGTTTAAAGATTAGCATAAAGAGCTTATAAATAAGTCTTAAATCTTTTTCTTTAATCTCAGTCAACCATTTAAAAACTAGTAGTTCTGCTGTTTTTCCCCGATTGTTTTTATTTTATTGTATAGAACAATTTTTATTTTTATTTTTACTTTTCATCAACTTGTTTATTTTTATTTTATGATCAACTGTCATCATAAAAACGTCTATTCTGTATTGGGTATCGTCTATTCTGTATTGGGTATCGTCTATTCTGTATTGGGTATCGTCTATTCTGTATGGTCTATTCTGTATTGGGTATCGTCTATTCTGTATGGTCTATTCTGTATTGGGTATCGTCTATTCTGTATTGGGTATCGTCTATTCTGTATTGGGTATCGTCTATTCTGTATTGGGTATCGTCTATTCTGTATGGTCTATTCTGTATTGGGTATCGTCTATTCTGTATTGGGTATCGTCTATTCTGTATTGGGTATCGTCTATTCTGTATTGGGTATCGTCTATTCTGTATTGGGTATCGTCTATTCTGTATTGGGTATCGTCTATTCTGTATTGGGTATCGTCTATTCTGTATTGGGTATCGTCTATTCTGTATTGGGTATCGTCTATTCTGTATTGGGTATCGCCTATTCTGTATTGGATATCGTCTATACTGTATCGTCTATTCTGTATTGGGCATCGCCTAATCTGTATCGCCTATTCTGTATTGGAGTATGGTCTATTCTGTATGGTCTATTCTGTATTGGGCATCGCCTATTCTGTATCGCCTATTCTGTATTGGAGTATGGTCTATTCTGCATCGCCTATTCTGTATTGGAGTATGGTCTATTCTGTATGGTCTATTCTGTATTGGGTATCGCCTATTCTGTATCGCCTATTCTGTATTGGAGTATGGTCTATTCTGTATGGTCTATTCTGTATTGGTCATCGCCTATTCTGTATCGCTTATTCTGTATTGGAGTATGGTCTATTCTGTATTGGAGTATGGTCTATTCTGTATTACGATTGAACAATAAATGTCTGCAAACAATTCAGTTTGTTACTGAACGAATGAAAGATCAGTTGTAGCAAATTTACTGATTTTTACAGTGTTTTTTTAAAAACCATGGTTAGGTGGTCAATCCTTAGCGAACAATTAAACAACTTACATCAAAGTTAAAAAGTTTGCATGGCTAAGCCCTTGTATTAAAACTTAACACCGTTAATCTTCATGTACACAGTCACGTCGGTTCGGCAACCTTTAAGTGCTTTGTTAGCTGCTCTCTTCTGTTCAACACTTTCTAATATTACGGTTTGTTTAAATGCGGATTTATCAACACCTGTCTTCTAAGTTTACTTTTCTAGAAGTAAAAAAGAAGCGAAGTCAAATGATTTTGAAAGCAGTCTTTGTTTCATTGTTTTATTTTCCAGACAATTTATCTTTACTGGTTAAAATATAGTTTTTAAACTATATCAAAATACGTGTTAAAATACGTGTAGAGAAAGGATGTTTCTGGGTCACTGATTATTTCACATTTGAAAAAGAGAGTGTGATTGGTATTCCGAGCCCTTTTTTAAAAAAACTTTTACACCAAATATTCAAACAAAGACAATGAAAACAAATTTACCGATGAATTGGGTTTCAATAGGAAGTTCAAAACATATATCGCAAGGGAATCTTTTTTCGGAAGTAGCTTACACCATCTTACACCATCCGGAATGAAAGTACATATATATATACAGCTCCCAAGGAAAAAAAAAAAAAAAAAAATTTTTTTGGTCCGGCCTTTAGCTAGAAAAACAAGAAGTCGTCAGTATGCGGATCTCATTTGTGAATTCTTGAATGAATTAAGAATAAAGCCGTTGCTAATATGAATCGTCTCCTATAGAGTATGTTAGCCAAGAGAGCTTGATTCGACTCCTTCAGGACAACTCGATTCTTGCATTGTGAAATTGTTTTTGGCGTTATTTTGCAGCACTGACCTTACTCTTGCGTCTATAGATTTCTTTCAGTGTTTTTCAGCAGTGTTTAATGGGTTTAGGTTTTCGTTATTGTGACTTAAATACGAAACAGAAAAACAAGAACTGACTATGCACGAAGCAATGTTTGTAATCATGTATTGTGTATTAAATGGCACGTAACAGCTGATAGTACGATGAAGAAACGACGGTACTTGGATGTTAGATCACCTGGTTAACCGACCAATCAATTCCACACTTCTACAACTGATCCAATTGGTACTGTTATTAATATTTTCTAGCTTAATCAAAAACCTATGCATTCGAAAAACAATCTTAATCAACGCACAAAGACACAAGATGAAACTACAAGGTATACGTAAAATTAATCTTTCTCAAAAGCAACAAACATTTGATTTCAATTTCTATTTTTCGTTATAAGATTTCTATATTTTTTCTCCCCCCTCGTGTTCTTACCCCAGGAGACAACGAAAGCAGATCAAATTATTGTTCCACAACTTTTATCATTTCTTTAATGAAATTTTTTACAACAAAAGAAAATCGTCAAAGACCTGTGTTGCTAATTTTTAGAGTGAATTTCAATTACTGGCTCAAACATTTTTTTTATTTCCAATCGCGTCTTTGATAACTCATTTATCAGATAAAAATTTACTTGGCGTACAGAATTTTATGACAGTTTAGATTAACAAGTCTCATAGGCTTATGCTCTCCTAAAATCGTACAATACGTAATATCTAATTGGGCCATAGAATAACGAATATCTTTCCACCACACTACGATTATTTATCAGTCTCCAACATAGAAAACTCAAAAAACTATTAGCATTGAAATTGTTTTTGATACACTTAGTTTTTGAAAAAAATATTCTATTGTTAACAGGTCGAAAAGACTCGAAAAGACTAAGATTAATTAGTTGCTTATTGAATTAAAACTATACTATTTTATGGAAGACTTGGAGTATTTAGAAGTAGTAGAATCTATTCGCTAGTTTTACAGTATCATTTGTAAAGCGCCGAAAATAAACATGGTTTATTAGGATTTAAATATAATTGATTTTATTTCATGTTTTTTGACACGTGAGGTTATTAAAAACTTAAAACGGAAAAAAAAGTTTCTTAAGTAAAATCTTTTTAGAATTAAATATAAATACAAAATATACTAGGGTTCGAGAATTCGACAACAAACGAAAAGCAATCAGAAAGCTAGGTTTTCAAAGCGCTTAGGAAACAAGCCGGCTTTCTAGTAGCGAAAGACCGTTGCTAGGATACCGCCATGCTGGTTAAAACAACGTTTCTTTCACTTTTAATTAGTCCGTTGATCACTTTCATGCCTTGGATAGGAGAATAATGAAAGGAAAAATCTCAGTAATCGTTAATTATGGAATGGCTAGAGTGATACGTTTGATAAATGAACAATCACTTGAACAAATGACAGGTTCGCTTCATTTTTTGATCAAGCTGAATAAAAGGATTTGAATCAAGGGCCCAATAGGAGCCGCTCATCGATCAATGAACAATAAGCACACTGTCCAAAAGACAACTCGTAACCTATTCTAGGTGATATAGACGGGACAGATCAGTGTTCCTAACAGATACATTGTAACTCAGGTATATCTTACTACTCGTTAAATATCACTGTTCTTAACTAATTCCTATTAATCTGCAAATTTACGTCTTAAAATCAGCTACTTCTTTTTCCCTTTTATACTCAATGCCAGAAGCCATCAATATGTTAGCAAATTCTCAACTCATATATGAGATACCACGCGTTTCTGATTCCAGTTCTTGTTTTTGCTTCTAGGATTTCGACTACATCCAACTTCATGATGCCCAGATCATTCCTTGTTAAACAACACGAAAAGCCTCAAGACGCCGAGAGAGAGCCAGCGAGGTTGGAGCAAGGTAAAGCAAAAATAGCTAGCTTCTCTCACCAATTTTCTCTGCACGATAATATCATTTATTTGTTTGTTTTGTGCTAAGATTGTCAGTATATCCTTACGCGCGAATCCGAATGACTGGCGTTTTAGGAGTAGTATTTATATCTCTACTATGGAAGTGCTATTGCCTTTTTAAACTAATCTAATTTACGAAACAGGTTATATTGGCCTTTATTATAGTAGTCCTGTAAATGGCTAATGAAATTTTTATTGATTTTGTTTGTTACTTGAAATTGTTAGTAGTGCATTGACTAGATTCGTTTTGTGGGAACAACAGCCATATACGTGATTTTTAATGAATCTGCTCTCAACTGAGTCGCTTCAACCAGAGCATTAGTAATGGTCTCGGTTTGATTATAGCGATGAAAAAAGTATCGCAGATTTGAAAAGGCGTCTTTAAACGAAAATGAGGAAGAGTCTTAAAAAAGTATTTTAGAAAATGTTAGAGACTCACTGGGCTTGTGCTAACAGAGGAAAATGACAAAGAAAAAAGGAATTACTGGTTTTAACGTCGAGCATTAATGAATATTATATATATACATATATAAATATATGATATATTTTCTCAGTTGAATAAACTTTTCATTGAACGGCCATAATTAGAAAAGAAAATCGGTGCAAACAAAATGGGTGCGAAAAGGGAATTAGAAAGTGTATAAGACTGCTTGACTTGATTGGATTTTTATTCACAGTCAGAGCGACGATTCCTGTCATTACCTATATAGCTAAGTAAATACTTAATGTAGAAATACCACTCATGATTCATGTTTGAAAATGCTCGAAGGATCCGTCTTCTATATCCTTACAAACCAAAAAAACACTTCTAATGCGATTCAAATTGATTACTCGTTTCTAAAATTCTACTTCTTGAAAGGCAATATTTTGGCGTGTTGGAAGACCTTTTTAATAACTGCATAATGAGAGCAAATATAGAATGAGAAATCCTATTCAATACATCATCACTAACGTAACAAAACCAAGGATAAAAGCATGACAGAAAGAGAGAGCGGCTATGATAGCACGACAGTAGTTATTGTCTAGACTTTAATGCATCGTTTTGGCTAAAACTCTACCTTTTCGACAAAGTAATTGGCAATAATCAAGAAAATGGGTTGGACTTGGGCTGTTTTGTTTGATTAGTCTCAGAGAAACGTGCTAATAACTATTATCTAAAAGGGTTTTTACTTGAAAGGTAAATATTTGTATCGTACAGGGGGAGGAAGAAATACAAAAGAATATCCTCCCCTTTAAGAGGAATACAGGTACCTTACTAACTTTAAAAAAAAGAAAATACTTCTAAATTCTAAACGATGGTGATTCGCAAAAAAAAAAAAAAAAAAAAGATTAAAAAAAAAAATAAATAAATAATCTGTAGCATATCTACCTATCTCGGAATGTCCGGTAAAATTCCTGATTTTTAAGGCTAAGCAGTTTCAAAATATAACTATTTACTCGTAAATTATAAGGTAGACTAAAACGCCATCAAAAATTTAAACATTTTTAACACACACACACACAAAAAAAAAACGTTGCAAAACGATTTCTCCATGATGAAGAACCATAAGGTATTAAAAACAAAAGGTTTTCCACTTTCGTATCGTTGATCTTGCTTCACTTTCAAAACGACATGACTTTCAAAACTGCCCTTGTTTAGTGTTTTTAAGAGTTTTGGTTTCACGAGTGGAATTAGAAGCTCCCATGTTTTTTAAACAACTTTTATCTTATTTACTTTCTGTCCAAATTAGAAACGGTGATATCTATCTGGAGTTCTTTGAATTCTATGGAAAGTTTTGCTTTTAGTAACGATACAATCGCTCTTCACAAACCAAACATTGAATATTTCATCACATTTGCTATAAAACTTAAAGTAATGCCCCAACTTTACAAGGGGAGTTTTAATATGTAGCGTTCATTGAAACAAAAATAATAGGTTTATCGGGTTTAATAGGACATGTTCCGTGATTTGAGAGACAATTTTAAAAGTAAAAGCAAAAGCTAAGAAAGAAGAAATCGAATTGTATTGTACTGTCTAGAAGCAATGGCTATGGTAACTTGAATAAAGTACAGCTTAAAAGACAAAGATATCAATGAATAAGTCGTAGTCTGCTTCGTCAAATGAAAGCTTTACGTTAATCTTCACCTACATAATTACCCTAACATTAATTTTTTTATGAAACCCGTAAAAAGAATTTCCAATGAAGTCTATTCACTTCCGCATTTTTTTCAATCTAACTTGATCAGTGCAATTTTAAGAACAAAATTACCTTTCACAATATATTTTCCTTTCTTTTTAACAGTCGAGACTATTTGTGCAAATGACTTAGCAAAACAATGCATTATTCTAAGGATTCTAATCCTTTCAACCGATGGCCTATGACAATACGACCAGCTATAGCTTAGCTACTTCACTAAATGTGTTCCGCGAGGTCCAGCCAAGCTAGGATGAATCTTTTGTTACTGAAATAGTCGTATTAATGAGGTCCACAAGAAAATCTGAATATAACGATAGCCAGACTAAGGCTTTAGATAAAATGCAAACAATTTCTGAAGATAACGATGTAAGTATAAGAGACAAACATTCATTTTAGCAATGTTCGGGATAATAAGGTTTAAAATAAAAGGAAAAGTATTCTAAAACACAACGATGGTTGGAATAATTGGTTTCAAAAAATATACGTTTTGGCACTGTTCGAACTAATACAGCTAAAAGGAAAAGGAAAAATCATTCTAAAGACAACGATGGCAGGAATAATGAGGTTCAAAAGAATAGGCTAAAACATTCTTTTTAACAATGTTCAGAATAATAAGGTCCAAAGGAAAAGAAAAAATCATTCTGAAGACAACTATGGCAGGAATAATAAGCTTCAAAAGACTGAATCATTTTTTTAAAACAATGCTCGGAATGATCATGCTTAACTATAAGAAGAAATATGTTTTGAAAACAACGACGGTCGGAACAAATAAGGTTTAAAATAAAAAAGGAGAAGTATTCCTGAAGACAAAGGATGGTCGGATGATAAAAGGCTGTTCATGCTTTTCCTTAGATTTTTCTAGAGGAATCGTGATAGCCATTTTGATTGGTACCACCGGTGAATTGTATCGACAGGGTCCAAGATTACCCCTGGTTACGACAATCAGGCGCAGATCAATCAAGACCTTCCATTATTACCAGCTTCATTCAATAAGCTCAGTCTCCACTGTCTTCCAAACAGTGTGTTGATTAATCTTAACAACCGAACTATTTATAAAAGTAAACACATGAGCTAGATACTTGTATCAGTAAAAATACATGGACGATTTGTTTAACTTTGGAGCCTTGTAGTTGGCTTGCTGTTGCTAAGTTACCCCACGAGGGTTCCGTGCTCCTTGAAAAGCCACTGATGAATGATAAATCCCCATAAAATATACAAAAGATTTGGCTTTTTGGTCAAACAATTCCTTACTCTGTTTTTCCACCGTTGACGTTTGCCTTAATGCAGTGCAAACAACTTCGCGAACCATTCAGCAAATTTTCTGAAATTTTGTGTTTTAAATTTTTGAAATAAGAGTAAGAGTTTGTCCTTGTTGCGTACAATTTTTATATATAATACCCAGTCTATATTTATGGAATATAAAACACAAGCGCAGGTCTCTGTACTGTGATATAAACACGCTGGGAGCTGTAGAGCACGAGAGAAGCAAGCTTCTTTTGCTTCTCGAGTGCTCTACAGCTCCCAGATAGTTTATATCACAGTAAAGAGACACAAGCAGCCGTTTTATATTGCTTTTATAAAATATTTTTGAACTTGCTTTGAATGGTTTTCGTCTACCAAATCCCGCAAATTTAACGGGATCTCAGCGTTTCTAACACTCGGTGCGAAAAAATTACGTTCATTTTAGTTACCACAGTGATGTCAAACAAATTTACAACATCTAGATGCTGGGTGTCAAGAATCCATTTACGAGGTTTTTTAATATAACTTGAACTCGACAATTTCAAACTGTCTTTTCGATTAGCACTTAATTATTTTGCAAATCTGACACTTGTTTTCTTATTTACCTTTTATACGGGTTCGCCATTTTCCCGCCAATTTACGGACATGCGCAGTCTGTTTGTAAAATAATTCTTAGTCTAACAGCATGTCTTTTTTTCTTAATAGATCCGAAGCCAATCAGTCAGCATTCCTTGGGTTCACCTCCTCCATTGTTAAAAATGAGCCCACGTCGCAGCTCTCCGTCGTCACAGTGGACAGCGGTTGCCACAGATAACACCAGACCCATTCCTAAACTCGTGAAGATCGGCGACACACTGCCAACTACCAAATCACTGACAGAAGACTATCAAACGAGTATTGAGCTAGAAAAGAGAAACATTAGTGACAGCCTTAATTCTACACGTGATTTACGAATGAGACGCCATCTTCCTATGCCAACACTCTCGCCTAAGGAACTGTGGACGAGCCAAGATCATGGTGATCAGTTTAGAACCTTTTTGCATCCCAATTGTGTAGATGACTTCAGAAGACAAATGCGTTATAAGAACGTAGGCTATGACGCCAGGGAGTTTTTTGAAACTTCTAACTCCTTTCCAAGGGAACTAGAGGCCTTCTACTCGAATCAGCAAAACCCAAACCGCATAGAAATGGCGGGAAAACCGTTTCCTTCGTTGTCAGGGAAAACGAGTGAGGGTGGTTACTATGGAGTCCATGGCACGATGGTCGGACCGAAGGGTGCAATCTATTCTAACCCTCCACTTTACAGTAGCTCAGTACATTATGGATCTAAAGAGAACGATACTGCTGGCCAAGCAAGACCAATACCAAGATACTACTTGCCAGATTTTTATGCCAGCTTCTATGATCAAGATCAGAGTAAAGATCCCAGGAAAACTACTAGTTATGGAAAAATCAAGTCGGCACGAGATCCGAAGACTACATTCTCTAAAGAAGAGATCAAGCCAACATCTACGACATGTTCCAACGATGACGTCAAGCCCCAGGGAGCTCTATTCAACCAATCAGGAGCTCCAATAAGCAATGATGTTACAGTTTCCAAGGCAACTGTTGGTAGTGAAGACAGTGGTACAAAGGCCCAAGCACCTTCAAATGCAAAAAAGTATCGATATACTTGTGATGTGTGCGGGAAATCGTTCAGTCGTTCCAATACCTTGACCACTCACAAACGCATCCATACAGGTGATAAACCATTTCACTGTGAGCAGTGCGGAAGAGCCTTCAGACAGCCTGGCAACCTGACAAGACATCGGCTGACTCACACAGCCGTCAAACCCTACGTGTGCCCGCAATGCAACAAGGCATTCAACCGTGCGTCCAACCTCCATACTCATATGCGCACGCATACCAACTACAAGCCATTCGTTTGTGACTTCTGTGGTAAGGGATTTCACCAGAAGATCGACATGAAGATCCACCGTTACACGCACACTGGTGAAAAACCTCACAAGTGTGCGAAATGTGGACGAGGATTCAAACAGCTGACACACCTGACGTACCATATGAGAACACATTCCGAGGAGCGTCTTTAC
This sequence comes from Actinia tenebrosa, assembly GCF_029948245.1. Taxonomy (NCBI): domain Eukaryota; kingdom Metazoa; phylum Cnidaria; class Anthozoa; order Actiniaria; family Actiniidae; genus Actinia; species Actinia tenebrosa. Next base: position 23,277,814 of record NW_028292569.1, on the reverse strand, counting down.
AAGTGTGAATTCTGCGGCAAAGGATTCAACCAGAAGGGAAATCTCCAGGCCCACATTTACGGGCATACCGGAGAAAGGCCATTCAAGTGCGACATCTGCGATAAGGGTTTCACGCTGGCCTCCACGCTCAACACCCACAAGCGCACACATGCCCAGAAAAAGCCATTTGAGTGCCAATTCTGTGGAAAGTCTTTTTACCAGAAAAACGCGTTGAAAACCCACTACATTGCTTCTCATCCTTTCGCCAATGGAGTGAGCCTGCTTTAATAACAATACACTGTACAGCGGTAGAACTACATTCAGAAAAGAGTAAAGAAACTGAAAACCCACTACATTGCTTCTCATCCTTTCGCCAATGGAGTGAGCCTGTTTTAATAACATTAAAATGTACAGCGGTATAGCTATTTTCAAAGAGTGAAACGAAACTCCATAATTAGTTACTTAGATCAAATCAAAGATTCTTTTAGCTGCAAAAAAAATATTCGCTAGAGATTAATTGATTTCATACGCATAAATTTTAAGAACGTTTTATTTGCGAGCGAAAATACTAGTAAGATTCGTAAATCTACTAAAAGTTAACATTTTTATTACATTATTTTTGAAAAGCCTGCTCATAAAAATATGTACGGCATGTAATGCTATAGAAACACTGAAAACGATAATTTTTGTAAAACAAAAAAGGCTAAATGACATGCATAAGCACATTATTAGACTAATAGAAACAATAAAGTTAACCTTGGATGATTTGTTTCGTTTTTATCCCTACAAAGGAATCAACTAAGACACTATTGGGATTTTTCATGTAACGTGATAGACCAAATTCAAAACTCGCACCGATGTGAGGCTTAAGTTGTGAACAAAGGGATCTGGCATGATTCGTGACTTTTGAATCACGCCAGATTGCTTTGAATCACGCGGACAGATCCCTTTGTTCACAACTTAAGCCTCACATTGATATTCAAAGTTGTCATAGGCTGACGTCAATTGTCAAATTCCACATGGGCCGAATCTAATGACATTAAAGAAGATCGCCTTGTTATCCATTGTTTCAATTAGGTTCGGCTCATGTGAAGTTTGAAGTCTTTTGACCTGAGCCATTTAGATATACAGTAAAACTGTCGAAGACATGTTGTTGTTTTTTAACATAAAATTTTACAAAGAAATGTTTGTTACCAGGCAAAATATGTCTGTCAGCATACATTTCTTTGTAAAAGTTGTAAAGTTCAAAAATTTATACAGTCTCTGGACATTAATGGACAATCTTACGAGACTTTACGATTTTACTAATATCTATACGCAAACTTTTTTGTATAATAAGGCAAAACAAAACAAAAACTTTTTGATAGCGTGACGCCGCACTCTAAAGGTTTCCCGAATTCGCTCGAATGAATATTGAACAAATCGAGGTTTTACAGTTAGGCCTCGTCCACACGTATCTGGAAGTATTTTTAAAACGGATCTTTTTATTCCGTTTTCAAAAAAAGTGTCGTCCACCTCGTAGCGTGTCCTTCGCCCGTCCAAACGAATCCGTTTTAAGTTACGTTTTTAAGAGTAGAATAAGTGCAGATACGTTAGTTATCTCGCATTCAAACCCATCACACACAAGAATAACCGAAAAACAAAAACAGAAAAATTAGAAGAATCATAGAATGAAACGTTCTTGCGTGTAGTTTGAGGTCCATGTCTTTCTCCTTTAAACCCACTAAAATAGGAGAGCATAGAATAGAATAGCAATAGGAGATGAAACCAAATCTCCTCTCGCTGTTTAGAAATCACTTCTCGTCACTGTTCTGCTCTAAACCCACCAAACACACGAGCAACAGAAGAAAAAACAGCTTAAAAAATAAAACGAAATTTCCCCTCGTCTGGTTCGAAGTACCTCTTCTTCTTCATCTTCTTCGTTGTGCTCTTTCTTATCCTTCAAGCCTTTCGTTCTTTTCGCAGCCTCTTTCATCTCTTTTTAGACTCCCAAGATTATAATAATGGAGATTTCAGATTATTTCCCAATGCAGGAAGACGAATTCTTGCAGCTTCTAATATCGATGAGTTTGCAAAACCAACTTCGGTAGTGTTAGTCTCTTATTAGTAAAAGAAAATAGTGAAAAATGGGAGCGTTTTCTTGTTTAAGTGTGTTGTTTGGTATGAATAATATTCTTGTGTTTCAGTTTAACTAATTAGCAAAATTGGCAACGGGGTCGACTCGTTGAGCAAACAGTCACAATTAGGCGTGTTGATTGTATTTTGCTTAAAAAACCCACTCAAACTCCAATCCTTTTTTGTATAATTTTTACTATTAAGAAATTTTGAAAATTCTCATTTTTATGAATACTCGACTTAATTTTCTGAAAGGTTTTTGTATCCTTTTTACATTAATTTATTTTCTATATTTTTCACGAGCCGAAAGATAACATTTTCTAGCTGGTAACATTTTCTGGTAACATTTTCTAGCTGGTGGTCGTATGGCTTTAGCTTGACAGGGACTCAATTAGCTTCGTGCTATCGGTTTATAAATACCTATCATTTAATCCCTGAAGACGCTGCTTAAGTAGTTTTGTTTTTATACATATAACACATTATCTTTTCATGTTTTTGTGTCTCAATTCTGTTTTTATTTCAGATTACTCCTTGAAATATTAATGGGCTTCGAAGCCTATTCAAGAACTAGGAAAAGCTATTTTAGAACATAAACATTATTTGCATGACATTTGTATTTAGCTTTCCTTCCTTTTATTTGATTATTTCGTGTTTTTGTCTCAGCTATTCTGAATTTATTCCAGATGACTCTGAAATATTAATGAACTTGAAAGATGTCCAAGAACTGAGGAAAGCTCTTTTACATTATAAACTGAAGTTATTTGCATTGCATTTATAATTAGCTTTCCTTACTCCGTCCTTCCTTTTTTCCTCCCTTCCTTCCTTCATTTCTTTCTTCCTTCTTTCTTTTCTTTATTTACTTCCTTCCTTCTTTCCTTCCTTTCCTTTCGCCCTCCCTCCCTCCCTCGCTCCCTCCTTCCTTCCTTTCTTCTTTCTTTATTTACAATTCCATCCTTCCTTCCTTCCTTCCTTTCCTTTCTCTCTCCCTCCCTCCCTCTCTCCCTTCCTTCCTTCCTTCTTTCCTTCCTTCCTTCCACTGTCTGTATTTACTTTTTAGTTTATGCAATCCACACAATTCAGTCTTGACATTTATACCTTTTCTTTCATAAATTCTTATTAACATTTTCGTGGCTCAGTTTTTATTTCTATCGATTCTTTTTCATCCTGGTTTATCGCGAACTAAAATAGTTTAACTTCAAACCTCATCGCTTTTCCAAAGTATTTCAATTTAATACCAAAAAACAACAAAGTTTTGCTAAATGACCTTAGAATGATGCTGACAACAAAGAAGATTTAAAACATGTGCAAATAATTCATTTTTTAAATTATATTTTAACATCTCACAACTTGACAGCGATCTCAGATAATAAACATAATATCATATAAATATATTCATTTATATCTACAACATACATTTTTCGACGTTAACAAGACACTTAAATGGTATTACAGTAAGTCTTTTAAATGGCTTTAACATCGAAAAGGGTTTCGAGTTCTAATTTTCAGTTTCGAGTTTAGCAACCGCAAAATGGCTTTAGCACTCAAATGGGTTTAGCAATAAAAAGGCTTTGGAATGCTCTAGAAAAAGAATTGATTACAGAATTGCTGACTTCAAGTAGAATAAAAGTTTCAAATTACTGTAGCTGAAGCGCGTTGATGCGAACCTGCTAACGGTGTGATACCGCAACAGATAAATAAGTTTTTACAATGAAAATGCCGGTTTTGATTAGTTTTCGTTAGAATCTTCCAGTAAAAAAGCTTCAGTTTATCTTTGTTAAACGATTAGAAAGTATTTAGTATAACTATCTATTTTCTTAGCTACTGATACCACGCCTTCTCAGCTTTTTTTTCTTCTCCATCTGTAAAGGTCTTAGCCATTACATTGCAATGGCTTACAAAAGAATATATTATCATACACTGCATTCATGTTTTTAGCGCATGCTTGCTATTTACATGGTTTCTCAACTGAAAAGTGACCTACTTACACTACCAATGGCTTCAAACGCCTCTAATTTTTTACAATGTTTTCCAACAGCTCCAATAAATGATTTTTTCGAAGTTAAAAAGAAGTCGGCCTAACTGCTTTCTAATGTGTGACAGCTGAATTGCTTCCGTAACCTGAAAAGGCTTACACTATAATATATCTCCCTATCTTTCACCCTGTTCTAATTATCGTGATAGATAAAAGACGAAAACTGATGCGGTCTCATAGACCAGTTGTTTGGATAACCACTGCCTAAATAGCCGAATGACAAAGTGGGCAAAAGTTTAAAGAAGCGATTTCCTGTTCGTAGGCTCGGTGCTTACACGTGCTGCACATCCAGAACTGATAGTCCATCAATGGGCGCCCCGTCACCACACATGTGGGGAATTTAGTGTCACAGTTGGGGCATACTTGACTCCTGTATTGGTAAGGTGTGGGAAAGTATTATAAGAACAAGAGCACTTCTACACAGAAGGGTGTCTCAGGCCGTGCGTACAAGGACGTTCACGAGCAAGGTCCTATACATGAGTCATCGTATAAAATAGGGAGGCTAGATAGATAGAGAGAGATGAACTTTATTTACCCTCGGCTTTACACGAAGCTTGTCAGGCCTCTAGCATATACTGCTAATTATCCGAGAGGTTAACATCTACTTCTGCATCTTTTATTTTTTATTTGAAACTCACAGCAATATCTCACCGGCAACACCCACGGAATTGCGGCCGGAAAACAGTTCAATGTGGTGAAATGGTTAACTAAACCATGAAAACACTTGACCATTTTCTGGGGACACACGTATGCTTTTTTATTTTATTTTTTGTTTTGTTGTTTTTTGTTGTTGAGAATATGGAATGAAAAGCTGAATATGATGAGATAAATCGATGAGATGATGAGATGTTATAGGATTTTAAGTATGTAATGTTGCTTGTTGTGACAACTTTATGGCGAGAGTCTGTTGTGGGATTTTTATCGAATTATTTGGTGGAATGTTTACACGAAGGTTTGCAATATGTGATTACCGTTACTGATTGTCGTTTGATAAGCCTTTAGAAGTGTTGTTTAGCGACACCGCATAATAAAACCAAGTGGAAATAAATAAAATAGAAGATGACATGGGAATCTTACTTACCAATCTGGAATCAGTGTTTCACAGTTGGTGCATTCTACCTTGTTGCCTCTAGAGTCCTTAGGAGAGTGTCTGGGAAAAAAAAAACAATTATTGACTTTAACCTTAACCAAGGAGAAAAACAGGAGTATTCCGTATTTCTATGCCAGGTAACTAAACATTTTTTCCGATGTCCCGCTTTCCTTCCCTACTCGTTTCCCGCCCTTTTTAATATTTGGTTTACGCGCGTACCTATTATCAGGCGTTCACGTTTCCCGCCATTTTTCAGTTTTTGACGCGCGTACGACAGTCAACTCTCAGTTCCCGCTCTTTTTTATTATCAATACACCGACACAAGTAAACCATTTTTATCTATGGCTCATACTTTAACATGGGAATTAGTACTTGAAAGGGCTAATAAAATTATTTACTTCGTGAATATTTCCAGAGCAAGCTCCTCGTAGGCCTTCCGTTGTTCATCAGTGATGTTATCCAATAACTCCAGCTTGATGAATGCCTAATATCAAAGGACATATTCAGTATGTAGATATATAATAAAAAAACTTAAGAATGAGTTAAAGTCAAACTTAGGGTTAAAGTAACCTTTAAAATAGTAGAGTAAATGACAAATTGCGCTTGACCACGACAATTATCCTCAAAAGCTGCCTTTAAGGATCCACTTTAGGGTTAAAGACTGGGTTATCTCTATCACGACGCAAGCCGATGCAAAGATAAGCACAAGCGCAAGCCACCCCAAGGAAAACAAAATCTTTCGTTCTTTTGCGCTTGCGTCGCTTACATAGTGAGAGCATGGACTAGCTTGGAGTTGCGTCTTCTTGCGTCGCTTTGTGCTTAGTGTCATTAGGAGTAAACAGGAGTTATACGGTGGGCATATTTACCAAGAGAGTTTACCTTAGAACAAGTTCCAAAGGATCTGTTAGCGCAACTCGCTAGAGCCAAGAGAGAGAAAATGACTGAAGCGTCCAGTACGTCTTCATATTCACGCAAATGCATTGCCTAAAAACAACGAAGAGCAGATCATTAAAACAAATGAAAGTGGATGGATGGATGCAGCGAGTGGATATATAAACAGAGGATGGGAGAAAATTGACCTCCTCACTACCCCCCCCCCCCCCCCTTCAAAAAGGAAAATTGAAAGAAACATTTTACCGTTTTCATGCTAGCTTCGATGTATCCTTCATAAAGCTGTCGCTGTGCTAACAAAAAGAAGTGATATGCCTGAAAAACAAGTAGGTTTTACATCAGGAAACCATCATTGAAGAAGATAAACATTATGCACTAACATCCATTATCGGTTCCTGATTTCAGAACTGGAATAGTTTGATGCGTTCCCCTCATCCATCTTATTTGTGCAAAATAGAAATCGCTAAGAAGGGGGTTTGTATTCTTACCTCAGCACCTCTCCAAGCATTATCGATAAGTTTACTTTCTTCAGTGGCAATGGCGTCTTCTTCCAGAAGACCATCCAAAGCTGATGATGCCTGAAGAAAGGTAAGAAGACAGTTTTATCTAATCTTTTGTTTCTTCATATAAGATAAGGAAAAACAATGATTTCAATGTTCGAAAGCTTATTTATACTGGTACAAGAGAGTCTGATGCCTAACAGAGAGAAGTCAGTAAGGGGGCCGATGTGGCAGGACGGTGAATATGTTATTTCACTAGACCCTTGTTCTCTATATTTACACTACCACTACCACTGATATCCATACTACCTTCACTATCAGTTAGTACTTGACTATTACTACTGTACCTCGCTATAGATGTCCAGCTCTATATTTACACTACCACTGATATCCATACTACCTTCACTACCTTCACTACCAGTCAATACTTGACTATTACTACTGTACCTCGCTATAGATGTCCAGAAACTAAGAAGAAAAAATGAGGTAAATACATCAGTGACATTTTATTGTCGAGATTGATTAGGATTAAAGGAAAGTATCACACAATGTCTTAAGGGCGGTTCTGAGATTCTAGTTTAGGGTTGACCCCAGAAACCACTGTCAAACTTACGTTCTCAGCAACATAAGGGAGCTTTCATTTATTAGCGCATGGGGGGAGGTGAGGGGTCGGAAAAATCACTTGGAAAGCATTACAAACATAACCCAACCCCCCTCCGTGGTAGAGACAACAATTCCAAGTTTCTCAATATATGATGACCCCCTTTAACCACACTCAAAATAACGTAAACCGCGCTACAATTTTGCTTCCCCCCCCCCCCCCCCCCCCCATGCGCAAATAAATGAAAGCCCCCTAACATTGGCAGGAAGTGATGTGCACAGGCACACCATGAGACTCTACTAGATCTGTCCCAGGTGTTTAGAGCGATTAACTGGCCCGCCAATCTAAATTAACCAACCAACTAACTGCACTATAGACTACCACTGGAAGGTTTTTATTCCAGGATAGTTTTGATTTGCGTCGGAATCGGAAGTCGCACTGAAGTGAAAACCACTCATCATAAGAGTAAGCACACTCCAAGAAAAAGAAAACTTTCGATCTTTCGATCTCGATTCTTGCGCGCTTCCAACTACGTCGTTAGTAAAAAAGCCTTCAATAATGAAATGGTTTATTTTTAGAGTCGTACAAAATGAATCAATGTACCTCTCTCTTGTTTCGTTTTTCTTTTCCTCCTGCTGTCTTTCTGCTGCTCATCTTGATATGTTCGTGATACTCTTCAATCTAATACCAATAAACAAATCAAACCTTTAGCCCTTTGGCTACTGATGCATAGCCCAATAAGATGATATAGCCCAATAAGACGATATAGCCCAATAAGACGATATATAGCCCAATAAGACGATATATAGCCCAATAAGATGATATAGCCCAATAAGACGATATAGCCCAATAAGACGATATAGCCCAATAAGACGATATATAGCCCAATAACACGATATATAGCCCAATAAGATGATATAGCCCAATAACACGATATATAGCCCAATAACACGATATATAGCCCAATAAGACGATATATAGCCCAATAAGACGATATAGCCCAATAACACGATATATAGCCCAATAAGATGATATAGCCCAATAACACGATATATAGCCCAATAAGATGATATATAGCCCAATAAGATGATATAGCCCAATAAGACGATATATAGCCCAATAAGACGATATATAGCCCAATAAGATGATATAGCCCAATAACACGATATATAGCCCAATAACACGATATATAGCCCAATAACACGATATATAGCCCAATAAGACGATATATAGACCAATAAGATGATATAGCCCAATAACACGATATATAGCCCAATAAGACGATACATAGCCCAATAAGACGATATATAGCCCAATAAGATGATATAGCCCAATAAGATGATATAGCCCAATAAGATGATACATAGCCCAATAACATGATACATAGCCCAATAAGACGATACATAGCCCGATAACACGATACTTAGCCCAATAAGATGATATATAGCCCAATAAGATGATACATAGCCCAATAAGACGAGATATAGCCCAATAAGACGATACATAGCCCAATAACATGATACATAGCCCAATAAGACGATATATAGCCCAATAAGATGATATAGCCCAATAACATGATACATAGCCCAATAACATGATATAGCCCAATAACACGATATATAGCCCAATAACACGATATATCAGATATAGCTCAACTTAGTAACAATTAATTCTAAGATTTTACTTACAAGTAAAGCCGCTAAGACGTATAGTTTCTTTCCTCTAACTGGATTAGTTCTTGGATTTGCGGTTTCTTGTGCCAACTATACATGAAAAAATGAATGAATGGAAGAAAGAAAGAATGAACAAAAGGGTTAGAAAAAAATACTAAAAACAATTCTCGGTGATTGCATCACCCTGCATTTCTACCCAAAATTTGCCGATGATTCATTCGTTTCTAAATTATAAATCGTTTAAGGACTCACAGCTATGCTTGTGCTGAGTGACGAAGGTTTGTCAAGAAAATACTTAGATCCACAAAAATTGTTCGGGAATTGAAAAATTCTAGTATTATCGTGGGTCCGCGCATGAGAAGTCTAGAACTCATGACTTCAAGGTACATATTTCATGACCTATAAAATAGGAGCAAATACGCTGGGTTGGTTAACTACACATTCCTCAATCTTTGCTCAAAGTATCCAGTAACTAGTAGAGTACCATGGATACGTCTAATACTATGGACAACAGGATCAAACCACAAAATTTGGAGCAAAGTCGCTGGGTTCGTTAATTACACATTGCTCAATATTAGCTCAAAGTATCCAGTACCTAGTAGAGTACCATGGATACTTCTAATACTATGGACAACAGGATCAAACCACAAAATTAGGAGTCGAGTCGCTGGGTTCGTTAATTACGCCCAGTAACTAGTAGAGTACCATGGATAGTTCTAATACTAATCTATGGACAACAGGATCAAACCACAAAATTAGGAGCCGAGTCGCTGGGTTCGTTAATTACACATTCCTCAATATTAGCTCAAAGTATCCAGTATGAAGTACAGTATATGGCGTGCTTCTAATAATGGACTATAGCTTACCTTGAAGAGTAGTTTAGCAGCATCAATAAAATGATTGGCTTTGCGATAGCTAGGAAAGGTCAAGGCTCAACATTTCTAAAACTCGTACTAATACCAAAAACCTCAAAGATTTTGTTTCGTTCGTTCGGGAGGGAAAATGGGTGATATTTTAGTGTGAGAACCCATGAAAGAAAGAAGAAAAGAGAAAATAGGAGAAAAACCCTCGAAGCATTAAAAAAATAAAATAAAAAGCAATTATACTCACATTCATCTGTCTATCAATTCATTCTCTCTTCCTTAGGGACCGTTCATTATGTAACTGGGGGAGGGGGCTGGGTAAGAAAAGGAGGGGCCTCGAAAATGTTTCATGTACAAAAAATGGGGTCCTGGAATTTTTTTATGGGTTTAAGGGAGGGGACTTGAAATTTCAGGTGAAGGTCTAAAGACAGTGAAGGGGGGTCTTGAAAAAGATCACTTTCTTTGTTGGGGGGTCCCTAAAAAGGGCGCCTTGTCCAACTTCTCACCCCGCCCCTCCCCCCAGTTAAATAATGAACGGTCCCTTATCTTCCTCCCTCCCTCCCTCCTTCCCTTTCTTCCATCCTGTATTCATTTTCGTCAGTTTGAAAGGATACAGTTCAATAGCATTTAGTATCTTGTTTTTCTCCAGCAGATGTGAAGCATATTTGGCCAGTAGAGTATCGATCTCCTTCACGTTGTGTTCTTTAGCTAACTGTATCGCCTGATCCCATTGGTTCAAATGTACACAGCAATCGATGGCCTCTTTAATCTTATTGGTCTAAAAGAGAATTAATTTTCTAGTTTCTTGAATCAACCAACCAGCCGTAATGCTAGACTCACGGTGCCATAGACCTTTACTGAGAATGAAGGGGGATTCCCTTTGTGTTTCTAATTTCTCGAAGCATTGACCATAGACCTTTTCTGAGAATGAAGGGGGATTCCCTTTGTGTTTCTAATTTCTCGAGGCATTGACCATAGACCTTTTCTGAGAATGAAGGGGGATTCCCCTTGTGTTTCTCATTTCTCGAGACCTTGACCATAGACCTTTTCTGAGATAGCTATTATGGTGTACTGTGGTCTAGCTTCGGTACAAATATTTTTTGTTCGTGCATCACGCCTTATATGGTGTTGCTTATACCTAAGCTAGACCACAATGCATCCTGTTTATCAAACTCAGAAAAGGCCTTTGTTTATTCTCACTTTTGTTTAACCACGCTTAGCCTCATCCTGAAGAGCTTGAATGCGAGGCCACGCAGGGAAAATCAACATGGCTGCCACGTAACAAAGGTCTATTGTTGTGTACTGGGATATTGCATTTTACCATGTGGCCTGGTATTTCCCATCCCTAGAAAACCGTCCATACCGTTCACAAATAGTGATTCCTATCAATGCTGAATTTAATAGGTAATACTAATATCATGTTCCTTGTTATGTACTGGGGTACTGCCGTTTACCGTGTGGTCTGGTTTCTCCATTCCTGCAAAGTCGTTCTCATTGTTCACAAATAGTGATTCCAAGGTTAGATTGAATAGGTAATAGAAATTTCATGCATCTACCATAAGTATTACGTACCTTTGAGAATGCAACTACAGCTTGTTCACACATCCCTACAGACCTGAACATCGCAGCTATCTCCTACAGAAGAAATGAGTATCCTTTTTACTTCATTATCCTATGAATATATCATAACATTACGACCGGAGCAATCTTTGTATTGGATTAAAAAACTCTCAAGCATAAGCGTGACGTACTGTTGCTCAGTATAACAGCACCGCAACCCGCTCCTGCAATTTGACTGGATGAGCAGGAAGCGCGCAATCTGTGATTGACTGGTTCATTGGATACCAGCGTGACAGCGTGCCGCATGTCATAAAGTGTTTTTTCTCATTAATAGAAAATAAGAAATGGAAAAATTCAAAGTCTATAAGCAGCCGATGTAACTTTGTGCACATGAGTCGATAGCAAATATCAGTGTTACACTCTATTTTCTTTAATCGATTGTTGATGTAGTTCAGTTTATATACATTTACTATTGACCCAAATAACTCGACTTGAAACAATTGCTTGAAGGCAATATTTTAACTCTTATATCTGCTATTTCATACGTACAGCTAGTAGCTTGTGGTTTTCTGGCAAGCTGTTAACCATCGATTCTAGCCCGTTATAGTCCTCTAGCATGTAATAACATTCAGCCAGTCTCTCTTGGTTTCGTCCCTGGACGTAATACGTGACAGCGTTCTGCCACTTTTGACGATCAGCATAATAATCACCAATAGCGTTCCATGCTTGTTCGAGAAGCTGATCATCGCCTGGCGAAGGTTAAATTAGAAAAGGCTTTGGTATGAGTGGGAAACTCAAGGCACTAACTTACTGCGCACACACACTGTACGGTAGTAGTAGTCCCGCCGTAGTCAAGTCGGGCTCGATGTCGTATGTGAGTAGAGTTGTTTGTTGGTTCTCTCCTGTGCTTCGAGGGTATTTCTCCGGGTTCTCTGGTTTTCCTCACTCCGTATAAATCTATTTCTAAATTGCAATTGGAATCCAGTGAAAGAAGAGCCACTCTGTGGAACCCACTGTTAAATCCCATTAATTTATTTCATTTTGTTTATTTTTTAATGTGCTGTAACATATGGCACTAATTTATTTCCATGCACCTCTTCAAATCAATGCGCAGATGTGCTTTTTTTCAAGCAGTAAGACTTGTTTGAAGTGAAGTAATCCGAGTCAAAGAATCAGTATTCATGTCTTACCTCCACCGCCGCCTGTCTTGAGAAGTTGAACCACACGAAACCAGTCACCCAGCTTAACACGTAACTCAACTGCCAGGTCCCTTCGAAACACAAGTGTTTTACAATCAATGAAATGGAGACAACTATGAAGACGACGATGGTGATGAAGACGTTAGGGTGACAATGCTGATATTTATGATAATGGTGATGGTGATGATGATGGTGATGATGATGGTGATGATGATAATGATGATGGTGGTGATGACGATAATGATATTGATGGTGATAATGATATTGATGGTGATGATGATGATGATGATGGTGGTGGTGGTGATGATGGTGGTTGTGCGGTGGTGTTCATAATGATGATTAAGAGGATGAGAATCATGATGATGATGATTGTCGTGATGAAAAGGGTGATGATGATGATCATCACTAACCTTCGGTCCATTTCCAAGTAAAGACGTTCAGCTTCTTCAAATCGTTTGAAATATGCTGCTACCTCTGCTTTCTTCTTGCTTTCGTCCTAATTCAAGATTAGAAATGATTAATGTGTTTTCCCATTTCAGACCATGTGTCATTCCCTAGAGTATTATTTCTTTGTTTAACGGTTGCCCACGAGAAGACAAATGAATATGGATACAACTCAAATGAAGAATCTTATTCTCAAGAGAATGACATGTGGTCTGAAATAGGAAAACGTTACACCCAAGCTAAATTAGTCTATAGAGGATTTGCACCATCACGTGATGGCAGCCATGACAAAAGGCACGACAATGGAGTCTTTTTCTCATTGGAAACTAAATTCTTTCTCATGAAAATCAGACTAGAGCAGATTCAATTTTTCCTGCCTCCTGTCATGGCTGCCATCATGTGATTATGCAAAGCCTTTATTGAGAAATATTTTCAACAACTATACTTACATCGAGCTTGACCAATCTCTTAACGAATCGTATGCCTTGGTAATCCTGACATCTGACAAAGGCCTTATCAGCAACCTCAAGGTCCAGCCTCTCAAGTGATGACTCAGCTAGGAGACGCCTGCGTTTGTTAAATAATTGGTTATTTTTTCTGGGGTGTAGTGTTGTCGTTGAAAAGGGCAAGAAGATATGGAAAGGAAAGAAAAAGGATTGGATAGTATAGGAAGGGATGGGATGGGGTGGAATAAGATAGGATGGGATGGGATAAGATAGGATGACTTGGGATGGGATAAGATAGGATGACATGGGATGGGATGGAATAAGGTAGGATAACATTGGATGGAATGGGATGGAATGGGATGGAATGGGATGGAATGGGATGGAATGGAATGGGATGGAATGGGATGGAATGGAATGGGATGGGATGGGATGGGATAGGATGGGATAGGATGGGATAGGATGGGATAGGATGGGATAGGATGGGATAGGATAGGATATAATAGAATAGAATAGGATAGGGAAGAAAAGGAAAGGGTTGGAAAGGATAGGAAAGGAAAGGACAGGAAAGGAAAGGGAAAAAACGAGAAATGAAGAAAGGAGAGTTTTTAAATTTCGTTTTTCAGCTTACCATAGTTGTTAACTTACCATAGTCTAGGATGTGGGTTGTCCTCGATAAACTGATAGGCATCAGCGATTCCAACTTTCTCAAGCAGATCGCGAGCATCGCGTAGAGACTGAAAAGTACAACAAAAGATTAATAAAACTTGATAAGCACTTCTCAAATGCGAAATTTATCTTGGGCATGGTCAGTTTGGGTAAGTCTACGAATTTCGTATTACAGTGAAAATACACGCCACGGTACACGGCGCCATCCCATAACGGTATTGAATACATCCTTTAAACCAATCATAGCGCGCGAGATCATTGCTTATCCAATCAAAATGCTTGAACTCGACACCGTCACGGTTACGGTACCCCATGGCTTGGTTGTAAATTTTTGAATATCATACGAACACTACTTTAAGTTTTTGGTATATTACTCTAAGCAGGTTCTTGTAGCTGGCGTGCCAGCACGATAACAAACCTTAAGCTAATCTATTGACGAAACTGTGCGTGGTCCATGAATACAAACACTGGTATAGCATCTTACCTTGACCTCTAAATCGATCATGTTTTCCTTGGTTGGGTGATCAGGATCCTAAGATAAGAATAACATTAGTATACAGTAGGCCATGTTGAGGAAGTATGAGCGAGAATAGACCACAGTGAACGAAGTTGATCAAAATTCTCAGACAATAACGATCCTATCATGGTTGCAGCAGTATTCCCAGTGAAAATCTTGTCCCACAAACAATTATACAGTATCTGTCTTAAAGTAGAGTACAACTAGAATTACGAAGCAATTTTGTTTTGTTTTAATTCCCGCGCTGTGCAACAAAATCGGAGAGCAACAGCTAGCAAACTGAAGCAGCATTAGTAGGAAGGATAAAAAAAGAAAAACAATTAAAAGGGTAAAAGCAATGTGTCATATCGTGCCCCATGTTTCTGGAGTAAGACTTTATTCACAGGTTTCTTACCTTCATGACTTCATCCAGAAGTACAGCCTTGACTTCAAGATCGTTGAATTGACAAATATATCCTGAACTAAGGATTGGTTCCTGAAATACAACAACATAGACTTAGGTCCTATGTTCCTTTAGTATTTGTTGATGCAAATCTGTAGCTTTAGTGTTTACCTCTGGATCAAGGTTCCTGAATATGTACATACGTGTCTTTTCCATCATAGCAAACAGCTCACTGTTATCCTAGGAGGGAAAAATCAAATTTATTGGCAATACAATTAGACAAACGACAACAACGACGACAACACCCTCCCCCCCCCCCCCCCCCCCCAAACACCAAAAGCAACAGCAACTACGATTAAACAGTACAATAACAGTAACAGCAATAACAGCAACAACAACATCGGCGACAACGTTAACAACAACGGGAACAAATACAGCACATATATTGAGTGTTTAATGCTTGCACTTAGCGTTCCAATACACTTACATCAGCCCATTTCATGTCCCATACATCTTTACGTTCAAACTTCAAGTGTTCACCAACAACAGTCTCATTTCTTGTCGGGTCGATTCGTCGGGCTTCCTGTGTTACAGAGCAATCAACGGTTATGTCAATGAACATCTCCCATCTCAACTTTTAAGTTTCTTAAAATGTCTCTGGCTCTGGGTCCAAGAGGTACTCTCGTTTCGTTACCACAAGGAGTATATACAAAAGTTATCGCCACTTACCAAGTCAAAAAACGTTAAGACACCTGAGATATCTATGATAGCAACACGGCTGGTACAAAGAAAAGAAAACAAATACTTAATATGATGACACAGAGAGTGAGGTATGACAAAAAAAACCACCTTTGTTAGTTCTAATATCCTACACGGACGTCATTAGGTCGTCACGCAACGCTTTTCTTTTGCTTTAAGCGTTGCGTGACTCTAAGGACATCCGTGTAGGAGATTAGGTCTACCACCCAACCATTTTCAGTTTCCCCAATTGTGTGACCTACGTTGACGTGCAGTTGAGTGACAGATGATGTGGACGACAGTTCAAGACGTGTTTCATCTCTAGGGCCAGTTTAGGTAAAGAATAACGATGAATGGTGCCTGACTCACGACCCTGGAACATAAAAAGACAATATGGGTTCAATCGTATTCGTATTATTATGTTTTGATTCAAAGTAAGTGCAGCTGTGTAAAACAATAAAAACGTAGCGTGGAGGGTGGTCTGTAGCACTGTAAAGGGAAAGAAAGGAAATGGAAGGAATGGGAAGGAATGGATAGGAAAAAAGAGAGAAGAGGTAGTAAGGCAAAGGGAAGTCGAGGAATTTGAAGGGAAGGGGAGGAAAGCAAAGGGAAGGGAAAGGAAAGAAAGGGAATACTTGGAAAGGAATTGATTAGGAAATGAATGGAGAGAGAAGGAAAAAATAAGGAAAGAGAAGTAAATGAATGCGGAAGTGGAATAGATTGGACGAGAAAGAAAGACATTTTACCCAAAAATCCATCCATATCTTGTATTACTCACCACAATGAGCATTTTATCAGATGCGCAAACACAGCATATTGGATCACGTGTTGGCTATCAAATACAAATAATATTATTAGATAAGGAAAAAAATCATTCAGTAGCCAAAAAACATATGAAAAGCGTATCAGTGCACAAACGTGCTGAGTCATGCCTATGATGGTTGTGTGGTAACAATTAGATGAAAGAAAACTTACAGCTAAAGCCTTTTTGATGTCCTTTATGCCTTCCCCTGCACCAGATGGTACATCATCGATGTGAAACATCCTGAATTAAAAAGTGCATGAAGTAAATGAAAATTATTAGCGTGTCCCAGCGAAAATAAGCAAACTCAGGAAAAAAGTACGAGTTCCTGACGGGAAATAAACCCATGGCTTTCTGTATTCTAGTCGAATGTTTTATCATTAAGCAACTCGGAGGGAGTAAATCTTCAAAACCAGAAGATACCGATTAGAGCGTTTTCACGTGACGTCACAGCGGCCATTATCAGGGGTACCAAAACAATACATTTTCTATCCTCCGGGAATTGAACTCTATTTTTATGCAAATACTGTGCAGAAAGTTTCTATTGTTTATGGCTGCCTTCTCACGTGAGTGAAAACGCTCTATAAGCAACTCTACTCACGCACGATAGCAGGTCCAAGTACCAATTAAACCCCCCAAGCCACAGTATTGAGGGGTGGTGCATAAACACGTAGCACATACCATACCATCCATAACTCCACAATCCATACATCAGATCCAAAGAGTAATTATTATATGACCGTGAATCTTAGAGCCTGGACACTAGCAAATCGAGCAATCTGATTGGATAGATCGCATGATAGCAAGTTATGTTTCTATTCTGGGACTTTTACAGAAATATTATAATTTATTAATTTTAAGTGCAATTAAGGATTAGATTTATTCATTTATTTCTTGATTATGTATGATAGCTTTAAGAGATGTTTATAGAGGAGGAGAGAAGGAGAGAACCAACAAACAACAAACAACCAACAAGCAAGGCTCAAAACCGGGTCGCATTGGTGAGAGGCCGGGCATTAACAGCGCACGCCACCTGTGCTTCTCATATTTGCATCATAGTATGAAAGGAAATATAAGAGGTCAACCCCATTAAGAATATCTTCTAGAGTTGATTTTTGTGGAGAAAAGAAAACGAGAATCCAGAGAAAACCCCTCAAAGCACAGGAGAGTACAGGAGAGAATCAACAAACAACTCTACTCATGTATGACACCAAGCCCAACAGGACTCAAACCCAGGTCACATTGGTGAGAGGTGATGCATTAGCAGCGTACACCATCTATGCTTCAATGAAGAAAAAAGTGAGACAGTTAGGCCTAGTTAGGCATTGTTCTTACCTCAGGTTTGAGTAGCCAGAGGATTGGCCACCAGAATCGCCACTTTATTACCAAGAAAAACAAATTAACCAGTAATGGGTTAAAGATGATAGTAATGTGTAAGGAAAAGAGTTGGGAAATACAAGATGTTTTAGAGAAGTAAAAAGAATATATTAAAAGAGTAAGTAGATGTATAAAAGTTATAACAATTGTAGATATTTATTTGAAAAATAAAACTTTCAGAGTAATGAGTGAGGTTAAGTGAAATTATGAAGAATGAGAAAAAAATTTAAGTAGTTGTACAGGATTTCAGATCATGTTGTTTATTAGATGCACACATTTGCATTTTTGAAACAAGAGACAGAGTTGAAAAACAAAAAGAAAAAGATCAGAGTGTAAAATATCAAGAGCTGACAGCAACATTAGAATAACAATGGTGTTATTTCACATTCATTTAATATTGAAATTAGTGAAAAATGATGTAGAAAAGCAAGACAATGTAAAGGATTATGCATATGATGCACCAGTAATATATTATTGTTGAAGATACTTTTCAGTGTTACTAGGTGGTCTGAATCACATGTAAGCGATTGTTACTCTGAATAATAAGAACTTTATAGTAAATTTATAATATTAGCTAAATTCTTATATATTTTTTTAATTTAAAATTATTGTTATTATTCATCTTTAACCATTTATTAAATTTTGACGATTGTATTTATAATTACATTTTAAAGATTACATGTAGAATAATATTGGTTGGCAATTGTATGGGTGGATGGGTTGGTACTGTATGTATGGGTGGATGGGTTGGTACTGTATGTATGGGTGGATGGGTTGG
This sequence comes from Actinia tenebrosa, assembly GCF_029948245.1. NCBI lineage: Eukaryota > Metazoa > Cnidaria > Anthozoa > Actiniaria > Actiniidae > Actinia > Actinia tenebrosa. The sequence goes on along the minus strand of NW_028292569.1, from coordinate 23,259,161 downwards.
TACTGTATGTATGGGTGGATGGGTTGGTACTGTATGTATGGGTGGATGGGTTGGTACTGTATGCATGGGTGGATGGGTTGGTACTGTATGTATGGGTGGATGGGTTGGTACTGTATGCATGGGTGGATGGGTTGGTACTGTATGTATGGGTGGATGGGTTGGTACTGTATGTATGGGTGGATGGGTTGGTACTGTATGTATGGGTGGATGGGTTGGTACTGTATGTATGGGTGGATGGGTTGGTACTGTATGCATGGGTGGATGGGTTGGTACTGTATGTATGGGTGGATGGGTTGGTACTGTATGTATGGGTGGATGGGTTGGTACTGTATGTATGGGTGGATGGGTTGGATAGATGAATGAATGAAATAGGATGGATGGACAGGATTGGGAGCATTTTGATGAGATAAGATACATGTAGATGGATGGAAAGGATATATTAGGATGGATGGATGGATGGGCCATGTTAGTATAATAAATTAGGGCTACTGCTTAGCTTTATACAAATGTATATTAGCAAAACTACCTTTCTCTGACATCCTTTCTGCGTGATGATGCCTGAATTTCATGTGACGTAAGTTTCTTTGGACTGCGATACTGCCAGGTGTAAAATGCTTCTTTTGATGATGCAACTACATAACTGCGAGTCATGGCAATGAACTGTGGCTCTATATGATAACAACAAATAAAATATAAGACTTGAATGAAGGCTGCATGGGATTGTGAATCAATAAACTAATCAAATAATAATAATAATAATAACAATAATAATAATAATATATCTCAAGGGTAGTATCTGTGTTAAGACACCTAAAGTTGGGTCCTTGTCCAGTTTCCACTTAATACAATGTTTTATAGACTGAGGTTCAATTTACTGTTAGTAAATTTTTGTCTGAAAAATTTGGTACTCGTGCAGCTGTCCATTTAATAAGGGGTGTCTGCTCAATAAAGATAGCATTTAATTATACAGTATATACAGTAAAATAAAGCTTACCTATTTCAATGTACTTGGAGTCCAGTGGTGTGCCAATAGCATTACAAAGAACCAAAACATACTGCCAAACAAAATGCACAGTCCAAGTCACTAATGAAGTATTCAGACATACAACAAATAGTCTATAATTTTTTAACGATTAAATTAATAATACTGTAAAATAAAAGGATATGTGTACAATGTACATACCTGGCCAGACGAATCATCTGCCTTGGTTGCCAAGACACAATGATCACCAAATGCCGAGACTGACATGAGGTTACGGACATACTTCACAAATTTCTGTGGTAAAAAACAACATTAGACAGTTCAAACCAAATAAATCTATAGCATGAGAGTGTCAAAATGAACAGACTATTCTGAGTTTGTTAAACAGGATGCATTGTGGTCTAGCTTGGGTACAAACAACACCAAATAAGTTCTGAAGGACTTAAAGGTGTTTGTACTGACCACATTATGCACCATGTTTGCTATCACAGAAAGATCATTATGAGTTAAAAGATTGAGTAATATTACTAACCTCTCCATTCTTAGTGTCCCAGAATATTACACAGTGTTCAGTCCTTTCAGGTTTTTTGAAGGCATACACCACAGTGTTTGAAAAGAATCCCCACTAGAAATGAAAAACACCCAAGATTTGTTGTCATTATATCATGCGATAAGCAAACAAATACGGCACACAGGATTGGATGATTTGGATGCCTGGATAGTTCAGTAGCTTATCGGTATTGCCTCTATTGTCTTACACACAAAAACTACTCTTTTTAATAGTATGTGTCTGATTATTTTACATACAGTACCTTGTAGTTGGGTCTAATGTTAGCAAAGTAAATAAAGGAATCTACTGCCAGTGCAATTCTGAGACTGCCACCTTCCCAACAGGCTGAAGTGATCTGCTTCCCTGGTACTTTTAGTGTGCGTAGATGCTGTGTTTTAACAAAACAATTTGTATGAAAGGATATCCTTGTATTAGTTAATTAACCTCACAGATTACAGTCAACTCTTGCCTTGCAGACACCCTGATACTATGGATACCTCAATATTGCGGACAGGAGCAAAATCCCTAGTGAAAAATACTGATGATCAAAGAAACGGCCAGTTAATTAATTCTTGCTATTGGGGTCGATGCTCGCTAATTACAGACATCATGCGACAGTCTCCATGGTTGTCTGCAGCAACAAGAGTTTACTGCATTTATTACTAACAAAACATGCTACAGTGTATTAAGTACATTGAAATTTAAATCTCAGCTTAGGCTTGTGTCTGCAACTTAATGAAAATGAACAAATTAAAACATTTACTTACTTCACCCTCAGGTGTGTAGAACTGTACAACATTAACATCCTTGTCCTGTAAACCAGAATATCGCAATCATTCAATGACATGATAATAAATGTACAACTCACAAGGTTTTTATTAAGGGTCAGAGTGAGACAATGCTCTGAGCAAAATTCTCTGGTTTAAACTACCATGATGATGATCTTTTGGACTCTATTTACTGTATTTCAAAAAATAATAAAAACCATGACTCTTCAGCCAGTTTATGATCTTTTCCAATCACTTTGAATATATGTTGCATAATATATTAATTAAATTTGAATGTATTTAAGTAAGTATGTATCACCCAGCTAGAGAACAACCCTTTACATGTACAGTAAGCACAGTAAAGTAAATAATAAGGCAGGGGCAGTGGAAGCTTAAAATCTTTGGGGAGGGGGGGGCACTGCAAAATATCTTTGGGAGGACACTGGAAAAAATCACAACAATAACTTAATAACAGTATTAAAAATCGAATCTATGCATTTATATTTCATGTGGGCCCCCCAAAAAAAATTCATGGGGGGGCCCCTGGCCCCCCGCCCCTGTAAGGAACTCTATGCATGTGTGATGGTGGATGAGGAAAAAACACATGATAACAATAGCACATTAACAACAAAAAATCAATGGTCTTACTGTTGTATCATTGATTTTTTGAATAACTACCCTGTGTGACAATGTATGGGTATTTGGTCGTGACTTACAAAACTGTCCATAATAACTGGGTGGCTGTATTAAGAGGGTGGCCGTAGAGCGGGGTTCCACTATTATATAATATTAATTTTTTGAATAACCGACCTGCGTGACAGCCCTCTGTGAACCAGCAACAGCAAGTACTGAACCATTACCATTCCACTGTATCTTAGCAACAGCCATGGAAGTGTCAATCAACACAGGACCTTGTAAGAAAAGCCAAATATAATGAAAATGTTACATAAAGCCAATTTCAACATGCTAGCATACATGTACATGATGCATATTCATTTAGAGCTTTGCATGTATTTAGCGAGATGTGTCATTGAAAATTGAAGTTATTGGTGAACTAACTTGGTTGAGATATAAAACATGTCGTTAGGGCTCGAAATAGCAGCGTGCCAATGGCCAAAATGCAGGTAAAATTTTACTATGTACTGGCAGGCTAAAACACTTTTGCACTGTCAAATGGAAAATGCAATTATTATTGTACTGTAAATATTGCTTACTTTCATCTAACTCATGCCTCATGATCTGCATCCTTCCATTATCAAAACATATGGCCAGACAGGGGGTATTGGAATCAACCAAGTTGTCTGCACCAGAGTACCTAGAATAAAACAATCAAAAAAAATAACCATGAATTACTGTACAACTTTGATTCCAAAATCCAGCCAAGGCAAGAGTCAAAATAGACTTTAGATAAAAGTCATTTGCCCCCTATTTTTGACTGGTCCAAAAGTGACTGAGGTGTCAACTTGCGACTCCATGAGTAGGGAGAAGAAAAGAGTAAAATGACTAGCTCCTAGCAAGTCTAGGGTCAAAGCCAAAGCTAGTTGTGATTTTTGAGATCTCACTCAGCTACATGTATCAGGGTATTCCAGGAAAAAATCAATAATTACCAATCAATTCCTGTAATCCTTACAGCACCAGTGACATTGGTTAAGCAGAAGATTGTCATCTTGGTCTGTAAAGAGTGACAAAAGACCAAAATAATAATAACTAAAGATGTAATTTTTAAATTAGAACCTTGTTGGGGACAATATTCTTTTCTCAAGTGCATGCATGCTACCATAAGTATAGATCCTGAGTGTTGGTCCAGCTGGGGTTCAAACCCGTAACCTCCTTCTCTACAGTCCAAAGCTCAACCATGCAATTGAACCAACTGGTTGTCGGTTGTTGGTTGTACTAGCATTTCAACGACCGTCAATCAACTTCAAATTGAACAATTATAATGGTAGTGATGTAGAGTTAAACAGAATTATTTGAGGCCTTAAACTACTGTAGATTTTTTATCTTTTGTGCCTGAGCCTTGATCAGTCACTGGCATCATCAGAGGCTATTAATGATTGGTTAACTTTTATGAGCTATTGGAGCTAGACAGCAAGTCAATCGACACACACAGTAATAGCTATACTTACACAGAAGTTCCCTTGGTTGTCAAATATTTGCACCTCTCCATTTGCCATACCAAAGATGATATTCTTGCCATCAGGAGACCACTCAACATTTGTCAGTTGGACTCCCTTTAGTTCTTTACCCCATATCCTGTTACCATCAACTGAACCAACAATAACAGCACCTATCATAGAGATTATAAAATACCTGCTATGAATCTCATGTCCTGATTGGTTGGAACCATGTACATTATGAGAGAACTCAGCATGTGCATGCACTTTCTAACTGTTGTTTGTCATTTGTATCCAAAATAATGGTTATTCTAATTAGTATTTTATAAAAGAAATAAAAAACTTGCTTGCTGTGCTGTGCACGGTTATAAGGCACTTGGGAATTGCAGAAAACTCAAGGAGTGTCGAGAAGAACTCTGCTATGCATCGTGCTTTTCCTAACCTTTCTTTTGTGTTCTGCCAATCCCTGTGTGCTTTATGAATACACTTATCTATTTCTTTAATAATTCAAGCTACTGTACAACTTCTACTCTGAAATATCTCTGATTAAAGGATGGAAGGCTTGCATCAGTCACTGCAGCCACAAACAAGACCAACCAGCTAGAGTTAATAGGGGCTTATTAGGCTAAAGGTTAAATCTTGATGATTGTTCCACGATAATTAGTACTGACAGAATAGACCAATAAACAGTGTGTAAGTACTAAGATGAGTAACTGTTACCATCTTCATAGACAATGCAGATCTTCTGTCCATCAGCATTCCACTTCATGTCACTAACTACACTTCTGTTTCTGTTGTTGATCATTTCTTCATACCATGAGCCTTTTGAAATAAAAAGTGTACGTACATGTATATATACAGTACAGTATCAGGAAGTATTACAGTATTGGCTTGTATGTCAAAAATTAACAAAAATCAACAAAAATCAACTTCTAAATTCCAATTGGAATCCAGTGGAAGAAGACCCACTCTGTGGAATCCAATGTTTATCCCATGATTTACAGTGTTATGTGATCATTCAGGTGCGTAGTATAGCCTTCCAAAACATCATTGTTTAAGTGAATTACATGTACATTGTATACAGTACAATTCCAGGGTTTACATTAAGTTTTGAAATGATATGATATCATTAACTGCTAGAGAGCCCTCCGGCACCAAATGAACATTTTCAATTGAAATTACTAAGTTAGTAATGGTACACGTAGTTTAAGGATGGAGAATTTGGCTCAGTTACTGGACCATTCTCCAATCCCTCATTCTTAATGAAAACTCTGCAGTCACACTTCACCATTTAAAACAATAATATGTACAGTGTTATATGCTGCCATACCTTTGTACAAAATCCATACGATTATCAAACCATATTGATCACTTGTGGTTAGCTTTTGAAACTGTTCATTCCAAGTCACAACCTGAACAGATCCTGTTGGAATCAATGTTTCCAATTATTATAGTCTTGAATTGAGTAAGATATCCTTTACCTGAGAGCCATGTTATTTCTTTTTTTATGGTGGACTCTTCTTCACCATACTCCATACACTCATACTAGTTAATGATACTGTAAAATCCTAGTTCAAAAGCCCCCTCACACATAAACTCACACATTGAGGAGGCAAAACAGTAGAACCCTAAAAAAACAATTATTATGGGAAGGAGAGAGAGAAGACAACACTTCAAGCAAACCTAACTCACACATAGGAATGAGTTGTGCATCAAACCAGTAACCCCAGGCTTCAAGCCAGCACAGTATGATTAGGTTGTTAAGTGATACCCTTGGTAACTATGAACCTTTATCACACAGCATCTTGTTAATTGCCATGATAATAAAAACTATACCACAGGTAACCTCCTCCTGAAGTACTTGAATGTGAGGCCATGTGGGGTAACCTGTTGTTCCAGTCAACATGGTTGTCATGTGATAAAGATATATGTACATAGGGCATGCAGTACAGTACTTACCAGTATGTCCCTCCAGTGTCTGGTTCATGGACAGATTGCTGGGTGCTGCTAGCCCCTTTACTTTGTTATCTTTGCCTACAATTAATTGTACAAAAAAACCCTGAATATTAAGTTTATTTTATAACTAAATTTAATTTCCTTTGAATTAATGATTCTTAGCGAGTCTGGACCATTTATAATTTATGTGTTGGAGGGGAGCTGTATTTTGGGGGGGGGGGGGGTGGGGGGTAGGGGCAGCATTTCTTCAATCAACACTTAGGGGAGTATCAAATGAGGGAGACACTGTATTTCATATTTATAATTGATGTTCTGTTAATATGTGTGTGTGAACAAACAAAAAATAGGCTTGTAAAGATTGGTCTATCAAAAATATGTCATTTTAAAACTCTATTTCTTTATAAAAAAGGAAGGATATTCAATGTTAGAGGTTTTAGAAAATTATACGATAGAATTTGCAAGTAATGCTTTATCAGGAAATCCCCTTCTCGTATCCAAACTTGATCATGAACAGTATCTACAGTTTCTCGGTTGTTTAACTTCTCTTCATAGAGTTTTGCCTTCCATAATGACTGTTATTATATATACATATATATATATGTATATATATTATGATAAGACGTTATTCTTCACCTTGTTGCATCTCCAACTTCAAGACCTTCAACAAGCCATCATCACCACCACAAGCGATGTAACCTTGCTCTCTGTTCCAAGCTAGACATCTCAGCTTCGTATTATTAGGGATAGCAATCTAAAACATCAAATTTATGAAAGAAACCATGCATTTACTTTTCATTTAATATAATAAACAAATTTCACTGAAAAAATATATAATAAAACTTGTCCTTGACGACGAAAAGCCTCGAAACAACCAACGTAAACATCCACAAGAAAAATAAAATTACTCAATATATTCAATATTTTCTCACCTTTTTGCTTAGATAAATAAACATTTTGACCAATTCAGTTGAATCTACGATTATTTTGAGTGGTTTTAAAGTATAAATTAAGTCGATTCTTTGGAGTTTAGTTGTTGTCAAACACTGAATTCGTCCGCCATTTTGACGTGCCTCGTAATCATGTTGCTATACACGACCTTAGTGCATTCTGGTCCTGTCTTTAAAAATAAATCTTTTTTTCATTATTTTTAATTTATTTTAATAATTTTATTTTAGAGTTTGAAATATCTAAATAATTCACAGCTATCGGCTTCTCATATTTTTTCCGTCCTTTTATTTTAAAACAGGAGCAAAAAAACTTAAAAATGCGATTTCCCACTCATTATAAAAAAATTAAAATGACAAAAAAATAAATAAGCTATATAAATAAGAAAGATAAATAATTTATAACTATTTCTATATTTAATTCCTAAAACGTTTTTGTAATTTTTAATAAATTGTAATCCTTTCCTGATCAACATATTGCGTAATACCTAACGGCCAAGAGACTGGAAACAAATCTCAGCTAAAATGGCTGCCAAGTTACGACATCTTTTCCACTATTTTATTATATAATTCGTTAAGTTTTTGTTACTCGTATTTTTCATAAGATATGAGTGGGGGTCATAGTGTCTCGAAATCTGCTGTAAATATGCCTGACAAGTCACTACTTCGACATGTTCGCTACGAACATTTGATTGCTGGAGTCTGTGGAGGTGTTTCTGCAACCATGTGTTTGCATCCTCTTGACTTGATGAAAGTACGTCTGCAAGGTGAGATCATTGATTCCTGTCCAATAACCAATGTCTTACGCCCTATATCTAAATACTAGGAAGCCTTGATTTTTATTTTGATCGCGAAGTTGAAAGAAATCTTTGTGAAAATCGTCTCGACGTTGCCTCCTTCAATTTCTGAAACCCAATTGTTTTCTTGATCTTAGAAGTTGTGAAGTTGTAAAATATATAATAACAAGACAGTTTGCTATTCTCTGAAAACTAGTAATGACATTTGCTTTAAAGTGAATGATGGTCTTGGACGTGGGCCTAAATACAAGGGATTTTTAGACGCAACAAGATCCATAATAAGGAATGATGGATGGCGAGGATTGTATCAGGTTTGTAGTTACACTAGCTAATGGAGTAGTGCATTGGATGCTTATACAAATTATTAAAGCTTGGTTTTCACTTGCTTTAGAATCGGAGTCAGAATCTGAGTAAGCAGTAATCGATCACCGTAAGCAGAAACAGAATCAGAAGCAGAAGCCTCGATTTGATGTATATGTGCTTTCCTAACATTGAAGAGAGCCTGGAGAAGAGTACTATGATTGGTTTTCTGCTTATGCTTCTGATACCAATATTTAGTTTTCATTTGTTGTTAAAAGGATCTGAGTCAGAATCAGAATCGGAAGAAAATGGACACCTTCTGATCTTCCGATGCAAGTGAAAACTAAGCTTAAGAAAGACATGCATCAAGCTTGTATAATACAGTGCCCATATCTATGCATAGGCCTTTTCTAAGTTTGATAAGCAGAATGCATTCTGGTCTAGTTTTGATACAAACAACACTACTGTATATTGTGAAATGATGAACAAAAGACGTTCGTACCAAAACTTGAACAAAATGCACCATGTTCGCTGTCTCAGTAAAGGTCCATGGTCAAGGCCTGGAGAAATGAAAAACACAAGGGAAATCCCTCTTTATTTCCCCACTACGGACATCACTGTGGAGGCTGGAAATAAACTATATATTATTATTATAACCATAATATTTTATTATTTACTCATGATTCATCATTTTTTGTTTTGTTATGATATTTATATTTTGTTTAGGGTGCAGCGCCTAATGTACTCGGAAATGGTTCTGCATGGGGACTTTACTTTTTTGGGTATGTATACATTGTAGGTTACTATATTCAGAGGGTGACACTGAACATTATACCTATGACACAGGATTCAGTCCAAAATAATTACCTGATGCATGAAAATAGTAAAATGTAGAGCTTGATTCATGAGGTTTGGGTTTGCTGTTTATACAGTAGTTATACACATGACGCGTATATGCATGATGCCGTCTCCCCCTGTGCCACCCTGTATTATGTAGGACCTATTTACATGTACATGTAATTGCATCCATTCAGCTCACAACAATATTTTCTTATTTCAGACGATATATTATTCCCTTGAGCATTACTGGTAAACAGAGAAACAGTACTCAAGGGAATGACAAGTGATCTGAAATGGGGAAATGCTAATGTCTTTAGAAGATCAAAGGGTCTATTAATTTAGGAACACACATTTTACATTGTATATCATAAGTTCTACCTGTATTTTTACAGTGCTGTCTTATAAAGTTACCTTTTTCCATTTGAATTCTCTTAGTTTCTTCAGATCATTGGTTATTTTATTGACAGTGCTCTTCATGTTTTAAAACAGTTATAATATTATTAAAGCCTGGATGCATGATGATAGTGAGAAGCCACTAGGAGCAGAAAAGCACCTTCTAGCTGGTGCAGTAACTGGTAAGGGCAGCAATGAAATTGTGTCCATATATATGTACCTTTGACATATGACATTATTGAGGCCCTATGAAGGCGGGGGGTGGGGGGGAAAACCATGTCCTCCATCTGAATTTCTCAACTGCCTATGTTGCAATTTTGGAATGTTCAGGTGTTGCTGTTGAAAGTTTACCCCTAACAGGTCTCGGTGTTGGTAATTCATTAAAGCAATCTATTGTTTGTGGCAATTTTGTGTCAACTGCCGTTTCAAGACCATGTCTTAAATTACCCCTAACGGCTTGGCCTCATTAATCAGGAAACTCTCTGGACAAGGTGTTTGAATTGCTGTTATCACAGCTGAGCCTGAAATGAGAAATTCTTTTGTTATAAGAATCATACAAGTGAGGCTATCGGGTCGATACAATGCTTGTTGTCTCAATTGCATGTACCAATAATTGCTGCTATTGTCATGGACTATTGCAATAGACAGTCACGGTTAAAGCACTGTGATCCTGATGAACCCCTAATAATCCTCCAAATTTCAATGGTACATATTTTACTTCCCTCTAGTTTTTTTTTCTTGTTCATGTTCATACTTATCGTTAATCAGTAGGACAGAGTAGGACAGATGACAGAGCCAATAAAAAGTCCAAGTTTGGTTTTTATAAATTTTATTTTTTGCAGGGCTTGTTACATTGACTCTCACCAACCCTATCTGGGTGGTTAAGACAAGAATGTGTCTACAATACAGTGGAGAATACAGTGTTCAGCAGCAACGATATAAAAGCATGCTGGGTAAGCTATACTTTACAATATATACTGTACCTTATACCTTACTGTTGGCTAACACTTGGTCAATGCATGGCCGATAGTTGGCCAACATTCGACCCCGACTATCGGCCACTGCTATCAGGGGACAGTCGACTGACCAGTGTCAGCTGTTCATACATGTAAAGTATAAGATTACCCCTTATGTACAACAAATTCATTGAAGCACAGTGCTATCTAATGTTATATTTTTTAAATAGATTAATATATTATTTTTGCTTTATTGCAAACTTTGTCTTTACATGTAGTTATTACTCCTGCAACATGGCCTCTATAATGCCAATTAATGTAGGGGTACATACAGGGCTTACATTAGTTTTATTTCCATTGTACTATCACCCATTGTTTTCTTCTGCTATATATTTTGTAATCTTACTTTACTTATACCATCACCGATGATGGCAGTCGAACCTGCCGAAACATGTATGATTTAAAACCACCAAATATCAAAAGTGTCGTCTGCATAAAACATACAGGGCTATTACCACCAATGATGTTCAAACAAGACAACTTTTCTTTTTGGATCACCATTTTTTATGGCTTGTTTTATGAACTGCTGAAAAATAGCTTTCCAAGCAACTATGGCCTTAGTGCAAAGGTTATATGAATTTAACAATTGTCCTTTGCAAAACTAGATACTTTGGTAAAAGTGTGGAGATATGAAGGCTTGAGGGGGCTGTACAAGGTTTGTTAATTTCATTATTGCCATTCCATCATTAGAATATGGTCATGGTGGGTGAATGAAAATTTATCTTGCTTCCGTTCTACCACTATCTAGGGTGCTCTGCACCAGTTCCAGGTTTACAGCATATGTTACATGTATTAATTATGATAGGCTTGATTATTTTCCATCAGGGATATCTACCAGGAATATTTGGTGTAACCCATGGAGCACTTCAATTTATGGCCTACGAAGAATTAAAGAAAGCTCATAGTCATTATTTTAATCCACCAATCAACCAGAAACTGGTAGGTACTGTAGTAGATTTGCATGCATATTTATAATAATATTGTTCTGGTTTACAAGGGTAACACTTGTCCCTCTTTCCCTGATGGAATAGGAATTTAGAAAAGGTGGTTTTTGCGGCAGGTACAGTAGGTAAGCCGGTAAAACCAGGTTAAAAACCCTCAAAGCACAGAAGAAAACCAACTAGAAAACTCTACTTGCATATGGCACCAGGTCTAGAAATTGAACCCTGGTCACATTGAGGCGATCGAGCAATCTCTCAATAAATACTTTTCTTCTTTTTTCCCCAGAATTCTTTTGATTACTTGATTATGGCTTCCTTGTCTAAGATATTTGCCGCTAGTGTCACCTACCCTTACCAAGTCATTAGATCAAGATTACAAGTATGTATTAGCATATACTGCAATTAACTCAGTAATAATTTTAATATATTCTAAACTTTTACTTTCTTTCTATATATACAGTACCTATTTCAAAATAAGTTGTTAGAGCAAAATAATATAATATTAATTTAGAATAGAGAATAATATTCCAGCTATTCTTCGATCCATTGGAATGACCTATCTCCAATCAGCTATCACCTATTTCTGATCTTCTTTGGTTCCTACAACCTTTTTCCATATGAGTTTATGAATTTACATTGATATGATGCTTTCTTTTCCATGAACTTTGTCTTTTCTCCCTAGAATCATAACACAATAGGGCAATATAATGGAGCAATTGATATCATAAGGAAAGTATTCAGGTAAGACCATTCAGCCTTATATTTCATTTTATTTGAATTTTCACCCTGGAAATAAGAAGCTCTCTCACTTCAGACGTTGTTTGGTAAGAGGTTAAGGACTTTAAGAAAAAAAACTTGTCCGCAAGTCAGCAGTGGCGCAGCTCAATGAGGTCGAACTGAAAGCATGTGAAGGTACCTCTGGCAGCTGCTATACAGTCCATAAATGACCCCGGAGCACAGCTCTAACCAGTTTGAATAAGTTAGGATTGATTTGAGAAGAGGGAGGAAAAACCGGTGGACCTGAAAAACGCTTGAGGTCAGAAAAAGAAGCACTTCGCAACTGGGAACCTCTGAAATCCAGGGCATTTCAATGATTGATTATGGAATATTGATGCATGGCATTTTCTTTGTGATAGATATGAAGGAATTACTGGGTTTTATAAAGGCATGGTGCCAAGTATAATCAGGTTTGTATTTTGGTGATTAACAAATAATACAGCTTTTTCTGTGCTCGGCGTTCATTAATAAAGCATACAGGAAGTAAACATTGACACTGACAGTAGTAGTTTCCAGTGCTGTTTCCTTTCAATTCTTTGCAACGTTTGTTGTGCTCATGGATGGCATTAGCAACTGTACTCTATTCACTTAAATAAAGGTCAGGTCTTACCTCTGATACATAATAGCTTGATGATGCAGTGGCTAGTGCTTCCAGCTTTTAATCTGTAAAAAATCAGGTTTGACCCCTGGCTGAGGGTGAAAAATTGGAAGATGAAAAAGTCATGTCTCTCTATATTGGGGACTGTGAATCCCTTGTTGCTTGGATGACAACTTTAAATGGCAGCCCCATCTACAACAATATACTGTAAAAGAACCACTGAGGATGTAATGAACCCTGGCAGTGATACCTGCAAGGATGTCATCCTGCAGTATAGCATCAAGCTATTGGTGAACCGGGAAGCTGATGGTGCATCCCATATTCCCTTCTCTTTCTGTGCTGCAGGGACATAGTGAGGTCTCTATCATGGAGGGGGGGGGGGGGGGGGCAATGTACAGTAACCATTTTAGTGCCAAATCCGCAGGAATCCCACATGAATTAATTAATTTTGTTTTTGGGGGAAGGTACCCCAATCTCCCCCCATGCCACCTTCCCTATGCTAGTGTTGTGCTGACAGTGCACATAACAACTTAGCAACACTCACTTCTGTTCTAATACATTATAAAATAAACAGCAATTCATGGTACCCAGCCTTCAGTTCACCATTGGTAAACCATATTATATTAACCTGTGTACTTATTTACTTATATTTATGTGTTTTATGTTCTTTGCAGAGTAGTCCCAGCTTGTGCAATAACTTTTGTAGTGTATGAAAATGTCGTGTATTACCTTTTACCAAAGAAATGATCTGCAGTAAAATGGAGCCAAATTACAGTACACCTTCAATTACATATGCTCGTCACTTGGAAGTCACCTGAGGTCTTTTAGTTCATCAATAAGATCCAGGGCCCAAGTACAGTACATGGTATTTCCAGGAAATGCGAGCATGCCAAGAAAACCACACGAAGAGACAACTAAACAACATATATCAAATTCAAAGAAATGCACTGTGAATAATGTCAAATCCAAGTTAATTATAATAAAGTAAATACTATACTTTTATCTTTAGGGGATTTTCTATCATAATATCAAGACATGGTGTGAGGGCTCAGCAAGATTTATTTTGGAGGATAAGTTCTTTGCAGATAATTTGGGAGAGGATATCAAATACATAGGAAAGTTATGGGCTACCAATATACCGGGTGTGGGCCAGTGAGATAAAACTTACCTATAGCTAGTGATTTTGCTAACAACCCCCATCCCTATGCCCCAGTACATAAGGGAACCTTACATTTGCTGTTGCAGAGACTCGAAGCACTTGTGAAGTTAATAAGGGAAAGCTAAATAAATAGCAATGAATATTTTATAAGCTAAATTATTGGTATAAATTCAGAAATTTACCTTGCGCACTATTGAGTGTTTTTTAAACAGGTTTTCTTTTAAATAATAGAGTAGTTTTCACATACTTTTGCAATGAAAACTAATGGTAGCATGGTAATCAATATTCATTTAAATACACACAGAAAACAATGGAATTAGGGTCTACTAGAATGTTAACCGAATGAATAAAAGAATCACAGATTTTGCAGCAATAACTTTACAAAATTTTCATTAATATCTAAACTGTAACCGTTTTTTCCTAGCCGTAATACGGGATTAAAAAGTATGTCATCCCCACTTATGCAGGTATACAAAAAAAAAAAAAGGTTTTTCAGACTACGTGTCATTCTCTAGCGTATCATTTCTTTGTTTAACAGTTGCGCATGAGAAGACACATGCCGTATGGATGCGGTACGACTCAAAGAACCTGAAGAGAATAACACGTGGTCTGAAATGGGCAAACAGTACGCCCAAGCTAAAGAGGTCTTTAAAACATCGAAGACTTATCAAGAAGCGTGAATGAGTCACAAAGTCTTACCTTAGTAAACTTGTATTTATGTCTTCGTCTTTTCCACCTTATTCATTTTTCTGGTATCTCGTTCATCTGATACATCCCAAGTATTCTATTCCATTAATTTGTCTTGGAGTGGTAAGGGAAGAGTAGCACCTGTAGGATCGCGGATATGGAATCCCGCATGTGTACAGAGTTTGTTTCTCGCCCAACATTCCATCATTCATCTCATCTTACCCATTCATTTGCAAGTTGTCTTATCTATGCAACATTCCTCTCCCCATTTTCGAATAGTTTCTCTTTCACTCTATTTATTTCTTAATAATGGCTAGACTGTACTAAAATCCCTCGGTTGATGCAATGCATTCAGAAAATTTATTGTATTCTATTGTCGTTCTATCTGTCATATTCATGATTGTCGTTCTATCTATTGTATTCTATTGTCGTTCTATCTATTGTATTAGGTGTGATTCATTGTATTTTTATGTATACATTACATCATCTGCTTGCTACGTATGCTCTCCCGTTAGAGAAATAGGTTGTCCCGTAAGGTAGTCGCGCGCGCACGAAGCAATTGCGCGATAACGTGATGACTCGAGTGATGTAGAGGTAAAAGATAAGATGCACTTTTTATTCCCACTCAATCTGTGCAAACATGATCAAGATTGTCTCAACACATTTTCATTTTCAGTGCCACTGATAAGTTGTACATGATGACAGTGCCGCGATTCGAGTCAAACAGACATATGACATTGTCCACCAAGACGATATCACGCCGAAAGCTGTTAGAGCCAAATTGCATTCTTGGCAAAACTTCTCTAATTCCTATGAAAACGAATTATTACTATATTTTTATCCTACTTTAAACAAACAAGCTTCCTACACTTTCCTTAAAAGCCAATTTACATCAACTTGTTACGATAATACGTGTCTTTTATTACGAACCAATATCTTCAAAAACGTTTTAATCTAATCCATTTAATCTTTGATTAAAGGTGTATACGTATGCCGACTGACTCCGCTAAACATTTCACTTTTCCATAGCAACGATTTTGAAAGTCTGGATCAATCAGGCTTTAATAAGCTGAATACTCATTTTTGATTGGCCATGGTGGTCACGTTATCCTACTTGGCCCGTCCGCTTATCGCGCACGAAATTTTCGGAATTTTCGTAGACTATTTTTAGACTATTTCCTACGTTTTGATAACCAGATATTTCAAAAAATCTAATGTTTTTGCTGTTGTTCCGATCACAGCGCGGACCAATCGAAGAGAGCCAGGTTGAAATCTCAATGAAATCCCATAGATCATGGTTATATCAACTGAAAGACCAGAAACGCGAAATAGGATCTTCTATAATGCATAGGAGAGAACCAAGTAACTGTACTCATATATGAAGGCGGGGCCAGACAGGCATCGATTCAATGACCAGTAGTACACACAGTTTTCCTCGCTCCGCAAAACCTAGTAAACTAAACTAGTTTCGGCCTGCGCCATCTCGAAAGAAAGCCGTGCCTTTGCGTTAAAACTAGACAAATGGTGAGCTTGCAATGATAATTCGAGACCTTCTTTGACACCCTGGTCAGTATTCACGACTCTATTATTGTAAGTTAACCGTTCGTCTCGCTTCGATGCAAAGGCACTGCTACCTTTCAAGATAGCGCCCGTGCTATGACTTAGCATGATCATATGGCGTTCCATCCCCGCCAAAATTGATGGTTTGTATTTGAAGTTCATCACATGAATTTTGCATTCGAGTAAATTTTTTTATGTTATCATCTTGTATTTCATATGCTTCATCAAGGGTTCAACATACGTGTTTTATATTTGTCGTTCATGTTTTATATTCTTGATTGTCGCTGATTCATTCTAAACTCCACGCCACGTATTTGTCCTTTGAGTTTCACATTACAAACTCGACGACTTTTATTTTCAACTCAACTTCACGCTCCGGTGAACTCGGTTGACCTTGGTAGCCGCTGACCTAAAACAACGCAGTCGTAGGTATGAAAAGAAAAGAAAATGGCGGCAGAGTTTGCCCTCTGTTGTTGAAGAGACAATTCGGCAGCTTGATACAAACCGCCAACAGGAGGATGACTGTAGTAGCTTATTGCTTCGTTTAGAGTATCCTAAACCGTATCTAAACCGCATGTGGAAATGTTCATGTCTTTAATTTGTTTCGTATAAATAAGTACTATGATTACACTGGGACTATCTAGCATTCACTGCGGCCGTCAGCTTCTTGCTTTAGGCCCAGACAACGTTTATTGGAATAGGTGTATAAACGCAATAAAATTTAAAAACTAATCTTTCTACGTGGAATATACAATTCTTAGATTTTTTTTATCCTGATATCCTAATGCCAAAATGAGACATTCTCCTTTCGATGGTTATGGACACTCCTAGCAAAAGACTTTATTTGCGGCACAGAAAACCCACTTTCTACAAGGTGAGAGACGTTGATCTTCAGAAACCTTGAAAGAAGGGCGACCTGGGTGGCCAGTTAACACTTTTTCTGCCCTAGATTCATGAGATATAAACTATTGTTTTTCGTTCCTTAAGCATTTTATCGCTAATCCAATGCCAGCCACGATTGAGGCCGGTAGTTAACCTTTATTAATAATTGTAGGGTTTAGGATACTCTAAACGAAGCAATAAGCTACTACAGTCATCCTCCTGTTGGCGGTTTGTATCAAGCTGCCGAATTGTCTCTTCAACAACAGAGGGCAAACTCTGCCGCCATTTTCTTTTCTTTTCATACCTACGACTGCGTTGTTTTAGGTCAGCGGCTACCAAGGTCAACCGAGTTCACCGGAGCGTGAAGTTGAGTTGAAAATAAAAGTCGTCGAGTTTGTAATGTGAAACTCAAAGGACAAATACGTGGCGTGGAGTTTAGAATGAATCAGCGACAATCAAGAATATAAAACATGAACGACAAATATAAAACACGTATGTTGAACCCTTGATGAAGCATATGAAATACAAGATGATAACATAAAAAAATTTACTCGAATGCAAAATTCATGTGATGAACTTCAAATACAAACCATCAATTTTGGCGGAGATGGAACGCCATATGATCAGGCCGCGCGCCCGAACTTCGTTTCCGACTTCGTTTAAGAGCGACTGTCTGTAAGGATCGACCAAAATCGAATTTTCATGGCACAAGTCAAAAAATCGATTTCGCTCATATGTTGTTTTTAGATAGCCCTTAGTGTAAAATAAATCGAGGTGTTGTTAGTTTTGAAAAAAAAAATTTTTTCCCCACGAAATTTACGAAAATAGATTTCGCCCAAATGCATGGGGAAAATGACCGACGAGGTCAAGGAATTTAGTACAAAAATAAGCGCATCCTACAGCTAAACTACTTAACAATTTTTTCGGTTGGTACTTTTTATCGAAGGAATAGTTATTCCTCTTGCTTTTCGTTGTATTTATTCTAGAATATTTGGCGATTTAAGATTCGAAATAATTTTTCTACCGCGTACACTTTTTCCAAAGTTTAAAAATGCAAATTAAGGCCTTAAAATACTGCTTATAAAAACTATGTGCGGAGATACCAAATTATTCAAAACCTACACCCAGAGGATTATCTAATGTATTTCTATCAGATTCAAAAGAAAAATCTCTGGGCAAATCATTTTTAGCTTTCCGTTGAGGTCTTTTTACGATCTCTATTTCGCGATATTTCAACCGTAAACAGCTTGTTGCGTTACCTCCAACGACGTGACTATAATTTCAATTGCAATCATTCCATCGCTGAATTTTGCTAGAACTAGGGGATCAAACCAAGAAAAAGACATCATAGTAATATCCAACACATTTCAATTGCGAAATATTGACATATTTTATCACATACTTTTTAAACTCATTCTATTGCGTGACACAAAGCATGCTTTTTCAGTAAACGGAACACGCAGATGAAAATCGAACAATAACTTTCAAACTAAATATATCAGTGAACTAACTTTATTTTATTTAGCAGCTCTTTCATTGGAGTTTCAAAATATGGTTTTACTAATCCAGTAGCATTTAATAATAGCAATTTCCTTCAATGAACATTGTTTTGATAATGCATGAAACTAACATTGAGTTGACTGCCGCAATGATTAAAATCACGTGCCATCTTTCCATGGCAAAGTTCAGCAAGCACTGTATCAACACGGAAGTGGTTTGTTCGTTTTAATAGTTCTATAGTTGGAGGTCCGTGGAACTACGATCGAAGAGACAGAAATAAGTCAGTCGAGTCGTTACCCTTCAAACGCAAGAAGCTATATCAGACAAGCTCGAACAACTAGGCAAGTCCTGTTCCTGCTCTTGAGATAAAGCTGGTATAAATGAAATTGCTTCTCGGCTTCTAGTGAAGAAGATATATGAAAATTGCATTCTGACGAAAATACGCACATTGTGGTAGTTTACCAAATGTCAAAAGTAGTACGTAGGAGGACTAATAGTCCTCCTACGTACTACTTTTGACATTTGGTAAATAACGCTAACTTGATAAAAGTATCCTATATTCAATAACAAATACCAATACCCCAAAGGAGGGTTTGACATTGATTATTATTTTTTAAATCTTTTTCCTTGTTGTGTCATCGTGTTGAAGAATTAAAGTAATCTTTCACACCAACCCAATCATCCATCTCTCTCGCTGGAGTACTTCCCGGTAACTTCGACCGAGAAGTACTGGAGCAAGTCTAAGATCTATATTAATTATCGTTTCAGAGATAAATGTATACACTTATTTCAATAAAGTTAGTCACCAAAAACCTAGAAAGCTGAGATCACTGATATGAGCATCATGGGAAACTTTTCATATCAAAAAAGCATATATATACAAAGCTTTTTTAATACAAACTGCAGCTCGATGATGCTCACAAGAGGAGAGACTATAACCGGTAAAAGATTCGCAAGTCCATGAACAGTTATCAAGCAAATGACTCTACCCATAATCCTTGTCGGCCTCAGCTTTATAGCTTTTCGGGTGACTAACTTTCTTGAAATAAGTGCATAAACTTTTTATAGACAGACAAACATATTTTATTTTGCATTTTGTACATAGTTGCACATCAACTTAGTTCCAAATAAGTTAGAGTGCTCACACTAAATCCGTGAAACAAATACTAATTTTTAGCACTAAATAGTGATAATTAAACAATAGAAAACAAAGGATTCTGTATGAAATAGTACTAATTAGTACTATTTAATGTTCACGGTTTTAGTGCGTGCACTCTACGAGTATAGACGTATGTTTATGTATGCGCATAATATCTATATTCACATATTCCACACATACACGTCATACGTACATATATATTCTGTATTTATAAATGTTCATATAATGGATTCGATAAAATGCGTTACTAATCCTAATCATCTTTATGCAATATTATAAAAGTATTGATTTTTACTTGTTTTGTTGTTGTTGTTATATAAGGCTGCGTTCATAATGCATGGCGGGGGGGGGGGGGGGGGGGGCAGGTAGAAGTTTGAAATGTCCAGAATAATTCTCAACATCCCCCTTAAAGTTATGCAAAAAAATACGATCCCCCCTAAGCAAGGCTTGTAGCTTCTTTCAAAAATCGTGCATCCCCCCTTTTTCCTACCAAAATTTTCCCGATCCCTCCTCAATTTCACCTGCCCCTCCCCCCTTTCATACATTATGAAAGCAGCCTAATTTAAGTTGTTTACACGAGTGAATTTCACTGGTTGGCAACTTGCACTATTTTTATGATGTTAATATATGTTAAATGTTTGGAAATGTTCTGCATCTAAATGAGGACAGTTCAGCTGTTTCAAAGTCACGCTGAAGATCTTGCGAAAGCATATATCAATCGCAAAAATGTGAGATTGGAGCCGGTTTAGTTCACATACTTTTTACCGACAAAGCATGCTTTGTGTCACGCAATAGAATGAGTTTAAAAAGTATGTGATAAAATATGTCAATATTTCGCAATTGAAATGTGTTGGATATTACTATGATGTCTTTTTCTTGGTTTGATCCCCTAGTTTTAACAAAATTCAACGATGGAATGATTGTAATTGAAATTATAGTCATGTCGGTGAAGGTAACGCAACAAGCTGTTTACGGTTGAAATATCGCGAAATAGAGATCGTAAAAAGACCTCAACGGAAAGCTAAAAATGATTTGCCCAGAGATTTTTCTTTTGAATCTGATAGAAATACATTAGATAATCCTCTGGGTGTAGGTTTTGAATAATTTGGTATCTCCGCACATAGTTTTTATAAGCAGTATTTTAAGGCCTTAATTTGCATTTTTAAACTTTGGAAAAAGTGTACACGGTAGAAAAATTATTTCGAATCTTAAATCGCCAAATATTCTAGAATAAATACAACGAAAAGCAAGAGGAATAACTATTCCTTCGATAAAAAGTACCAACCGAAAAAATTGTTAAGTAGTTTAGCTGTAGGATGCGCTTATTTTTGTACTAAATTCCTTGACCTCGTCGGTCATTTTCCCCATGCATTTGGGCGAAATCTATTTTCGTAAATTTCGTGGGGAAAAATTTTTTTTTTCAAAACTAACAACACCTCGATTTATTTTACACTAAGGGCTATCTAAAAACAAAATATGAGCGAAATCGATTTTTTGACTTGTGCCGATGTTTGGTCGACTCTTACAGAAAGTCGCTCTTAAACATTAAAGTTTGAATGTTTCTCTAAGGCATGAAGTTGGAAGCGGAAGCTGGAAGCCTGAAGCTGAATGCTATTTTTTTTAATAAATTCTATGGTGATACTGTCAAAGTGAGCGTTTCTCTCACCTCAGCGTTCACTCAAATATTGACATATTAACTCCTTAAGAAAGACGTCTTTAAGTAAGGATTTTAACAAAGTAAACATTCAATATCAAAACTTTACTAGTGAAACTAGACTGTTTGACAAATATAAAGCTTATTTACTCTTCGATTATTGAAATAGTAATAAACAATGACCGAATATGTTAATGCTAAAAAAACGAACTAAAACCTTTTTTTTTTTCAACTCACAAGAAAATCGAAAGAAGAAGAAAGAATCGATAAAGCTGGTACACCGGTTTACTATTTTTATCTATTTATCCAGCTTCCACCAATAATCGAATATGTACAAAACAAATATAAATAGAATAACGAATTTATTAAAGGAGATAAGGACAGTAAGTAACTAGGGGAGGAGTGGGGGGTACTTTGGGGTGAAAGGGTATGCTCGTCGGAACGTTTCGAAAATACTCATAAAAGTTGCTGGAAGATTTTTAATCCCCAAAAGATGACACACAAAAATAATAAATAGAAAGAGCGATGGGCTTTTCATTTTCGATACCTTAAAAGATAATTGCCGAAATTCCCCGGGTCTGTACACCCTATAGAGCGTTTTCACTCACTCCCTAGAGAAAGAACTGACAATAGAGATGGTAGCCGTATTGGTGTACCTAACAAAAGAAACTAATGACAAAGTTATTGTCAAAGGTACACCAATATGGTGGCTGTGATGTCATGTCTGACAACAGAGATGGCAGCCATATTGGTGTACCTAACCGAAAAGAAACTAATGAAAGCTGTGATGTTATGTGGAAACCCTTTATTGGAAGTCACTGTTCCAATATGTCAAGAACATAACGGCAAGCCGGAGTCGTAGTCACGTCTCAACTGAAACAAACATTTTTATTCTTAGGTCCGAACGATGTTTAATCAACAGATGGATTAAGCTTATTGAATTCGACGGAACTACTTAAACCTTAGTCAGATATTGACTTTACTTTTCAAATGCACCGATGGGCATTGGTTTGCAAACCAATTGGACGCTAGATTAAACAGTGTTGATAAACATGAACTTTCATTTACTATTTATCACTGAGTAGCAAGATATTTTTAGAAAAAAATAAAATAATAAATAAAGATAAATCTATAACAACACCAGATCCTGAAGAGCCGGATGCGACGAAGTAGGGTCGATCAAAACTGAAGATTTCAGAGTATTCCCAAAAAACCAACAAGACCAGTAAAAACAAGGTTTCATAGTACATGCAATAAGATACATCTAGTTCGAATAAATAGCAGAGTTTGACACGGAAAAGAAGATTGTTCCCTTAGTAAAATTGCTTTAAAATTGTTTTATCTTTTTTGAACCACACTAGTGGCAAAACATGCACTAAAACATACTCCCTACTATACTAGCTCATGAGAATATGTGGACCGCGTAGCACTTATGAAATACAAGATATAGAAAATACAGACAAGTTATAGTGCTTGGGAACGAGGTTATTCCGGGCGAAAGACCCTTGGAATTAAATTCGGAAAAATTAATTTCCGACCCCAGCCTAGCTCATGTGAATAAATATCTCTAGACATTTTTTGAGGAATTATTGTCATTGTTAGCTTTGATAACCTACAATATCTTTTTCCATCTATTTATTTATGTCAATCGCATTTGTTTCATCAGTTGTCGAGTAATAGTCAAGTACCAAAGTCTAAATTATTCTATACCCAAAAGATTAAATCCACCTATCTAGAATGTTCGATTCTCCGACATATTGGTAGAATTACAAGGGATTAGCAACAATAAAGGTACAAATTACCCCTTAGACCACGCCCACGAGAAAGGGGAGGGGTGCTACTATATATGGTTTAGATGAAGGAATACCCCCTTAGGGTAAAACAAGTTTATTTTCTATCTATGGCAGTAGAGTGAAGAGTATACTATTATCTATTTCTTGCTATAACAATTCATTTCTTATCCTAATGAGTTATAGCTTTTCCTGGTGTTTCAGGCAGAGAAATTTGTCTTTCACTTTGGACACAAACAAAGATTGGACATCGCGCCTCTAAAAAAAAAAACGCACAAAACACTATGTACGGGTCCTTATAGAATTCTATATTTGATCCTCAATAATGAGAAAAATAAATATCATTTATTACGACTCCACGAGGAATACTATTTTTCATCGCTATCTGTGTGTATCTAGTGCGCCGGATTTTGATGGAAGGCATTTTTGTTAAAGTATAACTCATTAGTTTTGCAGGGATGTGATTGATTATAAAGTTTTACCGAGAGCCTAAAAAAAACAATTCTAGTGTTGCTTGCTCGTTGGATAATACCGAGTTTTAAAAATGTTTTATTAAAGAAATTAAATAGAATCTAAGATAGATATTCGATTATGAACCTATGTTTTGATTCTTATAAAAATAAGATAAAACGATGAATAAAAAGCATTAAATCTGTATCAAAAAATACCAAAGCTTTAGTAGTATTTGACTATCATATATTTTTTAAATCCCTTTTACAAAACTTAATTCTTACAAAACAAACATTTGCAAAATCCCTCATAACCAAGAGCTGACACTTTTAATGCAATATCTAAATTATTTGTCCAATCGAGAAACTAATAGGTTCGTTCCTATGGAGTTCGGTGATGGATGCAGAAGAATTTATCATCTTACTTGTTTGGTTTTACGAATCGATTATTAAGGGAGCACTGTAAAACTCTCAGCTGCAACTGACTTCCTTGCATAACGACCGACGTCCGATCTTACTGAACGCGGCCAGGTGAATTTTGCAAGGTAAGACAATAAGAAAGGTCCGATATTTTTAAAATGACAAAGTTTCTGCTCGACTTGAGGGCCTTTTCAAGTTTCGCTATCTAAAGAGTTAGACAAAAAAGCAAGTAATCTCGTAAACAGAATTTGGAATTTAACTTGAACATGTAGGATGAGGAAAACTAAGTTTTTGGGAAAAAGTTGAGATTAAGTGAGAAGTGGAATGTATTTTATTTGAGACAATTTTAAAAAAGGTTATCGTTATGGTTTTTAACGACAATCAACTCGAGCCAAAAGCATTATCTTCCCTTCCAATTATCTTGTATCGTCATCCTTTGTTTTTTCAAACTTTATTTCAGTGTAATTACCGTTCTTACAATTGGATACATTTAACTTAGTCAAGAGTGAGAATATGAAGTATTATCTTCCCTTCCAATTACCTTGTATCGTCATCCTTTGGTTTTTCAAACTTCATTTCAGTGTAATTACCGTTCTTACAATTGGATACAGTTAACCTAGTCAATAGCGAGAATATGAAGTATTCTCTTGCCTAGTTTAGCCACGCGTTTTGGGTGTTCGTGTAAGCTCCGCTCTCTTTCATGATGATAGAATTAAAGGGGGCATAAAACGATTTCAGATTACAAAAAAGGCGTATTTAATTAGTAGTACTGAAAGTTTTGAAGACCGACCAAAGCCGAATTATTAAATTTTATCGGTTAATTAGCTGAAACAGCCTTTTGGTTAATAAAAAAACGGAGAACCCGTAAAAAACCCTCGAATCAAAGGAAAGACCTAACAAAATCTACTCACATGTGATTGCGAGTCTTGGAATCGAACCCGAGACCCTATTGGTGAGAGGCAAGTTCACTATACCACTATGCCGCCAACCCTAATGATTCCTCAGTAGAAAATCTTCCTTGTTTTGCGAGGATCACAAACCTGTAGCCCTCGTTCCATAATGAAACTGAATTAAAATTTAAAGTTGGTCTTTGCAGAGGCAGAAAAATTGGGAAACCCATAGAAAAATACTTGAAGCACAGGAAAGAGCCATGCAACAACCAACTCTACGCAAGTGTGATATCGTGTGTCGGAAGTCTAATTAAAGCAATTTTTACTTATGATAGGGTTTAAAAAAGATCTGATGAGTTTTTTTTATGTTTTAGATAGGCCGCCCAACACTGACTGTCTTTCCCGGCTAACATATACACCGCAGCACTATGGGTCTCTACCTAATCTCATCACTCGCCCTATTCCTCGCTACAGCCTCTCTTGTCTCAGCACTACCAGGTGAGTTGGGAAGTTTTTTCAGCTCGAGGTAAAAAATGAGTTGCGCTGAATTACACGAATTATTGAAATATTGCTGTTCTAGAGATACAAAAAAATAAATACTCATTTAAAAAAGAAATTCTTTGCGCATCTCGAAAAACAAACCTCCTCAATTGAAATCATTATCTAATACTTTCGTATTAGAGCAATGTGATTGGATGGCTGTACTCTTTGTTTCGTTTTGATTGGTCACGCTCGTA
Organism: Actinia tenebrosa; assembly: GCF_029948245.1. Taxonomy (NCBI): domain Eukaryota; kingdom Metazoa; phylum Cnidaria; class Anthozoa; order Actiniaria; family Actiniidae; genus Actinia; species Actinia tenebrosa. Next base: position 23,233,299 of record NW_028292569.1, on the reverse strand, counting down.
GCAGAACGAAGCAGTCACCGTTACGTCACGGATTTCAAAAACCTAATGAAGAGATCCACTTTATCTCCAAAAAAAACTATGCTAACGTCAATGTCAGTATGAATGGAACAACGCTATATCAGTCAAGGACTTAACTCCATAAAACTAATAACCGATTGTTGAGTTAGAAAATTTAGAAGTCTGTAAAGTGCTTGTTTGATGATCTTCTTAGTTTGTTTAAGAAACTTGTGCTAAGTGCACTTAAAAAGCTTTTGAACAAACAAAACTGAAATATAAATAAGTTACCTTGTGTCATAACTGTTTAACTTGTACGAGATACTGATAGGCGTCACTTTGCGCCCATGAAAGTTTTCAAAGTTATCACGCGTGTAAGTAATGATTTTAATTCCGCAGTTCCTTTCTATTAAACTGCCAACAACTGAATAGACCCTTTAACCTAAAACGCAATTTGGCCCCATTTTAAAACCACGTGTACTCCCCAGGGTCTAATTTTTTTGATCCGCGCGCTGCATTATTGTTTCCATGATGTCCATTATCTAATGGGAATTCTTATGAGAATTACTCAGTTGTGTTAGTAACAAAATTTATATATGCAAAAAAACCTAAAATTTGTTTTATATGTGTGTGTGCGTGTTGGCTTATTGCGTTGAAGGCAAAAGAAACCTTTATATCTCACTGGAAATTTAACGAATTTTCGTGACGCCGTCAACAGTTGGTCAAAATGTTATGGACTCACGAGTCGTAGCCAAGTTGGTGCACAACTAATTTTGACCAACTACTGAAGTCATATCGTGGTAATTAAGGTGACACACCACAAAAAAGCATCTGAAATCTTTTTTTTTTTTTACTACAGAAGAAAAAAACACAAAAAAAGTTTGAAAGAAAAATGGTTTATAGGGGTGCTGGCTTCGTGCGCGAGCAATTCGTAATTTGTTGATGTAATTTGTTGGTATGTCCTCTTATTACCTTGGCTCTCGACCAATCATAAAAGCGAGAAAATTTACATTTGTGATAAAAATTTTGATTTTGCATCCACCTTTAAATTGCATCAAATTTTAGCTGTTGAAAAAGACGAATAATGAGGATCTCCTATTCCAGCAAGTATCTTCCTTGTAATCTGATTACTGAGAACCTTACTAAAAATCTTTCCAACAGAATTTCGCCGAATAGGATGTTTCGCAGATGCAAGAAGTCCCCGAGCCCTGCCAGAATATCTCAAACACGTTGGAGGTAAAGCTGATCCACAGCAAGCCTGCTACGACCTGGCCAAAGCAAAGGGCTATACGGCCTTTGCTTTACAGAATGGTGGCGAGTGCTGGACTGGTGCCAATGCTCATACTACCTATGGTACTCATGGACAGTCGGGGGGATGCCGTAATAACCTTGGAGGAGGATGGGCTAACGATGTCTTTATCAAAGGTTGGTAGGATGGTATGTGGCGGGGAGGTTAGGTAGGTTATTGCAGGGTAGGGTAGGGTAGGGTAGGGTAGGGTAGGGTAGGGTAGGGTAGGGTAGGGTAGGGTAGGGTAGGGTAGGGTAGGGTAGGGTAGGGTAGGGTAGGGTAGGGTAGGTAGGGTAGGGTAGGGTAGGGCGGGTACGGTAAATAGAGAAGGTTAGGGTAGGGTGAGGTAAGGTTAGCTAGGGTAGGAAGGGGTAGGTAGGGCAGGGTAGGGTAAGGAAGGTAGGATAGGGAAGGGCCGGAGTAGGGTATGGCAGGGTTAGTTGGTAGGGTAGGAAGAGAAAGTTAGGGTAGGGTGAGGTAAGGTTAGTTAGGGTAGGAAAGGGTAGATAGGGCAAGGTAGGGTAAGAAAGGTAGGATAGGGAAGGGCTGGAGTAGGGTATGGCAGGGTTAGTTAGTCTGGTTAGTTTACGTTAGGTTATAGCATAGGTAGGCTATAGTCACGGATTTACTGCTATACTACTAGTTTCTAGTTTCTGGCCAAATCTATTTGTAGCTTACTAGCTGGTACTAGTTTCTGGCCAATTCTATTTCTAGCTTACTACCATGTTGGCTGCTTCAATGACAACACATATCGTGCCATGAGACAATATCATGGGACATTTTCTGGAGCAGACGCCGCCCAGAAATGTTACGAGAAGGTCGTATCTCTTGGTTATCAGGCCTTTGGTCTACAGAACGGCGGAGAGTGCTGGTCCAGCGAGGCAGCAGATATAAAATTCAACATGTACGGACCTTCCGACAAATGCAGCAATGGCAAAGGTAATAGTAGTAGTCATATTAACTTAAGATGGGAAGTGCCCTAAGAACTAATGCAGACATATTTTTAGCTCGATAAAGCTTTTGTAGGCGGGATCCATTATCGTCGTCTTTCACCACTGTGGTTCCAAAGGTTCGGGTCAATGGTTCGAGCCTGCAGACATCATATGTGAATTGAGTTTGTTTGATGTGTCGTTCTTTCCTATGCTACGTGAGTTTTCTCCAGGTTCTCCGGTTTTCTCCCTCCAAAAAAATCAAAATTTGAATTGAGTTGAGAAACTATTGGTAGTGCGTGCGAATGAAAATGGGCCAAATTTAAACCAACGCTGTATTTGAAACCTACTTAAAATCAAAAAAAAAGATTATTCATTTCGTATTGTTATCATTCTTTCAAGGTGGTCCGTGGGCCAATGACATTTACTTCCTTCACAACTACTCTCCACTGTACAAGTCTCATGGCTGCTACAAAGACGACCGAATAAGGGCAATGGGCTCCCACCAAGGAACCAGACGAGATCGGAACGACTCTATCGAAATGTGTTACAAGGACGCCATTCGGAATGGCTACAACATGTTTGGCCTTCAACATGGCGGTGAATGTTGGAGCGGAAAGGATATTGAACTCACTTACAGCAAGTATGGCGAGGCTGGGAACTGTAAAGATGGTCTTGGTGGAGGATGGGCTAACGATGTCTATTCGATTAGTGAGTAAAACATTTCAGTTATGTCTTACTCACGCTAACAATTAATTTGGGATCAAAGGAATTAGAGCTTGGCAACATATTTTTTTACCATATTCGTATTTATCCATACTCCCGCCCAAAACAACTCACTGCAAAAACACTCTACTCTTTGTCGATCTTATAGAAAGGTAAGTTTCCAACAAAAGTAGTTTACGACTGATGTTCCCGATTGCAAGGAAACTAGGAAGTTTATTGAAACTTGTCACAGGAAAAGAGGTAAGGACATCGAGATGACTCAACCATGCATCTAGACGTATATTGTAAGTCGCACCGCACTTTAGACAATCCTTTTGAATCCTCTACTCGTTTGGTGATGGTTTTTCCTGTTTCAGTGAAGTCTATCTATTTACCAGTTTTAGTTGCAAATCATAAGTATTCAGTAGCAGAGGAAGAAAAAAAGTGGGCGTAAACGTATTTCGTCTTGCTAGTAAATGGTAAGTTCCGATAAGAATTCCAAGGAAAGGACTTCCTTCGCTTTATACGTATTCCAGTTTAAAGACCATAGATAAGTTGGAGGGATTTCTGAGAAGGTATAAAAATGCTGTGATCTAATGACTAGACTTATCGCTTACTTTTGGGGCAGTACGGAATGGGGCACCTGGCTATGACGTTGCCGCGCTCTAGTACTGAACAAACTTGAGAAATTACTGAGGCTGGAACTACACGGACCTCTTGCTTATAGTAGGTAGCCCACCATCGACCATGCAAACCAAACAAACTCCTTAAAACAGGCATGAAGGGATACCTATTAAGTTATATTTACTCGCATATATCAAGACGCGCGCTGAGGATCGAACTTCCGACAGCTCAAACATCATCGACAGAGTTTTCAAACTTATTTTTTTGTATATACAACCATTTCGAGAAGGTAAGTATCGCAAATGATAATTGAAAGACACGATAGATATGATATGGCTATCAGAACAAGAACGTCACGCTGCACAGTCACGGTGAACGATGAGTATAAAATTAGTGCTTATCCAATAGGAACGCTGCCCTTCATTATGGATATGCTCAAGGTACTTTTTCGTAAAGGTGTTTCGTTGTCATGAGAAATTTGCTTTATCAAGAATGAAGTACTAAGCGTGGAACATGAGAAGCATAATTTTATGTACCTATGAATAAAGCTAACCACTTATTGATGATGAACTGCAGTTTCAGTTTATACTCTCACAAATTGGAGCGAAAACGTAAGCTGCATGTAATTCAGGTAAACGTTTTGATAAAAGATTTGAGGCCAGGCTAATAAAAGGGCTATAATAACAGCTGAAATGCTCTCCGAAAACTTTTGAAAAGAGCGTAAGTTAAAAGAAGGTAAAGGGTTCTCTCCAAATATTTACCATATAGTAGGCATCTAAAGGACGAACTGAGATTGTGAACAGTTTTGGCAACTTACTGGTTACAACATGAATCTATTACTGGTTGCTATTTATAGGACTCAAACTATATGCAAAATTATTGCTAAGTACTATATATTTACATTTAGCCTACCAATATTTCAAAAATACTGCAAAATGAACAGCGTATTTCAAGACTAAAGGGAGTTTAGTGCGAGTCTCGTTAATTTGAAATGATGTGCTCCCTATATATAACTATAGTATATCGTATCGGATGAAATGCACTAAAGACACGGTAAACGATTTTTATTTATTTTACCTTAGGCAATATTACAGAAGACCAAAACATGCATTTCGGTCTTGGAATACACTATTTAGTGTATGCAGTATTCATTATTTCACGTTTTTTTAAAAGTAGCTGCATAAAAAGTTTATGTATGATATGACTATGCAACATCAGTGGCTAAGTAAAGGTGAGGTACTGACTGAACAAGAGTGATGGAGTCACCTCAAAAGATCTTTGAACTGCAAATCATCTACAAGCGATCACTATTATAATGGGACAGTCGGTGAGATATATTTGTCAAAGTATTCTTCAACAGCACAGCGCACGTCAACCGAGAAATAGATAAATAAACAGGACGAATAATTAAAAATGTTCAAACACTCAGCTATTCACGATCAAAAATTATATTAACATGACAAGGAAATTTTAAAAAATATTCGTCAATTAAAGGTAGGTCCTAGTTAATATGTATGTACAAAAAGTCAACCAAATAAAGGTATTTATGCATCCAATTTATGCCTGATTCTTTCTTAGTATTTGTGCGATTCAATTTTTATGTCGCAGTAGTAAAGTAGTAAGGTATTATGGCTCCTTCTCTTCTTTACGGCCTGATTTTGGGCAGACTTCCGTTGAACCACTAGATTACTCATTGGTATACACCTAGTTCAAACGCCTTTGTTATCGAAAAGGTTTACTAAGTCAGTCAAAGACCGTCGTAAAAGTCAGAGTTGATTACGTATTTCTCAGCTCTTCCGTGCAATAGCGGATCCAAGGAAAGCTATGCACTCTTTTATTGATAGAAGAAAGAAAGTTGAATGCGCCAAAGTAGTAAAATATTTTTACAAAATGTTTGGCAAAGTACCGTTTAAAAGAGTGGAGGCGGGCTTTTCGATAGATTTTTCTCCTAATAAATTAACATGCAACACCTCTCTCCATTCTTGTTGTCCCACAAACAATTCAATATCCCTACTGAATCCTTCGCACTCCTCGCTTATTTGTTCACCCATGAAAGCATTCCTTAGGAACTATTTTAGCGGTGAATAAGGTGTATATATACATACATTATTACCAATGAATAGTCTGGTATTCAATTGGCAAGTCTGCCCAAATCTCTCTTCCATTTCTCTCTACACTATAGATTACTATCACAAGGGATGCTACTTGGATAGCACACCTAAAGCAATGACGGAGTTCCTGGGACGTTTCACTGGTCCAGATGCGGTAATGCAGTGCTACTGGCAGGTAAAACAAAAGAGCTATCAGGCATTTGGCGTCCAGAACGGCGGGGACTGCTACACCAGCATCGACGCACCCAAAACATACGATAAATATGGAGCTGGTTCGGGCTGCAAGGATGGCACGGGTTCGTCTTCCTCGAATGATGTTTACTTCGTGACTGATTTTGATCCTTACAAGAAGTTGTACCCAAGAGAAGGATGTTTCAAGGACACGGGTGACCGTGCTCTACCGAAATACCTTGGCTATTTCGGCAGGGATGCTATCAATAGGTAAAGGAGCCCAAAGGGAACAACCTTTGATTAATTCGTGGCGTATTTCCGTGTCTAACTGCTCACAAAAAAATATATAAATAAAAATAACGCTGAAAAACGATTATGACTTTGGTCCACAAATTCTTTCATAAAGAAAGGAAGAAAAAAATCTTCACAGAACTGCTTTTCGTTTCGGAGTCTATTTTCTCATTTCTTGTTGTTCTGTTTCAAAAGGTGCTTCAAGCTAGTATTGGCAAAAAATTGGAGGTATTTTGGTATTCAGCATGGCGGTGAGTGCTGGTCAGGACCGAACTCAGCGGCGACCTACGATAAACATGGCGTTGGTACGGGATGTTACAATGGTCTTGGGGGATCATGGAACAACGATGTCTACAGAGTAGGTGAGGCGGAAATCATTCTCTTCATATTCTCTTCTCAGGATGTATTGTAAGGTCAATTCGCATTACAATGCCGCCAGTAAACAACAATAACGATCATTTTACTTATCAATATTTTTACACTAGCCTTGTTGCACAAGGGTTGTTACAATGACGATCCCCTCCGTGCTCTACCCGACGTTCTTGGAATCTGGCCTAAAGTACTACCAAGTGTGGCATTAGCAAACTGCTTTGCTGCAGCTAAGGCCAAGAACCTCAAAGTGTTTGGAATACAATACGATGGCGAGTGCTATTCTAGGTATGTTTACTCTCAACCAAAAATCCAATCGAGATTTCTTTCAATATTGTAACTTGGAAGTGAAAATAATAATAACTGAACGAGGCCGCAGTTTTGGTAAAAACTGCATCGAAGTCAAAGAAGAATCTTGAACTCGACAATAAATGTTTTCAGTTTAATATGAATTTAGTGGGGAATATCTTTCTTTGTTTTCTTTTGGTCTCTATGCATCGTATGACCAGAACCAAGGGGCACCCTTCAAATTGAGTGGGTATACGGCTTGAAAGGGGGAGGGAGTTTTAAAAAGATAGTAGAAAAGAGGTTTGACAGGGTTATACTTTATACTTTAAAGCATGTTAACGGAGATTAAAGCAAAGAAGATGTGTTCCAAGAAATATTTTAGCTGTTCCAAGGAAAATAGAAATTGGTTTTAATGAATTTCATGGTTATCAACAGCCCGAACGGTCTTTCCGTATACAAGAAGTATGGACCAGGAAGTGGATGTGTGAACGGTGTCGGAGCCAGCTGGGTTAATGACGTGTATTACGTCAATTCTACGTCACAGTACACGACACTAGGCTGTTGGAAAGACGAAGCGTGGCGAAGATTCGAGCTGCTTGGCACGTGGCGAGAGGACAGCTATCTGAAGTGCTTTGAGGCTGTCACGTAATTATACCATAAAAATTAATTTTTCGTTATCTTCTAGTATAACATCATCAAGGTTTCCCAATTAATTTTATCAGCCGATTTTCCTACGAGCGGAGAAGCAATGCTCTTATTTCCATCATTAAAATCTTGTGACGTAGTGCTTATTTTACCAACCTGGCATCCAGCTAATGCGGCTGCGCAAAACAAAAAAATATAGCAGAAGCACAACAAACGTGTGGAGGCACTTACAACTCAGCAATATCCCTGCAGCTTGTCTAGATGTTTGCTCCAATACAAGTTGCCTAGCCGACAATGAACCAAAAAATAGTTTGTTGCAGGCTGTCGTAATGGTTATGAAAAGATTGTCGGATCCTTCTTCAACAACGTTGAGACTATTGAGGAGTTTTTTGAGTCAAGTTGCCTAGTACAATAAACTAAAGAATAGTTTGTTGCAGGCAACCGTAATGGTTATGAAAAGATTGTCGAATCTTTCTTCAACAACGTTGAGACTATTGAGGAGTTTTTTGTGCTTAGATATATATTAAAGATTTTATTCACGTTTCTCCAAGCGAATTTTTCTCGGAAAAAATATGACTTCATGACTCTATATGACTCATGACTTAATATAAATCTTCTCATTGTAATTGCTGTTTTCGTTCTTAGAGCCAAAGGCTACAAGGGCTTTGGGCTTCAGTATGGCGGAGAGTGCTGGTCCAGCCCTGACATAGAAACCCTTTACAACGAGCGAGGAAAGGCCACAACGTGTAAAGATGGCAAAGGCAGTGACTGGGCCAATGATATTTACCTCATCTAAGGTATACGATATACCTTAGAGATATAAATTATGTTTCATCGAGATAATTTTTCTCGGGAAAAAAAACAGCAATGTTAGCTTTTTTTTTTTTTGCGGTCTTTGTTTGGAGTTTCATTCCATCAAAGATACCAGGGTAGCCATATCACGAACTGATTTACAATTGTTCCTTTTGTGATCTAGCAAGGAAAATGAATGAATGGCCAATTATTTGATAGATTTCAGGGAAGGAAAAATCATTCAACCACCAAATTTATTTTGTTTAATCCTCTTTTAACCTAATAATGAAAATCATGTATCCTTTATAAAGCAGCTTATCCCTGAAAATGTTCTTTTTTGTCATTTGCTTCAGGTTCTCATTGGGATTACATGGAAAGCACTTAATTCAAGGAACTCCAACATCATCATCAATAGCAAAATAAAATACTACGGGCATGTAGGGTGTTGGGCATAATATACCTAATGTCTTCAAACTAAAACTTTTTGATTTTCATTGTCACTTTATTGGAAACGGAACCAATTTATTAAAATTGTGATTCTATATCGGGATATCAAATTATTTACGTATTGATTTGATTAAAATAATTTTGGCGGTGTAGCTAGTTAGTGAGAAGATACTAGTTAAAACATTGTTTCAGTTTTCAGTTAAACATTGTTAAATCGTTGTTTAAAGCTGACGGACGAAAAAATAAATAGAAGTCCATGATTGACAGCACTTTTAAAACACGGCATGACATGAAATAGTAATCTAAATAAAATCCGTAAAATCTAAAGGCTTCTCAGTGACGTTGTCCACGTCGTACTCGAGATAAACTTATTTAATTTGCACTTCATGGGTTTAGGATGGGTCTATATTAAAAAATCATTCACTATTCAGAAATTAATAAATCTTTGATCTAACACTTATGAGAGAATTCAGCACCTCTTTTGTATTCTTCAACCGTCTCTACCTTCCCACTATGCTTAGCTTATTATAGATTTAACTCAAAATAGTTCGCGGCAAATTAAGGTTCGCTTAGAGTTCGATTTCGATTGTGTTCCTCTTCAATCTCGTACCCAGAGCCCTTATTTCTTACTGCGCATGCTCGACGAAATAATTGGGCTCTGGAAAACTCCAATATTTCCTGTGCTGTGATTGGTTCTCGAGAACAAAGGAAGATACCGGAAGTAAATATTACAGTACTAGGGAAAATAAACAAGATGGCGTCTCGAATTAAGTACACCAAAATAGCCTGTAGGGCCGGATTTTTCAAAGTTTTGCCGGTTTTGTAATGGAAATTGTATTGATGTCCATCCAATAGATATTTTCGAAGTTAATTTAACTGAAAACCATCTTCAAAACCTAATTTTTCAAGCGCAAATTCACATGCTCGTTAAACATCGTCCCCCATTTTGAATTTACCTAGTCTGTCATAACATCCATGTGCGAGAAACCCAGAATCTGGGTCTTCCGGTTTGGAGTTTTCCAGAGCCCAATTATTTCGTCGAGCATGCGCAGTAAGAAATAAGGGCTCTGGTTCCTCTTATTTAGAGTGATCAGAAAAACTCTTATAATTATATGCGTATGTAGCCTCCTTTGCAGCCGTTCTTAGGGTCGTCACGCAACGTTTGTGGGGAGGGAAACGTTGCGTGACGACCCTAAGAACGGCTGCAGAGAAGGCTAATGCGTATGTGAATACTGATAAAATACACAAGATTGCATTGATGGGTAACACCTGTGTACTAATAACTCCTAAACGTACAATGGAAAAATGGGAGGAAGGACAAGAGGGAATGGAGAAAATGAAAGGGAAAGCAAGTGGGAAAAGGAATAAAAGAAAGAGAGGCGGAAGTGGAAAGATGGTGATGTTTGTATTCCAAAAAAAAAATTCCTACAGAATCACGACACTATAACGTTTATCCAAGATGACGCAAACAAAACGACCTTCGAAAATAGCGGGAGACTGGGAAGAGTTGGATGGCGCAAAGGCATCTGGGATCGCGACAGAGGACTTGCCTATTCGATCCACGCATGCCGTATAATCCATTCCATCGGTTTCGATCATGCTTTAAGAGCAATGAAAGCAGCCGCTAAGTATGTTATGAAATGTCACTTTTGAAAGAATCGGAAAACCCGGCAATCAAAATATCATAATGCATTTTTGAGTTAGAATTATATTAAATACAAAAAAGTTGCGTTTTTTTTAACGAAATATCTTTGTTTATTATAAAAACCCAGGTACAGGCTCATTGCAATACTTAGTTTTAATGTCCATCTAGCGATATGCATGCATGTCACACTATATAAGTAATTTGCCCAGTTGGCCGTTTGCTGGTTCGCATATGCAATATGTAAATATGTAATATGCAATATAAATGTACTCCAGACGGACTGACTGAATACTTTTGCACATAATACAGCAATAAAACTAGTTTAAAATATACTGATAGATGTAAGGACTTTACCCAGAGGGCTGTGGGTCGTTTGCATATGCTTTTTCTCTTTGCCAATATAAATCTACACCAAGCGGATCTTCTGAATACTCTTGCACATAAAATACGCAATAAAACTAGTATGAAATATACTATAAAATAATATTTTATAATATAAAATATATATAAGTTACAATTTCTCCTTCAAGATATCAGCTATATCGAAAAAGCCGATCCGAAGGAGAATGATTTGAAGATAAAAAGCACTTTATGTTGACCGCAATTTACAAAATGGTCCCTCTCACGCGCACCCACGTGATAAGCCGAAATACGATACCCGGTCACGTGACCTTTCTGGTCGTGCTTAAAATTCCCCTTCCCTTCCCTGAAAAAAACCTGAAATACTTGTTTCAAGTTGAGGGTTGCCCTAATGTTTTGATAATACGACGACTCGGAATTTAGAAAATGTCGGATCTTTGAAATGCTAAAATATCGTTCCTCCAAGGGAACGCCGGAAGTGACGAAAGACATGGTGGCCAAATTATCGTTTGGTCAATAGCGGGAATGACGTTCCATATAAGTTAGTTATGATATTAATATAAATATATGTATGAAGGAATAAATGATTTGGATTTAAGCTATATATGTAGTTGAGTATTTGCATCATCACGTGATGGCAGTTGTGACATGAAGTACAACCATAGTGTTTTTCCCGTACGAAACTAAATTTTTTCCCACGTAAATCAGATTAGACCAGATTTAATTGTCCCTGCCTCCTGTCATGGCTGCCATCGCGGTGTTATAGTGCAAAGAATCTATAGTGTATGGATAGATACCTAGCTACTGTATCTGTGTTTCTGTAGTAAAGAAGCTCTCGCCGCCACTAGCTCTTTGAAGGCTTCCTCTGTTCCAGGAGCAACACTTTTATCTGGGTGAAGAAGAACCGCTAGTTTCTTGTACGCGCGATTTATTTCATCTCTGTTGGAATAACAGGGGAAAACAGTCCACGTTTTAGTTACATTGGTCAGAGAATCAAAAGTTAGGAGACTATATTTTATTTTACGAGGAATGAAGATTTTTTTCACTCCCCCCCCCCCCCCCCATCCTTTTTTCCTTCCTTCCTCCCTCCCTCCCTCATTCACTTATTTCTCTCATTTATTAAATTACTTACTCCCTTCACGAACCTATCTGCCCATTCATCCTTCCTCCAATCCTCACTAACCTAAACCAGCCACTCACTCATCCGTTATTTCATTATTTCAATCATGCATTACTTCATTCATTTAGCCATTCCATCCATTTTTAACGATCATCGCCAGCATGACCACTCTCACTCGGCAGCCATGTTGGATTGAATAGATTTTTTCCCGTGTAGTCTCACTTTAAAACGCCTCCAGATGAGTTTGCAAGAGGTTAAACAAACGTATTTATTCCGTATTATTTATAAACATGGCGCATGATAAAGAGCTAAAGAGCGTTTTAACTCAGTCCCTAGAAAGTTCAGTAACAATAGAAATGGCAGCCATATTGTTGTAACTATGGTGTACCTGACGAAACAAACTAACGACAAAGTTAGTGTCAAAGGTACACAAATATATCGGCTTTGACGTGAAGTGAAAACGCTCTATTGCTGGGTTCCCTATGACGTCATTTCCTGTTTCGTGCGGGATCTTTGAATCACAAGTTTTCAATAGAATTCTTTCTGGCTGAAAGCACATGGTGGTCAGTCTTTGACCAACATTTGGAACAGAAAATGAGATTCAAAGATTTTGATTTGCTGATTGAAACCGAGCGATTCCATAAAGTAGTGACTTGCCTTGATGCTCCGACTGGGATGCCAAGGCGTTCATAATCTCCTTTAGCATTCCTAAGCCTTTGTATTGCCTCCGCCTGCTCTTTGGTATATCCCAGGTTTGTGGTCATATCGAGCTTCACTGGTCTACCACCATTCTCTAGTGCTTTGACTACTCCAGAAAATAACGTCTGAACAGAAAACAAACAAAATTTTATATCAGATTGAAAACATTTGAATATTTAGCTGTGATCAAATGGATCAAATATATTGGTAGAGTTCAAACAATTAATCCGTGAAACATTAATAGTACAAAATAGTGCTAATTAAACAATAGAAAACAATGGAATTCGCATGAAATTGTGCTATTTAATATTACTAAAGTTTCACGGTTATACTGTTTGCACTCTAGTATCGCGATCCACTAAATAGTTTCTTATATTTTTGAGACGACAATACTTTGTGGTATAGTCGTTCCAAAATTAAGGTTTCTGATTGGCTAACGCGCGACGAAAAGGAAAGTTTGAGCGCGCGCGCGTCAAATTTTTACGCTTGTTGCTTGCGCCATAGCGCGCGCTCGTAAGGAGAATTTCGCTTTTAATCAACGAAAATCGGTCAATTTTTTTTCCTTTTTTGTGTGTTAAATTCTTTAGAATCGCGATACAAAACTCCGCACAATACCGAATATATTTTCTCCCAACTAGCCGTCAATATTTCGTGGTATTGTCGTCTCAAAGTCGTAATTAGTTTAAATATAAGTACCTGGAACATTTCTGATGTCCCCTCTCCTGTTTGTGCTGATGTCTCAAAATAAAAGAATCCATGAGCATCTGCCCATAGGCGCCCTTCAGCCTCGTCTACTTCTCTATTTCTACTGTCAACCTAAGGATTACAATTAGCAATTTGAGCCAGGAATCAGAGTGAAGGGGTAAGAATACGAGATTTTAAATTGGTAGAAGGGAAAGCATGCATGCGTTCAGCCGAGGTCAACCAATCAAATTTAAGAAAATAACTCTATCATTTTCCCATGACAGGCTATCTGTCCAATAGGCCCTTTGCAGTTAACGGTCACATATCTGTACTGGTGAGCACAACTTTTGATTCATTTTAAATTGGTGATTCTTTTTAGAGAAAAGAACTAAATGAAACGATGTGTAACCAGTGTGTTACGAAATGTAGTTTTATTACAATCTCTCAAAACAGGTTGTAGAAAGTTTGTTTGCTCACCAGTATATTTCACCCATGGGAATAGAGATGTTCATTCATTTGCTCTCAGTGAATTCATCAGCACATGATTACTGAGCTGCAAAGGGCCTATTACAACTGACTATGTTTCTTGGTCACAGACTCATTTACTCATTGTTAGCCTCATTTCAGCATTATTCAGAATATTTTACAAATGCAGACAGTAAAGGTGTAAAGAATGCACAACAACTACATTACAAACACTTTGAAATTCCACAAACCCTCACTGGAACATAAGAATATTCTAGATGCAAAGTTGAGACTAACACTGAGAACTTGAAACTTGAGTGCAGTTTCTTTGAAAAAATTTGAATATATATACTTATTTCAATAAAGTTAGTTACCAAAAACGTCAGTCACCAAGAAAGCTGTGATCGCTGAGAATCATTGTTGAATATTTCATATTCAACAAGTAAGCTTTTGACACAAACTGCAGCAGTTGAGGATGCTCAGAGGAGGTTAACTCATAACTGGTAGAAGATCTCAAGTCCATCAACAGTTAATTATCAAGCGGTTGAAACATGTAAAATATAATCCTTGCCGGTCTCAGTTTGTAGCTTTTCAGGTGACTAACTTTATTGAAATAAGTGTATATGTGCGTTAAAGATTTTTCATACCTTGTTAGCACAAACAACGAAGACAATTCTATTCACTTCACTAGGGTCACCAATCTCTTTCTTTATTTCATCCAACCATATCTCAAGTGACTCAAAACTTTCTCTATTTGTCACATCATAGACCAGCAAAGCACCCTGGGTATCTTTGTAAAATTCATTGCGCACCTGCAATAACAAGATATCATTTAAATAATGAATATATGGGGACCCCTACTAATAAGTTTAAGCTCATAATTATTGTATAAAATATATGAGAATGAAATTACTGAATTTTTCATTTTACAACCTAACTCAAATGTTGTCATCTACCCATTGGAATTTGGGTTTTAATTCCTGCCACTCAAAATGTACAAGGTGCTGAATGATTATTTTCGATTGACAGCAACAACAAAACAAATTTTAGTATGCAGCTTACAGTTACATGTACGAGTTTACCCAAGAATGAAAACTGCTATAAATATGTAGTTGAATATTTAGTGTGAAATGTGATCATTTGGGTGAGTGTAGTCTTGAGAAAGACTGTTGTTGGTGGTGACTGATGTTTTAACAACCTGAGCAGAAGTCATCTTAAGACCAACTGTTACAACAGTCTTTCACGAAACTACACTCACCTGGATATTCACATTTCACGCCAAACTTCAACACCTGGGTTCAAACCATTTACTCTTAAAATTGAATATATGTTATTAGGATTGTGGAAAATCCACTAAATTATTGCAAAGTTAGTCATGCAGGCATGTAATTACATGCATAACTCACCTCATAGAAAACTGGGTGACCAGCCATGTCAAATATATTAACTTTGATGTCCTTATCATTAACAACCACCCTACAAATGAATATTTCATTTCATTTCAAGCTTTTAACATTAATTGTTGATAAATGGAAAAAAAACCTGAAATATATGGAAACTTCCAAATAAATCAAGCTTCTAACATGTGATAATCTCTGTAAATATTTCACAAACGTCTCTATATATTTCACATAAACGTCTAAAAAAATTATCATAAAATTCATGAAAGTTGGTCAAGTGAACATGCTTACTTAGTAACTCCATAGTCTATTCCTATCGTAGTCATGTATTTGCTCACAAATCTCTTTTCACAATATCGCTTGATTAAACAACTCTAAAATTGATTAGAAGAAAAATAATGATTAATGCGTGATCACAACTGTTAAGGAAGCACCGGTGGTGTGTGCTGCTAACAGGTCACTTCTGACCTATGCTGCCCTAGTTTGATTCCTGCCAGGGTTCAGTGTCTCGTGTGAGTGGAATTGTTTGTTGGTTATCTTCTGTGCTTCCAGGGTTTTTCTCAAGGTCTTCCATTTCTCTTTCCTCCACAAATGAAAACTTTCAAACTTCATTTTGATCAGGAATCAAGGACCTGATCGAAAATCTTTATCTATTATATCCCTCATAAAACGATAAGGTGTATGGTTGTTGTATGATACTCTGATCAACAAGGTTATCTCCAGTGTAACATAATTTATGCTGCTCTTTTGTTATCTAGTATAATGACTTGTTCTATAGATTGTAAAGCTGGTATTGTCATTTTGGTACTGTGATGCCAGCTCTGCTGTACAAATTATATTACACCATTGACAGGCCCTTGTGTAGTTGCAATGGGTGGGAAAATTTTTTACCACCCCTCCTTCCCCTATGTCGGCTCAGGATTGGGAAGTTATATTTGAATTAGAAAATTTAGAACATTGAAAATACATACAAAAGCCTGAGGCTTCTGGTTTACTGATGTACATGGCATTGACTGCATTGTACAAACATGCCATAATGAAGTTCAGAATAAAATTTCCCGTACTATATGATGATATAAGCTTAAAACTGTTAACTTACTTCTTTCCACAATTTCAATAAATTTAAATATAAAGTTTAGAGCGCTTCAAATATAATTTCGAAGTTGCATGGTTTTTTGATAGTTATCATCCATTATTCACTTACCTTTCCAGTTTCAGCGTTGCCCATGCTTATTATCTTAATCCTTATGGATTTTCGACTTCTCTTTTTATCCATCTTTTTAAAACTAAAGGGTTTTTAAAACTAAGACTCCTTCTGTTCTGGGCATAAATTTTGTCACCAAGATGTCGATAAAAAACTGCTTTTTTCTTACATTCTATTGTGTTAAATCATAAAAATAAGCTCGTTATGGGAAAATTGGAAACCTCATACTTTTTGGACTAAACAAGTTTGTTTTCTAAACAAGAAAACTAGTTGCTTTTCATGTTTAAAGTTCGAGAAGTGTTCAAGTCCCAACAACACCGGTTGACCGCCATGTTGTTTTGGGATAAGGATCCAGGACTACTCGGCTTGGGTAAACATCTGTTGCTATGGTGACGTGAAGCCTAGAGAGTCGTTTGTATTCTATGCCAAGGAAAGACAAACACTTAATTGAAAAACTATTACTAGTAAGTAGAGGAGAATTGCTTGAAATTTCTCTGCCAGAATACATACACAATCGCCAATCCTGCACAATCCTAATAAAATCTAATCTAATCCTAAATAAGATATTCATCAGTTCATGTGAACTTCTCGCTCCTCCCTCTCCTCCGCTAAATACTCAGACCCCATTCCCAGGCGATAAGCAATGTCCGGTCTCTTGCCTTCTTTGGTTCGTTTTCATTCATTCTTTTATTTATTCATCTTTTTTTCGTTCGTTTGTTTGTTTTTCATTCGTTCCTTTCATTTCTAATGCTACTCTGTGCTGGTGGACACGGCTAAAAAATCGCTGCGCATGCGCCAAAATTCCTGAAAACAAGATGGCGGACGCGTGAGTGTTTCCCGTGTTCAAAATGCTTATATTTCCAATGACTCCCAGCGTTTCAGTTTGACTTTGATTGGAGATCGAGAGCAAGCAGATAAATCTGTAGACCCTATTGAACATGTCCATGGTCTTTGAAAGAATATTGACTTATTGATCATCATGGTAAACGATGCTGTTTTGGGGCAACAATATTTATAGTCATTGCAAAAATCGTTGCAAACCACCTTTGTATTTTGAGCTGACTTAAGGTCAGAACAACATACTTAAGCTCAAGACTGTGATATTTTGTTCGCTATTTGTCATTCTACAACATATCAAATGAGCTCCTGAATCCAAGGATGAACACCGAGACAATTTGCATTTTTTCCTTTCTTGTGCACGAAGCCTTCAACGAGATACCTGGGGCATTCGAGGGAAAATTCTTCGTACGATCAATAGTCCATCATTGCCATTCTAACCTTTCAAATATGACAAGATTTGCTATACTTTAAATCAAATTTATGATACAAATGGAATTATTTCAATAAAGATGTTTCCAAGTAATAAGTTGTAATCTTATTGCCTCCGAATATTTTCCGCCACAATATTTCCTTATGCTAATTATAGATCAACAAACTTAAACTTCTAGCTTTGTGAAAATGTTTGTTATTGTTTCTTCTACTAAATATCGAAACTGACAATTGCTTTTTGTTGAGATAACTTTTTAATTTCTAAGTTTCGAGTGTTTTAATTTTTCATATATAAAATAATAGAACACAGCTAGGTTTCACTTCAGAAGGTAAATAAATAAAAAATGTCTTGGTGCTTCCAAAATGACCTATTCAATAAATATATATTTTCGAGTTTACTTATTTTCATAACATGAATACAAAACAAGTCGATCACTTAATTAGTTTAGCCTTTTTTTATATAAAATTATCTTAAATATTATTAATAAATTGATGATGCCACAAAGGTGGTTACTGGATTTTTCTAATATTAGCATTAATCTATTCTGCATTATTGGTAAGACAGAAGATGATGCTATGGAATCAGAACAAGCATAAAATTAAAGTTTGTCAATAATTTATACACATACAATGGGATAAACCTCTAAATTCCTTTTTATATTTTTAAAATATTTCAAAAAAAATTTCAGTTAGTACAAAGAGGACTGATGCTCACACTCTTATCACTCATTAGGAGCATTTCAGATTTAGGTCTAGGACTAGTTAAAGTTTTATTTCATTTTATTCATTTTTGTTTGTTTTGTTTTGAAAGTAAACCTTTTTTAAAAAAAGAAAGTCTCCTTTTTTAGCCTCTTGTAAACTTTAATACTTTATGCAATCAAAACTGATTAATGTATTGTGAAAGGTGACTGTAACTCTTTTTTCTATAAGCCTTTTCACAGTTTAAGAATCGATTCCACTGCGCATGCGATTTTATCCCGAATTTCTACCTTCTTTTGTCTAAACCTTCTTTTGTTCTTAATTAAACAAAAGAAGGTGAGAAATTCGGGATAAAATCGCATGCGCAGTGGAATCGGTTCTTAAACTATGAAAAGGCTTATTTATTCCAAATGATATCATCATTCTGACAAATATAATAAATGAAACACAATTATATCTCACTTCTGTAGTTAACCAATGATCTATTCCAAAAGAGCTTAATATATAGTCAATATATGAGCTGTTTCAAGAAATAAAACCTGGAACTGAAAAGAAATAACATTGACTTAGAGTCACACAAAATGTATACTTCCATTTTAAAGTTTTAAATTTTTTAAGTTTTAAATTTTAAATTTGACTAGGATATAACCAAAACAATGGAATTTTAAGATTAATACATAAGGTATACTTATGAAGCATTGTAAAAAATAAATATCTAGCTGATACCATGAATATATATAATTGGTTTTTTGCAAGTGAACATTTTCATGAAAAACCTCAGAATTGCCCAACTGAGTTCAGGAATTTTTCTATATATATATTTTTTCTATTTTCTATATGGTCTTCTCAACAGTATACCTTTTAAACTATATATATATACATTTGCAAATGCATGGTAGATGGAAAATCTATCTTCTTTGGTTCTTTACATTTGTGAAATAAACACTGAGGACAATTCACATGGCAAGGCCTCTGCAGTCAAAATAGTGAAGGCCTTTACACATCATGACTTAACACAAAAATTTCAGAAAGACTTTTCTATTTTCAATGCTGCAAAGTGCTTATATAGAGAAATACATTACTATGTAAATAGCAGGTTTGGGATACAACTGAAAAAACCTTGAAAAGTTAGAAATTGAGAAAAAAGTCATTTTTTGACATTGTTTAACATTGTTTGACATTGTTTTGGTTTTGGTATTCACCTGTAAAAAGATTTTTAAAGAAAACAATACCTGAACCAAACTATACAACAGCTCACAGTTATACACAACCTTACTCCCACTTTACAGCTATAGCACTAAACAAAATATTTTCCCTTTTTAATCAAAGGAGTTTACCTCCACACTAGACATAATCAGTATATTATAATATTATGGGGTTGTTTTTTTCTTTTCATTTATAATATATGAACTTATTGAACTGAAATGAAAGTAATATGACGGGAGAGATCCTAATATAGACTCTAATTTGCATTTAATTCCTTTAAATAGTGAAGAAAATATTTAATTGTAAACCAGGAGGTGATTAAACTAGCCTTTTAACAGCAACTTCAGTCTGTATTCAAAATCGTCTTGAAACTTATGAAACTGTTTGAATAATTTATTGTTATTGTTGTTGTTGCTTTTTTTTTTTTTTGCTTTTCGTTGTGTTTTTTGTTTGGGAAATCCCCAAGCAAGAGCATATCTATGATTTTACCTCACGTCATTGAAATTTGTCGAAAATTTGCGAGTACCAGAATTTATAAGTAAGGTATTTTACATCATAATCGGGGTAAAAGCATGTTCACCTATAACTTTTATTAAGAATTTCAAAATTTACAGTATCTATGACTATATTTACTTGATTATCTTGACAATCGATGAGCTTTTCAAGTTCAGAATCTTGAAATAGACTTGGAACAAGAAAACAATAATTATATTCCTTCTCTGTCTTTTTATCAAAGTAAGCTTACTCGATGACTTGTTTTTGTCCGAATCAGACTGAAAACTTGACAAGTTACCATCTACCGGGCATCGTGTTACTCGTCTGTATCGTTTTATTGATAAACTACGGCATATGATCAAGGTGTTTGAGATAAAAACTGCGATTTTCGGAAAGAAAAATACTCGACAGGAATCCTTTCCCCGTTCGCCATTTTGTCAGAGCGCCTGCGATAAATTCAGCGGTAAACCATATTGCGCACTCTCAGTTGAGATTTAAATTAGCCAATCAGCGGTTTTTTAGCCGTGTCGTGCTGGTGCCATTTCGGTACCCGTTTGTAAACCTGTTAGGTCCCGTGATTAATGGCTATCGTATCTTGGTTAAACAGCTGTCATTTATCAATTTTCTACAATTAAGCTCTCTGACAGTACTTCAGTTCAATGAAGCAGTTTGATTTGCATTCCTTGACGAGCAGAGTCATCCTCTTTGGGATCTTTTTATGCTAGCAGGGAAGTGCAGACCCAATGCTGAGAACCGTTACCTGATTTTCAAGCCACTCAAGTGGTACGTTTTTTGAAAGTAAAAACGAAACAACTCTTAAACTTACTAGCTCACAACATAAACAAATTAAAGACTTTAGCCTTTATTGTGAATTTAGCCTTCCTTCGAACGTTCCCAACTTCACCAAACAAATGTTGTCAGTTTATGTTGGGTCAAATGTTGGGACCGTTTTCCGGCAGGGCCTTAAGCAACTCTTATAGCCGAGTTGAAGTGTTGTGAATATATAATAAAGGCGTAGAAATTCCTGTCATCCACGGTTCATTGTTTTGTGATTGTCCGGCCTGGTGATTGACGAGGGAGGATTAATTGGATACTCCAGCATTATGTCCAAAAAAATAGAGAATTATATATAAGCCTTAAATGAAACATAATGGCACTTATTTGAGCCAAAAGAATGAGTCATTTCAATAAACTTGGGCACTACTAGAGCGCATGCCATATATACATTAAAAAAGTTAGCTAACAAAATTCTAAAAATTAGAGCAAAGTTTTGTAGGTCTAGGGTTTACTGAACTATATAGAGAGCGTACCATATATCCGTGAAAAGGTTTGTAAGAATGGCTATGACAAATTGGTAAGTTCGAGAAGACCTCTAGACCGTAGCCCGATAGAGAAAAGACCGATCGAATGCACGCACGCAGGGTAGTAGGCCGTATAGACCTCACAGTACGGCTTTGCTCTAACTTGTAGAATTTTTGTAAATATAAATAGGCAACAGTAAAAGTTTGTTAAAAGTTTCGAACCTTTTTGTTTTCTTCACAGGGTAAAGGTATGCATTCGAATTATTAGTGAGATTTGATGCAAAAAAACAGGAGACAAAAAGGTTATCGTCTAATAGTTGAAAAGTTTATCTAGTCCGTATTTGATTATGGATAATATTTACCAAATAGGGCCTTTACTGCTATACGATTCCAAAACTAATATTACAGCAGATTAGTATTTGATTAAACCAAAAATAAATAAATAAATTTTAAAAAAATCGTATAGCAGATTATTATTTTGTTAAATAGCAAAAATTCTAATGCCCAGGTTGACTGGACACGACTCTAACTTGGAGTGTTTTTCATATATAATATATAATTATTATCATTCGACTGACAAACAAGTTATGCAGGTCGACCATAAAGAATACATAGCCCAGCAGGTCAAGACATTTCATTGTTTGATTCCCTGGTAAGTAAAATACCTGAAGGGACAACAATGAATATTCATCATTTTCCTAGAAACTAATTTTTCCTAAAGTGTCATCGAAAATTCAATAGAAAAACTTTGAAATGGTAACTTATTCTTTTTTTTCTTTAGAAATTTTTAAAGGAAAATGTGCAAAACCTCTTACAGTGAAGCAAGTTGAAAATACAATTCTTGTGTCTTCTATTGTGTATATTCTTTAATTATTAATAATATACGTTATACGTAGACTTGGCCTTGGCGATGCGACGTCACCATTATAAAACATGAGCTCGAAAAAGTTAGAAGTCACTATAGGAAACTGAAAGGATAGCTAGTATAGAAACTCGTGTTATTGGACTGAAAGAGATAAAGATGAGTCTTTATAATTTTTGGATTATGGATGCTTCAGTGTGTGCTTTAACTCTTGTTAGTGCTTTTTACGGAGAGAGGAATCGACGCGGACGAGACTCCTCAACATCAGAATCAAACGTAGAGGCAATAATGACGGCTAAAGAGTTAGTGACTTCAAGGACTTCTCCCAATAGGGAGATGAAAGAACTGGAAATTTCCAAGCCAAGTCTACTATGGTATTTGCTTTTAAACGTCTCTTATTTTGCTACTATGGCATTTACAGTACTGTTTCTTCAATTCTATCCCAATATTATGGTTGCTTTACAACATTTGTCAGTGATAACCTTCCTGATTTTCGCGTTTACACAATGGATAACTGGGAAACTGGGCTACTTGACCGGCATTATCTTTGCTGTAATTTGGATCTCATCAGTTGGGACGTCTTACAGATGGCTTATAAATAATGCTATTATAGCAATGTTTGCGCTGCTCGCCAGTCATGTACAATTTAGAAATTTCGCATTTCTTCAGATATTTTTATGGACTGCCTTTGTTTACGACGTGTGCCTGCTTGCCAAAATAAATGACGTGCCTCAACTGTTTAGTGTTGGCGAGTGTGGCAGCCTTTTATGTAAGCTGTTTGAGGTGAATGACGCTTGGCAACTTCCAGCAGTATTCACAGTTCGTTTTGGAGAAAGCACAACACATGTGTTTCTTGGCACAGGTGATATAGTAATTGGTGCTATCATTTCAAATTTTTCTTTCTCGTTTTTCAAATCCTCCAAGTGTTTGCTGTCGACAGTTTCCAGCTTTGGGTTGGCGATTGGTCTGTTGAGCCGTATTGATTCAAATCGCCCCTATCCAGCACTTGTATCCATAGTGCCTTGCTGCTCTATAGCTTTGATTCTGTGTGCGGTTTGTTGTCGCAAGACTCGAAGACTCTTTTCCATGAGTCATCGTGAATTTGACTATAAAGAAGAAGACTTAATAGTTATTTGATTTAGATATATATATTTATATTTCAGAGAAATATTAAATAATTTTGGGACGAGAACTTCTGAGTTTTACCAAGAGGGCATGATAAGAGGGAGGGAGACTTCTTAATATCGCGCGCGCCATGTAAATAGGCCTTTTGCAGTTAACGGTCACGTGTCTGTACTGGAGGGCAAAATTTATGTTTTTATATTGAATTGGTGATTCTTTTTAGCTACTTGTAAAGAACTGAATGAAAACATGTGTATCCAGTGTGTTACGAAATGCAGTTTTATTACGATCTCTCAAAACAGGTTGTAGGAAGCTTGTTTGCTCTCCAGTAAATTTCACCCATGGGAATCAAAATGTTCATTCATTTGCTCTCAGTGAATTAAGGCAGCATGTGATTGCTTAGCGGCAAAGGGCCTATTGCTGGTTGGGCTCCGTACGTTAACTAGCGCGCACGCTCTTTT
Organism: Actinia tenebrosa; assembly: GCF_029948245.1. Lineage (NCBI taxonomy): Eukaryota > Metazoa > Cnidaria > Anthozoa > Actiniaria > Actiniidae > Actinia > Actinia tenebrosa. The sequence goes on along the minus strand of NW_028292569.1, from coordinate 23,209,653 downwards.
CGTTTACAGGCCACGCGCGATATAAAGAAGTTCCCCTCTATCATGTATGCTCTCTTAAGTATGGTTTTACTAAAAATATTTTTTCACCAGATACGAATTCGAAGCAGTTAGCTTGTTTTAAAGCTTTACACTGATAAACTCTAGGTACATTTTTTCAGAGTCTTTGAAGAGGGATTACATAACGTTAGAGCAAGTAGTATATAATATAAGTATCATTCAAAAGAAAGTTCTAACTGCATGCATGGAGTGTAACTTAGTTTTCTGGTTATGGTTCAGCCTGAGTGTAGCTCATCGCGTGCGCTCGCGATGTCATAGCCCCTCGAGGCATAGTCAATATGGAGTAACAGACTGCAGTGACGTGAATGCTGATAACTTTATTTAACCGCCAACAGTGCAAGAGTCTATGTTATCAAGATTCTAAAAATCGGAGGAGTTGTTTTCTTAATTATACAGAAACCATTTCTTTTGTTCGAAGCCGCAGGTATTGAACATCATGGTACATAAGATTCGTTTAGTTATGATAATAAAAAGTTCAAAAAACAATCTTTGCGTTTTCTTTATCCAAGTACGGAGATATAAAACTAATTATTTCGCAAAAGGGACTGCTTGAAGCGTAGGACGGTATGCGCTTATCTAATTTATCTTATTCTAAACTATGTAATATTCACCTAAGTCTTGAGCTTGGATAATTACCTAACATTAGGATTTGAACTTATTATCTTTAGACTGAATTTTCGCGATTTACCGCCTGCGCTATAGCATCGATTGTTTGGAAAAGATGTTGTTGTTTTATTCAACAATAAAAAGGACAATATCCAAGCAGGTGCCGCGAGAACTATAATACAACCCGCAAACTAAGAATAGACATGGCTAGAAACACGGCGGGGGGGGTTGATCCACGATCCACCCTGATCCACGATCCACCCTGATCCACGATCCACCCTGATCCACGATCCACCCTGATCCACGATCCACCTGGTGCACGGAACCGGCACTTCATACCTACTAGACTTGATACATTTGAATTTATGATGAGATGAAGTGAGGAAGTGTTTATTCGTAAATCCTAGACTGACATCGACGCGGCTCAGACCTTCAATCAATCCATAATTCAAGAAACAGAAATATAAGGGGAATAGAAGGTTGGTGGACCGAGGAAAGCGAAAAAGAAATTTTTTTATTCGTGAATAAATGAGTTTAATAACTGCGGATACTAAGGGAATGTACGTTAAAATTTTGATTGTGTTGGTTTATCTTCGAATTTATCGCACGTAATCTAAGATATGACAGGCGTTTCTTGACTCGTCATTCCATTCCTTACACGATCGTAAGCCATTCGGATCGGTCGAAACCAAAACACTACGAGGAACGCCTGTCACATGATGGATTGCGTGCGCTAGATAGATTAACCAAGAGCAATAACTTTCTTTACACAAAAAAATTTTAATGTGCTCCCTCGAACCAATTGAATAGCCCACTTCCGAGATATGTTTCGCTTGTCACGCACAAAGGTTTCAGTACGAGGCTAAACGCTCAGTCATTCGTAACAGGAGGTAAGAATAAATTTAATCATAGCACGTAGCCCCATACTGAAACCTTTGTGCGTGACAATCGAAGCATATCACGGAGGTGGGCTATTATGTCAACGAGGAAACAGCTTTCGTAAAAAAAAATCCGGTTTCAAATTTTTGCTGAGCCCCCCTTTACCCCTTGCCCCACCGCCTTCATCGAATAAAAAACCCGAGTTAGAATTTACAGAATGTTTAGAAGTAGAAATGAAAATTTCACAAAACTTGTACAGGTTTCGTGACAATATAGTCAGCAAATATTGAATTAAGGTGGCTCCATATAGTTTTTGTTTGCGCGCCCGCTTGGTTGTGCACGAGCATGCGCAGTACCAGAACTTGAAGAATTTTTATTTTGATGACGTCACGAAAAAACGGTGGCATGCGTTACGTTTAAAAAACTCGAAAACTACGTGGCCAAATATCTTTAAATTTCAATAGTATTGTCTTCGTAGAATGATAAGGCAACTGACGCAATATAAAAAATATTTGGACTACAGAAAACTTTTTATCTTGAAAAATCGATATTTCTTTAACATTTTGGTTTCTGTAGTCACGATTTTAATAAAACGCTGTCGTATAATAGGTAACAAAACAAACTTTCATATTAAACAATCTAGAAAAGATTGACCACGGAAAACTTGAGATTATAATTTTTTAATGGCAAAAAGGGTCCTAGTTCTATAGGCTCTAAAGCCCGAAACTATATGAAGACTGCTTCTTAATCAATGTGGTTTCTTTTGGGTGCATCTGTATATGTGTGAGCATCTCAGTCAGCAACGTTGCGCAAAATAATGCTTAATTATTAACATCTGCCGGACAGTTTGTTCTTTATCCCCTCTACCCCTCTCTTTTCCCTACGCTCAAGGAGCTGAATTGAAAAAAGCAACTTTGCTTTGCTTTAATATCCTCAATCCATGATGATGAATAGCTCAGTATTATGTCAATGAACACATTATTTATCCGTCCGTCATAAAGCCTTAGTGAGGGATGAATATATAATGTGTTTAGTGTTTTTATATCTTATATTTCTTACATCGTCGGATTCGCGTGTTTATTCATTTTATGTGAATATGTTTCTTTGGGCCAAAAGTTTATATACGAAAAGAATGACTAGAAGATTTTTGAGTAAGATATTTCGGACGATATCCATCGTCCATCATCAGTCAGTTAATGACTCATTATAAGTGTATTGCAGTTATTTATTTTAGAGTGAACGTTGCCCGCGGACTTATCGTGCCGGACATTGACACTCAAAACCCCACTGATACTCATAAGTTCTGCTAAGTAATTCATTATATATAAATTGTTTAGTCTCTACCCTAGGAACACATAAGATATGGTCTCAACATTTGTTTTTTTAGAAAAACGATTTCAGAAGTTGAATTTTTTTGGTTTGATTTTATTCAAACTTTTTGTTGATTATCAAGCAAGTCTCGTTCATTGTACGACCTTTTTAAAGTGCCTATCACCCTTTTTTTTTTACTTTTTTATATCGAAATATAAGCTATTCTAAGAAACCTGTCGAAAGAATTTTTTGATTCTGACGCTTCTTTCTATTTTTTTCGAGCGGTCAAAAGTGCGAAAATAGGAAGATTTCAAAATATGGCCGAGCGAGAGGGGAGACTGGGCTAGTGACGTAGAAGGAGCAACACGCTGTTCTTGATTTACAAAGAAATGTATGGGATACTAGGGGGGATACTGAAGACGTCCTTGCGTTTCTTGGGGTTTTTTAGAAGTCCTTGGACTTTTAACTACTTTCTTGGGCTTCTATGAGGAAGTTAATTATCTAAAGATTCCATTTCCAGTTCTCATCAGGATTCGTAGCCTAATTTACTGGTATATTAGTGAAGCGAACACAACCTAGCAAAGCAAGCGAGGTGACTGAAGTGAAGTGGTTCCGACCCGATCACAAATATTATCTCATTGGCTGGGAATAAAGCTTGTCAAAACCTTAGTAAATACACCAAAAGTACAGCAGCATAGATAGAAATTCCTACCTGGAAATTCCTAGAGTCGTTATAGGGAACCGAAGTTGATAACAGGTAGCATTTTACTTGCCATTGCTCGAACTGAGTCGTCTTCGCACCGGATCGGGAATTTATTCCCGGTTTATTAAAGAATAAAACAGTTTTGGTGATTGTGGTAACATTTCAGTGGTTATTAAACTCTTAAGAAGTATTTGGTGCAATGCTAAAAGGGCTGTAATGAATGGTTGAGACAAAATTCCCGTACGATTGACACAATAATACTACTATTCACAATATTTTAATTATTTGCTGCCGTAGAATGCTCTTCAGATTTTTTACCTTTATCGAATTTCCCTCAATAGACGATCGTCTTATCTTTAAAGATAGGTATGGCTAGATACTGTGAGACAGGATAGAAAACTGATAGAATAGAAAATATTATATTCGACTATGAAGTGAAACCATGTTGACCTGCAGAGTAACAGTAGACTGATGATGCGAAGTGTCACGCACCCTTACATGTAGTTCCTCGTCTGAACTACTACAGTATAAATATATAATGCAATTCATGTTTAGATATTTTGAAAACTGTTAAGCCATCTACATTGAAAAATATTTTGTGAACTACCTGGAGTTATTTCATTGTTTCTGTTATTTACATTTTATGTTTCTGATTTGGAAACGACCTCTGGAAGAATTTTGCGCGGCACGGACTCACATATTCATCCATAAATACATCAGATATTAATAAGAATAATGCTAAAAAATTTATGACTTAAAGGGTGTAGGTACATATAGTGCTCAGAGTTACTGTATGTGAAATCTATAAGTTTTTGAAGCTAATTTATTACACTTGATTCTGAGCGTGACAGCCTAATATGAGGTTTTCCCTAGGTTGCGTTTAACTTCTCGCTGCTTTCCTTTTTCTTAAAATAATTCAAAAATAATATCATTCTTGAAGTCTGAAGTAATTAACATCCTCTAACCAGAAAAATGAGGTCTTTTGAAAGCGTATAAACGGCAAATTGGTCATAAATACCAGTGAAATCTAGAGAGAATGAGGAAACATCTAAACCCAACTTACTCCTCTTACGTCACAGCCCAGTCCTCTAGGTTATCATTTTACGCGGCCAGAGTCAAAGAAATGCCTATTTTCGCACTTTTGACCGCTCGAAAAAAATAGAAAGAAGGGTCAGAATCAAAGAATTCTTTCGACACGTTTCTTAGAATAGCTTATATTTGGATATAAAAAAGTAAAAAAAAAAGGGTGATAGGCACTTTAAAAGAATCAACAACAAAAATTGTATAGCAATTTTGGTTGTTGTGGTTTGAAATGAATATAGTTTATTTGACTTATTTATTTATTTTCCAACTAAAAAATGAAAGGCCAGATCGATGATCAAATCTAGAAGACTTGAATACTTCTTTTCGTTTGACCATAGACCTACATATCAATATACACGAATTGGTTTAATTCAAACTATGATAATATGGTATAGTCGGTATTGCAATTAACTCTGCTTCAGTCAAATACAGAACCTTGAAATTCATGCACATTCGAATCTTTTCGAATCCTTTTGTAGAAAACTGCTCTGCATAGTTGTGCTGTAACTAAGAGAAATTTAATAATTAATAATTAGTCAAGCCTCCTATAGCCTCTTCTAATTGAAAATATTATGAAAATGCAAATAACTCTCATCTACACAAGAATATTCTTGTTTTCGATATATTTGTTTAAACATTTTCCTAACCCTTTTAATTCTATTGACTTAAGAATTCGCTATGTATTCAAAATATTCCCAAAAATGTAGTCTTATTGCAGATTCTAGTTGTATTTTCGTATTTCAGTTGTATTTTCGTTGATATTAGTTACGTACTAGACCGTGTTAATAAATGCTCAAAATCTCTCTTTTAATTTCAAACGGGAACTTATGCCCGGAGCTGTTAAGGACCACCTAAGCCCCCACTCTATTGTTTAAGTGACAGGTCAATAAATAATATTTATGGGAAATTACGTGTGTGATTTTAAAAGGACTGTTTCGCTTGTGTGCTTGTATTGTTATTCAAATCGATTCTTCGCAGTTATAGGCTGCTTTGGGAAACCAACACGTCATACAGAAGATCTTAGTCGAGCTGCGAACATAGGTGTGATCATTCTCAAGGTTATATCGACTTTTTTGGAAATTGTCTTCGATCTGATTCACAATCAAAATGTTTAAGTTCACGATTGCTTTGCTTATGTGCATGGTAATGCTCACCCATGGCTTGCCCCTAAATAAGATTGTCGTGGAAGACGCTAAGCCAGAGGAACCAGCTAAGGAGGTCGAACAGCCACAACAGGAGGAAGGTAAGTCGAACACACAATTTGGACTAGTTTACTTTCCTTCTATGTATTCATAGTTCTGTCTTCTTTATATTGTTTTACAGATCAAGAAAAAGATGAACCAGCTCCTGAGGTAGAGGAGGATGACAAGCCTGAAGATAATGAAGGTAAAAAGTCTTAGAAACTTTCCCACGAAAGAAAAAAAATATTTCTAAATGAATAGTTCATCACATAGCAACGACGATAGTAGGAATTAAAAATCCTTTCATACAAATCAGCAGAAAAGCCCAGTAAATTCATAAAAAAAACCCCTAAAGTGCTTTGATGAAGTTCCTTCTAGGAACATGTTTCAACAAGAAAGCGGATAACGGGAACTCCTTTGAATACTATTTAGTCTATTTCTTCAATGGTCGTCACGTGACCAGAAACAAGTTTCAAATACCAACATAAAGTTCTTAGGAATAAGTTAGAAAGGCAGAAAGTCTAGTCTCGTGAATTAGAGAGTTTTTTTTTTTTTTTTTTTTTTTTTTTTTTGAAAAATTACCATTTTGGAAGAAAGGTTTGGGAGAGCATTTGAAGGAACGGAGCCATTTGTAATTAGTTCTTGCAGTAATTTAATCACGTTAGTGAACCAAATCATGTGCATCGGAGGGTAATAAGATTGAGCATTATAATATTGCCACATTCGGGCTTAAATCATTTAAAAGGACACGCTTAATGGGCACTCAAGTCCTTTAAAAACAACTTTAGAGGGTTTATGCACGAAAGAGGAAAAAGGCGAAGCATTCGAGTGCAGCATTCCTTTTTATTCTTTAAAAGACTCACTAAGTATAAGCCGGTCGAAGAGATTTGAAAACTGGGTTGAATTTAAGTTAATAATATATAATTTCATTCGTTTCTCTTACGATCGAAGGGCATTTGTAGAAGGACCGCAACGTTTCGACTGCAGGGTTGAAAAATCAGAAATTCAAAAGGAAAAAAATAAACTCAAACTCCTATTTAGATATGCAGTGATAAATATTAACTCTTTGATAGAATAAATTGGACGTGTCATTACTTGTGGAGGCCAAGGCAATCGTGATTGAAAGTTTTTTGTTTTATCCACGTATTTCAATAATTCACAATAAAAAACTATGCAAGGCACCGCAGTAGTAACAGGATTATTATGGCTACTTATACAAAGCTATTGTCAATCGTTTCTCATGGAATCACGATTCATTAAAGTATCGCGATGCCCTTAATAGTTTCTTATATTTTCGAGACAATATTTCGTGGTATTATCGTTTCAATATTAAGGTTTCTGATTGGCTAACGCGCGACGAAAAGGAAAGCTTGAGCGCGCGCACGTCAAATTTTTACGCTTGTTGCTTGCGCCATAGTGCGCGCTCGTAAGGAGAATTTTGCTTTTAATCAACCAAAATCTTTTTATGTTTTAAATTATTTAGAATCGCGATACAAAACTAATTACGATTTTGAGACAATACCACGAAATACATACTGACGGCGTTGGAAGAAAATATATAATGAGGGCACTCTGATTGGATGAAATCCACTTTTTCGTTGTGTGATTAGTTTAGAGCCGAAGCCAATTGAAAGTCATCCCCACCCTATCGCATTTTTTAAATTCTCTTCACTTCATTTACCTTCCATTAGTTGATTAAACAATATGGATAGTGAACGTAACGTACTTAACGGAATGCTGATTTGTTTTCCTGTATGAACAGGTTTGGTATCAAATTAGAATTAAAAAAATATTTTGGAAAAGCTTGAAATGTGCTTCACTTGACATTTTCCCAAACAAGTAAAAAGATTAAAATGGATTTCCCTTTCATCGTTTGACTGTTTAGAAATTGATATATTTTTTAACCTATACTTACGTAAAAGTATTTTTACGTCTGGGCGCCAGGGTCATCCAAAATAGTTCACAAAAATGCGGAATTTCTGACTGGCTCTTGACAAGCAGAAATGTTTGTATGCTAGCTCAACATAATTTTTCCCTTTTTTCTAAAGCCAACAACGAAGAAGAAGATGCCCCAGAGCAAAGCGAAGATGCCCCCTTGACAGAAGAGACCAGTGAAGATGAAGCACCGGCTACTCCTGAAGAGGACGAGGATGAGATCCCAGAGTTGGAGGACAGCGAGGAAGACGAGGAGAACGAAGACTTGCCTGAAGAAGCCTCCGAGGATGAAAATGAAGAGAATGCCAAAGATGAACCTGAGGAGACCCCTAATGAAGAAGAGGCCCCTAAGGAAGATGAACCTGAGGAGACCCCTAATGAAGAGGACCCTAAGGAAGATGAACCTGAGGAGACCCCTAATGAAGAGGAGGCCCCTAAGGAAGATGAACCTGAGGAGACCCCTAATGAAGAGGACCCTAAGGAAGATGAACCTGAGGAGAACCCTAATGAAGAGGAGGCCCCTAAGGAAGATGAACCTGAGGAGACCCCTGATGAAGAGGACCCTAAAGAAGATGTACCTGAGGAGACTCCTAATGAAGAGGACCCTAAGGAAGATGAACCTGAGGAGACCCCTAATGAAGAGGACCCTAAGGAAGATGAACCTGAGGAGACCCCTAATGAAGAGGACCCTAAGGAAGATGAACCTGAGGAGACCCCTAATGAAGAGGAGGCCCCTAAGGAAGATGAACCTGAGGAGACTCCAAAGGAAGAGGAGGCCCCTAAGGAAGATGAACCTGAGGAGACTCCAAAGGAAGATGCCCCTAAACAAGATGTACCTGAGGAGACTCAAAAGGAGGAAGCTCCTGAACAAGAGGAAGCAAAAAAAGAAGCTTCTTCTGAAGAAGAAAAAATTGATGACCTCCTTGGAAAACTATAAAAAGCTTTAAGTTAATTAAGGTGAGTAATAATGAAAATGTATGTATAGAAATAACTATGAAACAGAAAAATATGGAGAGACAAAAGGAGAGTGAAAGAGAAGAGAACAACAGAAACGAAAAAAGAAGTAAAATAATACATGCTACATTTCCCTTTTGATGATTGTGTAGTTCCAGTTGTATTATCCATACCTCACATAGGAATTTGTTTTTTCCGGGGGGTGGGCGAGTCAGAGAAAGAACAAAAGTTACATAGTTTGTATGGAAGAAAATTGGAATTTCCTGGGGTAGGGGGTATTTAAAAGATTACCATAAGATCAAATTGTAATGATTATCAATATATATTTTTTCCTTTGCAGATGTTTCAAGTAATCAGTGTCACCCAACCGGCCTCAAGGCTTAAATTAATAGCTATTCTTATGGGTTTTTAATTACAATAAGTCTTCAGCCATTTCCTTACTGTTCATAATTTTTCTCCCTGTTTTATTTTATTTTTGTTTTATTGGTGCAATTTGAGTAAGGCAAGACAAGATGATCAATAATTTGCTTTTAATTGATTAATAAACGTTTGTCTTCTGAAATGTCTATGTGATTAATTCATTCTTTAATGGGAAATGTACTGTTACTCTGAAGGGAAAAACTAGATGGAAATGGTAATCAAGTGGGGAAAATCTCATTGATTAAAAGAATGAAAAATGGAAAGGAAAGGGAGAGGAGTGAGGAAGATTTGTTTTCGAGGGTAGCTTTTTATATGGTGAAAATCTAAGGCACCCAACTTTATAAGATTTTTTTGCAGTAAACCAAGAAAGAACTTTGTTTTTGGGCATAGCTTTTTATATGGTGAAAAACTAAGGCATTCAAATTAATAAGATTTTTGCAGTAAGAATAACAGGGTTATGGAGTCAAGAGTGGAAAAGGAGTTCCAAATTTCCACAGGAACCCCATCCATGGATTATGCAAGGGTTGCCTATGAAGTGGCCAAGTTTAAGAGATTCTGTTTACATGCATAACAACTGTAAACAATGATTACACTTGTAGAATTTGTATCTATACTTTGATATTAAGAGTTAAGCTAAATACACAAGCAGAAAGTCAGGTAAAGGAATATGAGCAAAATAAAATATTACATTCCAGTCTTGGGCACCCTGTGGCTGAAAAAGGAAATTCTTAAAACACAGGTAGCCCAACCCGTAATATTTTGTTTAGGAAATCGAATGGGTTTGAGTGCAGTTTGAAAAAAATATCACAGATGCAGTTCAAAATCTTGATTTTAACCTGCACTAGTGATATTGTTTTCAAAATGCACAAGAACCCATTTGATTTTCTTTTAATAATATGACCAACAAAATTTTTTTGATCAAACATTTTCTGTTTTTTTGTTGTTTTTTTTTTTTGCACAGTGATTTCACTTTTTTGCATAGTGATGTAAAAAAAAACAACTAGTAGCAGACCAATCACAATCAAAAATATTTGATGGCCATATTATTAACAAAGAGAAACTGTATGAAAAAAACGTCATTTCCTTGGTTCATATTGTGATCTAACATGTACACTCAGATATAGCTTATACCTATTATAAACTTGTGGTATGGAGCATCAAAGGAATTAAATATATTTTTGTCGACTCCTCTGGCTGATTTATTATACACTATGTTATTGCATGGGTAACCCATGGATCAAGTTACCATGTAGTGTTTACACTTTGAGAAAGAATTAGGAATGTTTCGGATTAAAGAATTATTCCTATCCTTGAATACGTTTAGACAAAACCTATCATATGTCTATTTTACATTAATTTTTTGGAAACATGCCATCCTGTTTTAGTCGTAAGTTATTCTCTTTTTTTCTGTCAGCTTGAAAACATATATAAAACATAGAATATTTTCAAACTTGTACGATACTGCATTCCTTGATTACAGACTCATTTGGTTTTAAAATAACAATTATCAAAATGAATCAAACCAAAACACATATATATATACTGTAGTTTCAAGGTCTTTGTTGCTTAGTGTTTGCTGTCATTGTATTTAAAGTGTTCGAAGAAAAAAAAATAGGACTTGAAGTATATGTTCCATACCCTTGATGATTCCATATTTTGTACATGAATATGTTAAATTAATATTCAACAATATTTAATATAATTTTACAGCTTCTCATTAATCCCATATAGGTAACTGTCCAATTATTTTCTTAATTGGACAGGTCTTGTTAATATGGGATTAATTAGGCATCTATATAATTAATAGGTAATGGGATTTCATGCTCTCCAATCAAGAAAATAAATCTCTTCCCACCATCACAACTCTACTCTGTACAGTACCTTCACATGTATAATGACTTAAATCTACGGACTTATCTTCTACGACCAAACATCCAAGTCAAGATTAGGGGATTGACGATGGTTAATGTGAAAAACAACATTTTGGACCAGAAGCCAAAAGTTCCATTTCTTTCCATTTCCCTCTCAATAATAGCAACTTTTCTGTTCAGTCTAATGACACTCTTGCGAAGGTCTACTACTTCATACTCATGTGCAAAGATCTCCTCATCACTGTCAATTGCACTTGGGTTGACCTCCTCAATTATCTCCAAACCAGATTGTATACTGAAAATATATAATATTTTTTAAAGGTGAATATGCTGTTTGCATGATGGCATCATTTTATTACCACTACCAAGATGCTTTGCAAATTTTCTTTTTTTATTCAAATTGAATTTCCTCACAAGAATAGTGTAAGACAACTGGTGCTAATCAGTTAAATGAAAGAAAGTGTGCAAGGGATCCTGGTAGTTGTAGTAAATGCCATAATAAAAATGTCTTCATCCTCTTCTTTCTTGCCCTCAGTGAATGAACCTAATCCTCCTTAATTAAGGCGAAGGCTTTTTGAACAGGGAGATTGAAAACAGGGCTCAAAACGCTTTCTGAAAAAGAAAACTTCACTGTTTGTAATGATATAAAACTTATAAATGCTTATAAAGGTTTAATTATTGATGTACACTGTAAGTTAATTTTTCTTCGGAATGATATGATATCACGATTGTCACATAAGCTTATAAGCTTACTAATAACCAAAGGAATGTCAGATTTTCTTTTTTTTACTAAACATAATTTCAAATTTAAATACATGGTAAATAAAGAACAATATTATTCTAAATCGTAATCATATCATTTTAAGTATTTCTACCTTTCATCGTCAACATGTTCAGCAAACTTATTCCCTTCGTGTTTCCTTCTATCTTTGGTATTAATACTTGGTTTTGTCGTGGATTTTGTATGTGGGTAATACGCAGACGTCGTATCATCTACTGTTAGAGTCCTCGGTGGTGTGCTCATGCCTCCCATGAAAGAATTCGGTAAAAAATCTTCCTTTAATTCTCTGGGAATATCATTCTTCGATGCCAAGTACCCGCCTTGCTCGCCATTAATAACGATTCGATCTGGAACTGTCATCGGGTCTAAAATCCCTCCACCCGACCCAGATCTTGACTGGGATTGATTCATAGATTCTTCAGGGTCTTGTTCGTCTACAGTGATTGTTTTTGGCATGGTCATTTGGTCTGATATTCCATCTTGAGTGTCGTTGAATCCTGTGAAGTCAACTTTCGTTCCGGCCGCCATTTTGGGAAAAATCTTCCTGACGAAGAGACTGAGAACTAGTGGTCAGGGATAACCGCGCGTGCTTTCCTTATTTGCATAATTTTCATTTATCTCATTTTTCATGTTCAAATTCATTTGCAATCTAATTTCTTAGTCCTTCGTCTTTTTTATTGCAGTTTTAATGATATTTGATATTTATTAGTTCTTCTTTCTATTACTTTATTAAGCCTTAAATACTTATTTCTCCGATATTTGTGAAAAGACGCATGATAAACATATTTTAGTAAAATGCACCACCCCTCCTCTTTGTCCTTCGTCTTTTGTATTGCAGTTTGTTTTATAGTTAGATCCTGCGACCGTCTTTCTTTTTGCGTAAATAAATTCAATACTGAAAAAAAGGTAGTTTTGTAATAGAACGAATAAAACAGCTCTTTTCGTGCTCCGTTAAGTAATATGAATCATTGAATGTGGAAAGACGCATTAAAAACATATTTATTTTAGTTAAATGCACCACTCCTCTCCTCCTCTCTCCCCTCTTTATAATACTGTAGCCCCCAACTTCAGCTGATTATCAGGTCAAGGGAATCTTATTCAAATCACAGCTAGTGTCGTAACCAGAGAGGAGCACAGGACGTGAACCCCCCATAAAATCTCACCGTCCGCTTATCTATCTCCATTTGCTTTAAAATGGCATGATTTTTTCTTTTCTTTTCTTTTCTTTTCTTTTTTTTTTTGATTAAATCAAGAGCACGTTCCATACGCATATTGTAGCATTTGTAAGTGTCATAAACCACCCATCATTCCCTCTTTTTTTTTTTTTTGGTTCTGCAAATCATTGCCTGTGCTCCCCACCCCCCCCCCCCCCCCCCTGCAAGATGCAAGAATCATGCATGCTTTTTGATTAGAAGCTCCTATTAGATCTAGAGAAAACGACAGCACAACTTCTTAGACTTTTTACGGAATTTAATACAAAAATATTATAAATATATTATTCATCGAATACAGGAACAATAAAATCCAATTTATTCGAAATTCTGTTTCTCTCTGTCATTTTCTAATACCGTTTGACAAGTATTTTTAATCCAACTATAATAAAATTCGTACGCCGCTGGACTCGCCATTCGGGATTCGCCAGGTCAATATTACTGTAGGCAGATGTGGGTTCGATCCTAAACTTTCACTAAAACTCAGTAACATCTTTACAGCGTTGGCATAAAGAATTGAGAGCTTTAAATTTTGATGTGTCAAAAGATTTCCCGCAAAATCGGATTATTATTGACCAACTATGAAGACTGGCATCTCTCTGCACCTGTTTCTTCTGCTTTTTTCTCCTCTTGCTGCTATAACTGTGCCTGTTAATTACGAGACAAACTGCATGGTATCTTCAAACCAGAGACTCGATTCGTCCGCAAATCATTCACTCGTTCTTTTAGAGGAGCGTTTGGTTGCAAACCAACTGATGTGTGCTCATTGGTGCATTCGAACTTCACTTTGCTTGTCGTTCAATTTAGAAAAAGACTCGTCCCAGTTAAATAAAGGAAAACGAAGGTGTGAAATACTCGCGAGCAACAAGATACAGCGACCAGATCTTCTCGAAGAGGACATCGATTTTGATCATTATAGTTTATTTGGTGTAAGTAGCTATGCATTATATTACCAAATAAGAAAAACACAAATTCTTTTTCAAATATGGCAATGATTCCATTAAGAAATGAAAAAGAAAACAAGAAAAAAAGCATAGCCATTTTGAAAAGAAAGAAATTCGAAGAGTTTTCAGTTCAGCAACATCTTTCGTTCTTGAGTTCACAATTCGTGCTTGGCCGTTTTAAAAAATTAAAAAATTGTAGGTCTTTAAAAATGAAATAAAGTGAAAAAATCGTTCGATTCAAAAGAACTCTTTATTATTTTCTGCTCTTGAACAGAATGTTACATTTACTGTTTTACTATGGTCTTTTGTTTAGTTTCCATCTTTTTTGTTTGTTTTGGTACGTTTCCCGATAACCGTTTTTGGGTAAAGACAAACGATTTAAGCCCACAATAAACACGCCTAAGGACATAGGTAAACTTAAATTTTCTATTTCTTGGTTTCATTTAGATAAAGGACATTTACCGGCCAGAAAAACTAATTAATATTCTCGTTTGTACAGCTGTTCAGCTATGGCAAAATCTGCTGGGCCCGTTAGTACGAAGCCTGGATATATAGCGCTGTCCAACGGATAAATCCCTATCCAGTGGACTAAATCGATGCTGTTAGTTTATCTACTGGATTAGATTTATCCGTCGAATAGCGCTATCCAGGCTTAGTACTAACGCGGGGTCCTGATGGATTATCTTTCAAACTCTTTTTACAGAATCCATGTAAGGAGAATCCCTGTCAACATGAAGGAGTCTGTGTGCCAGATTACAGTTTACAAGACTATAAATGCACATGTAAACCAGGATATACTGGGAAAGATTGCCAGAGAGGTGAGATATAAACATTCGGGGTTTTTTTTGATGACCTTCAATAAATGGGCGGACCCAAAACGTTTCATGTTGGAAGACATTTTTGTGTGAGCCACACTTCGAGTGAAATTTTAGCCAGATGAAAGATATTTCCTTATATCTAGAGACATTAGAATAAACATTTTTATTATTATCGTATAGTAGTATGTTTACGAGATTGACACTAAACCATAAAATTGGTTATTGATGGAGCAGTTTTCGTTCGAGTGTGAAAAGCTGGCGGCACGAATACGATCGTGACAAGGCATACGTCAGACTAATCACGTTGCGTGACTATTTACCGTCCATCGAATCAAATACCCAGACCGCGAGATAAACACGGCGCGGACACGGTCACGCCAAGGTCACGGCAATACCAGACCTATCACATTGCGCGTGAAATAAAATGAGCAAATTAACATTCTAGAAAACGGAGAGTTTTTTAATTACATATCGGTTTTTGAAAGTCAAAAGATTGATTAATTTTTATTTTGACTGTTATATAGAAAGTAATAGAACACCCTCCGGGTAGCACATGACGGGCATGCAGTGTTTGCCTGTCATAATGAAGGCTGATAATGAGAATATATGTTCTCTTTAGTACATATCAGCAATAAGAGGTCACTTTAGTGAGAGAAAGACCAAATTAAAAGTTATAAAAACTGCCTTAGGCCCTTCTGATCATCATGCGCATAATTTCTCATGTATGTACTGAGGATTTACGTTTCACTTTTGACATAAATTTTCAAAGTTCATGGGAAAAACCCTTTCTTGATTTTATATACAAGTTCATTTCCTTGGTCCGTTCTGATCACATGGTTGAACTCATGAACTATTAATGACTTTAGAACGGCCAGTAGTATGATCTCTCCTGCTTGATTTTCTCACTATTTAGATATCAACGAGTGTACTGGCTCTCATGGTTGCCATCCAACTCACGGATATTGCGTTAATACTGTAGGATCGTACAACTGTTACTGCAGAAGTGGTTATGTGGGAGATGGAAGATCATGCACTGGTAAGAGAAATAATTGATAACTATTCGCAGAAGGCAAAGTGATTATCGAGGAATATTTACTGAGCCGCGAGGTTCACCATTTATTTACGGCAAAGAAAAAAAGATTTACATGACATTAATAACCGAAATGAAATATGGAGGATGCAAGACAACAACGTGATGGGTTAAGCAAAGATCTTCTCGGCATCTAATAATGTGAAAATAAAAATATGATAATAATTTGCCTTGCCTTTGAATCGAAGCAAAACGAACGGTGAGCTTGCCATGATAGACACCTTTTTATAACACCTTGGACAACTGATCATTCACGTCTATCATTGCAAGTTCACCGTTCTTCTTGCTTTGATGCAAAGGCACGGCTACCTTTCAAGATGGCGTAGGAAACTGTAAAGGGGACTATTGGACTGGAACAAGGCTTTACCCCACTATCTCGCTTTCTATAATAAAGGTAAAGCATATTCTTTTCTTTTTTAATTTTTTCTTTAAGTTAGGGAATGCGTCCACTACAATACACTCACAGAACGTAGCCGTAATATCAACTACGGCTTGGTCGGAAGTAAATGTGACGACACGGGAATCCTAAGAGCAGGAGACTGGTACAGATTCACGGGTTCTGCGGGATCGCGCATGCTCGATAGGTGTCCCACGACTAAATGTGACACTGCCTTCCAAGGCTGGCTATCAGGAGGACAACCTGGTTACGGTCAAGTTAAGGTGTCTCGTGCGTTGTGTTGGCAAGGAAACAACATCTGCTGCAACTGGCCTTCGACAATCAGGGTTACACATTGTATATCTTTCATTGTGTATGAACTGAAGCCAGTTAGTGGTTGTCACCTTCGCTATTGTGGATTTTAAGAGGGGCCAGGGTGGATGGATTAACAGTTAACTGACAATTGATCTAAAAATTAGTATAGTTAACTTAAATTCGGGTTGTCCCAAACCACACCCCTTTTTGGACTTGGCTTGATAAATAATATAATAATAATAAAATAATTGCTTGTTTATATAGCGCAAATATCTAGAAAAGTACTCAAATGCGCTTGATACTACTGGTCATCGCTTTATACCTTTTTTTTGATCTTAGGATCTAATGCCTACTGTTTTGCCAACTTGCCAACGCTTGTTGTCGGTAGGGGATATGAATTGGAATTTTTGTGCTTTTATTTTATCAGGCTAAAATACGAAAAATCACGTTTCTAACTCAAAAATTATGCTTCATATTCCATTCTAAAAGGAAATCACGTTGTTAGACATTGAACACATTACATTTTTCAGTATGCTACTCAGCTCGGTCTCAAATTTTAGATTTCACAACGTTTTTTTTTTGAAATAGGTCAGTAGTTGTTGACCAGTTGTGGAAGTCACAATGAGGGATTTGGCACCTTTTTTTGGGATTTAGAAATGAAAAAAACAAAGGTGTGTTATACGTTAAGAGTGGTATGAAAAAGTGCTTTAACAAAGATACTCAGCTCAAAGTATAATTAAGGATGCATTTTCCGCCCAGCCAGTTGTTTTTCCATCCATGATCCTCTTAACCACTACTATTCATACAAAAAAGAATACCAAAACTGGAGTCTAGTACTGATTCGATTACCATGTGAATCAAAACCCTCTTATGAAACCCCATCTGCGTCCTTATCTCCTTATGACCCGCCCATCAAAGTATTGTACGACTGCAGAGCTTTTATATTCCGGGAAATAAGTACCATAATGCTTTCAATTGCTCTAGAAAGACCGCCACAGGGCATCTGTATCTTGTATTATCACGCTAGCTCTTTATGTTTCTTATAGCTTAAAGGCGGCAAAATGTTCAAATATCGATCTCAATATAGTCAACTCTATCATTTTGCTTAAGACTGTTTCGCCTGTTTCTATATAATGGAAGTTGCTAATAGAATAGCCGACGAAAAACAGCAGAGTGCTTGTTCTACCTACTACTTCAAAACTTCAAAGCTACAAACAAAGTATCATATTTATTGGACACTGGAACACCCTCAGGGCTGAAGAAACAGCACGTACTTCGAACCCTGAAACAATCTCTGGGGTGATCAAAGTCAGGGCATTGCTAACTCACAGATAGAACCCCGAAACAACCTCTGGGCTGATCTCAGTCAGGGCACGGCTAAACTCACAGAGCAAAAACCCTGTATAAACTGAAAAAAAACCTTTACTAGAATAAATTCAACCGATCAAACTTTCAAAACGTTGTGCTCAATTAATTGGTGCTGATAAGGAGTAATTAGTAACATTCCTATTAAGCAGATGAATATTGTATGGACTGTACACCCATAGGCCTGTAGCGATACTTCCATTTATTACACTGAGAGTGCACTCAATATCTTGCTTACAAAAGCTCTTAAAAATATGAATTCAAATTACTTGTGTTGAGTCATTGAGGATTGATCGATGACGTACGAGGCAAATTGGATCTCGTGCGCCTGATAATGAATAAGCTAGCGACATCAATCAGGTTTATAACATAGAGGAAAGAAGTACTATTTGAATCTTCAGAATTTCTCTGTACACAATTATGAATGCGTACATTTTTCAAGGTATTTTTTGTGCGTCGATGTTTTCTTCCTTCTGTGGTATTTCCAAAGCGAACGAATCGCGAAGCTTTATCCTCATTTCGAACAGAAGACTTGTTCAACCAGACCTGAAAAAAGATGTTCTTCTGAAAAAAAGAAGTGTTGTCAACCAGCTAATGTGTGCTCAATGGTGTCTTCGAACTCCATCTTGCTCTTCGTTTAATTTAGAAAAAGAATCTGATCAAAATAAGAAAAATAGAACATGCGAATTACTTTCGCTGGTTGAGATACAACTACGACCAGAGCTTTCACAAGAAGATATTGACTTTGATTTCTATACCTCGCCAGAAGTAAGTTACATTTTTTCAATTTGGGATTTTTTTTCTATTACTTTAAATCTGGTTTTACTTTTAATGGATATATTTGAACAACGTCGCATATTTTTTTTATTTTTTGGCCAACTACAACGAAACAACACCGAGAACAGTTTTTGTTTTTTTCTCCTATAGATTTTGATATTGAGCAGTCTGTTCCCAAGCAAAATGTTCTGCCTCTTGTAATCACCAATTTTACAACTTTTTGATGTGTAATTAGCTAGCTTCAAAATTGTTTGTACCTTTCTATGCGCTTCCTGGGAACTAAGTTGCTTAGTCACCCCGCTTCAACAAAACCATAATTCAGAATGCTAGGACGTTGCATGATGGTGTCATTTGACTCCCACTACCATAATGCTTCGCGATCGAATTTTCTTTCTTATTTAATTTTGTATTCCCTCATGAGAATAGCAAGACAATTGGTGCTAATTAACTGAACAAAAGAAGGTTTGCAAAGGGAGTCTGGTAGTAGAGGTCAATAACGCCATCATGCAAACGTCCTATTGGTCAGAACATATTGGTTCATGATTGCCATTTGAATCTGACTACAGTCATCCCCGTTATCAGTGTAGCTTTTACTGATGGACATAGAAATTTACAGCGACTTATTATCATTATTATTATTATTATTATTATTATTATTATTAGTATTATTATTAGTATATGTAATAGGACTCCATGCTGTCCAATTAAGATATAATTGGACGAGGAAAATTCCGAGGACTGACAAAATTGGATGAGGCCGTAGGCTGAGTCCAATTTGGCAGTCAGAGGAATTTTTCGAGTCTAATTATTTCTTGATTGGGGAGCATGGAATCACATTACCTATTAATTATATAGCTGCCTAATTAATCCCATTTCAACAAGACCTGTCCAATGAAGAAAACAATTGGACAGTTACCTATATGGGATTAATGAGAAGCTGTTTAATAATAATTATTATTACTTTATTATCATTATTATTATTATTATTATCAAAATATTTATCTATATTTACTATATTTATTAACCTATATTTATTAACCTATTTACAAATGAAATTCTCCTCTTCTTTAGGAACGCTGCAAAGACAGTTCTTGTGAAAATAATGGGTCGTGTGTCGGGTCATCTTCGACTTTCTACTGTCTTTGTAAAAATGAATACAGAGGAGCGCAATGTGAGAAACACGGTAAGCTTTGAGCATTTATTATAGCATTATTCGTGATATTTTATTCAAATCTTTCTTCATCCTGGCTGGTCTTATTCGTATTTAGGGCCTTACTATTTTCTTAACAGAACATATCAAAAACGTAGAATGGGTTAAGAAATAGTCAAACATTTTGAGAGGTGTGAAAAAATTGACCATAACCTCAAAATTCTATCTTTTTTACACGAATGATTTTACTTTGTAATGTGCTTGATAAAGTTGAAACATTTCTGAATATGGAATTATTCTTAAGCAATTGGTTAGCGGAAAAACTCACGTCTCTTTTGCTGTGAAGTTTCTATGTGTATGGTCTAAATATTACAAAAATGCGCGGAAAATGTGTCGCTGTCTCTTATCATCCTTTCAATACACCATTGAAGAATCTGATGAAAAAATAGCGCCGCTAGCTCAACATTTTGAGCACATTTGACATTTGATGTAAGGGGTATACTTAAAAGACTCTTCTTCAAGTCCTAGATCTACCTCTGAGCAATCAATACGAGCAAAATTTGAGATCTAAAATACGTGTATTCTTGTAGTTCCAGAGTGCGTCCACTATCATAACCTGACCGAAGCTGATCGTAATATCAAATACGGCAAAATCAACAAAACATGGGATGGCACTGCTGTGATCACAACAGGACAGTGGTACAGAATTACTGGTCCCGCGGGATCTCGTATGTTAGATTCATGCCCCACATCTGGCTCATGCAATGCGGACTTTAATGGATGGATCGACAGTCAACCAAATCCTGGCGAAGTGCGCGTCCAAAGAGGAGTACAAAAACAAACTCCTTCTAACTGTTATAATTTCCCGCAAAAGGTACTTGCAACCAACTGTGGCAATTTCAATGTCTACCAGTTGAAAAGTCTTAACAAGTACGTCCGCTACTGTGGTACTGACTAGTAACGCCATCGGTACAGCACAAGCCGATCACGGACAGGGTAGTCTCCCTCGCATCCGTTTTTAGTGTCGGTAGTCACGCAACGTGCGTGACGTGACGACGACACTAAAAACGGATGCGAGGGAGACTACGGACAGGGAGACCTACTTAGAAAGTAAATGATGTAATGCATTCATAAAAATACAATGATTCACTACTAATGCAATAGATAGAACGATAAAAGAATACAATAGATTTTTTGGATACATTCAACAACTGAGTGCTCAAGGTTCTCCCATTACGGATACGATATAGACCTCTTGCATGTGAGGTCAAAGCAGCTCAGTTTGGAGGACACAAAAGAATTTCAATCTCCTTAGAATTCAAAACCAATTTATATGGCCCCCAAATTGAGCTGCACTCCGACCATTCTCTTAGTCCGTCTTAGTCACCAAAACAAAACAATCGAATTTTTCGTAAGATAGCTGAGAAGACTTTGGGTACGAGAATGCAATCCGACGTGCTGCAACTAATGGATGTGATGCGGTTCGTACGCATGGGGACGAGATTTCATGACGCGGCACGGATACGGTAACTCTAGCAAATCTTATCGTGAGGATATCATATCGTGAGGTATAATCAATGTCAGGATTAGCCTAATTTAATTAGCCTCGTTGACTTGAACACAAATACCAACGGTATTACGTGTCAGTCAATAAAGAGGGTGCCAATGGGGGGTATACCCAATTGTCAGTTAACTACTAATTTTTCGGCCGAGAGCTGGTCAAATAATGAAATGTCAGTTAAGTACTAACCCCAATCACCCTCATTCAAACTAACTCTGTTCAAAAGCGGTCGATATTAGCCATGAGTAATAGCTTTTAATGGACCTCAAGTACGTACTCTGTACTCTATTACTTACGATGGCCTAGAGGTGCAATACAAAAGTTCATTCAGTTCGATAGCGATTACAATGACAACAAGCTTCTCCGATTTGAAGTCTTGCATCAGTGAAGCTAACAGCTTAAACTGATACAATGTTTAAACTATCGCGTGTTACGTTTAGTAAACTGTAAATGCCGTTGACTATGCAGTGAATACTCAAATCGTTAAGAAATGTGAAAAAAATTTCTTGATATCGTGGCCAAGAAAAAGAGACAGGCAGACAGACAAGTAAGTGGCAGAAGCTGAAAATTTAGTATTCTCATTAACTACGTGCTGATCATTTGTGCACGTACAATTACTTAAAGACCCATTGCCACTTATCGTGATACATCACAATTTGTTTACATTTTGAATCGTGTCACCACTGAAAAAACAATTCCAACCTTTTGAATAAACTCTCAAAATAATGTAAAAGAATCATTTTTGTGCCTTAGTGCTATGTCGGAAAAGGATTTAATATGAAGTTATTATTCAATATATCAATCTTTGAATTTCATGGACCACGAAATTTATCTCTGACCGCGGTGCGTCACGGTAAGTGGCAATGGGTCTTTGAGGTCATGCAAATAATAGTGTATATTAAAGAAGTTAAAAGAAATCATCATTGATGACTCATTCAGAAAACCTATCAGTCAACATTTTGTCAAGGGTGTTTCAATGACATCATTGCAGACATCAACTGGTCAAAGTCGATCGTGATAGAATTTATTCATTCGAAGTGATGCAATGTTTTGACATTATAAACGTGTCATTCCCTAGAATATCATTTCTTTGTTTAACGGTTGCGCATGAGAAGACACATGACTTGAGGTTTTGCCAAGTAAAAAAATTTTTTAAATAAATTAAAATAAAATGAATTTTATAACCAGTTGTGATCAGTAAATAATACTTGTAAAGATGATGAGAGTATGTGGACCGCGTGGCACTAATGAAATAGTACGTAGAAGATAATATAGGTAAGTTGTAGTGCTTGGGAACGAGGTTATTCCGGGCGAAAGCCCTTGGAATTAAATTCGGAAAAATTAATTTCCGACCTCGCTGGGATGCCAGCGAGGTCGGAAATTAATTTTTCCGAATTAATTCCAAGGGCTTTCGCCCGGAATAACCTCGTTCCCAAGCACTACAACTTACCTATATTATCTTCAAATAATACTTGTGCTCATCAAAATTACAATACAATACAATAAACTTTATTTAAAGAGGGTGACACAATTAACCCAGAGAGTTATCTAAAACGTGGCCCTCACACTAATGAAACAATTCAAAAATATAAGAAATTAAAAGTACAAAAATTACATCATATTACTGGAAATTTGAATAAATTACACCTTTTGCCGTTCATTAACAGAAAATGTACATTCATTTGTGCCAATAGTTGTAACAATAACGTGTATAATGTACTTTCATCAACACCACAAGTAACATCATTAGCGCGAATCAGCTTTCAATAACGACGATTGAATATGCGTGTACATTCATAGGCATCAATGGACAATCAATAGCGCGTTCGTACATTCATATGCGCGGAATGTATTTTCTTGTGCGCGAAATTCAACTTCAATAACACCAAATGACAGACAATTGCATTTATGGACAATCATTTACCCAAAAGTGGAAATTCATTAGTGCTATTAGCATAATCATTGACAATCTATAACGCGCTTGGACAATCATGAGGGTCAACGTTATTTTCTATAGCGTGGTTCGACAAACATTTGCGTGATTCGAATAAACAATAAGAGAAATAAAACAATCATTAGCGATTTTCTAAAAAAC
Organism: Actinia tenebrosa; assembly: GCF_029948245.1. Taxonomy (NCBI): domain Eukaryota; kingdom Metazoa; phylum Cnidaria; class Anthozoa; order Actiniaria; family Actiniidae; genus Actinia; species Actinia tenebrosa. The sequence continues at coordinate 23,186,170 of NW_028292569.1, read as the reverse complement.
TATTTTAGCCTTCAATTTCTTCGCCATTTATACATCGTGGCAAATACGTTTGCATATATCTGAACCACTGATCACATTTAGCGATAGTGATGGTTGCCACATTTCTCTGGAACCCTTCCATTAGCAACTGCTTTCTGTAGAGACCTAGAGCAATCCCTTGTCGTCTTGCCTCAGCCCAATAGTTCGTATGTTGTTGGATCACTGGACGACTGATGTCGGCTTTAATTGCTGCTTTAAGTGAGCTAATTGCTATTCTCCTACGCAGCCGCTATTATGGAGGCAGTTTCCTGAGTTTTTAATATGTATTAAAGTGATAAAAAAACGCTAATGATTGTTTTATTTCTCTTATTGTTTATTCGAATCATGCAAATGTTTGTCGAACCACGCTATAGAATATAACGTTGACCCTCATGATTGTCCAAGCGCGTTATAGATTGTCAATGATTATGCTAATAGCACTAATGAATTTCCACTTTTGGGTAAATGATTGTCCATAAATGCAATTGTTTGTCATTTGGTGTTATTGAAGTTGAATTTCGCGCACAAGAAAATACATTCCGCGCATATGAATGTACGAACGCGCTATTGATTGTCCATTGGTGCCTATGAATGTACACGCATATTCAAATATCGTTATTGAAAGTTGATCCGCGCTAATGATGTTACTTGTGGTGTTGATGAAAGTACATTACACGTTATTGATACAACTATTGGCATAAATGAATGTACATTTTCTGTTAATGAACAGCAAAAGGTGTACAATTGTAAAACAAATGGAAAAGAAAATTTGACCAAAATTCAAGAAATGAAGAACTTTGTGCAATATAAAGTAATGACGCAATATGTTTTTGCTTTTTTAATTAATTTTTACTCCCCACCCTCCCCCTCCCCTCTTTATCCCTGTTGTAACGGTTATTTTTGGAACCTTTCTTTGCTTGCGCAATGTAACGATAATCCACAGCAAACGAAATACCAAGAGAAAATTAAAATTTTCGGATGATACAATTCATTAAACGACCACAAAAGACGAAAGCCATGCAAAGTGAAAGACTTTGATAGCCAAAGTAAGAAAGAAAGAAGAAGAAAGGATTGCCTGCTATCAGAGACGTTGACCATAGTTATGAATGATTCTTGATTAAAGCTACCATGCAAGGGCGGATCCAGTGGGGGAGGGGAGGGGAGGGGTTGGATTGGGTGACTAGTGACCCCCCTTTGGAGTTGAAAAATAATAAGAATAAAGGATAAGATAAGACCTAAAAAGGACGTAATGCATGACTATGGTTCAACAGACTTTAAAAAAATTGAAGAAGCAGATGACTTCTAGTCAAGATTGAAAATATCAAAATGCATAGATAAACTTTATTACCCTCGGTTTTACATGAAGCTCGTTAGGCCTCTAGCATACACTGCGCGCTAATTATCCGAGAAACTAGAGCACGAATTCGAAATTCAAAGCGGAATTGCGGCAAAGAAACGCAACCTCAACTTCCCCTGGATCTATATCTGACATGGACTGAAGACGTGACTAAACCATATCTGACTAGTTTCACTTGTTGTTCAAGGCAACCGGATGCAACCATACGTAAAAACTACACCATGCAAACGTGATCCGTACACCACCACCCACTAGGTTTTTGACCGGATATATAAGAACACGGTTAGAACTTTAAAAGATATCATTCATACCTTAAAAGTGTTCGAAGTTGACCTCACGAATTGCCCAAGCTCACAGTATAAAATAGAAGAAATGAAGACGTACACTGCACTCTCTGCTATACTTGTGGTTCTGATGGTCAGTAAGAAAAATACATCTATAAATTCATCCAAATTTTTGAATTTATTTTATAATGAGATACATGTATTTAGAATAATAGTATTCAAATCTGTTAGAAGAACTGTGTTTTGCTAAGACAAGCTATGTCAACTTTTCTACGTTATACTTTGATCTTACTTTACTGATAGTAAAGTGCCCACGATAAACCAATGAAAACCGTCGGTAAACTAAACGCTGCCAAAAAGGGATTTACTAGGGTGATTTTACTTGGCCAGGGTGAAATAGCAAGCATAATAACAAGGTAGTAAACACTACTAAACTCCGTTTTTTTTTTGTTTTTGTTTTGTTTCACTTTGACTGTTAGGTCAGTTCCACGTTAATGCGTTTTCGAAACGCTACGTTTTCGTCTCACCAAAAATGCAACGAGAGCTTCCCGTGCACACTAACGTTTTCATTGCATTTTTGCCTGTCCACACTAAAACAATCAAAACACTCAGATACGATTGGGAATAAAGCACTATCGTCACCTGCACATGCCAAAAATAAACGTGTGAATGACGTCGTCCGCGTTTTCAAAAGTCCCATTTTCGACAGCTAGGCCTTCGTCTTCAAATGTCTCCACCCTGGAAAGCTTTCTTAAATGTATGCGTTAGTGGGGACGCAAGACCAAACGCATCAAAAACTATGCAGTTTCAAACGAATCGTTTTAGCGACAATGGGAATTAATTCCTTCTGTATGGATTGGAACTTTTGAGCTTATTCAAGGGTTTTCGAGGGATTAATGTACGCATTCATTCAGGGCTATAAATCTACAGGTTATTTAAAAAACTAGCTGAAGTTTGTAACTTATTCTGATATCGCGTTTATTATTTTACAGTCGATGGCTGCTATCGGCATGACAGACCCAGGTAAGCCAAACCACACACCATGAAACCTGTTTATCCATTATAGAATATACACTGTCATGCTTATCGCCTAAGGCCAAAAATAATTACATAAAGCCCTTCTTTATTTTAATTGATTATTCAAATTCTTTCCATTTTCTAAAATTTTTAATAGTTGGACGCTAAGCAGACAATGAATCGAAGGTTACTTTTGCACTAATCACTTGCTATGTTCTATTCACAATTTTGATTCCTTTTTTGTTACAGTCTTCAAGAAATCATATGTGTGTCCAAACATACAGTGTTTAGTGTCTGACTGCAACGTTGACAGTGACTGTAGGAGTGGTATGAAGTGCTGCAGTGGTTGCTGTGCAGTGCCGGGTAAGTAATACACAATATACAATACGCATTCGTACCATCAAGCAAAGTATGGTACAAAAAATATAGAGTGTAAAGCCTGGTTCACACGAGCAACGTAAACGCAAACTCAACAGAAAAAAAAACTAAAATTGCCACAAGAGGCTGGGTTGACAAAGACAAAGCCGAATGCTGTTCGGATGCGGATCGGACATGCAGACAAATAGGGTATTTTATTCCACGCTTTGCGACCTCAGAAAAACTAGGAAAAACAGCATCAATGTTTTGGATCTTAGTAACGATACCATGGATTTAATTTTTAATTCACTTTTCCCGGCCTCCTTTTATAGAGAAACCAGAGAGTTATTAGCTAGTTGTCCAAAGATATAGACAGACAAATAAGAAGACGTCACGTACAGACAGACGGGCTAGACAGAGAGAAAGAAAAACTGATTTCAATTTTGCCATTTTATCTTCTTCTTTTTTTATTTTAGTGAAACCAAAGCCACAAGGTAAATGTCCAAACATACAGTGTTTAGTGTTTGACTGCACTGTTGACAAGGACTGTAACAATGGCATGAAGTGCTGTAGTGGCTGCTGTGCTCAGCCAAGTAAGTAGAATGAAGAGCAATAGCGCAGCGCAACCATGACGTCATAAAAACGAAGACAAAGGCGAAATTCGGACAAACAAATTACAAGTTAACTTTCAGCAGATAATTTTCACAGCCGATCGCAGTTGATCTTAGTTTACATGGACTATTATTGTAACTTTAAGTAAAAATAATAGAATCGGCTCGTATAATCCTTGTAGCGGTTAAACAGAATGCAATGTTTGTCCGAATCTTTAAGCTATTTTTAGAATCAGTGCGCTGCGCTATTAATATACATAAAGAGGCATGGCATGCAGTGAAAAATGCAGACAGACTTCCTATTATCGAAAAGCGAGCATAAAATAAATAACCAACGTTAATTAATACTGACTTTATTCGATGGATCTTTTTTCTCAGTCTAAAGACCGAAAGACACGTGATTAATGCAAGGACAAGATGAGGATGTTGCAACATTGAGATGAAACTAATGAAGCCTGTTCTGATGTTAATATTTCATTGTTTAGAGAAGAAGAAAACTCCTTAACCCTATGACAAGTGTTTATAAATGATAATAAAAAATCAAATGTACTGTGGCAGACTAAAGATCAGACAAAAAATTGAAAACGTAATACAAGCAAACCTAGCTTTTAAAAAACTCGACTTGTATCAGCTATGGCTTAATAAAATCAAATTCAAATGCATAAAATTCATAGCAAATGAGTGTGACATTATTTTCTCGTACTCGATCAAACTTCACAGGGCAGAGACATCCTTACCAACGAAAAGTATTAACTTGTATTAGTAGTATAGGGGATGGGGGTTCTAGCGCAACGACCACCGGAGGATTACCCGCCTAAAGTACCTCCTGAGATTTACACCAGTTTTACCCGCATCCCGTGCTGAGGGTTCCAGCGCAACGACAACCGGAGGATTACCCGTCTAAAGTACCCACCTCGATTCGTACCGCGATTACCCGCATCCCGCGTCTATGTAAGATATGTTAGTCTATATATGGAGTGCGAAGATTGTAAAGAGTTTGTTTTTGACTTCTGTATAAAGTGCTTAAAACCCAAGTTTGTACCTACTAAGCCAAATAAGTATATTTGTTGTGGTAAGAAAATGCAAATAGAAGACGACACGTCAGCACAATGTTACGAGTGTGGTAAGAATATTCGTAATGCTGTACCAAATGCCACCAGAGAGCAATATTACGCCAATGGAGGTCGTAAGAAGACTCCATACAAAAGAATAAAATACTTCAGAGACTGGATGAGTCACATACAAGGTCATCAGTCGGTATATTTAGATAACGAAGTAATGGAAAGAATTATAGACCACTTAGAAGAGCCAACGCCACAAAGCCTGCGGAAAACGCTAGAAAAATTAAAGCTAGGGAAGTATTACAAAGCTATTCCCTATCTTTTATCTGAAATTACCGGTAAGTCTATTCCTGAGGTTTCTGATATGAGCAGAGCCGAGTGGATGTTTTGTCAGCTGAATAAGGATATTCCTTATTACCCTGATGTAATCTATGAAATATTTTACAAAATTGACCCCAACCACCCCCTGTTAGGATGGATTCCGAGAAAATAAAAATGCAAAACTGGCGTTTATTTTGCCAGAAACCCCACTGGGGAATGCATCGCGCAGAACGCCAAGCTATCCCCAGTGGGGTTTTTTGCATTTTGGGCTTACGGGGCTTATTTCATCCCGCGCCAGAGGCCCTCTAGTACATACACATATATCTTTCTTACGACCCACCAGAGGGTGAACTCCGGACAGCGTCCCGAGACACCCCCTGACTTTTCCAACTTTTCCAATCGCGAAACCCCCCATCGCGGGGTTGAATCGCACTTTCTACCCCTCCCCCCACGGTTGCTGTGAGTGGGGGAGGCTTTTTTTCACTCACAGCAACCGGTCCAAATGCGTCTACAGCGAGGCTCGAACTCGGGACTTTAGGCCTCCCCAGCCCCAAAGTCCACGATCACAAGCGAACGCCAGACACATCTGGACGCTTATGTATGTGAAAATTATTATATTTATGTCTTACACTCTAATTTGCATATTTTCTAGACTGACGTTCGATATGTAAATAGAATCCCGTCACGCTCTTTTCGAAGCAGATGTTTACTGAGCAAGCTTTCTTTGAAGCTCTTCTTTCGCTTCTTGGTAGATCTTTTTGCGAGATTCCTCGGAAAGATCTTTTACGACTGTTTTTTTATTTCTTATGTCCGACTTTAATTTCTCGTACTTTTCCTCTTCGGCCAGAATAAGCGAGAATTCTACGTCGTCTATCTTTCTATCACGCAAAGCCTTTGAGACAAGGTCAGTGATCGTATTTACTTTAGCCCTTGACAGAGCTATTGTCGTGTCGTGTTTTGATATTTTGCTTGACAACTGTTTCATAATGCCCGTAGCAACAGCCGAAATAATACCACAGGCTGCCCCAACGCCGGCCAAAGGAACTCCAACGATTATTCCCGGTCCAGTAAGCGAAGTAGCAACGCCGGAGCCCGTTAACACAACAGATATGGATCCTGAAGTTATCGCAATCTTATGTAGCGTACTCCTGGCTCTGACGTACTTTTTTCGGACTTTTTCGTAGTGTTTCGTTTGCCCTTCCAAGTAAGCCAGGATTAGATTTACCTTATTCAAACGGAAGTTCTCGGCATTCAATTCATTAGGTAAATCAGGATAGAGAGGAGGTGCTGATGCTATAACATCCATTATATATATAATGTACGACGCTTTTGGGAATGATATACAGGACAACCAAAAATACTGGAATTGGAGAGAATTTAGGAAAAGGTTTCCACATGCGGGTGCTAGTAAGTTCGAAAGAAGACCCGATGGGATTTACTATAACGGTGAAAGAATGTACAGCAATGAGGATTTAAAACCTACGCTGGTCGATCAGGTGAAGCATTTACCGGTTGTACAGCCTAATTTCCCAAGGGATTTATTAATGAACAAGGAAGATTACCCATTTTACGATGCTGAAGGTGGTGTAAACGAATTTGAAACGATGGTAACGTTCCTGAAGATTTCAGTGGGTAAGCAATCATTTGACATAGTAGTAAGGAATATCTATGGGGATACGATGTTAAAGCATACGTCAGGTAAAGAGGCCAGGGAATGGTTAGCAGGACCCAATATGCGATATTGGCCACAGCAGTTAAACTTTGCTGTCTGGGCCGCCACTAAAGGTTGTGGCGTTGCCGCGGACATGTTCCACATTTCATTTATGCGGTTTCACGTTGCCTTTACGGTTAGGAGGCTGTTGAAGGAACTTAATGTACCTTTACCGGGAGATAAGGCATTTAATCCAATGAATAATCGATATGACGCCGCAGCCCTGGAAAGGTTAATTAATGAGTTCAAACCACAGCAAAAAGATTTTCGTTACAAAGAGGGTAAGACGCATGGGCTGGGTATAGTTTACGTTTGGGGTGCCAACGGTGAGAAGCCAGCCGACTACGGACATCAAAAATACCCAAGTAATGAGTTAGAGTTTGGTGATATGGGTGGCGATAAGAGTAATAATTCATTAATTACCAGAATTCAATCGAACTACCTCGACACTTGGGATCCATTCGTGTTGATGAAAGGAAAAGGTTTAAGGAACCTAGCCAGGATCAACCGTAGCATTGAAGCATTCGTGTATTGTATCTTAGGAGCGCAGGTAAATACCCGCAGCCCCATCATTGGATCCCAAGGTGCTTCGCGGGAAACGCAAGAAGAATTCCTAACTTTATTTGAGTCTGCAATAACAGAAAATGACATATCCAAGTCAGTGCAGAGATATCAATTGGCGGTGCAGCAGTCTAAAGTGCGACTGGATTACGCTTTGTCGCCTGGTTGTTGGTTAATGCCGAGTAATTTGGTTATTAACACCAATTCCGTTGTGGGTTATAACAATAAGCTGCAGCGAGCTACTAAGGATATGAAGTTTGGGGTGAATGACGTGAACTCTGACATGACCAAGAGCATTCCTCACTTCGTAGAGAAACCAAAAAAGTCACACGAAGCGAAGCTACCCGTAGTTAAGAAGGTCCATGTTATGCCTACGATACCTGAGGAATACGACCATAACTTGCTAAAAGCCGGCTTAGCCGCCGCGGGTGTTGGTCTTAGTTATTATATATGGCGATGAATAACCCCTACATGGCTGGAGTAGATTGCGTTTATACGACTTACACAGGCGAGAAAAAATACACCCAGAGCTCTTGGGTTGATGTTACGGGTATGTCAGTGAATTTGAACTACTCAGGAAAGAAGTTAATTCTTTGTAGTATTTGCATTGGATCTGCCAGCCACGCCAACGTCGGCTTTAGGTTCCTGGATGACAATGGAATACTGCAGCCCATGCGCGCGAAGACAAACAACAGGGAGCCTACGCATTTCTCCGTAGAGCCGCCGGCGCATAGCACCGAGAATTTATCGGTTTGGACTTTTCATATGGTTACTGATTGCCATGGGAAGGTAAAGCTGCAAATGCGTGTAGATGATACTGGGAGCGTTTGTGTAAATAGCATAGAAGATCAAAGAGATACGGCTTATAATCACAAGACCATTAGCACTCTTACGGTGCTTAGCCTTTAAATATATGAACCCACACGTAAAAGAAGATTGGTTTTTTCATTACCTGGAGGAATATTGGCATCAGGGTGACGAATGGATAGACATTTGCACGTGGGTTAGAGTTGGAGGGTTGGGGTTAATCATATGCACCACTAACGTTAGCGCATTTAATGACGCTAACGTTAGGTTTAGGATTATTGACGAGAATAACCAACCATTATTACCTTACAGAAAAAAAGATAATAATAGGAACTTAGCTCATTTTACGTATGAAGCCCCCAGAAGTTTAGAAAATATGGCGCCAGTAACGTTTCACATGATAGTTAATTGTCAATATGCAAAGCTTCAATTTTGTCCAGACGACATGATACGTCCGGGGCACCCTGGTATCGCCATGATCAATCGAACTCATGACAAAAGTGCTACTTGGAGTCATAAGACTATTTCTACTATGACTGCCATACCCTTGATACCAAATTATCAAGGCGGCGCGAATACTATCTTTACTTATCCCCCGTTGAGGACGCTTCGGACACCCGACAACGATAAGCCACCAGTAACGTACCCAGATAAGATTAACCCTTCATCTTCTTCAAGAGTACCACGCCAATAGCTACTACCAAGATCCAAACGTTATTCCCCACGAACTTCAATAGTTCTCCGCCGGCCCTAAGTGCCAAGGAAACGACCGAACCCAGCAGCCCAGGCAAACCGGCTGCCATCTTTTTTCCCAAGGCCGTCAGCCCATTACCTAATTTTTTTACGCCTGCGCCTGTAGCCTTAAGCGCGGACAAGATCACGCCTACTACGCTTGAAATAGCGACCGCGAATGCCAGTGGAATACCATACTTCAAAAGGGCTCTTTTTACCTTTTCCTTGGTGGTAAGCCCCAATTCTCTTTCCAGGTTTTCCTTTTGCGTATGTAATTCTGCAAGGCGCTCCTGAAGAGTCTCTACTTCCCTTTGAGCTGCTTCCCTTTCCTCTTCGGGGCGAGTTTGATCTGCAACTATTTCCTGCTGCCGCTCTATTTGTCCCTCCAGGTCTTCAATAGCCTGATCTCTTTGTCGGATTTGTTCTTCTTTAGCATTGATTTCAGCAACCAACTGCCGCCGTTCCTCTAAAGAGGTAGCTATGGTGGTACGTAAGTTCCTAGCTTCTTCCTTGTTTATGTCTAGGTCTTGCAAGGCAAGTTCAAAGGCCTTTTGAGCTTGGTCCCTATCGCGTAGGGCTTTGTTTCTTTGTTCTCTCATTTCCATTATTCTTTGATTTTTGTCGTCAACTTCTCTCTTTTGAGCATCAAGGAGTAGTCGGTTTTGTCGCATATAATCTGCTTCCCTTTCTTCCAACGTTTCTTGTAGTCCCTCAACGCGCTTTTCTAGCGCGACCTTTTCATTCAGGGTTTCCAACCTTTCTAACATGCTTCTAGTATAGTGGCACGCTGGAAGCCTTTTAATCTTGAGACGTCACCCCTAACTTCACCATCTTTATCAAAGAGGGGTTGTGGTTTCGTCCAGCGGTCTTTGTCAGGATATCTCAGGTCCTGGACGCTTATGAGGACTTTGTTTCCGCGTTCTGTGAGCCTTACGTCGTCAGCATCGAAACGGGAATAACGCTCATTTAGCTCTTGCATTGCCCACTCTACAGTTTCCCGCGCGGTTGCTTCACCCATGTTTTGAAGCTCCAAGTACTCAGGGATGGGTTTGCCGTGGTGTCTTGATTTCCACATGCGATTTAAGGTGGCCTTGGCGCTTTTCCATCTACTACCATATTTATCGTGTAAGGCTGCGTCGTAGATTAAGGGGTCGGTTTCCAGGCCTTTAGTCCATGCGTCGTATTCTTCGTCGTTAATATCGACTTGACCTTCTTCAGTGGTGGGATCAAAATCTGTTCCTTCTACTTCCATTATATATGATAAGCTCAAAGTTAAACCCCAATATATTACCTAAGCAGGTTGGCGGACTGAAAGCAGAACGCACCTTTCATCGGGTCACCTTTACCCCAAGCAGCGCAAAGCCTGGAGAAACCTTGTACGTAGGTGTTCCCCGACTAACAGATAACCTAGTATTAGTTCCTGGTACCTTGGCGTTAAGGTTTGATTTGACGGTGCAACCTACCGTCGCAGATGAAAGGATTATCGTTAACAACCTTGGTCGCAACATCGTCTCAAAGATGCGAGTAAAGTTTGCCGGGGAATCCCTCTTAGACTTAAACAACTATGACCTATACACCACTTACAAAGATCTGTGGTTGACTGCATTCGAAAGGGCACAAAAGATAGAGCAGGGTATTGGTAGCACAATCTTACGTAAGGTTAGGACTCCTACCAAGACACAACCTACTGACGGCAGCGGAGAAACCGCAGTGGCAGATGCAAAGGCCATTAAAACAGCCTATGGTACTAAATACGTAATACCATTGGACTTTGAGGCTATTACCAGCCACGGAGTTTATTATCCTAGACAGTTGAGTGAGTTGCAGTTTGAAGTGACCTTAGCCAACATAACTAACATTATTGGTGGGTTAAGCACTGCGTTGTCGGGAAGTATTCATCCATACGCCATTACCAACCTGGAATTGCAGTATGAAACCATACATTCCGAAGATCTAGCACGCAGCGCTGGCATGGAATACAGCTCCGGAAAGGCTTTCTTGTATGACCACGCGGTAATGTATAAAACCTTTAGTTTCCTGGATAAGACAGACGCGGTAATTACTCAGAGCATTAATTTACCACGTCGTAGTCTTACAGGGCTGATGTTGGTATTTATCAAACCTTATGAAGCCGGTAAGCGCGACTCTGAAGCCTTTCATAACCCCAACATCACCAATGTCGGGATTAGCATCAATGGAGTTCCAAATAAGGTGTATTCGCAGGGAATGAAGCCCTCAGACATCTACAGGGAAATAAAAAGAAAGTTTGGGGATCAAGTTGCACCCGGCGAGTTCTTTACCGATAAGTATGCATTGTGGATTGACATGCGAACCACCGACGACGAGGATTTACATGGACAGGGATTGCGTCTGGTAAATACCCAGGACGGCATTACCCTGGAAATCAAGCGAGATCCAAACACTAGTGCAGGCGACTCAGACAAGATCAACGCATACGTCTTTGTGGTCTCTGACGCGCAACTGAGCGTAGAAATGAATCAGCTAAAGAGCGTTACGTATTGATTCGCGCGCTGCGCTCCCTCATCCAAGAAAGGATAAAAATATCCCTTACGTATATAATGCTTCGCGTATTCAAAAACAACAACACCAAACTGCAATGCATAGTGCAAGGCGATAAACTTTATTTCAAAGCGAAGGAGGTGGCTTTGGCGTTGGGTTACGTTAACTCTAGGGACGCAGCTAGAGCACACGTCTCAGAGGAAAACAAGGTAACTTTGGGGTCTATAAAGGGTGTCAATCTGACTGACACCCCTAATGCGCAACCACATACCGTTTACATCACTGAAATGGGTCTTTATGAGTTAATATTCGGATCTGAAAAGTCCGTAGCTAAGGAGTTCAGAAACTGGGTGTTAGGCGATGTTCTCCCTACCCTCAGGAAAACAGGTAAGTATGAAATAGAGCGGCGCTTTGACAGTCCTAATAAGTTAATATTCAAAATAGAAAATGAATTTGACCTGCATAAGAAGGTCGTAAACTACATACGTCGATTCCACCCTATCCTACTGCTGGCACCAGGTCTTGGAGAACTACAGGACTCAGCTAGAAAAAGAATAGTATGTTGGCAGAAAGGTTACCAGGCAGGTCAGCCTGACATCTTAGTTTTCAATGCACATAAAAAACATAATGGGTTATGCTTGGAGTTGAAGACACCTAAGGGTAACGGCGTATTATCCTCAAAACAAAAGGCATTACTCGCACAATACAAAGCAAATGGTTACCTAACTATGGTGTGCAATGATTACGACCTTATATGCAGGGAGATCGACCATTACGCGGAAGGCATTCGCATACCTTGTCCTTGGTGCATTAAGGCTTTTAAGACGCAGGATGCGTTAAGGACTCACCAAAGAATATTTCATAGATATAATGATAGTTGAACAGACACACTGGCGTGAATTAGTCCAAGGCATTTCATACAGAATAAAAAATTATGTTGTGTTCGAAGACGTTAGCCGTTTAAGGTTGGTCTTGGAACACGACGGTAAAGAGTGCACACTGTGGGCACCGGACTGCGTGCGGTATGTCCTTCAAGGTGAGGAATTCACACACATACGCAGCTATGGTAAGGTCAGCGGTCGATGGAAGTTCGACGTTGAAAGGAAGGTAGATGCTAATCCTCTGTGCGATTAGAAGTCATCCTCATGGGCGGTTAAGTATTGGTCTGCTACGGCGGACCTCATTTTTTCTGTTATCTGGTAAGCGGATACGGTAATTAAGACGCCTCCTACGAATGCTGCGATTTGAGGAATCATATATCTTTATCATTTTTCCAAGCCTTTCGTACCGCCAGGTAATGGTCTAAAGGACGTGGTCCGTCGTATAGACAGCACCAAATATGTTGTCCGCTCCGTTGACAACCGCAGCGATCGCAAATAGCCTCCCAGTGTTCCCTGTCCTCCCATTTAACGCCCTCAACGTCGTCAAAGCCTACAAAGGTTTGGTCAATTTCCTTCTTACGTTTTGTCAGCGCCCGGGAGGTTTCAAGGGGACAACAGCGTTCGGCTATGTCACCGTGGGTTTCGCAGGCAATACCTTCTAGGTGGTAGCGGCGGCAGCGGTACTTATGCCAGTTCTCTTCAAAGAAGGGCTCATCACAGCGGCGGCAGTAGTTATTTAGACAGACTTTGTTGTCGCGGTGATATTGTAAGGCTTGGAGGGTGGACAGCTTTTGACCGCAGTCACCGCAAAGGGTGCTTATGGGACGGTATCGCAGTCGCTCCATATACTTACAGATTCTCTTTGTGTTTTAGGATCTGTGGGACACCAATGCCCAACAAAGGATCCTTCGGGGAATACCTTATTACAATGAGGACAGGCGTATCTTTTCTCCTCACGAATTATGCAGTCGGCAGGTAGTTCACACGTAATGCAGTCCATATATTGAAAGGGTTACTAGGATTCCTCCTGCGCCTTAACTTTGACGTAAGGATATCTTATTTCATTATTATTATTATTTCTTAGAATACGTTACGTAAAGACTTAACTTAGGGGTCCTTAATATTATTTCATTATTATTATTATTTCTTAGAATACGTTACGTAAAGACTTAACTTTGACGTAAGGATATCTTATTTCATTATTATTATTATTTCTTAGAATACGTTACGTAAAGACTTAACTTAGGGGTCCTTAATATTATCCTCTTTTCATCCATCATATTTAAGTAACATTAAAGAATAATAATCAATCATTAAAACTAAAGGTCCTAAGAATATCAGCCTAATAACATTTAAAACATTAAAGAATAATAACCAATCATTAAAACTAAAGGTCTTAAGAGACCCTACCCTATCAGCAACAACGAAGTAGGATTATTAATAAGGCATAAAGAACACCCTACTATAATGACGTGCAACGATTGCAACAAACGATTCAGTTCCTTACAGCGACTTAACTATCACACCGAAAACAAGGTCTGCTTTAAGCAACGCGCAGCAACGACATGCGAACATTGCAATAAGACCTTTACGACCAGCCAAGCTCGTTCCTACCACGTCAAAAACAAGGTCTGCTTTAAGCAACGCGCGACAGAAACGACATGCGAACATTGCAATAAGACCTTTGCTACCGCGCAAGCTTGTTTCTACCACGTCAAAAACAAAGTCTGTCGCCGAAACAACGCACACAACCTTACTTGCGAAGAATGCAACAAGGTACTAAGCTCTCCTCAAGCACTAGCATACCACATGGAACACAGAGTCTGCCTCAAATCTCTTTGCAAAAGCTGCAACGCATCCTTTGAAGATGCCTGGCACAAATACAGATGTAAACGATACGACCTTTCAGAAGTCGCCTGCGAAGAGCATGGCGACGTAGCAGAACGTTGTTGTCCAGTCGACACGGTAAGGCAATTAAACAACCAGAAAAAAGAAATAGACAACCTCTTTGTGAACTTCGACGTCACATTTGAAAAGGTCGCCTGGGAGAACGTAGACTACTGGAACGACACTTGCGATAAGTGTGGCTGCGTCAGGAAGGAACAACACTTGTGGCAGTGCTTATACGATCCATCACAAGCACGTACTTTCAGTCGCTATGCTGAAATGCGTATGAAAGATGCGCTGCTACGCCAGCAACGACGATGAGGTTCTAGAGGGGATATCTCATGAAGTCCTTAACGGACTCCGCAGCCCAACACACTATCGTTAAAACCGCACCAAACCGTTCTGCACGCTTCAGACTACACATTTCAGCATACAATTCCTGCACGCGCTCTTTTAACCGATCTATTTCTTCCCTTTGTATTTCTATGGTGTCTTTTTTATCCTTTGCGTCGGCGGTAATCATTCTTACTGCTTCCACTGGTTCCATCTATATATGAACCCAGATCACATACCTTGTAATGCTCTGATAGTAGGACCCACCGGCTGTGGAAAGACCCAGTTCATCGTGGAGCAGCTATTAGGACCCTTTAGATACCGCTTCGACTACATAGTGTTATTATGCCCCACCTACGTAAATAACCGCACCTGGGAAGGCATAGGAGTGAAAGATGACGACTTCTTTGTGGACATATTGGACCCTAACGAGTTATCCAGCCATTTGAAGTTTTGGCACAAACAATTCCCTAAAGATACACAGACTTTACTCATACTGGATGACATTGCCTGTGGGGACGACGTAAAAAGACGCACTTCCGAATTAGTGAAGCTCGCCTTCAGCGGCAGACATGACAACATTAGCGTTTGGTTGCTCTCGCAGCAGCTTACCAGTGTCTCTAAACCCTTCAGGGAAAACATAGGCTCCCTGGTCGTATTTTATACACCCAGTAAGTCTGACCTGGAAACCATCTTAAGCGACTACGGCGGTGAGATAAGCAAGGAACAGTTACGCGGATACATGCGGGATTTAAAGACGCATCGACATTCCAAGATGATATTCACTTTAAGGTTTCCGTATTCAATAAAGACCTTTAACTCCTAATGTATATGGAGATTGAGCAGCTCTTAGATGAAGTCCCCACACAGTTAGACGAAAGTAACCTCAAGGAACAACTTAACATCCTTGTGTCTTCGGGAAAGTGTAAAGAAATGATAGGCAAGGAACTTACCCATGAGCAAGTTAACAAGTTGTCAGAAGAGGAAGTCAAAAAGTTCCATAAGAGGTACGAGGCTGCCCTTGCAAGTAAGACCACGGACGCCGTCGCAGACTCCGCTATCCGACTTGCGACTAAATTGCTTGGACTTGCACTGCCCATAGACGATGTGGAGCAACTGCGGAAGGACATAAGAGATGACTATGTTATCGCCCAAGAACTTAAGATAACCTGCGGGTGGTTGTCTTTGAAGTGCGGCAAGTTAATGGCAGTAGCCTCTGCGGCTTTGCACGTAGCTCAGCACGTTGACTTGAAGGAGGTACTAGGTTCCTTTGGAACATCTTGGAAGGACTTCAAGAAGGATAGAGAAGTTGAAAAGGTCTTTCAGGCAGCACTTGCTGATAATCAAGTCACCTCAAGTACTTAGTCAAGTCATTCTCAAGTACTTAGTCAAGTCGTCCTTAAGTCGTCTTAAGTACTTAGTCAAGTCATTGTCAAGTCATCCTTAAGTACTTAGTCAAGTCATCCTTAAGTACTTAGTCAAGTCGTCTTAAGTACTTAGTCAAGTCATTGTCAAGTACTTAGTCAAGTCGTCTTAAGTCATTCTCAAGTACTTAGTCAAGTCATTGTCAAGTACTTAGTCAAGTCGTCTTAAGTCATTCTCAAGTACTTAGTCAAGTCATTGTCAAGTCGTCCTTAAGTACTTAATCAAGTCATCCTTAAGTCATTGTCAAGTCGCCGTCAAGTTATTATCAAGTCCTTCAAGTCCTTAGATATAAGATGAGTGGCACCGAAGAACAACCTCAGGAGGAGCAGAAGATTACCAAGCCTAAATCTGCAGGCAGAGTTGCCGCGGGAAAGAAGCTCGCGGAGATGAACAGAAAGAATAAAGCCAAAAAAGAAGAAAAGGTGGAGGACGAAAGCGAATCCTTTTGGAATCCCGGCTACGTCATCGGCGCGTTAGGAATTGCTATAGCAGCAGGCAGCTTTTATTTACAATGGCGGAATATGAAGCCAGAAGTAAAGTGGGAGGCCCCAACATATCACGCACCTGTGGAGGTCAGAAAAAACAAAATCCCTGAAATGGAATGACCTTCTCGCTTTG
Source organism: Actinia tenebrosa (assembly GCF_029948245.1). Taxonomy (NCBI): domain Eukaryota; kingdom Metazoa; phylum Cnidaria; class Anthozoa; order Actiniaria; family Actiniidae; genus Actinia; species Actinia tenebrosa. The sequence continues at coordinate 23,169,669 of NW_028292569.1, read as the reverse complement.
TAATATAATGTCGACTGCATTGTTGAAAACTGTTGAAGAAGCAGCTATCATTACCTCTATTGTTGCGGGCATTGGTTGGGTAGGTAAGAAAGTGCTCAAAGAAGACTTTACTGAAGACCCAAGCAAGAGCTTCGCTAATTTCACTAAAATGACCGCTGCCGTTGGCGGGGCTATCTTGCTAAAGGATTACCTACGAAAGGAAAAGTACCTGCCTAACATATAATGGTTAGCTTAGTCGCAGGTGGAGTTATTGCAGCTTTAGCATTTACAGGAGCTAATTATGGCGGTAGATATCTGGATAAATTAGTTAGCGGTGATAAAAACGCAGAATCTAACGCCGAAAGAAAAAGGCACGACTTAGCGCTGGAGAAATATCAAAGGGACGTGGCGGCTTGGAATAAAAAAAGACAAGCTTACAGGGATTGGTTGGATAAGAATTACCAAGACAAAATGCAGGCGGATAAGAACTTCGAAAACACAGACTACGCCTTTAAACTTTATTCGCAGGCGCACCCCACAGTGGTGTTAAAGAAGCCTGACTTTAAGAATTACTACCAGCCTTCTAAGAAACAAAAAAATAGTGAGTTGGTCTTCGTAGGAGTCGCAGGGCTGGCAGGAGGCGTGGCCTTGGCGTATCTAATATAATGATCGTCTTTTTGGAAAGCGACAAGAATAACTTTACCACTTATCTGAATCCTCCCATCCGCGCGGAAAGGGTTCGGTTGGTTAGTTGCTCTTTGTACAATTCTTGGTATAATTTAATTGATGGCTTTGTCGTTGACAATGCCGCCAAACCAAAAATACCAGATTCCCAATACACACCTATAACACTGGCCAAGGAGCTAGCAAAGCATGGATATACTCTTACCACAGGATTACCCCATGAAATGAAATTCAAAAAAAATAGTGGGAGCGCTAATTTAAAGGACAGTTCATTGGTAGAACTCCTGGGCCTTGCTAGTACCACGATAAATAGCGGCAGTACATATGACGTGAAATGGAAAGTTGCATCCTCTTACGAAGTCTATTGCGACTTGGTCCATAGTTACAACAATGGAGAAACGTCTTCTCTTATGTCCAAGTTTCTACCCAAAGGTAATCCATTTGACTCAGAAGAATACACTCCCATTTCTTTGGAATATGATTTGTCTCATTTGGTAGAAAGCATAAACATCACCATCAAAGTGGACGGAAAGACGGTGGATTTTAACGGACGTAAGATCAATCTTGTTTTGGAATTCATATAATGGGCCGCGTAGAGGACAAACTCAAAAGGATTTACTATGGACCCGAAGGCTATTGGAGAGGAGCGTCGGCCATCAAGAAACTTGCAGCCGCGGCCAGGGTATCAGAAGAGACGGCTAAGAATTGGTTAAAAAAACAAACCCTCTGGCAGGTTTATCTTCCCGTGCCTAAGTACATTCCCAGGCCCAGCTTTACCGTAAATGCCCCCAATGAAGTTCATCAGGCGGACTTGCTTTTCTTACCGCACGACAAGGTGAGAAGAAAGACCTATAGGTACGCTTTGACCGTAGTTGATATCGCAAGAAGATATAAGGACGCCGAACCCATAACCAGCAAGGATTCTGGAGAAGTCGCAGAAGCCCTAGGTAGGATTTATAAACGCGTTTTGAAATGGCCTAAGCTGCTGCAAGTGGATGCGGGGACGGAGTTCATGGGCGTGGTTACTAAGACCCTGAAAGACCACAGCACTAAGATTAAGAGAGCCGAAGCTGAGTACCACAGGGGTCAGAGCATCGTTGAAAGATTCAATAAGACCCTGGCCGAGCGTCTCTTTGGATACCAGTATTGGAAAGAGCTGGAAGATCCCTCCAAGCGCAACAGGGAATGGACTCAGAGGCTCCCCCAGGTCATCGTGGCTTTGAACAACGAGGCGGCCAGGGCTACGGGAATGAAACCCAAGGATGCCATAAAAAAGAAACACGTGGAACACAAGTCCTTCGTCAGAAGTTCGAGGGCGGTCTTCCCCCAGGAAAAGAAATTAGGTGATGTCACGGTTCGATATCTCTATGAGCCGGGTGAATTAGAAGGAGGATCCAAAAGAGCTACGGATCCTAATTGGTCTTTTGAAACTTACCAGATCCGAAGTGCGATAGCTAAGAAGGGTCAGCCCATCTTGTATTATCTTCATGATGGTCCCACTCGTGGGTTCGTCAAAGAAGAACTGCTTATCGTGTGATGTCCGAATGCTATCGTATGGATACCATCATCACACATCCACCTCTTACCGTCAAATGCAGACAGTGACACCTTCTCCTGCGTGACGTTATGTATCTGATGACCATAGCTGCGCAGGCTGTTCATCTTATGTCGCTGTTCCTTGCGTGTTCGTAATACGTTGAGGTAGGACTCGTGCGTAATGTCCTTCTTAACCACGTACTTTTTTACGCCTTTGGCTTTCTTTTCTACACCGTCCAGCTTTAGCACGCTGTACATCTTGGGTTTCAGGCCCACGTATTCCACGATGGGTTTTCCTTTCATCTCATCCTTCATTTTCCCGATTACTTTCTTGTTTTTAGGGGAGTAAAGGAAGTGGTCGCGTGGGTAATCACTGGTGTCGTATTCATCGATGTCGGGAACACAGTCTTCGTAAATGTCTTCCGTCTGCACCTCTAGTATCAAGGAATCGGTGTCGGTGTATAAGAGGCGGCACTTATCACCGTATTTCGGTTTTAGCTTGTCGTAGTAAAACTCATACATGAGCAGCTTTGATAGGTCTAACACTGTAAACCCCGTGTATACGGGTTTATTCAGGAATAGATTCGCTTTCTTCATGTGAATCACGTAGAAGTTTAACATTTCTACGTATCTAACGAATCCAGGCTGTGATACGTATGCTTCTGCTTCCTCTCTGGTGCTGGCTATCTTTATGCTTACGCGCTTGCGGATGTTCTCCATTGTCTTACCAAATACGCTATTGTTCATTAGTTTAAACAGGTTCTTTTCGAAGTCATTCTTTGCCTGCGTGCGCTTTTGTGTGTTAAAGTCAATGTAGGAGCGCATCCATGGTTCCTGCGTGAACTTCAAAACGCGGTGAATCTTCTTCACGCGTAAGCCGTGGCGCACATAGAACTGCAGGTTGCGGTAATGCACCACATACTTCTTCTTATCCATCAGGTTCATCGTTAGCTTCCTGTAGGGTTTGTAGCCAGGACACATTTCCCTCTGCAGCGGACTCAGCTGCTTAAATGGTATTTCTATTGCTTCTGGTGCTAATGGGAACTCATTGTGTGCGTCGTGCAAGTGCTCTGGGTATTCCAGGTCCACCTCCAGCACGTAACCTTTGTCGTCTTCTTTACCTACGTTTAGGTAAAACTCTATGGGCTTTATGTTGTCCCATTCGAAGTCGCGTACAGGTAAGTACTGTGACATTGCCCAACCGTAGAGGTTGTTTGCGTCTAAGTAGAAGATGTATGTGGTTGGCTTCTCCGGGTCGTACTCCACCGTGGGATTGTTTGCGCGGGCGTATCGTCTGCTGGGCCCGCAAACACCGCCGCGGATACCGTCTTCCATAAAGCGGTACATGTCGTATTCCGTTAGGAAATCCAGTTGCGCGTTTGTCGTCTTTAGCAGCGCACTCCAACTAAGCCCAGGAGCCGTGTAGAAGTTCGCTGGATCCAACCCGTAGTATTCCATTGCCATCTTTCGAAAGCTTTGGAAAACATCTGCGAGCAGCACTACGTCTGAACGTAGGTAGATGTCGTGGTATTCTCCCATATTCTCACAGGAGTACTTTTCCCACACATCTAACGCATGCTGGTACTCCTCGTCCTTTATACCGGACTCGTTTAGGGTGCTGTAGAATCTCTCTTTGGGTGGTAGGGGCTCTTCGAATCGCTCCCAGGAGTCCATGTATTCGTATGGGTAGACTCCTTTCCTTTCCGCGCCGTATTGACTGGAAATGGGAAAGTTGGTGTTATACTTTACGAGGTTTGCCAAGGAGTCCGCCATGAACTGCTGCGAGTCTAAGAACTTCAGCTTGCCTACGGTTACGGACATGTACCTTTCTTTGTTGTTGGGTATGCACTTTACTTCGGAGCCGTCCGTTCCTTGTAAGAGTAAGTGACTGTCGTAACCCCTTAAATTATGAAAGAATACGGGTATTTCCATTTCTGGATCTACTTTGAAGTTTATATTGCATTTCCAATGTTACCCGTGATGTGGCAGTGATCTCTAACCTTATCCACATAGAAATCCTCAACGAATGCTTTATGACAATGAATGCAGTGGGTGGAAGGCTTTCCCGGCTTCTCACCCTTCTTAGCATACCTGCCACATTTGAAATGAGCTTCTCCTAGATACTTTCCATCTTCGTCCCACGCTTTCTTGACCCGTCTTCCAAACTGGAGAAGCGTATGTTGGCAAATGTGGCATTTCTTTGCCTTGGTAAAAGCCTCCTGGTTCTCTTTGGTAAATACCATCTTCTTTGGGTGTCTTAATTGTTCTCTTATCTCTTCCTCCTCTTCTCGCAATGCTTCTAGAAACTCATTAGCTGCGTTCTTACCTCGGTAAATTACAGGAGGGTCGGCCTTACCGTCTGATCTGACTACTATGTAACCAAAGGAGCAAATCTCATGTAATCCCACCTTATTCGTGGCACCACTTTTCTGCTCTTCCTTAGTTATCAACGCTTCAAAGTCTGCATATATCACGTAAGGCACCTGCATCTGCTTTTGATGGTCTGAGTAGGATAGGTTCTTATCTGTGGGCATCTGGATCCGTTGCGCCACTTCTTCGACTCCGCGACACATTTCGTCGTGATCCTTTAGAGCTTTAACGCTGGTAAAGGATAATAAGCAGCAATCGCAGAAGTATTTCTTGCCTTTGTGTTTGGTGTGTCTGTAAAATAGTCTGCTAACATGTTTGACCCACGAATAATGTCCGCCGTGGTAGAAGAGGTGTATTCGTTCTCCTTTACTCTTTGACAGCGCTAGTGGCACTATCGTTTGGTCTCTGACTCCGTAAACGTTAATTGCTAAATCGTTTATTTCCTCAAATATGGGGATGTCTATCAACTGCATGGGAAATTCCACACCATCCCACTCTAAATCGTCTGTGGGATACTTACTTGTCCTACATGGATCCTTCTCTGCTGGATACAGTGCGGATCGTATTGCCCACATAAAGCAGCGGTTGTCGTCATTCTTTACGTTAACGATTGCCTTCTTCCTTTCTACCCACACCGGCAGGGGCACGTAACTTCCTCCTCGTATTGGCACGTACCTTGCCATGCTAACCTCCATACCTTCTACCTCCTCCACTGTCCAACCTGATCCTTCTTTCGTGTAGTTAGACAGCGACTCCATTATTGCTTCTAAGGCTTCGCTGAGTGACCTATCCAGATTCGTGGACTCTAATATCACTAACGACTTCGATCGCAACATTGCTGTCGTCGTTACCTCATCTTTTGATAAACTTACTTCTACCATTATGCTTGCTTTCAGGGCTCCTAATTCTTCTATGCCTTTTCGAAGCGTTCTCTTGACCTTCCTTTCTGACTGCCGCCAAAACTGTCTAACGTCAATCTCACCGTTACCGGGTATTGACACCGTTTCGAAATTGCTTTGGGATTCCATCTATATAATAGGAAATATCTTATACCTAATTCCAGACCCTTTTCAGATCGTCGTAGTCATACTCACAATCCTGACAATGCCAAAACAATTTAACCTTAGTCTCAAACTTCTTACCACATCCACAATCATAGCTACTCATACATTTCGTCTTCATCTTTAAATGCTTCTTCAAGTCCACTTCTTTCTTAAAAATTCTCTTACAATCTTCGCACTCCATATATAGACTAACATATTTTACATAAACACGGGATGCGGGTAATCGCGGTACGAATCGAGGGGGGTACTTTAGACGGGTAATCCTCCGGTGGTCGTTGCGCTGGAACCCCCATCCCCTATACTACTGTATTAGTTAAAATTATACAGCTTTTAATTAATCCCATATAGGTAACTGTCCAATTATTTTCTTAATTGGACAGGTCCTGTTGATATGGGATTAATTAGGCAGCTATATAATTAATAGGTAATGGGACTTCATGCTCCCCAATCAAGAAATAATTCCTCTGACTGCCAAATTGGACTCAGCCTACGGCCTCATCCAATTTTGTCAGTCCTCGGAATTTTCCTCGTCCAATTATTTCTTAATTGGACAGCATGAAGCCCCATTACATATGCATATCCAAAACATAAACTTTTATATCAAACACTGAAAATTATGACTCTGCTTACGTTTTATGGCGTCCAAGAAACAGGGTCGTAGAGCTGATACTATAAATCAAGGCGGTAAGGGCTGCCAACTCGGAGTGTTTTAAAAATGCGAATGAATATCCCCAAGAGGATTGAAAGAATCAAAAGCGTGCATTGTAAATAATATCGTGAATTTAAAAAAGAGAAACCATTGAATGTTGTTAATCAAATGTGAAAATCCAAGTCCCCTGATTTGCATCTCAATATTTGTTTGAAAAGCAATCGCTCTTGAAAACGGTCACAAAAATCTAGTTTTTGGGCCCAAAAAGGTCAAAAATACTGTTCCGCTGCCATCCATTCTCCTATAAATCTCCTTCAAAGGAATGAGAAGGACCCCCTGAACGAAATCTCGAATTTCTCTCGCTGTACATTAGCTACGATCGTAAAATGAAAAGTTTGAACCTCTGGTATCCTTTCCAGATACTCTCTTTTGCCGGTGATGTCATGCGTGATATCAAGTACCTTGTTTTGTTTGCATATGGTCCACGCCTAGCTGGCGTTCGTATATAGAAAATCCTGCCATGGTGAACGTTTTCCAAAGCTTTTGATCGGATTGTTCATAATGTGCTTGCCCTCAAAAACAAATAGACCTTGGTATCAGGCGTTCTTTGATTTCTTGGAGCATAAGCTTTCTCTCAGATAGACGAGAACGTTGAGAGGTCTTGAGATAGGTAATTTAGTTTCAGATTGGATTCCAATCAGTGCTGGCTTCCCTCAGAGAACAACATTAGGACCATTTTTGTTTCTGTTCTACCCTGCATGGACAATCCTAGATGCCACTTCAAAGAGATTTTTACAAGACCCTAATGTGAAACACGCTTGTGACTTAGGCATTCCTAAATAAATATTTATTATTATTATTATTATTATTATTATTATTATTATTATTATTATTATTATAAAGAGATAGCTGCCCAAGATTAGATAAGAGATGCTAAAATCTCTGCATTAAGACTTTGGAGAAAATCATTAAAGGTGAACCACTCTCTCAGCATGATCTCACGCAAACTAGGGCAAGCGCACACACTATTTCATAAGAAATTCAAAAGGGTGGAATCTTTTTAAGTGTAGAACAGAAGAAGTTTCTTCCCTCTAGTAACAACGCCTTACCGAATAGTCCCTACACTGTTCCCTGCGCCATCTTGAAAGGTAGCTGTGCCTTTGCATCGAAGCGAGATGAACAGTGAGCTTGCAATGATACGATGATAGAGACCTTTTTTAACACCTTGGACAATTATTCATAGATCCCTATCATTGCAAGCTCACCGTTTGTCTCGCTTCGATGCAAAGGCCCGGCTACCTTTCAAGATGGCGCAGGGAACTGTAAAGGGGACTATTGTAAGATATCACATTAATTAGTTATTCAGTTTCTCATACTAGTTAAGCATACAAAGACAAACAAACAAGAGACCATTTCCCTAAATGTTGTGGTTGAGTGCTAGCAACTATTACTCACTAAATAGCAACTATTTGTCAGTATCAACTTTGTTTTTATTCCATGGTTCTACTGCATGCGCTCTAGTGCAACGATACTGATTAAATAAATGTTTAAACTTAAAATTCAGAAAATTGACCATCCCTTATGCCAGACAACTTGTATATATTTTCTCGCCTTAATTTGCTGCTCGTTAAATTATTACATTATAGCTATTATACCTTTACCCCCGTAAGACAAACAATTTTTTTGTGTGTTTTTGCTTTTTATTTTTTCCTTTCTGTTTTACGTACAGTTATGTTTAACACTTCATTACCATCTTTACTTCATTATGTAGTTATCTAGAGGGTGCATGCTGCTGACCGTCTTCTTTTCTCCAGAAGTATTGGGATTCAAACTGGAAAAGAAAGAATGAAAACATTACTGTTTATAACAATTTTAACGATAGGTAAAGATGGCAATGATGATTATGATATGATGGCCAGCTTGCTGCGTGCCTGCCTGCCTGCCTGCCTGCCTGCTTGTCTTCATTTACAGTCTTTCTCCATTCTACTTACTTGGCTGAGCACAGCAGCCACTACAGCACTTCATGCCATTATTACAGTCCTTGTCAACAGTGCAGTCAGACACTAAACACTGTATGTTTGGACATTTACCTCGTGGCTTTGCTGTCACTAAAATAAAAAAAGAAGAAAAATAAAATGGCAAAATTGAAATCAGTTTTTCTTTCTCTCTGTCTTGCCCGTCTGTCTGTACGTGACGTCTTCTTATTTGTCTGTCTATATCTTTGGACAACTAGCTAAAAACGTTTTCATGTTCAATGGGTTCACTAACCTGGATTCATACATTGGTGTCCGCAGCCATTGGAACAGCAGAGTTGTCCGTAAGGACACGCGCCGCCACAAAGTTCGGCACAAACACCAAAACCCGTCGGTTTTGGGCATACTCCGACGCGCTTCACAACAGTATCAAAAAACCTGTCTGGAAGCAGAAGTTATAATGAGTATTGGGAACAATGGGGTACAGAGCGATTGCCTACTCGACAGAGGTCCTAAACGGTAGAACTGTTATGTATGATCAATCAATCGATCTTTATTCGAATACGATAGCCGCCACACTCATTGAGTAATAGAAGAATTAGAATTGTTTTCAGGTAGGCCGTAGATATAGAGGATATTACATGGGCGCGCGGAGATACGAAATTTATCTTCGAGTGTTGAAAACGATCTCTCACTACGAGTGAGCGTAGCGAACGAGTGAGAGATTTTCAACACGAGAAGATAAAATTCGTATCTCCAAGCGGCCATGTAATATTCTGTTTATTATATAATTATCAATGAAGTATGTTTTGGCTTTTTCAGGCAATTCTTTCCGTGTATTTTTGCCGAATAGCCATCGCAATGGTGTTATCTTCACACGTGAAAATAACATGTTATTTTCACGTGTGAAGATATCAATTCTTCGAAATAGAGAAAAATAGATATTTCATTGGTAATTATATAATAAATATTTACATCACTAGGAAACTGAAATAAATACAATTATATAAATGATTAGTAGTATTAGATATTATAGAATATGACTTTGAGAATAACTACAAAAAGCCACATATAGTACCACACTAAGAGACTAAAAATACTCAATATTATGATTGATACAGCAGTACATTTATAATGACAGTACTATATTTTAAGAAAATAAACAACGCATTTCAGTTTTGTAGACATGATTCATCATCCGATCCTGTGGTTTCTTCAGTGCAAGGCATAATGAATATTGAATTTCTTTTACGTTAAGTTAATCCAAATTTGAATAACAAGTAAGAGAAAAGTATGAGAAGAATTTTCTATGGGCTCCAGAGGTTCCATCTCAAAATAGCAAACGCCGAAGCGAGCATAAATAACTTCTTGACCCCAGGGTAGGCCGGCAACCACATATGAGTGAAGTATATGTGTATGCATGCCACTAAAAGCCTATCGACTGTTTTATTCAAGATATCATACGTGGCATACTTGATGCCTTACCTGGTTGGATTGGATGAGCTTGATTTGCGATGAAAAACTATAGAACGACGAAAAACAATAGAACAATAAAACAGACAAAGACAGATTTTTTCGCGTTTAAAATTGACCCCCTAATGTACAAAATCAGTTGTCATAGTTTCTTAATGACTTTTATGACATTTTTCATATTTGTAATATAGCAGTGTTGCTTGGGTGTTGACTTGAAGTGCTTATAAAATAGGACTATTTATTAATAATCTTCAGTAATAAGAATACTTGACATGGCTGGCGTGGAGCTCTTTGGTTCCACATGACAGCGATTTGGACTGCTCCCTGTCATCAGTTAATTCGTCACTTACTCCAAGTCACGCAAAGACAGTTTTTATGGAATATCTCGAAAACAAAAACAGGAAACCATTTTTTTTCAGCAATCGCCTGATTCTGTTGCTGATTTTGTCACCAAAAATGACGATCCTTGTTAAAACTGTATCCCACTGGGAGGGGGGTTGGGCAAAAACCCCCAAAAATTTCTAGCATAGCTAGAAAAAATATCATGCATAAGAAACGTGCCAGAAAAAACAAATTCAAAAAATAATAATAATAATAAAAATAATAATAAAATAAAATAATAATAGTAATAATAATAACATTTCCTGCACAGCCATGAGGCGTAAAAAAAATCCTGCACAAAATAAATTGACCAACCCCCCCCCCTCCCCCCTAAAAAATCTAATGATATGACCCTAATGGTTTTTAGTGGCCGAGGCTTAAGTCACTGGCTTTACATAATGATTATTCAATATTATATTTTGAACGTTTTGCTCTGATCAGTAACTATCAATCACATTAACTATCTTGAAAAGTGGATTTCTAAATGATCTGAAGTCATGATTCGTTTATTTAAATATTTAAACATTTTGTCAGTGTCTCTGCCTTAAAAAATATTTTTTTAAATCTATTTTTATTTACACACGTTAGGTTTTAAAGCTAGAAGCTTGTGGGTTTAAAGCTAGTGAGGCGTATATATAACGGTTCAATCCCTGATAACGAATCGAATAAGTGCGCCTTACTGCAAAACTGCTACTAACTGTCCTTCATGTTAAACGACATAAGTTTAAGTAGTTTGGTTCTTGTAAAAAATAAACGCTCGTATCTTATGGAAACCCGGTTTAACTAAACAACAATTTAATGTTAATGGAGTATAAGTGGCGTATAAGGGACGTGACCAAATTTCTTAATTTACGCACTGATGAACCGAATTCTTTATATTATAAACATCGACGTCTTCATCAAAATGCTTCAGTTAAATTAAAAAACAGAAACTAGCTGTTGTAGCAGTATTTAAGCAAAGGATATTTTAGGAGTACGTTTCTGGAGACTAGATTTCATCTTAATTTGTCGCACACTTTTAACGAATCAGTTTATTTACTGCAGCAAGACCGTCATTTATAAATATAGAATACGCCCTTTTGCTTTAAATGGCTATGCACTCAGTATTCAAATTGCAACACCTTTACTTCCAAACTATGACAAACATATCTTTTGCCAATACATTTGATTGTATATTCTTCTTAATGAATCCCTTGTAATGATCATGAAGTTTTTCTTACCGTCACGATAAGGATGCCAATACCAAGAAAAGCAGATTTCTTCATCGTCTTTATCAGTTGTGGAGTCAATCGCAGACAATCGAACAATTCAGGCTCAAAAGACTGGCTAAATCAAAAGACGCAGTATCCTGTCTCTCAATCGCTATTTAAAGCTTTAAAAGGCTTTTGATGCTTGATTGATTTACGTCTCTCAACTGATCGTGTTCTGGATGGCTTCCCAGAATAAATCGAACGACAGCCAATAAAATGTTAAATTGATATTCAATAATATTCTAAGGACGATGATAGGCTGGCTTTTGAAAATAACGAATCGCAGCCAATAAAAAGATTGAAATGATATATTAATATTAATAAGACAATGATATGTGATTGCATTTAACCGTCATTCAATATAATATGCAACGACCTTCAATGCCTTATGTGGATCAACCAATTTAACAATTTAATAAAAACAGCTTGAACGTCTTTAATTCCTTGTGAAAATTCTGCACTCGATAATTTAGTATCAAGTATGTAAGTATATATCTACGTGTTTGCTTTTTGGGCTTTTCGAAAGCTTTGTATCGGATTGGTAAAAACCTTGGAATCAGGCGTTCTTTGATTTCTTGAATTTCTTCAGTTTTCTTTCAGATAGACGTGTCAGGATTGCTAATTTTATTTGAGATTGGCTCAATCAGTGCCGGCGTCCCTCAAGGAACAAAACTAGGACCAATCTTGTTCCTGATCATGGTAAACGATTCGAGAACTGCTTCACCTAATACCAAGATGTGGAAGTATGCGGATGATGTCTCGATGTCAGAGAATTTAGGAAAGGATAGCATTTCAACCATACAGTTTGTGGGCCTCTCGCAACTGGATGAAACTTAATGCTAAAAAGTGTAAGAAGCTTCGAGACTGTTTCTTCAGAGAGTAACCCCTGCTATCTCCAGTTATTTAGACAGCACATGGTTGAGCGCTTGAAACAGTTAGTTTGCTCTCATAAAGTGCTTGGACTAAATATCCAGAATATGATGATTTAAAATAGAACAAAAGTATCGTTTCGATAGGTGTTCTCGCTGTTAACCTTATGGCCATTTCATTAGCATTTCATTAGAAATTCGAAAAGCTGGAATCTTTTTAAGTGTAGAACAGAACGTCTTAAGAGAAGTTTCTTTCCTCGTACTAACTCCTTACCCAATCGTAAAATTCAGTTACATTAGTTATTCAGTTTCTCATACTAGTTGTTTTAGCTAGTCATCAATAATTAGCAGTAGTAGCTGATAGATAGTGTAACGATAGTGATTTAATAAAGCCGTACCTACTAAACTGAGTTCAAACCAATCTGGCATGCATGGTTGATCATGGCTTGTACCAGACAACTTGTGTAAGACGGTATTTATTTGCTACTTCAGTCGCGGTTGAATTATCATATAGCTATTGCTTTACCCTCGTAAAACAAGTAAGATTTGTTCTTTGTTTTTTATTTCCTTTCTGTTTTACGTACAGTTATGTTTAACACTTCATTATGTAGTTATCTAGAGGTTGCATGCTGCTGACCGTCTTCTTTTCTCCAGCAGTATTGGAGTTCAAACTGGAAAAGAAAGAATGAAAACATTAATGTTTATAACAATTTTGACGATAGGTAAAGATAAGGATGATCGATCTGCTTGCTGCCTGCCTGCCTGCCTGCCTGCCTGCCTAGATACGTACAAAAATTTTCAATAATTCACAAACCTGCATCCATGCATTCGTGCCCACAGCCATTAAAACAGCACAGTTGTCCGTAAGGACACCCACTGCCACAAAGTTCGGCACAAAGACCAATACCCGGTTTTGGGCATGACCCTGTGCGCTTCCTCTTCAAAATAGTATCAATAAACCTGTCTAAAAAAAGGATAACGAATTCTGAGTATTGGGGAAATGGGGTATATAGATCCTAAACGGTAGAACCGTCATGTATTATCGATACAGCAGTACATTTATAATGACATTACTAAATTTTAAGAAAAGAAACAACGCATTTCAGTTTTGTAGACATGATTCAGCATCATCCTGTGGTTTCTTCAGTGCAAAACAGAACGAATATTGGATTTCTTTTACAAGTTAAGTTAAGCTAACTTTGAATAACAAGTAAGAAGAACAATTCTTTGAAACCCCGTGGTAAAACACATTTCTTAAAGCTACCGAATTTCTGTGAACGTATAGCATCCATTAATAAGCTTCGTTCCTGAGAAGAATTATTATAACGCTTCTGCTCTCAAGACTTATAAGAATTCGAAACATTACTATTTATTTGGCAAGCACTACCCTGGGTTCCAGAGGTTCCATCTCAAAATAGCAAACGCCGAAGCGAGCATAAATAACTTCTGGACCCCAGGGTAGGCCGGCAACCACATATGAAGCCTATCGACTGTTTTATTCAAGATATCATACGTGACATACTGGATGTCTTACCTGGTTGGATTGGATGAGCTTGAGTTGTGATGAAAAACTATAGAACGACGAAAAACAACAATAAACATACTTAACTTTCGTCCTTATTTAGAACACATGTTATTCTCTTGATTATTGTTCCTTTCTTTACCAACAACATGTTATCATCCTCAAAAAGAATATAATTATCTTTAGCCAACACACCAAAAAAGATTTTTTTCGTCATGTTTAAAAATAATGACCCTTTAATGTAAAATCTGTTGCCATAGTTTCTCACCTATTTCTATGCCATTTTTCTTATTTGTAATATAGCGGTTGCTTGGGTGATGAAGTGCTTATAAAATAAGACCATTCACGGCCCTATTAATTCTTATTTATAATCATCATTAATGAAAATACGAGTCAAAATCTTGATGACTTAATGGGTTTTGAGTGGCTGAGATATTTATTTACAACATGATTATTCAATATTTTATTTTGAATCGTTTTGCATGTGATCAGTAACTATTTCGAGACACTCAACTTATTCATTATTTTTCTTAAATAGATATTTCTAAAGATCTTGTAGTCGAAGTCGTGATTCATTTATTTTAATATTTCAAAGTTTGTCGTCTCTGTCTTGAAAATTGTTGAAATTTTCAAAACTCTAAACAAACGGTTCAATCCCTGATAATGATCTATGTTTTATCCTTTTCACACCAAGTGCAAAACATGTTTTTAAGTGGTTTGACTAAACGGGTTTTCATTGAAAATTATCAACAAACACAATACAGCCTTTGACTCAAACCTGCTCATATCTGTCCTTTATATATATGTTGCACAACATAAATTTCAAGGTGGTTTGACTCTTGTGAAATTTAGAGGCTCGCATATAAAAGATAGAATCTAGAGTAAACAACTTTTGGTGTGAATGGAGTGATGGGTATTCAACAATTGCCCGTTTTAGAGACGTGGCCATGGTAGTCAATATTTGTTCTTAATATTCTTTATATGCGCTAATGAACCAATTCTTTCTCGACCATATATCTTTAAATTATGAAGCAGAAGCTAGCTGCCGTAGCAGTAGTTAAACAAAGGATGCCTTTTAGGGATACTTTCTACTAGATTACAACTTTACTTGTCGTACACTTTTAACGACTCAGTTTATGTACTGCAGCAAGACCGTCATGTATAAATATAGAATACGCCCTTTTGCTTTGAAAAAATGGCAATGCGCTATCTATGACAAACGTATCTTTTGCCAATACATTTGATTGTATATTCTTAATGAATCCCTTGTAATGATCATGAAGTTTTTCTTACCATCACGATAAGAATGCCAATACCAAGAAAAGCAGATTTCTTCATCGTCTTTATCAGTTGTGGAGTCAATCGCAGATAATCGAACAATTCAGGCTCAAAAGACTTGCTAAATCAAAAGACACAGTATCCTGTCTCTCAATCGCTATTTTAAAGCTATTTAAAGGACTTTTGATTCTTGACTGATTGATTGATTTACGTCTCTCAAATCGCGTGGCGTCCCAGAATAAATAAATCGAGCTACAGCCAATAAACAATTTCTAATAATATGAGAACGATGATAGATTACTGGCTTTTGAAAATAACGAATCACAGTCAATAAAAAGATTGGTCAGCTAAGGTTTCTTTACTTTATGGCCATACATTTTCTTATAATATTACATCACAGAAACCTAGCTTGGGCTATACCTGTGATGATTTCTATGTTTTCTAAGGACGATGATATTTGATCGCGCTATTTGAGCGAGTCACAGTCACAGTCAGTAATGATTGGGAGTATCAAACATCTTAACTTAAAGACGCAACATTCAAATGAAGAAATATTTCACCATTCAACTATTTACTCAACTATAAGTTATAGAATCAATACTGAAAGAATTGTATCTTGGGTTAGGCCGTGCACTTTAAAGATGTACACAAGTCCCTGCAACCCCCCCACCCCACACACACACCCGGGTCAAAGGTTAAACTTATACTTCCTCATTTACGAGATTCCTCGCTTTAGCAATAGCCTAGTTTTTTTTGACTGAGTAATTAACTATTCACTACAATTACCCCGCTTCACTAGCAATAACGAATATGATGAACGAGAAGATCAAATTTATTACAAACCCTATTTTTAAAATCTTTACCTTTACGTTTAGTACATTTGGATATTTAATAACCAAATCTTTCTCACAGTAAGAATTGAATTTAGTCAATACGTTTTTTGGCGCTATGTTTTAAATGCTGAAGCGAAATCTTGTTTTTCTTAGTTTTCCTTCACTGACTTTTGTATTCTTTAGAACAGATAACTAGCTAAAACTAGTGTGAGCTGCGTCGGACGCTAGTTCTTCGTCGGAGTAAAAGAAGGACTAGCGTTCGAAACGTCAGTAAGTTTTTTCATCTTTTCACGGTGTATAATTTACCGGCATTTATGTATTCTTGATATGATTATCGGCTCTATACTAATCATATTTTCCCCTCTCCTATATTTTTCACCTTTATACAGTAGTAGTTACTTAAGTATCTCTTGCTTGACGAGTCATTTCAGTCTCATGGTAAAATTGGCACGACCTACGGCTAAACGTCCTGTTTTTAACACTGTCCCAGTAAGGTCAAGGTCCCTCGACGCTGTAGGTACAGTCTTATTAAAGATCAGAAGAAGACCGAAATTAAGCCAACTTATGGAAGTCTCTTCAGCATTAAGGATATTTATTGGTACAAAAGAATTAATTTCCTCGTTTGCTTGCTTCACTGGCAGCCCGACTCGGTATCTTTGATTCTAAAAATAGCATAAAACGGCTTCTATGATGGTTACAAGCATAAGTATGAATACCAAGGGATACAGCATCCCGTCCTTTTACGATCGGAGACCCATTTTTCACGATAGGAGTTCCGTCCCACCCCCCCCCCCCCCCCCCTTCCCCTGGAGGGGCTTGACCGTGTCCAACAGTAAGTAAGCTAGGATCTTCCAGAGAGATCAAGCAAACAAGGAACTAAATTCTTTTAACACTAACTATAATAAAGGGCCGTATGTTAGATCACTTATGGTTAATGCGTTTTCTCGTAAGCTGGGTCCAATTTCAGCCTTCTAGTTGAAATTGGAAACATACGGCCCTTTATTATAGTTGCATGTATTAAAAGAATTTAGTTCCTTGTTTGCTTGAACTCACTGGAAGATCTTAGTTTACCTTATGGCTTCAGGAAATGCCACAGACGTCAAATGTCTATAAATGTGTGAGACTAGAGATGTATCATCATAACCCAGACTAAAGTAGTCCAAGAAACAAGAAGATTGGATGCAACATGGCGTTTCTTATAAAATCCTCATTGGTAGCTGTACTGGTGTTCGTGCTCGTGTACCCACAACAAGCTGATGCAGAAGAACCGATTGGTTTAAAGCTGTCTTCATTCGGTCCAAACCACATTCAGGGCGAATATCGCTACACTGAATCATTTGGACTTCAGTTCAACATTCGGCAAGGGTTTATGGAGATGAAGACCTTGAATGGTAATGAAACCATAACCATGTACATGAAGCTGCCAAGAGACACCGTCTACTTTCAGATTGGGAACAGCGGCTTTTTAAGGTAAAGGCAAAACAAACAAAACAAATCTTGGGTATTTCATTTGTTGAATTGCTGTACTTAAAAAGTAGTTTTTAATTTGACCATAAGCACCTACAATGTACATTTTAAAAAGTCTTTTCTTTCTCCTAGTAACAGACTCCATGATCCAACTTATAATCTTCCCAATTTCAATTACGCCTGTTATTCATTAGTTTGATTGTTTTTAGCTGGCATTAAACTCTGAACTGAAGATACATATTATTCATTTGATTTAATTGGATAGCTTAGCTCAATATATATTTTTCATTTCCTGTTCATTTTCAGTCATCTGAACAAGGAAGCCCTCGTGCCAGCAGAAGTGCCTAGGACATTCAAAGCATTGATGAGATTTGCAGCGGAAAGGTTCTCGACTAGTCCTAATGGCTTCTCTGATGAGGACACAACGCTGAAAGAAGCTCACAAACAAGCACTAGAGACAATCCGTGAAATGGAAGAGACTCGATTGCTGGAGATCTGCTCTAAAGCCCTTGCTCAAGCTGGAGGCTCGGGGCTGACAATGGAAATCACCCAGCCATACCACCTGATGAGCCTGAACCTACTCCTTGCTCTCGACAGGGCAGGCAAGCCAGTCGATGTTATTAAGCCTCCAGGGACACAAGACGAAGAGTCTACACATAGGTCTAAAAGGTAAGTAAATAGCTTGCATGAAAACTAAATGATTAATATATGAAATGGAAGCCTCATATTGACTTTAGGAAGCAAACAAAGATATATATATAGAAAACTGGAGTACATATATTCCATTTAGTTGATCATTTCTACAATGCTATAATCAAAATTCAATATGTCTTGTACTTCTTCAATTAGCTGAATGAATAAAATGAAACCATTTCGAGCCTTCAGTAAAGGACAGACACCGCCCTTCATGTTCATCCATGCATCATCCATCTAAAAAAACATGCCACTCAACTGGAAAAAATTCCAAACTAATAGATACCTTAGCAACCTGCCTCTGGTTTTCATTTTTTTTCTTCGCAAGAAGCCCGAACAGTCGCCTCTCTTTTTCAATATTAACCAGTTACATAGCGATCATGGATGGGTGCTTACCATTTGTCCGGAAAAACCGGAAATTCCGGTTAGGAAAACAAAGAGTGTATGTCATCCCGATCGAAACGGTTCTGGAAAACTTGATCTTAGGCAATCCACTTTTCCCGCTCTTTTCGGTTCTTCCAGTAGACGCGTGTATCATTTGTCAGAAGCAAAGTTTCCCGCTCTTTTCGTACCATTAGCAAACGAATTTCCAACCGGATGGATTGGTTTAAATGATAAGCACCCCTGGTCAGCTTACATTCCTTTGAAAGTGACTGCAATCTACCTTGTACTGAGACGTGCATTCTTTTTTCGTGAGAATAAAACGACCAGGCCACCATGTAGGTTGAGATAACAAAAGAAACCAAGATAAATTTGTCTTCAATGTCAACCAAGCTGTGACGTTAAACGGATAGATCAACTAACCTTTCTCGTTATTCTATATAGGTGCTCCAACCTCCGAAGTGACCCAAACAATGATGACTGTTACGGTATGTGTGGGAGAAAGTGCAACTGTTGGTCGAGTGTGTGTGGTGACTGCTGTTACCACCAAGGATGTGCTGAGCATGATTACTGCTGCGGAAAAAACTTCTGGTCGAGATATTGTTTGTTTCCGTTTCGGTACAAGTTTACTTGCAGCAGCTATGGAGGCTACTCCAGTTGCTAAATGAAGTTCTTGTCTGTCGTGAAATAAATGAACCTAGTTTGAAACACATTGAAAAGTGCTCGCAATCTAATAAACCTCTTTAAATTAATTTGAGTCAATTTGCTTTACTATTTCATGTTATATGTCAATCCCTTGAAAACAAGATCCAAGATTCTTTCCCGCGGTTTATATTTAGTTGTCTGCTTTAGCTTTACTAGAAAAACAAAGAAATGATCCTAAAGGGAATGCATATGATACTTTCAGAATGTGACAAAATTTATAATAAACACTTTACTAAGTAACTAGAAATGCACAAGTAATTTTACAAAAATTCCGTCCAAGCTACAGGGATGGCGGAGCCGGTTGGGCTAGAGGATTTTATCCACCCCTCACCCCATTTATAACGAGAATGACGTCACCATATTTCAAGTTCTCTTGGTTGAGTTCCGTTATTATAAAAAAACAGAGATTAACAATCCCCCTCCTAGTACTCCACATTAAAAAAGTGCTCCGCCGTCCCTGAGCTAAAGAGATCCATTAGAAGAACACTTGTATTTTGTTATTCGTCTTGTTATGTTAATTTTCAACGCACGCTGTTAACAATGATTACTTTTATTCTGTACTTTAAATCATTTACCTTTTTTAAGCTTTAGTGAATTTTTTTTCAAGTCACAGGGTAAACAATGAAAAAATAATAATAAAAGATTCATTAGAATTATTAAAACGTTTCGGTTTTTTTTTTAATTTTTTCCCTCTTCCTACGTTCTTCATGTCAGATTTCCTACGAGTGTTATATTTTTCTCTACTAATATCAACATTGACAGTTGAAGCACCAGTGAAACTGATGAGGCGGTGAAATATTATGGGCCCGCGAAAAAGTTGGCGAGAATTCTGTCGTGCTGTCTATACATCAACTTATAATTGCATTTCGCGGGTTTTGGGATTCGGTATATATTTTTGCCAAAGCTGGGAAGTCATAAGGTACAACCCCAAATTAACATCTTTCTTCACCTTTGAACATCTGCCATTCCAGATACATAATTTGGTAATGTCTAGCGGCATGGAAAAGATTAAGCCAGGTTTTAAAGTCGACCCTGGTGATTTGTCAGGAATATTTCCAGTCGCTGTCCAGGTCATAAGAAGCCCTACAAGGAGATTAATGAAAAATCCAAGTTTCCCCTTGTGTACCTCAAAAGAACTTGTCCAGAATCGAACACGAAAACACATGATTTAGTTTAAAAATAAAATCCACCTTTCCCTGCTAGCAGAGTCTTCCTGTTTGGCGATCCTTGACATGAATCGCCAATGAAGGAGACTCTGCTAGCAGGGAATTAATACCTAGGCCAAGATATTCTTAATATTCCACGTAATTGATTGATAGGTGGTTGATAATCATTCAAATTAAATTTCGCAAAAAAAAAAAAAAAAAAAAAAAAAAAAAAAAAAAAAAAGGTCCCCAGTTTGGGCACGAAAACACAGATCGAATTCAAATTTAGCCTCGAAATCACTTATTATGTATCTTTGCGACTTGTCATCAGTTTGATTTTATTTAAAAGTACTTGCGTACCTTCCTTAGTGATATTGATAAGAAGAGGATTCATTTGACGTCAACAGACCATCTGTCCTGTGAGCATGCGCAGTACAACCTCAAGGAGCAATTCATCACAGAAGAAAAATAAAGGCACAATATCAGTGTCTATAGAAATTCAAAGGATGAAGGAGTGAGTTTTTACAAACGGCGCTGCTGAGGCCAAATAACAATAATAAAAAACCTTTCAACTGGTCCGGATAAGCCATTCAATCATCATAAGTAGTAACCATTCAAAGTGATTATTGTTCTGCACAAGCAGTTGTACTTACCAGGCCTAGGGCCGATACATGATTATGTAATTGGCTATTAGGAGAAGGGGGGGGCTTAAACCGCCGATATCAAGCGATGAAAGTAGATTTGTTCCAGGCTAACTTCGGGTTCGTAGTTGTCATTTAAGGGGTTCGATTACTCCAGCTGATCTGAGAGAAAATGTTAGCCAATCAGAATTGCGAAAATCTGCAAAACTGAGGTCACTTTTCCTCTTCAGTGAAAACACGATTACCAGGCCACCAAATGAACATTTGAGGAAACTTCATGACACCTCATTGCAGTGACGTCATTTCTAATTCCCCGTTTCAGATCAGCTGCATGGTGGATGTTTGGCTGGTTCGAAAGCCCCCACCTCCGGATACGTATTGCTTATATTCTTTCAAAACCGTTAACACAGTGAAGCTATATATACAGTCACGAAAGCAGACTTTATTCATCACGGCATCACAGTGTGACCTTGGATAACGTTTTGAATAATTGTTCAAATATCATGAGGCGACTAGCTTTTGGTTGAGAAAATTTGGTAGAAAAACGGACCCTAGTTTATGCTAATAAGCGCACTGACCAGTAAAAGTAGATAATTTTTTTGGCAACGAAATGGCTAATAATACATCATCAGGAACGGATGGAGGGAAATTCCCTTTAGAATTGTTTGCAGCTCCACTGGATCTTTTTGGCATCGCGGGTAACTTGCTGGTCGTGATTGCCGTATGGAAAAAAAAATCACTCCGATCGACAACAAATTATCTTCTGGTTAACCGTGCCATTTCCGACGTCTTGAGCTTAATATTTCTTCCTCTGATGCCTATTCAGACATACGTGAGATTCAAGGAAGGAGTTCTTGCAGATTACATGTGCAAATTTATCATGTCTTATCATATCCCCATCACTGCAAGTTTCGTGTCGACTTTTACGCTCGTGGTATTGTCTGTGGAGAGATACCATGCTATTGTGAAGCCGATGAAGATAGGATTCAGACTAAGAGAAGACACCGTGAAATACGCTTATATTGCAGTGTGGGCAAGTGCTGCCGGACTGACATTGCCTTTGTATATCTACGGATATTACAAGGTTAAGCGATGCCACTTTTTTCCAAATTTATCCAAAACTTCCGAATCTATTTACAAGATGTCGGTCATGATCATAGTCGTCATTATTCCTTTCTTCGTCATTAGTTTCTGTTACTTTCGAATCGTTCGTGAGTTGTACTTCAAAAACAAAGTGGGACCACAAAACCTTGCCGTTCAAGAAGAAACCCGCAATAAGCGAAAACTGGTGCAGGTGTCGATCTCAGTCACGGTAGTCTTCATGGTCTGCTATTTTCCGTTGGCTTCGACATTGTTTTTATCGAATCATGATGTTCGGGGATTTGATATGTCGATCGTTCAGAGGACAAGCATTATTTACTTCATGGAATCGGTTTTCAACCCTATTTTGTACGTTTTTCAAAGTACGAACTTTCGAACAGCTTTGAAAGAGATCTTACTGTGTAGAGGGAATAGCTAAGATCACTTCCATTTTAGCTTCAAGAAGGAAAATTTCATTTCTGTTCCTCCGGGGGAACAAACGTCAAACATTTGCCGCCAAGCTTCAAAGTCGACTTAGATCAGTATTTACTGAATGTTTTATTCTTCGAAAATCATTTCAGGGAAACTAAACTAAGGTAGTTTTGGTAGTCAGTATACCTTTCGGTTATATATGGTTTTTAAGAGCTAGAGTAAAAACCCGGCCAAAGTTTAACTGACCTCGACAGAAACGAATAGGAAACTGCATAGGTGCCGCTCTAAGAGAGGCTGTCTGATTGAATTTAGCCCTTATGGTTATTCCAGACACCTAGTACCTCCAACCATTTATTTTACATTATGACTTACAAATTCCTCGCGCGGTGATTGGTTATTTTTTATCATCAATAAGAGGACAGGCAGATAAAGCTGACGTCAACGAGCACGCGCTCTTTCCGTTGGTTGTTTTGATCACTAAAAATGAGAAGTTTTTATCGTTTTTGTTATTGTAAAAAACAAATAGACCAGTTTTTTATGTGTCTTTCCTCTTATTGACGATAAATTTCGTCATCGCATTTGTCAAAGTATATGCGGATCCACTTAACTACGCCTCGTGGATCCACACTACTTTGACAATGTGATGACGCAATTTATCGTCAATAACAGGATACATAAAAACTGATGTCTATTTGTTAATTTTCTCTTATCATGAATAATTTGTAATTGTAAATGTAATTGTAATGGATATTATATTAATTTATTTCATTTTATCATATATGATTTGTAATTGTAATTGTAATGGATGGTACAAATAAACAGCTGGGAAAAAAAAGCATTTGGGTAAAAGTTCGAAGCGAATATTTCTGTTCGGTTTCAAATGTAGACTAAACAACTAAAAGAACAAGTAGGCACAAAAGATTATAGGTATAATATAGGTATAATAGGTATAATAAAACAGATGGATACACAACATAGAATAGACTTTTAAGCATCTTCCTACGCATACCACGCTCTTGAATATTATTTCTTTGGTGCTGAAAAAAAAATTAATGGCGTTCAATGAATGAAATTTTACTTTTTAAAGAATAGGAAAAGCCGCGAGTGACGTGGTCTGTTCTACTGGTCTTCCTTTGTTTCTTCTGCGACTTTACTCATTGCACAATATATGCAACATATGAATGAGCGGTCATGATCATGCATACTATTAGTACGCTCAATTGAAGAATCGTTGTCGGGTTCAGAAACATAGAACATAAAAGCTGAGACCCAAATGAAACATGGGAAGTACGTTAATTAGATGCATGCTGTGACCGGCGACCCGTGGCATCATCCACTGTTTTTAATAGGTGTTTGGCATTCTAAACCGACTGCATGGATGGTGCAAATGAATAAATTATAATACAATAATGTCATTTCCCATGTGCCATTTCAGTTTCAGCTTTTATGTTCTATTCTCTACTTTCACATCCCCATAATGCCTTGCGTCTTTTGAGGGTAACCAATCAAAAAACTGTCCCAAATTGAAAGGTTTCTTAATTGAATTTATACTATACCTGCTTTTATCTGTACAATACTGATTATCAGTTTATTCCAAGTTATTTTTGTGTGTACAGATCATCAAGAGTTTTGGTCTTACAGAAAATGTATTGACTTACGAAAAAACGTTTAAAATTTACCTTAAACGTCTTCAAGCTTCTATCTTTTTCTGTTTTTTTACTTCTTCATTTTATTTTTGGATACCAAACAAGGTATTGTCAACATTGTCTGATCAGCCTTCAGCAAAATAAGTGGGTTTTTACCGTCTGGTTACCCCCCAAAGACGCAAAGTATTATGGGGATGTGAAAGTAGAGAATGTTTCTGAACCCGGCAACGATTCTTCAATTGAGTGTATATGATCATTCATGAGTATCAAATATCTAGGAGTATAATTCAATTGGACTCTTTACCTTGGGCGTAATATTTTCCCATTAACGACGTCTCATTCCCATGAGTATAATTTCTTTGCACGTTTGCACATGAGAAGACACAGGAATATGAATACAACTTAGACATTGAATCTTGAAAAAAATTGCGGATACGAAAATTTGCGGATACGTGTGGACGGGGCCTCAGACGAGCTTGACTCAGTATCTTGAACGACAACGATTTATCCACTGGACCACGGTTCCAGGTGAATCAGCATAACAATAGCCGTGAAAACAATGCACTGAATAGACTAGACTTTTTAACATTATATTTTCTACCGATTCCGTGCGTGGAAGAGATGCAAGGGATTAGCCGATATGGTCTGGGGGCCGGCTGGTCTCTCCCCTGATGCTTTGGCTAGAACATTTTCTTGTGTAATTCGTACACCCAAGGGCAGAAGGATTTAATCGCCGTCAGGTCCGAAGTCCATACGCCGCCTCAGCTCTACGGATGTCTCGGGGGTATGGCACATTTGAATCGTATTTCTTGAATTTCTTTTGGTGGGTTCGAATTTCATCTCATCCACATGAGATTTTTTTTTTCTTTTTTGATCCATCTTTCATTAGATTTAATTATAAATCCTCAACAAAAAGCTAATCTTTTTAGTGAAAAAAATATTGATTCCTAGTCGGTTGCTTATAAGCCTATATAAGTTGGATCAGACGTTATCAGTCATGTGACCAATATCGATCCGCGAAAAGTAGAGCAATGCTTTCCTATCTCTCCTGCCAAAGTTTGCTGACAAGAACACTGTACTTGGATCTCTAATTCTATATCTGTATTGAATTTGCTTACGCAAAAACAAAGAAGGTCGCAGGATATAGTAGAATTCGCGCGCGCGAATGGCGTCAGCACTGTGCTCCGTTCACTAATAAAGCACAGTTTCCGACCAATCAGCGCGCACGTATTATTCGAACTGTATAATAATATTTGTTAACTAAGTAAAGCTTGATGTGCACGAATGGCGTTAGCAACCGTGCTCCGTTCACTAATAAAACACAGTACTCAACCAAACGATAGTTTTAATAATGATAATAATAATAATAAATAATGATAATAATGATGATAATAAAATGTACAAATAGTTAAGAAATCCTATAAAGCAATATACAAAAACCAAGTCAAGAATCAGCAAATCTTAGCCATTTTTGTAACATAAGAAAAAAATTGAAAAATAAAGATACCATACTAGTACTACTACTACTACTACTGAGGATGATGATGATGATATTGATGATGATGACAATGATGATAATGGTGATGATGATGGTGATGATGATGATAATGATGAAGATGATGATACCAATGATGATGATAATGATGAAGATGATGATGACAATGATAATGATAATGGTGATGATGATGGTGATGATAATGATGATGATAATGATGATAGTGATGATGATGATGATGTAGATGGTAATGATGATGATCATGATGAAGATGATGACAATGATAATGATAATGGTGATGATGATGGTGATGATAATGATGATGGTGATGATGATGGTGATGATGATGATAATGATGATGATAATGGTGATAATAATGATGATGATGGTGATGATGATGATAATGATGATGGTGATGATAATGATGATGATAATTGTTTCAAGACGTATTCGTGTTGGTGGGGAAATAGTTATGCGCCTTTAATCAAACAATCACTTCTCTAAGTATCTAATTACAACTGCGTAAGCTAATATTGTAACATCTCCCCTTTTATAATGTTTGAAATACATGGCTGGGATGATATAGAAAGATTTTAAAGATTTAAAAAATAAATGACCAAACAAAATGGCTGACTAAACTACGAAATGATTATATGGATATTAAAGTTCAACTGTAACAAAATCAATGTCCTATAAATGTTCGGTAGTCAAGTAAACCGATCAGGTTTCTTAACCACTCTCTGACTTCTTCGCAGTACAGGTGGATTGACCGCGGGTTCTGACGCAGGTAGAACTTGAGGTGTCCTTGCACTGTCTGCCTCTGGTGATGCTTGTGTGTCACTAGCTGGTTCTTTCGGTGCTTCGTCGACGGGCTTTAAAAGCTGTCTGTTTCGGCGAAGTAACTCTCCGTTCGACTCAACTAGGTATGACCTGTCTGAGAGTTTCTCTTTACAGTTCCCTACTTCCCAGGGCTTGCCTCTCTGGTTTGGCGCTACTCTTACCTCTTGGCCTATTTCTAGGTCTGGTAGGACCTTTACATGTCTGTCGTAGTGACTTTTGGCTTTCTGGCGCTTAAGGTGGATTTTGGTTGTCACACCTTCCGCTACTTTGGGATACAGAAGGTTAGTTGCTATGGGGACTAGTGTCTTTGTTCTCCTAGACATCAAGCGCTGTACTGGGCTGCTCTGCATTCCTTGAGTGGGGATATTCCGATAATCTAGCAAGGCTAACCACGGATCTTTACGGTCTTGCATGGCTTTCTTGAGCAGGCTCTTGGCTACTTTCACTGCTGATTCCGCCTTTCCATTTGACTTTGGGTGGTATGGCGATGAGGTGACATGTTTGAACTCCCAGTCTCTTGCGAATTCAGCAAACTCGTTGCTGACGTATTGAGGCCCGTTGTCGGATACCAGCACATCGGGTATCCCATGTCGACTGAACTGTTCCTTCAGAAACTTGGTAATGGATGCTGAGGTTGTATCTTTCAGAGGACTTATTTCTATGTAGTCTGAGTAGTAATCTACCAAGACTATATAGTCTCTGTTCTGCAGCGTGAAAAGATCTGTGCCTAGTCTGCTCCAAGGTCTGTCGGGTATTTCGTGCGACTGCATTGGCATGCTGGGGTTACTTGGTTGATATTCTGAGCACACATGACAAGCCTTTACTGCATTTTCGATGTCGTGGGTCATTGCTGGCCAGTAAACGCGATCTCGTGCTTTCCTTGCACACGCCTCGATTCCTTGATGACTTGAGTGTAACCTCGCGACTACTTCAGATCTGAGGGCTCGAGGTATGATGATGCGTTGATTCTTGAATAAGATGCCGTTGTGGAGTGTCAGTTCCTCTCGGAAATGCCAGTAGTCTCTGATAGCTACTGGTACTTTGTCACGTACGTCAGGCCATCCTATTAGTATAGTATTCTTAAGTGACTGCATTGTAGGGTCTTGCTCTGTGGCTTTTTGTAGTTGCGCTAACCTTTCACTTGTGACCTTTACATTGTCGAGGGGGTTGATTCCTTCTAGTTCTAGCGCAAACACTTGGAACTCGTCTCCAGGTTCTCCTTGGTCTGCGAGGAAGGCTCGTGAGAGGTGATCTGCCACGTACATTTGTTGTCCTGGCTTGTAAGTTACGTTCAGGTTGTATCGCTGTAGGCGTAATATCATCCTCTGTAACCTGCTGGGTGCTACTAACAAGGATTTCTTGAAGATCGCTTGCAAAGGTTTGTGGTCTGATTCTACTGTTATCAGCTCTCTCCGTGTGATGTACTGGCTGAACTTTGCACAAGCGAAGACGATTGCAAGACATTCTTTTTCGATTTGTGCGTAGCGTTGCTCAACTGGTGTGAGAGTTCGGGATGCAAACGCTACTGGTTGGCCGTTTTGAAGCAAGGTTGCTCCGAGGCCTTTCTCACTAGCATCACATTGGATAGTGACTTCTTCGCTCATGTCATAGTACTTGAGTACTGGATGCGCAATCACGAGTTGTTTAACTTCTGAGAAGGCTTTGTCGTGCTGGCGTGACCACACAAATCTTGCATTCTTTGTGGTTAGTTCACGAAGAGGCAGTGCGACTTCTGATAGTCGAGGGAGAAACTTGGAGAGATAATTTACAAAGCCTAGTAGGCTGAGTGTCTCTTGCTTGTTGGTAGGCTTTGGCATTTCGGTCACTGCTTTGACCTTATCTGGATCTGGCTTGAGTCCGGTGGATGACAAGATGTGTCCCATGAACTTCACTTCTTTTCTCCGCATGATGAGCTTCTTGCTGTTCAGCTTTAAGTTGATCTGTCTTGCTCTCTTGAGCAGACGTAGCAGATTTTCGTCATGGTTTTTGTTGGCTTCTGCTAATGTGTCACCGTAACCGACCACTAACATATCGTCGCGGAGCACTTCCACGCCTTCTAGGTCTCCCAGTCGCTCGTGTAGGATGCTTTCGAATTCCTCTGGGGCTGAGCTGACGCCAAAAGGCATGCGTAGATATCTGTAACGGCCAAATGGGGTCCAAAAGGTTGTAAGCTTACTGCTAGCTTCGTCAAAACCGATTTGGTAGAACCCATCCTTTGCGTCTAACGTTGTGAAGACTTTGGCCTTGCCGAGTCTGGGTAGCATCTCGTCCATCGTAGGCATTTGGTACTTGGGTCGTTTGATCGCTTTGTTTAGATCTTTGGGATCCAAACAGATTCGTATCTTTCCAGGTTTGGCTACAACGACCATGCTGCTGATCCATTCGGTGGGTTCTGTCTCTTTGACGATGATTTTCCTTTTCTCGAGTTCAGCTAACTTTGTTTTGACTTCCTGGCGAAGCGTAACTGCGATTCTTCTAGGCGCGTGTTGAACTGGCGTGACATCTGGGTCAACTGCGATTGTAGCGTTACCAATGTTTCCCAATCCTTCGAAGACGTCTCGAAAATCTTTTAAGATATGGCGTTCCAATCCCGCCAAAATTCAATGTTGACATGAAACATTCAACTTCATGCCTCAACATTCAAGTTTTGCCTGTAACTTTTAAAACTTCGTCCTCCAATACTCAACTTTATGCATCAACATTCAAGTTTTCCAAACAACTTTCAAAGCCTCGTCCTTCAACATCACTGTTTCAAATCAAATTCAGTCATCTTGAAAGTTGAGTATCATTGTGCGTACCACGACCGCCAAAAAGTGTCGAGTGTCAGTATGACGTAACAATCCACAGGTAACCCGGCTGTACAGCTAAAATTATTCCATGGGGGTAGTAGTTGTGTAAATTTTATTCGAATTTGTAATTCAAAATGACGCAGCTTTCGCTGCGAAGTGTAATTGATGCTATCAATGAGCTCCAGGATGTAGTGGATATTGATTTATTGAGATTAAGAGTCGACTACATTAATAGAATGCCCGGGGGGGGGGGGGGGGGGGGTTACTCCCATATATGAACTATACGGGGATGATCCGCTGAACAAGGTATGGTTTTTCGAGCTTCTTGTCATAAACAGGGTATGCAATTTCACTCAAGGTCCAAATTCTTCCTAAGTTTCCTGTCATATTCAGGGTTTCTACTTTCGTATTGACTGAAACTGGTTACCATGGTCGTAAAAAAATGATACGCGAGATGACATGATAATTGAAACAGGAACTCAGTGCAATAGGCCCTTTGCAGTTAACGGTCACGTGTCTGTACTGGACTGCAAAATTTTTGTTTTTATATTAAATTGGTGATTCTTTTTAGCTACTTGTAAAGAACTGAATGAAAACATGTGTATCCAGTGAGTTACGAAATGTAGTTTTATTACGATCTCTCGAAACAGGTTGTAGAAAGTTTGTTTGCAGTCCAGTAAATTTCACCCATGGGAATCAAAATGTTCATTCATTTGCTCTCAGTGAATTAATCAGCACGTGATTGATTAGCTGCAAAGGGCCTATTAATTATATCTTTTGACATAAACAGGGTCTACGAATACGATTTTTTTTGTCATAAACAGGGTACCCCTTTCAGAATCCCAGCGGAACACCCATACCCAAATTCTGGCGGAGTACCCCCTCCCCCCCCCCCACCGGGATAGAATGCTAGTCTCACTTGATGTACCCGATAATATTCTGAGCGAAGGAAGGTATCGTGTTTCAATCCTCAGTGAAGTGTGCGCTCGTATTACGATGTTCCCACAAGCCTTCGTCAATAACGTCACATTGACATATGATACTTTTTGGCGGAGTTGGTACGTGTTTGAGTACTCAACTTCCAACTGATCCGATTGCAACATGCAATATATAACGTCCATCCAAAACGTACAATCTACACTATCGAATTTTAAAAATGAATTCAAAAATTTGGGTTCAAACGTTTGAGCCTGAAAGTTGTTAGTTAGAGTTTACAAATTCCAAGTTGTTAAATGAAGTTGGATGTTCGAGCCTGTTCGATCTCAAGTTTAATGAAGTTGAAAGTTCCTGTTTGTGAAGTTCGATGTTGGAGCATGTAAACTCCAATGTTGAGGTATGGCATTGAATATTCAATCCCAAGTTTTTTAAGGTTGAAAACTGAACTTCGAAGTTGTATTATATACACTTGAATGTTGATGCATGAAGTTGAATGTTTCATGTCAACATTGAATTTTGGCGGGATTGGAACGCCATATTAAGATACTTTCTTTAGTTAGGGGCAGAGTTCCGGTTTCTTGAACCGCGTGGACTTGATGATCGATGTTTAACTTGATTAGATCTAATTGTTGGCATGTCTCGGCTGATAAAATTGGTTTGTGGTTTCCGTTGACAACCTGAAATTTGAAGCAATGTTTTTCGTTGACCTTAAGTGTCACTTCACCTAATGTTCCCATGACTGATCCATCAAACAATCGTAGTTTGACATTGCTTTGCTTGAGCGTCGGATTACCGTCTTGGTTGATGATTGCTACATCCTTGTGGCTGATTACGTTACAGGTCGCTCCTGTGTCTAGTTGGCAGTCCAAATCCGTTTTATAACTGGAATTGGTGTTCATAAACTCAAGCTTTGCAAAAAGCTGCTTGCCCTTCGTTTTCACCGAACCAACTTCTTCAATCTTCAACGTGAATTCGTCGGATGAGTATTCTCCTTCTTCTGATTCTCCTGATTCAGCTGTCATCGCTTTGACATTGCTTGACCTCGATTTACACACAGACGCGACAGCGAAATAGT
Source organism: Actinia tenebrosa (assembly GCF_029948245.1). Taxonomy (NCBI): domain Eukaryota; kingdom Metazoa; phylum Cnidaria; class Anthozoa; order Actiniaria; family Actiniidae; genus Actinia; species Actinia tenebrosa. The sequence goes on along the minus strand of NW_028292569.1, from coordinate 23,138,483 downwards.
TTTGTTTCTTGCACGTTTTGCATTCACGGCCATAGGCGGGGCAGTCTTCTAACTTGTGTTTCTGAGAACCACCACAGCGGTAGCACTTGTAACTGCTCGTTCGTCGACTTGTAGTTCGTTTACTGTCCTCGCTTGGCGTTCTGTGGGAACGTCTGTTGTTGTACTTGTCACTTGGCTTGCTTGGAGATTTAGGCTTCCGTTCTCGTATTTCATTGATTTCTTCGTTATTTGTCTTATCCACTAGACTCATGGCTTTTAACTGACTGCTAGCTAATTCACTTGAGCGGCAAATGTTGAGGGCTTTGTTGAGATCTAGACTGTCCTCTTTTAAAAGACGTAGTTTTGTTGCGTGTTCTCGTATACCAAGAACGAGTCGATCCCTGATAAGCTCTTCCGTTAACGGACCAAACTGACATGATGAAGCGCATTTTCTAAGGCGATTTACGTAGCCATCTACGGTTTCTTCTGGGCCTTGAGTACAGCTGTTGAACAGATATCGTTCGTACACCACGTTGCGCTTTGGTTTGAAGTAGGCTTCTAGCGCGTTTAAGCATGTGTTTACGTCGTTCTTTTCTTCGTCACTTAACTTGAGATTAAGGAATATTTGCAGACATTCCTTCCCCATTACAGAGCGAAACGTTGCTAGTCGTATCTTTGGGTCTTGCTGGTACAGTCCGGTTGCGACTTCGTAGTCCTCCCACTGTTGTTTAAAGAAGTCCCAATTGTTTACTTGATCTCCTTTGGTATTCATCGGCGTTGGTACCGGAAAATGCGACGTGAATATTGGTCCTCGTGGACCGCTGCTGGTCGAAGCTTCCTCCTTACTTGACATATTACTTCTTCAATGCCTCGGCAGTAGGAACTTGACGGTTTTTTCAGCTACTTTCTAAGCGTTATTTCCAATTTATTTCTGACACCATGTTTCAAGACGTGTTTGTGTTGGTGGGGAAATAGTTATGCGCCTTTAATCAAACAATCACTTCTCTAAGTATCTAATTACAACTGCTTAAGCTAATATTGTAACAATAATGATGGTGATGATAATGATGATGATGATAATGATCATGATTATGATCATGATTATGATGATGATGATGATAATGATGATGATGATAATGATGATGATAATAATATTTTATTATTATTATATTATATTTTATTATATTTATTAGGAACATTCTACAAAGTCTAAATGTTCTTAAAGTACAAGAATGAGTGAACTGAAATAAAGAAATAGAAACAAAGTGTTTTTGAGAGTCAGTCCCAAAACAGCTGCCTATTTACAAGAATGGTCGAGAAACTGAATTCGAACCAATCAGCAATCAGGACTAATACTTTCTAAGCTATACATTATGGAACTGAGAACCTGATTTCCTTTTAAGAACTCAAGCTCGAGTCCAAGACAAAACAAGTTAAAAAAGAGCTACTGAAGACGACGATACAACTATTCTTGAAAAGCATTTTTAAGAACATTTAAGGATTTCTTTAAACGCTTGACGGAAGTTTGTGCTCTGGAAGGAATATATAACTGGGTTGACACCAGCCTCGGCGAAAAATGCGATGATGGTATATTTGTAGAGTTTGCCATAGGCTTTGTCGTCGATAAGCTTCATGGGGATGGTGATGGCAAGAGGAAAGAGAAATAAGACAAAAACACCGGTTAAGGTTAGAGATAGCTTGACGAGTTTACGCTTTGAACGAGCATCTTCTTCGGCTGCTACGTTCTGTGGCTCAACTTTGTTCTTGAAGTACAGCTCACGAACGATCTGGAAGTAGCAGAAACTGATGATGAAGAAGGGTACTATGATGCCAATGATTGCCAAACACACCCAGTAAATTGTAAAGCCAGTTTTATCGATGCTATGATGACAGAAATGCGAAGACGCTTTACTAAAAATATAAAAGGGACAAGTCAGAACAATCCCTGTAGCCCAGGTACCAATGACGGCATACTTGACCGTTTCATCTCGTAGCCTTATCCCCGTCTTCATCGGCTTGACGACAGCGTGGTACCTCTCCACTGAGAGTACAGTTAGTGTCAGAATAGACACAAAACTGCCCGTAATAGGCAAGTGATAGGAAATCAAGAACATACACAAGAAGTCAGCCAGAGGTCCTTCTTGCAACTCAACCAATTCAGGAATGGACATGAATGTACAGAAAACCAATGTCGTCAGATCAGAGGCAGCAAGGTTGACAAGAAGGTAGTTGGTTGTTGATCGTAGCCAGCGTTTCTTCCAAACGGCCACTAAGACTAACACATTCCCAGTCACTCCTATGAACAGAATTATGATAGCTACGAACGATATGACTATTTTTCTAGGGTCTTTGAAGAGATCGTCCTTCATTTCACTGTTTTTGCTCCTTTACTTTGTATGTTCAAGTGTACACGACAGTACAACACCTGCGTCTTTGTACAATTTGTTTTTTAATTCAAAGCAAAAGTTAAACTGTTTCGGGTGCAAGCGCATTTAGTAATGACTGAATGCTATTAAACTGACAAATAATCACCAGCTGCTGCACTACATTGGTAATATTACAATTTTGCAAATTGAATTCACCATCTTCGCTATCTTTGATAGTTCGGGTAGACCAAGGAAGCACCAAAAAAACTGCAAGAATTTCCAATTGACTTTATTGAACAAGATGATGACTTTGACATGAAACTAATTTAAAAATGGAAAACTGTTTTTTATTATTGACAAATGCTAGGAAGCGGAAAAAATGACTACAGCTTCCAAAGATCGAACAGCTGCTTGGCCAAGGCAATCAATCAAGGAACGAATGGGAAACTGGGGGTGACGGGGCTGCTCAGCAGTCTCACTTTTTGGATATAACTGATTTATCTTCGCATTTTCCCCATTATTTTTACATAACCTTTCAATAATATTGGTAAAGTGAAAATAGCAGCACATTTCCGTGTGGTCAGAGCCATTGTGACATAACGCGGTACACTTGTTGGAACACTATTTCCTGCAACGTGACACAGCAAAAGATATTTTCAGTTTATACAATATTTTTCTTTTGTTTGTTTTTGTTTTGTTTTTGCGTTTTTGTCTAGCGATCCAATGATGGGAATAATAATAGTCATAATTAGTAATGATCAATAATGCAATTTAACAGTGGCTCTGCTTCAACTGAACTCCAATTAGCAAATATGACAGCATTTTCCAAGCTCCTTTTAGTAATATATAACAAGCAGCAAGTGAAATAGAGACTTCTTACCCTTCTCGAGTGCTTTTGCTTTATTACTGAACAGAGCACGGAAAACACCTGTTTTAATTGTCTTATTATGTAGAAAATAATCCTTCGTAGCTTCCGATGCAGTGGTCTTACGATTCTTTGTAAAGTTTGCTGCGCCCGCAAGGTGTCAGCAACCGTGCACCGTTCACCAATAAAGCACAGTTCTCGACCAATTGGAGCGCCCGTATCATGTAAGCTATATAATTCAAATGGAATTTAGAATCAGATTTTTGTTTAAGAACTCGAGCTCGAGTTCAAAACATAAAACTTAAAAAAAAAAACAGCTATTAAAGAGTACTAGAGTGCATACCATAAATTTATGGAATAGGACTTAATAATCAGTACAAAATATCACCAATTAAACACTTGAAAACAAAAGAATTAGATTTGTTTAGTGTTATTTCACGGATATATGGTTTGTACTCTATACAACATAATTATTGAGTAACACTTTGAATTATCTGATAACCTTCAATTTACAACTTTTCTTGGAAAGCACTTTTAAGAACATTTAAGGATTTCTTTAAACGCTTGAAGGAAGTTCGTGCTCTGGAAGGAATATATAACTGGATTGATAGCAGCCTCGATGAAAAATACGATGGCGGCATATTTATAGAGTTTGCCATAGGCTTTGTCGTCGATTAACCTCATAGCGGTTGTGATGGCAAGAGGAAAGAGAAATAAGACAAAAGCACCGGTTAAGGTTAGAGATAGCTTGACGAGTTTACGCTTTGAACGAGCATCTTCTTCGGCTGCTACGTTCTGTGGCTCAACTTTGTTCTTAAAGTACAGCTCACGAACGATCTGGAATTAGTAGCAGAAACTGATGATGAAGAAGGGTACTACGATGCCAATGATTACTAAACACACCCAGTAAATTGTAAAGCCAGTTTTATTGACGCTACGAGTACAGGAATGCGAAGACGCTTTAAAGACGCTAAAAGTATACAAGGGACAAGTCAGAACAATCCCTGTAGCCCAGGTACCAATGACGGCATACTTGACCGTTTCATCTCGTAGCCTTATTCCCGTCTTCATCGGCTTGACAACAGCGTGGTACCTCTCAACTGAGAGTACAGTTAGTGTCAGAATAGACACAAAACTGCCCGTAATAGGCAAGTGATAGGAAATCAAGAACATATACAAGAAGTCAGCCAGAGGTCCTTCTTGCAACTCAACCAACTCAGGAATCAACATGAATATAATGGAAACCAATGTCGTCAAATCCGAGGCAGCGAGGCTGGCGAGAAGGTAGTTGGTTGTTGATCGTAGCCAGCGTTTCTTCCAAACGGCCACTAAGACTAACACATTTCCACTCACTCCTATGAGCAGAGTCATGAAAGCTACAAACCAAATGACTATTTTTCTAGTGTCTTTGAAGAGATCGTCCTTCATTTTACTGATATTTTCGCTCGTTTACTTTGTATATGTCTCAGTGTACACTACAGTACAGCTTTGTTGTACAATTTTTTCCTAATTCAAAGCAAAAGAAGACAACCGAAAGTCGTCCAAACGTTATACAAAATTGAGTTAAAATTACCGTCAGGATATCGCTGAGATAACAGAACTACTAAGTTAAAGCAAAAATAATTCATCTGCTTTGAGTGTATGCGGATTTATGATATCACGCCCTTAACATATTAGAAGTGGAAACCTTGATATCTCCAAGATGCATCACTCAAATCAAGTACCGCTCTAATTGAATTAGGGGTTATAGGCACTTAAGATTAGTCATGGAAAGCAAAAAAACTAATTCATTTTCGTTGTGACATACGCTAAGAAGCGGAAGAAAAGGACTATAGCTTTCAAAGACTGCTTGTCCAACGCAATCAAGCTTCTTGAGCCCAAACTTAGGACATCTAATCAGAATTCGAACATGGAGCTGCTTTTCTTTTAGGGACAGAAAAATTCGGAAAATTATTTTTCTTTATTATTGACAAATGCTAGGGAGCGGAAAAAATGACTACAGCTTCCAAATATCGAACAGCTGCTTGGCCAAGGCAATCAATTAAGAAATGAAAGGGAAACTGGGGGTGACAGGGGTGCTCAGCAGTCTCACTTTTTGAATATAACTGATTTATCTTCGCATTTTCCCCATTATTTTTACATAACCTTTCAATAATATTGGTAAAGTAAAAATCGCAACACATTTCCGTGTGGTCAGAGCCATTGTGACATAACGCGGTACACTTGTTGGAACACTATTTCCTGCAACGTGACACAGCAAAAGATATTTTCAGTTTATGCATTATTTGTTTGTTTGTTTGTTTGTTTTTGTTTTGTTTTTGAGTTTTTGTCTAAGGATTCAATGATGGGAATAATAATAGTAATAATTAGTAATGATCAATAATGGCATGTAACAGTGGCTCCACAGGGTGGCTCTGCTTCAATTGAACTCCAATTAGCAAATATATGACAGCATTTTCCAAGCTCCTTTTAGTAATATATAACAAGCAGGAAGTGAAATAGAGACTTCTTAAGAACTCGAGCTCGAGTTCAAAACATACAACTTTAAAAAAAAGCAAAAACAAAAAAGAAACAAAAACAAAAAAAAAACAAAAAAAAAACAGCTATTAAATATACAAGAGTGCAAAACCATATATCTGTAAATTAGTACAAAATAGAACCAATGAAAGATGAAAACTAAAGAAATACATATCTTTAGTGCTATTTAGCTTTCGTGCTCTTTCACGGATATATGGTTTGTACTCTATACAACGTAATTATCGAGTAACACTTTGAATTATCTAATAACCTTCAATTTACAACTATTCTTGGAAAGCACTTTTAAGAACATTTAAGGATTTCTTTAAACGCTTGACGGAAGTTTGTGCTCTGGAAGGAATATATAACTGGGTTGATAGCAGCCTCGATGAAAAATACGATGGCGGCATATTTATAGAATTTGCCATATGCTTTGTCGTCGATTAACCTCATAGCGGTTGTGATGGCAAGAGGAAAGAGAAATAAGACAAAAGCACCGGTTAAGGTTAGAGATAGCTTGACGAGTTTACGCTTTGAACGAGCATCTTCTTCGGCTGCTACGTTCTGTGGCTCAACTTTGTTCTTGAAGTACAGCTCACGAACGATCTGGAATTAGTAGCAGAAACTGATGATGAAGAAGGGTACTACGATGCCAATGATTGCCAAACACACCCAGTAAATTGCAAAGCCAGTTTTATTGACGCTACGAGTACAGGAATGCGAAGACGCTTTAAAGACGCTAAAAGTATACAAGGGACAAGTCAGAACAATCCCTGTAGTCCAGGTACCAATGACGGCATACTTGACCGTTTCATCTCGTAGTCTTATCCCCGTCTTCATCGGCTTGACAACAGCGTGGTACCTCTCAACTGAGAGTACAGTTAGTGTCAGAATAGACACAAAACTGCCCGTAATAGGCAAGTGATAGGAAATCAAGAACATACACAAGAAGTCAGCCAGAGGTCCTTCTTGCAACTCAACCAACTCAGGAATCAACATGAATATAATGGAAACCAATGTCGTCAAATCCGAGGCAGCGAGGCTGGCGAGAAGGTAGTTGGTTGTTGATCGTAGCCAGCGTTTCTTCCAAACGGCCACTAAGACTAACACATTTCCACTCACTCCTATGAGCAGAGTCATGAAAGCTACAAACCAAATGACTATTTTTCTAGTATCTTTGAAGAGATCGTCCTTCATTTTACTGATATTTTCGCTCGCTTACTTTGTATATGTCTCAGTGTACACTACAGTACAGCTATAATTTGTTTCCTAATTCAAAGCAAAAGAAGACAACCGAAAGTCGTCCAAACGTTATACAAAATTGAGTAAAAATTACCGTCAGGATATCGCTGAGTTAACAGAACTACTAAGTTAAAGCAAAAATAATTCATCTGCTTCGAGTGTATGCGCATATATGATATCACGCCCTTAACATATTAGAAGTGGAAACCTTGATATCTCCAAGATGCATCACTCAAATCAAGTACCGCTCTAATTGAATTAGGGGTTATAGGCACTTAAGATTAGTCATGGAAAGCAAAAAAACTAATTCATTTTCGTTGTGACATACGCTAAGAAGCGGAAGAAAAGGACTATAGCTTTCAAAGACTGCTTGTCCAACGCAATCAAGCTTCTTGAGCCCAAACTTAGGACATCTAATCAGAATTCGAACATGGAGCTGCTTTTCTTTTAGGGACAGAAAAATTCGGAAAATTATTTTTCTTTATTATTGACAAATGCTAGGGAGCGGAAAAAATGACTACAGCTTCCAAATATCGAACAGCTGCTTGGCCAAGGCAATCAATTAAGAAATGAAAGGGAAACTGGGGGTGACAGGGGTGCTCAGCAGTCTCACTTTTTGAATATAACTGATTTATCTTCGCATTTTCCCCATTATTTTTACATAACCTTTCAATAATATTGGTAAAGTAAAAATCGCAACACATTTCCGTGTGGTCAGAGCCATTGTGACATAACGCGGTACACTTGTTGGAACACTATTTCCTGCAACGTGACACAGCAAAAGATATTTTCAGTTTATGCATTATTTGTTTGTTTGTTTGTTTGTTTTTGTTTTGTTTTTGAGTTTTTGTCTAAGGATTCAATGATGGGAATAATAATAGTAATAATTAGTAATGATCAATAATGGCATGTAACAGTGGCTCCACAGGGTGGCTCTGCTTCAATTGAACTCCAATTAGCAAATATATGACAGCATTTTCCAAGCTCCTTTTAGTAATATATAACAAGCAGGAAGTGAAATAGAGACTTCTTAAGAACTCGAGCTCGAGTTCAAAACATACAACTTTAAAAAAAAGCAAAAACAAAAAAGAAACAAAAAAAAAAAAAAAACAAAAAAAAAAACAGCTATTAAATATACAAGAGTGCAAAACCATATATCTGTAAATTAGTACAAAATAGAACCAATGAAAGATGAAAACTAAAGAAATACATATCTTTAGTGCTATTTAGCTTTCGTGCTCTTTCACGGATATATGGTTTGTACTCTATACAACGTAATTATCGAGTAACACTTTGAATTATCTAATAACCTTCAATTTACAACTATTCTTGGAAAGCACTTTTAAGAACATTTAAGGATTTCTTTAAACGCTTGACGGAAGTTTGTGCTCTGGAAGGAATATATAACTGGGTTGATAGCAGCCTCGATGAAAAATACGATGGCGGCATATTTATAGAATTTGCCATATGCTTTGTCGTCGATTAACCTCATAGCGGTTGTGATGGCAAGAGGAAAGAGAAATAAGACAAAAGCACCGGTTAAGGTTAGAGATAGCTTGACGAGTTTACGCTTTGAACGAGCATCTTCTTCGGCTGCTACGTTCTGTGGCTCAACTTTGTTCTTGAAGTACAGCTCACGAACGATCTGGAAGTAGCAGAAACTGATGATGAAGAAGGGTGCTATGATGCCAATGATTACCAAACACACCCAGTAAATTGTAAAGCCAGTGTTATCGATGCTATGATGACAGAAATGCGAAGACGCTTTACTAACAATATAAAAAGGACAAGTCAGAACAATCCCTGTAGTCCAGGTACCAATGACGGCATACTTGACCGTTTCATCTCGTAGCCTTATCCCCGTCTTCATCGGCTTGACGACAGCGTGGTACCTCTCCACTGAGAGTACAGTTAGCGTTAGAATAGACACAAAACTGCCCGTAATAGGCAAGTGATAGGACATCAAGAACATACACAAGAAGTCAGCCAGAGGTCCTTCTTGCAACTCAACCAACTCCGGAATGGACATGAATGTACAGAAAACCAATGTCGTCAGATCAGAGGCAGCAAGGTTGACAAGAAGGTAGTTGGTTGTTGATCGTAGCCAGCGTTTCTTCCAAACGGCCACTAAGACTAACACATTTCCAGTCACTCCTATGAACAGAATTATGATAGCTACAAACGATATGACTATTTTTCTAGGGTCTTTGAAGAGATCGTCCTTCATTTCACTGTTTTTGCCCCTTTACTTTGTATGTTCAAGTGTACACGACAGTACAACACCTGCGTCTTTGTACAATTTGTTTTTTAATTCAAAGCAAAAATTAAACTGTTTGGAGTGCAAGCGCATTTAGTAATGACTGAATGCTATTAAACTGACAAATAATCACCAGCTGCTGCACTATATTGGTAATATTACAATTTTGCAAACTGAATTCACCATCTTCGCTATCTTTGATAGTTCGGGTAGATCAAGGAAGCGCTAAAAAAAACTGCAAGAATTTCCAATTGACTTTATTGAACAAGATGATGACTTTGACATGAAACTAATTTAAAAATGGAAAACTGTTTTTTATTATTGACAAATGCTAGGAAGCGGAAAAAATGACTACAGCTTCCAAAGATCGAACAGCTGCTTGGCCAAGGCAATCAATCAAGGAACGAATGGGAAACTGGGGGTGACGGGGCTGCTCAGCAGTCTCACTTTTTGGATATAACTGATTTATCTTCGCATTTTCCCCATTATTTTTACATAACCTTTCAATAATATTGGTAAAGTGAAAATAGCAGCACATTTCCGTGTGGTCAGAGCCATTGTGACATAACGCGGTACACTTGTTGGAACACTATTTCCTGCAACGTGACACAGCAAAAGATATTTTCAGTTTATACAATTTTTTTTTTTGTTTGTTTTTGTTTTGTTTTTGCGTTTTTGTCTAGCGATCCAATGATGGGAATAATAATAGTCATAATTAGTAATGATCAATAATGCAATTTAACAGTGGCTCTGCTTCAACTGAACTCCAATTAGCAAATATGACAGCATTTTCCAAGCTCCTTTTAGTAATATATAACAAGCAGCAAGTGAAATAGAGACTTCTTACCCTTCTCGAGTGCTTTTGCTTTATTACTGAACAGAGCACGGAAAACACCTGTTTTAATTGTCTTATTATGTAGAAAATAATCCTTCGTAGCTTCCGATGCAGTGGTCTTACGATTCTTTGTAAAGTTTGCTGCGCCCGCAAGGTGTCAGCAACCGTGCACCGTTCACCAATAAAGCACAGTTCTCGACCAATTGGAGCGCCCGTATCATGTAAGCTATATAATTCAAATGGAATTTAGAATCAGATTTTTGTTTAAGAACTCGAGCTCGAGTTCAAAACATAAAACTTTAAAAAAAAAACAGCTATTAAAGAGTACTAGAGTGCATACCATAAATTTATGGAATAGGACTTAATAATCAGTACAAAATATCACCAATTAAACACTTGAAAACAAAAGAATTAGATTTGTTTAGTGTTATTTCACGGATATATGGTTTGTACTCTATACAACGTAATTATTGAGTAACACTTTGAATTATCTAATAACCTTCAATTTACAACTATTCTTGGAAAGCACTTTTAAGAACATTTAAGGATTTCTTTAAACGCTTGAAGGAAGTTCGTGCTCTGGAAGGAATATATAACTGGATTGATAGCAGCCTCGATGAAAAATACGATGGCGGCATATTTATAGAGTTTGCCATAGGCTTTGTCGTCGATTAACCTCATAGCGGCTGTGATGGCAAGAGGAAAGAGAAATAAGACAAAAGCACCGGTTAAGGTTAGAGATAGCTTGACGAGTTTACGCTTTGAACGAGCATCTTCTTCGGCTGCTACGTTCTGTGGCTCAACTTTGTTCTTGAAGTACAGCTCACGAACGATCTGGAATTAGTAGCAGAAACTGATGATGAAGAAGGGTACTACGATGCCAATGATTGCCAAACACACCCAGTAAATTGCAAAGCCAGTTTTATTGACGCTACGAGTACAGGAATGCGAAGACGCTTTAAAGACGCTAAAAGTATACAAGGGACAAGTCAGAACAATCCCTGTAGTCCAGGTACCAATGACGGCATACTTGACCGTTTCATCTCGTAGTCTTATCCCCGTCTTCATCGGCTTGACAACAGCGTGGTACCTCTCAACTGAGAGTACAGTTAGTGTCAGAATAGACACAAAACTGCCCGTAATAGGCAAGTGATAGGAAATCAAGAACATACACAAGAAGTCAGCCAGAGGTCCTTCTTGCAACTCAACCAACTCAGGAATCAACATGAATATAATGGAAACCAATGTCGTCAAATCCGAGGCAGCGAGGCTGGCGAGAAGGTAGTTGGTTGTTGATCGTAGCCAGCGTTTCTTCCAAACGGCCACTAAGACTAACACATTTCCACTCACTCCTATGAGCAGAGTCATGAAAGCTACAAACCAAATGACTATTTTTCTAGTATCTTTGAAGAGATCGTCCTTCATTTTACTGATATTTTCGCTCGCTTACTTTGTATATGTCTCAGTGTACACTACAGTACAGCTATAATTTGTTTCCTAATTCAAAGCAAAAGAAGACAACCGAAAGTCGTCCAAACGTTATACAAAATTGAGTAAAAATTACCGTCAGGATATCGCTGAGTTAACAGAACTACTAAGTTAAAGCAAAAATAATTCATCTGCTTCGAGTGTATGCGCATATATGATATCACGCCCTTAACATATTAGAAGTGGAAACCTTGATATCTCCAAGATGCATCACTCAAATCAAGTACCGCTCTAATTGAATTAGGGGTTATAGGCACTTAAGATTAGTCATGGAAAGCAAAAAAACTAATTCATTTTCGTTGTGACATACGCTAAGAAGCGGAAGAAAAGGACTATAGCTTTCAAAGACTGCTTGTCCAACGCAATCAAGCTTCTTGAGCCCAAACTTAGGACATCTAATCAGAATTCGAACATGGAGCTGCTTTTCTTTTAGGGACAGAAAAATTCGGGAAATTATTTTTCTTTATTATTGACAAATGCTAGGGAGCGGAAAAAATGACTACAGCTTCCAAATATCGAACAGCTGCTTGGCCAAGGCAATCAATTAAGAAATGAAAGGGAAACTGGGGGTGACAGGGGTGCTCAGCAGTCTCACTTTTTGAATATAACTGATTTATCTTCGCATTTTCCCCATTATTTTTACATAACCTTTCAATAATATTGGTAAAGTAAAAATCGCAACACATTTCCGTGTGGTCAGAGCCATTGTGACATAACGCGGTACACTTGTTGGAACACTATTTCCTGCAACGTGACACAGCAAAAGATATTTTCAGTTTATGCATTATTTGTTTGTTTGTTTGTTTGTTTTTGTTTTGTTTTTGAGTTTTTGTCTAAGGATTCAATGATGGGAATAATAATAGTAATAATTAGTAATGATCAATAATGGCATGTAACAGTGGCTCCACAGGGTGGCTCTGCTTCAATTGAACTCCAATTAGCAAATATATGACAGCATTTTCCAAGCTCCTTTTAGTAATATATAACAAGCAGGAAGTGAAATAGAGACTTCTTAAGAACTCGAGCTCGAGTTCAAAACATACAACTTTAAAAAAAACCAAAAAAAAAAAAAAAAAAAAAAAAAAAAAAAAACAAAAAAAAAACAGCTATTAAATATACAAGAGTGCAAAACCATATATCTGTAAATTAGTACAAAATAGAACCAATGAAAGATGAAAACTAAAGAAATACATATCTTTAGTGCTATTTAGCTTTCGTGCTCTTTCACGGATATATGGTTTGTACTCTATACAACGTAATTATCGAGTAACACTTTGAATTATCTAATAACCTTCAATTTACAACTATTCTTGGAAAGCACTTTTAAGAACATTTAAGGATTTCTTTAAACGCTTGACGGAAGTTTGTGCTCTGGAAGGAATATATAACTGGGTTGATAGCAGCCTCGATGAAAAATACGATGGCGGCATATTTATAGAATTTGCCATATGCTTTGTCGTCGATTAACCTCATAGCGGTTGTGATGGCAAGAGGAAAGAGAAATAAGACAAAAGCACCGGTTAAGGTTAGAGATAGCTTGACGAGTTTACGCTTTGAACGAGCATCTTCTTCGGCTGCTACGTTCTGTGGCTCAACTTTGTTCTTGAAGTACAGCTCACGAACGATCTGGAAGTAGCAGAAACTGATGATGAAGAAGGGTGCTATGATGCCAATGATTACCAAACACACCCAGTAAATTGTAAAGCCAGTGTTATCGATGCTATGATGACAGAAATGCGAAGACGCTTTACTAACAATATAAAAAGGACAAGTCAGAACAATCCCTGTAGTCCAGGTACCAATGACGGCATACTTGACCGTTTCATCTCGTAGCCTTATCCCCGTCTTCATCGGCTTGACGACAGCGTGGTACCTCTCCACTGAGAGTACAGTTAGCGTTAGAATAGACACAAAACTGCCCGTAATAGGCAAGTGATAGGACATCAAGAACATACACAAGAAGTCAGCCAGAGGTCCTTCTTGCAACTCAACCAACTCCGGAATGGACATGAATGTACAGAAAACCAATGTCGTCAGATCAGAGGCAGCAAGGTTGACAAGAAGGTAGTTGGTTGTTGATCGTAGCCAGCGTTTCTTCCAAACGGCCACTAAGACTAACACATTTCCAGTCACTCCTATGAACAGAATTATGATAGCTACAAACGATATGACTATTTTTCTAGGGTCTTTGAAGAGATCGTCCTTCATTTCACTGTTTTTGCCCCTTTACTTTGTATGTTCAAGTGTACACGACAGTACAACACCTGCGTCTTTGTACAATTTGTTTTTTAATTCAAAGCAAAAATTAAACTGTTTGGAGTGCAAGCGCATTTAGTAATGACTGAATGCTATTAAACTGACAAATAATCACCAGCTGCTGCACTATATTGGTAATATTACAATTTTGCAAACTGAATTCACCATCTTCGCTATCTTTGATAGTTCGGGTAGATCAAGGAAGCGCTAAAAAAAACTGCAAGAATTTCCAATTGACTTTATTGAACAAGATGATGACTTTGACATGAAACTAATTTAAAAATGGAAAACTGTTTTTTATTATTGACAAATGCTAGGAAGCGGAAAAAATGACTACAGCTTCCAAAGATCGAACAGCTGCTTGGCCAAGGCAATCAATCAAGGAACGAATGGGAAACTGGGGGTGACGGGGCTGCTCAGCAGTCTCACTTTTTGGATATAACTGATTTATCTTCGCATTTTCCCCATTATTTTTACATAACCTTTCAATAATATTGGTAAAGTGAAAATAGCAGCACATTTCCGTGTGGTCAGAGCCATTGTGACATAACGCGGTACACTTGTTGGAACACTATTTCCTGCAACGTGACACAGCAAAAGATATTTTCAGTTTATACAATTTTTTTGTTTTGTTTGTTTTTGTTTTGTTTTTGCGTTTTTGTCTAGCGATCCAATGATGGGAATAATAATAGTCATAATTAGTAATGATCAATAATGCAATTTAACAGTGGCTCTGCTTCAACTGAACTCCAATTAGCAAATATGACAGCATTTTCCAAGCTCCTTTTAGTAATATATAACAAGCAGCAAGTGAAATAGAGACTTCTTACCCTTCTCGAGTGCTTTTGCTTTATTACTGAACAGAGCACGGAAAACACCTGTTTTAATTGTCTTATTATGTAGAAAATAATCCTTCGTAGCTTCCGATGCAGTGGTCTTACGATTCTTTGTAAAGTTTGCTGCGCCCGCAAGGTGTCAGCAACCGTGCACCGTTCACCAATAAAGCACAGTTCTCGACCAATTGGAGCGCCCGTATCATGTAAGCTATATAATTCAAATGGAATTTAGAATCAGATTTTTGTTTAAGAACTCGAGCTCGAGTTCAAAACATAAAACTTTAAAAAAAAAAACAGCTATTAAAGAGTACTAGAGTGCATACCATAAATTTATGGAATAGGACTTAATAATCAGTACAAAATATCACCAATTAAACACTTGAAAACAAAAGAATTAGATTTGTTTAGTGTTATTTCACGGATATATGGTTTGTACTCTATACAACGTAATTATTGAGTAACACTTTGAATTATCTAATAACCTTCAATTTACAACTATTCTTGGAAAGCACTTTTAAGAACATTTAAGGATTTCTTTAAACGCTTGAAGGAAGTTCGTGCTCTGGAAGGAATATATAACTGGATTGATAGCAGCCTCGATGAAAAATACGATGGCGGCATATTTATAGAGTTTGCCATAGGCTTTGTCGTCGATTAACCTCATAGCGGCTGTGATGGCAAGAGGAAAGAGAAATAAGACAAAAGCACCGGTTAAGGTTAGAGATAGCTTGACGAGTTTACGCTTTGAACGAGCATCTTCTTCGGCTGCTACGTTCTGTGGCTCAACTTTGTTCTTGAAGTACAGCTCACGAACGATCTGGAATTAGTAGCAGAAACTGATGATGAAGAAGGGTACTACGATGCCAATGATTGCCAAACACACCCAGTAAATTGCAAAGCCAGTTTTATTGACGCTACGAGTACAGGAATGCGAAGACGCTTTAAAGACGCTAAAAGTATACAAGGGACAAGTCAGAACAATCCCTGTAGTCCAGGTACCAATGACGGCATACTTGACCGTTTCATCTCGTAGTCTTATCCCAGTCTTCATCGGCTTGACAACAGCGTGGTACCTCTCAACTGAGAGTACAGTTAGTGTCAGAATAGACACAAAACTGCCCGTAATAGGCAAGTGATAGGAAATCAAGAACATACACAAGAAGTCAGCCAGAGGTCCTTCTTGCAACTCAACCAACTCAGGAATCAACATGAATATAATGGAAACCAATGTCGTCAAATCCGAGGCAGCGAGGCTGGCGAGAAGGTAGTTGGTTGTTGATCGTAGCCAGCGTTTCTTCCAAACGGCCACTAAGACTAACACATTTCCACTCACTCCTATGAGCAGAGTCATGAAAGCTACAAACCAAATGACTATTTTTCTAGTATCTTTGAAGAGATCGTCCTTCATTTTACTGATATTTTCGCTCGCTTACTTTGTATATGTCTCAGTGTACACTACAGTACAGCTATAATTTGTTTCCTAATTCAAAGCAAAAGAAGACAACCGAAAGTCGTCCAAACGTTATACAAAATTGAGTAAAAATTACCGTCAGGATATCGCTGAGTTAACAGAACTACTAAGTTAAAGCAAAAATAATTCATCTGCTTCGAGTGTATGCGCATATATGATATCACGCCCTTAACATATTAGAAGTGGAAACCTTGATATCTCCAAGATGCATCACTCAAATCAAGTACCGCTCTAATTGAATTAGGGGTTATAGGCACTTAAGATTAGTCATGGAAAGCAAAAAAACTAATTCATTTTCGTTGTGACATACGCTAAGAAGCGGAAGAAAAGGACTATAGCTTTCAAAGACTGCTTGTCCAACGCAATCAAGTTTCTTGAGTCCAAACTTAGGACATCTAATCAGAATTCGATCATGGAGCTGCTTTTCTTTTAGGGACGAACTATTTGATTTTTGAAGGGGGAGGGGAAGGGGGCACGAGTTGCAATACAATCTTTTAACAGACCATACCGTTGCACGATATTTTTTTTATACACATCTTCACCTATCAAATATTCAAACTGCACGTAGTTCTCTGTAGAACTCAAACTTTAGTTATGCGTACAACACAAACTGTATTCCTATATATGTTAGAACAGCTGTTCTTTATACCTCAATATTAAACGTTGCGATTTGAGGCCACTCAAACCGCAGTTCTTTTGTTTTTACGGATTAAGTGTGGTGAGGTTTACAGTTTTTGCGCTTAGTATGCTCGAAGGATTTTTTTACAATTGAATACGTTACTGTTGGTTGGTTACCGAAGGGCATTGCACAAGTACACAAGATTTTGTCGTGTAGTATCGAGTGCCTTTTTATATTCATCATTTTTCGTTAGAACATACAGTCAATGTCATTAACGTTGTCCACCGAAAAAAGACATTTACACATTTACACAATCATTTACACATTTACACATTTTAGACTAAAAGAAATATCGCGTTTCATTATGTATTCTTTGCCTCGTGTGCGTCAGCCTGAACTTTAAATGTAAAATTCAACTCGTGAATCAAAAATCCAGAATGCCCCGACCATTTAGTGAGGATTTAAGACGGAGAATGGTATTTCAGCGTTTGTTTTATGCCAGAACGTTCGAGGAAACACGTGATATATCTTTTAGTGTAAATGTGTAAATGTGTAAATGTGTAAATGTCTTTTTTCGGTGGACAACGTTAATGACATTGACTGTATATTTTGATACTTTGCCATTATTTCGCTCAGCCAAATAAAATTTGTTTTTAGGTAGAAAACCGAAAAGAACTGTCAGTCAGGGGACAATAATTTTTAACAGACTTTTGATGACGTCATAGGCATTTACTGCATAAGCTACTCAACAGAGTTCAATTTTGTACCAAAGCTAGACAAGAATGCAACATGTTAACCTAACTTTAAAAATTATTACTGCCATTCATACGTAAAACTCAGAGTAATCTTGTGGTGAGTAGTTTCATTACTTGTTACAGACCTCTAATGATGTCACAGGCGTTTACTTTATCAGCGATCAATGTATAAACTGGTCTGTGCACACCAAGAAATCTAACCAGGTTTTATAAGTGTTACTTATACATGTACCCAAGTTAGACCAGGATGCACCTTGATTATTCAACTTAAAAAAATCAGAGTAAAAAAATATCTGGTTAAAGTGCACATGAACCCTTCAACAATACTTTCAGTACTGGTTCTGCATAAAGTAAATAGTTG
Source organism: Actinia tenebrosa (assembly GCF_029948245.1). Taxonomy (NCBI): domain Eukaryota; kingdom Metazoa; phylum Cnidaria; class Anthozoa; order Actiniaria; family Actiniidae; genus Actinia; species Actinia tenebrosa. Next base: position 23,120,636 of record NW_028292569.1, on the reverse strand, counting down.
AATGGTAAAATATTTCTTGATTTGAGTAATGCGTCTATAAGTTATGAAGGTTTATACTTCCAATATGTTAATGATGGTAACGTCCGGCAAGGTATTTGAGTGTTCTTGTTGTAACTAGTAATACTAAATGCTGGCCATTTTGAAAATACAAATTTAAAATAGCTTTCATGTAAACCATGAGTAAAATAATGATGCTTTTTAAATACTGTATCTATGAACCAGTTCGATTTTGTATATTTAATTAAGCCTTAATAGACGTCACACTTATTAGCATATTGGAAGTATAAACCTTCATAACTTAGAAACGCATCACTCAAATCAAGAAATATTTTACCATTTAACTATTTACTTCATTTAGAATCCATTAGTGAATGGTTATCAATCCTGTTTGCCTTGCACACCAAGAAATCTAACTAGGTTTTATAAGTGTTACTTATACATGTACCCAAGTTAGACCAGGATGCACCTTGATTATTCAACTTAAAAAAATCAGAGGTAAAAAATATCTGATTAAAGAAATCACAAGAATCATTATCATGATACCATTAGTGAATGGATATTAATCCTGTTTGCCTTGTTGATTTAGCTTCTTTAAAACTGCTCTCCTACTTGCCATCAAGATATTCCAAGCCAGTTTCTCTCTTACCCAGCGTGGGATCAACCCAACCACAAATTCCTGAAATTGCATAGAAAACGAAGTTAGAAATTTTGCTCATTCAAAAGGTGGCATCTCTTTTTGGAAGTTAGTACCACAGGGAGAATTTTACATTTGTCCTTGATACAGGGGCAGATCCAGGAATTTTAAAAGGGGATGACTATTACAAAGGTTTTACCAGGAAAGCAAGGAAAAGGGGGGTGACTTTTACTAACGATATAGTGAGAAATTTGAGCAAAAGGGGGTTGACTAGTCACCTATATTACCACCCCTGGATCCGCCCCTGGGATAGATATTCAAATTTTTGCAATACATGTATTTCTGTCAGACTAAGTGCCATTATATTATATTATTCCCTAGAGTATCATTTCTTTGTTTAATGATTGCACATCAGAACACATATAAGTATGGATACAACTCAAACAAAGAATCTTATTTCCAAGAAAATGACACATTGTCAGAAATGGAAAAAAAATTGCTCAACCTAAAGTTATCTAATCTGGTTTCTTTTAGTTTGATAAATCATAGTAATGCTCCATTTTAAAGTTTGGTTCAGTGACCATGAATAATAGTTTCATGTCGAGGTTGGAGTTTCTGCGTATAGCAAAACTATAGTTTATCATGCACATCAACTCCAGCCTTGGTTTGGGACTGGTGTTCGTGGTTATTGAACCGAACGAATGGAATTGTGAAATGGATAATTGTCAACTCAAGGATCTAAAACTTTGATGGGAGCCACAATGATTTCTGTATTTACAGCTAGTTGTTTAATCTGTATAACTGGTGTTCATGGTTATTGAACTGAACGAATGGAATGGAGTGAAATGGAGAATTTCAACTCAGGGATCTAAAACTTTGATGGCAGCCACAATGATTTCTGTATTTACAGCTAGTTGTCTAAGCTGTATAACCTGGATATATGACCACAAAATAAGGCACTCGTACCTGTAAAGAATGGCTCCAGCACCCATTTGTCCTTTGTTCTACCCCAATGGTACCCAGTGCCTGACGGGCATAATCATCTGGGCCTGGAACAAAGAGACTGGGCCTCTTGATTTTACTCATCTTGGTGGCGACATAGAGTGGCATGACAGACTGAAATTATACAAGCATGGTTCTTGGAGATCAATAACAGTTTTGAACATGATAATGAAACAAATTTTTTTGATAAACTGTATAATATGTTACACCATTGTTGCTATTACTACCAGAACCATATGTAGGCTCTGAAAGTCTAAAGGCTCAAGTTACTGCCCACCTATCACTCTCCCTTTCTAAACATCAACTTTATGAAATCCTGAAATAACCTCTTGGATGATCATAGTTAGGGCATGACTAACTCAGAGATCCAACCAAATAACCTCTGGGCTGATCATATATGGGGAATGGATAGCCCACAGATCGAAGCCTTAAACAACTTCTGGAGGATTTATTATAGTAAGGGAACAACTAATTTTTGCAAAGAGAGGTAAATGACACAACCTAGAGAAAAACTCTCAAATCAAGAAAGAAGGTGCAATGGAATGAGCTTTCATGTACATGTAGAGTCCAAATACATGTCAAAGAAATGCACGAAGAAAACAAACCTGGACAATGATTCCTTTTCCAGCATATTCAGTAGCAATGGCCTCACTGAAGAAATCCACAAAAGCCTGGAAAAAGCAATTGTCAAGATGTAAAATATGAAAATAATATATGAAGAATTGCCTGGTTATGTATTAATATAATAACACTTGCATATACCTTAGATGATGAGTATGTTGACAGCAGCGGCAGTGGTTCTACACCAGCCCTGGATGAGATATTCATCACCACTCCTTTACCCCTAACATACAACATTGAAGTTTTGGTGAGACACTCAATGTTTTCAGGGGTGCTTACTATTTACCTGCACGCCTGAAAAGCAGTGTAACTGAGTTGTTTACCATGGATAAATAAAAGTTAATTCCTTTATTCATTCATTCACCCAGAAAAACCTGAAATTCTGGTTGGAAAAACAAATAGACCCTATTAGGAGGTACCCATGTCATTGCTGAATTTCACAAATGCCTAAGTCACAATTTCGGATTATTCTTGTTTTGCTGTCAGAATTTTACCCCAGCTAACAGGGCCTCGCTGTTGGTAATTCATTAGAGTAGTCAGTTGCTCACCATGGTACCGTTCACCACTACACTGTAGTTCGTGGCTCTCTAGTCCTCATTTCAAGGCGATGTAGCATGCCGAAGTTTACCCCTAACAGGGCCTTATGTGTCATCCTGAATTGAAAGTTCCAGAAAAGTTGGTCTTCCAATCGAGGTACAGTAATCCCTTTTTCCTGCTCTTTTCGGTTCTTCCGGTAGACCCATGTATCATTTGCTGTCAAAGTTAATTTTCCATTCTTCCCTTTACCATTAGCAAATTAATTTTCAACCAGATGGATTGGTTTAAATGGTGAGCACCCCAGAACTCTAAGGCAGCTGTTCTTAGTATTTTATATGGTGGAAATTTTATAACATAATTGACTAAAAATACAATAAAAATTGCAGATGTAATGTCTAACTAAAAGAACACTAACCTTGAGACCATTCCAGGAAGAATGATGTGTGTCATCTAAAGATAGAATAAAGTTTTAATACCTGCACTCAATCAACACTAATCCAGGTAATTAGGCTATTGGTATCGTGGCAGTATAAATATGACCAATCTGACTTTATTCTTCGCTTGACTCTGAAGATGACTTCCGCTCAGGTTGTCGAAACATCAGTCACATCAAACAGTCCTTCTCAGGACTACATCCACCCGGATGATCATAATACTTAGTTTAACAAAGTTTAACTATTTTTTTAAATATGGGTTGTATGGTAAGTTTTCACAAATGTTATTGCAACGTGCCCTCACCAGACACAAGTTTAGACAAGTCTAATTTGGCAGTAGTCTTATGTCAATCATACACTGTAAATATCAAACATACCAAATTCGGCTTCTTTGAAGTCTGAGAACCAAGTGCAAAGCAGAAAATGCAAGACAGGCAGGTAGTAACAGTGGGTATCGCAGCTTGTCAGTAGGGTGATTGTAAGTTAATGTCTGTTGGCCAATGGCTGACACCTTACCATTGTCTGACACCCTATTAACAGATTGATTTGGGAGTTGCATTTTTTTACTAACCATGATTACAGACATGTCATTGACATTGATCATCTTCCAGCAATCCTAGAAAGGAAAGGTAGACTTGGTAATTTTAAAACATTTTCCTGCAACTTTTACTCATGATAGCAAATCCAATATCAAATGAAAATAATATGAAATGAAATGTTACCTATGACTACATTACATGTATATACAAAAAGGTCTCTTGATGTAAAGCAAGTTTTTAGCAAGCTCACCTCTCTCTTCATGTTGGTGAAGAACTCTGGATAATGGGAAACTCCAACATTGTTAACTGAAATAATAAAAAAAACTGATGAAAAATGATTAAGAGTTTATTAATTCACTTGTTCATCCTGCCCTTTATCAATCAGTTCATCAGCAGATCAACTATTTGATTAATTCACCAAATTAATTTGATAATTCACTCATCATTCATTCATTCAATAATTTACCCATCATTCTTTCATTTATTATCATCATCATTCATTTATTCATTTACTCATTATCATCATCATCATTCCAATCATTATCATTCGCTATCATTCCTTTATTTTTTCATTCACCATTCATTTGTTCTTCGTTTGTTTGCTCATTCATTTGTTCATTTATTTACTATTCATTTGTTCTTTGAACGTTCATTCATTCATTCATTCATTTCAATTCGTTCATTCACTATTCATTTGTTGTTTGTCTGTTTGTTCATTCAATCATTCACTTGTTCACCCATCCATCCATTAGTTGACTGACTGACTGATTGATAAATCCATATAAATAACAAAACAGGTTGATTATTATCAAGTGACGTACTCAATATCCCAATGTCAAGTCCATCAAGTTTCTCATCCAGTCCATCATAAATCTCCGCTCCACCACTGAAATCCATGGCAATAACTTTGGTTTTCACCTTGTAAACAGATTCTGTACAACAAGGAGAACAAATTAAACACTATCATTTTATTTATTTTTTAAGAAATGGCTTTCTGTTACATGTACATCCTGAACCAGTTCAAAGCTAAAACTCGTAACCACCCATAATGTATTCACACACATTTTTGTATCACCATCTTTCAATCAGCCTTTAGATCAGAGATAAGACAATCCTGCAATGCTGATTGGATGATGTCCGAGATGAAAGTATGCACCTATATTATTGGTGTTCATATTTTATTTAAATGACTTTTTAGATTTGGGATCCTGTTGTTTGTAAAAAAAACATAAATAGAGTGGTGATTTAGTACATAAAAGCTAAGATAATAGTGCTGGTATAACTGTGAAAAGCTGGTGGCACGAACACCGTAGCAACACGGCAATACATACTCCAGCCAAATCACATTGGGTGAGTATTTACTCTTCATCCAATCAAATACCCGAAACACAGCACGAACATGGACAAGGTCATGCCAAGGTTACGTCACTGCCAGACCAATCACATGGGGAAAAAAACAGCTAATTAATATTTTAGAAAACATCACCATCACGGCATGGCATGCTTATGGCACTGTACTTCTCACAGTTGTGTAAAAACTGCTCTAGCATTATGACTACTTACTTATTTCAGCTTCAAGGTTCTGAAGTTTTTCTAGTGTTCTACTCATGAGTACAATGTTTATTCCTTCTTTTGCAAGCTGTGCAACCAAATATCAATTTATCACAATTAGAAATAATTTATGCTACAATAATAATCATAAGCAATGATGCAATAATATCATTTTAATAAATATAATAACATGTGATTTCATTGGCTTTACATTTGGGGATAACATGACCAAGATAGCTAGCTATAATTCTAGGCATCACAGCCTGGTTGAAGGAAGGGTGGATAGCCTAAGATAAGGATTTATCAATTGGATAAGTTGATGCTGTTATCCAATACATTTATCCATTGGATAAGATTTATCTGTCAGTTAGCACTATACACCCTTCGTACGACCAGGCCCTGGGTTTTTGGCTGTACATGTAGAGAGGGGTCTAAAAAATAGAGAAGATGCACCCTTTTAGTAACTTACAACAAACAACTAATTCTAAGCTAGGAAGGGGGTGCACACTGTGGCTTCCCCCTAATTCTGTCAATGCCCCCTCAATCATGTGGAATCTCATTTTCATTGGATACATACCTCATAGACAAAAGATTTTCCTATTCCATCTGTGCATCCAGTTACCACTATGTATAAAAAAGGGGAGAAAACATTGGATCAAAAACCCGTGAGGTTACAGCATTTTTCCGTTGGTCACCCTGTGGTTGCTATTGCGTAAAAACAGCTGATTGAATTGGAAAGGAAGACTTAATTTGGCATCGTTTAAAACGTAAAATTGGTATACATTTGCCAAACAGCATGCAAATGGAATGCTTCATAGTTGTGAGGAGCGTTTTATGCAACACTTTGGAATGAACTCCTGACATACAGTACCTGCCCAGCTACCAAAGGATTTTAAGTTCTTTTTTATCCCTAGCGAAGGAAGAACAAACGCTCTCAAGCCAGTTACAGCTCTCCTCAGGAGATTTATAAGATAGTAGGCTATGAAACAACCTCCAATAACTTCTAATGCCGTAGAATACACCATGATTGCTGATCCGCAGAGGCTCAAACGAAGCAAGTGACATTCGGTAAATGTGATCAGCGGTCCGACTAAGGACACAGGTAACCCAAAAGGTGTTCATAAACTTAGGCCAGTTTGGTGGCAGAGTAGTAGGATTAGGATTTCTTAACACGAGAGTTACACAATTATGAAAGTACAATCACTGGACAATTCATGCATTTTATGTCTAAATTATTAATTTTGTTAAAATGATTGATTGCCACACCCACCTGGACAAGACTAGGGTACCTTGTAGGGGGTGTGGTCATTTTCAAAATGTCCAAAGATCATTGCAATCCTTTCATATATTGGAGTCCCCAAAATTCTTCAAGTTTTTTTTAAACAGAATGTAAATGTAAATGAATAAGCAGGAATAGTATTTACCACATATTTATTTACAAAGTTTTTTTGTGAAAGTAAAATTGGTAGGTCATCTCAGTCTTTTTATGTATTTCTCATTAATAACTAACGATGACCTTTAAATTTAGTTTGAAGTAGTTTAATATTCTTATTAATATTTGTTACTAATAAGCTTTCAATTATTGCTTTCAGAGACAGTGTGTAATTAAACAAAGTTATAATTATAATAATAAAATGCTTCACTGAATCTAGTAGAGTACAAATACTATAAATGTGTAACCTAAATACCACTAAATACTGCTAAATTATACTAATCCTATTGTTTTCTATTGTTTAATTAGCACTATTTACTACTAATTAGCACAAAGTGTTGCACACTTTTAGTGTTTGTACTCTATAATATATACTTACACCAACTCACTAAATAAATCATGCTTAAATCTTTTAAGTTAGAAATGAGATGACAAAAAAATTATTAAATTTAATTCTAGTAGTTTTAAATTGTTGGCCTGGCCAGAGATTAAACTGGTCGTAATTAAGTCACTCGTCCTACTGCAAAGGCAAGGTGTGCTTTTTGCATGTTCACGTCTACTACCAATTGTTAGATTGAAGGGAAAAAAAAAAACCAGAATCCCCTTTATTTTAGGAATTGAATACTTTCTCAAGCAAAGTGATTGCATTGTTTCTGTCTTCCAACATGCCTGCAGTCTTAATTACTCATTAGTAATTGAAATGTAAAAAGTTATATTTTCAAAATAAAAGACCTAAAGAATCAATTTAATTATACTCTTAACTACTAATTAAGCATTAATTTGCAAAACAATTTGGCCTACAGGTAAGAGGATATCTTAAATGAATTCACTTTATCAATATATCATTTGCATGATTAGCCTCCATAGTGGCTCTCCAGCATGGGAGTTGCAGGCTATTGCAACATGTAAATAGGCTCTTTGTATGTGACATCAAAGCAGCTCAATTTGGGGGACAATATACAAAAGAAATTCAATCTCCTGAGAATTGGAAACCTATTGCAGTTATGTCCTCCAAATTGAGCTGCATTCTGACAGACCACAAGGGGTAGGAGATACTATTGCCTTTAAACAATATTGTTGTATTTGGGTCAGTTTTTATACCTTCTATTGTATAGACCCAAATGCCTAGACTTGAATCAATTGTTTAAAGTCAATATTGTGTAAGTAAATTCTCCTAACAAAATTATGTTTAAAGTGCCAACCATGAGGATATTCACTAGTTTCCATGGTACAGCTTGGAGTAAATGTATTGACAATACAAGCTTTCTTCTCAGGAATTATAAACTAATAAATAAAATTATATCAATATAGTGATACAATTAGGCCTAGGGCAAACATTGAACTTTCCATGCACTGAAAGAACTTAATAACATCAAAGAATGCCGCCTCATTATCACCTGATATCCATTGTTTTTAATGAGTTCGGTGCATGGAAAGTTGGATGTTTGGCCTAGGCCTTAGATATTTGAAGCAGCCATAAATCTTGCAAATGGATAGACATGACAAATATTCTATATAATAAAATCAGAACTAATAATCAATGGTACTAGCACATACAGAAAGCTTCGATCTAGTTATTCTCCTGTTATCCTATACTAGCCTATACCCAACATTAAAACCCTATCTTTACACTGTACAAAAACAAATTAATCATAATTTTAATTCATGTCTGATGCTCTATAATCAATGAAGCAGGCAAGAGACCTCAGAATAATGCAATACTGAATTCACATTTCATTATGTCATAATAGTTGTGGTTGGCTGTACACCATTTGATGTTGGGGCTGGTGTTGGAAAGAGCCATAACCTCCAGGATGTGGCTGTGGTTGATACTGCTGCATTGGCCCTTGGGGTGCATATTCTTGGGGTACCCCATGCTGTGGGGTGTGCATTTGTTGCTGTGTTACATACTGTTGAGGGGGTTGAGGATATCCTTGGGTTATTGAGGGTGTGGTTGTTATGGTACCAGCTGGGTAGCTTGGAACACCAGGACCTTGGCTGGAGTACGCTGCATTCTGAAATAATTATGACAGTATAAATCCAAAAACAAATTGAGAAAGAAAGGAAGGCAGTAAGGAAGGAAAAAAGGAAGAAAGAACAAGGGAGGGAGGAAGGAAGGAAGGGAGGGAGGAAGGGAGGGAGGTAGGAGAGGAAGGGAGGGGAACGGAGGAGAGGGAGGTGAGTGAAGGGGCTTGTGCGGGTGTGGTCCTGGAGGTCCCAGTGATGGTGATGAGTGCTTAGGTGGAGTGGGCGGAGTAAAGAGAGGACTTATATAAATCTCTGGCATAAATTTACCATTGATGGTTGGGCTGCCATAGGATATGAAATCTGGGAATAGCCTGCAGGTACCTGAGGAGCATACATCTAAATACACAACAAAAATGATTTAGTGAAAACCATTCAATGATACAACATGGAATGAAAATAGTAAGGTGGCTAGCCTTTTTGCACTCAAACATGCTGCCATAAAAATCATTACTCTGAAAAGTTTGTACGACCAAAAATAAGATCAAGACCTTGTGTAACACAGTTTGGCAATAAAGAATAAAATAGACCTTTTTAACCTGGAAGCTATGTTTTCCAACTTCAGACCATGTGTCATTCCCACATGTCATTTCTTTGTTTAAAAGTAGTGCATGAGAAAACACATGACTCAATCAAAGAATTTTCAAAAGACTTAAATAAGCAAAGCAAACATTACGTGCAAGGTGAAAAGGTCTATTGCAATAAAGTGTAGTATAGGACTTTTACTAACTTGTTGATACTGTGGTGGTTGATATCCATTCATTGTTTGTTGTTGATAACCAGCTCCAGCAGCACTGCGTGGCAAAGCACCATACCCAGCAGGCATAGTAGGTGTAGGTGTAGGTGTTGGTGGTATTGGTATAGGTTCTTTCATCAGTCTACAACAACAAAATTTGCCTAAGAAATTGCACATCTCAAGTACAATTCAAATTCTGATTTGTACAAGAAGATTGTGAGATTTTTTGTTTATAATACACTCAACAAAATTGAGCAACTTCATTTGGATTCTAGAATTTGGGATTTAATTGTAATCCTCTTGTCCAATCAGAATGGAGTAATTTCATTGAGTGTATTATGAGCATAGGAAATTGCACGATCTTGGAACAATTTGAAATTTATAGGTACGAGTGATGTTTTGAAAGTTTTCAAAATTGGAAGAGTCTTTTAGGAGAGTCCAATTTGAGAACTTTCAAAACATCATGAGTATCTATAAATTCTGAATTGTATGAGAACATTTAATTTTGTTGAGTTAGTAATTATAATATTACTGATTAGGAGCTTGAAATAAATCCAGAAAATATTTAACATTTAATATATTGTTCATGGGGAGTGATTATCTTAGAGCCAGCCCCCACAAGGTTTTAATCAATTATAGACTTATTTGCTTTGGGCATATTGATTTCCCTTTCAGACCACATGTCATTCCCTAGAGTATTATTGCTTTGTTTAATTGGTTGTGCATGAGTAGGCACATGAATATGGATGCAACTCAAACAAAGAATCTGGTCTGAAATAGGAAAACTTTATGCCCAAGTTAAAATTTAAGGTCTTACTATTAAAAATAATTACATACTTCTGATAAAGTGCAAGGGCCTGAAGATACTGCTCATTCAAAGAAGACAAATCCTGGTGTTTCCTGGTATAATTATTAAATAAATAATTATTATCTCAATGATAATATACAAAAAATTAAATGAACATGATAGGACTTAGACTAGTACTAGTACATACGTTTTGCTATTTTCAATCTTTTCGTCAACTATTTTTTCCATTTGCTGACATGCAACTGAAAAAAACACACAGATCATTAAAAGAAACTAGTAACTTTTAAGACAGTCACATAAAAAATGCTTGCACCTTGTCTTGGCATAAGGGTCTTACATGTACTGTAAGAATCAGATTAAACTAACTAGTAAATGAACCTGGGTCCATCCCTGTAAATGTATGGTGGGAATCAAAGAGTTACATTGTAATATTTATCACAGTTTGAGGAAGAGGATATGGCAATGAAAGGATTGTGACTGGGAGCGGGGTGGGGCGCAAGAGGGGGAGGGGGCAGGGGAAGTATTGGATTACAAGAGATCACACCAACCTTCTAAATCAATGATAGTATCTTCTTGTTCATCATCATTCTCAACACATGCCCCCTTCAACATTGTAATGCACTGCTCGATTTTTTCCTGCAGTGAAAATTGTTTTGGAAATATTAGCTTTTACTAGTCTCTTATGCAATTGATGTTAGTGTCGTCATGCCACGTTCACTCTCCTTATTAGTGAGCATTGCATGACAACACTATTAAATAGTAGCTGCATAGGAGACTAAGCTTTTACTGGATAGTTTACTTTGAATAGAGAACTGTAAACTAATAAAATAAATATATGACTGATTTTTGTTCAAATCTAATACAATTCACCTATACTTACTTCATTTATTTCTGGTTTCACAGCAGGTGCTAAGAACACAAAAAATAGTTTAGATATATTAATATTAACTTATTCTCATGCATATCAGTATCATATCATTTATGACAGGGCAGAAAAACGGGTTCTACATTCGACGTTTATGCGTTTATAAGCTTTATATTTCATAAACAGGCTCTTTTAATTGGGGCTGATTAAAAAAAATCCAAAATTTGGGGAAATTTAAGGAATGAGTATTTGAGATATAATGCCAAGAACGTTGGGAGAGATGATATTTTAATCAGCACAAAAAATAACATTTTCGCTAATACCTTGAAGTAGAATTGCTCGAGGTTAGCAGAATTTCGTGAAAAGTTTAAAGCACAAGAGACACGAATGAAACACCAAACGTTTCTTAGCATGATTGAGAGATAAAGAAAAAATTGTGAAAGTAGCAGCCTTGCTGTTTTTCTGGTCTGTCATCATTTATTAAACTATACATGATTACCTTGCTGTTTTTGTAGTTCTTGATTACCAGCAGGTGTATCAGCCCATCGAACTCTTTTTTTCTTTTCAACCTTGGCTATTACATCACAAATTATACAGCTTTTCAATGTTATATATTATGTAACTTATATCTTCAAATCAGAGAATATTGGTCTTATAATGCGGCAGTAAAGGGGAGGTACTACTCATGTTTCACAAAAGATAAAATGGTAAAATATCATTTCAAGAAATAATGGCCATTTCATGTTTCAAAAAATAAAAATAAAAACAGTCAAATCAAGTTTAAACGAGATAAAGGAAATAACCTTTTCACATGAAAATTTTCAACGAAAAATAAAAATGAAATAACCTTCCACCACCCCTTTCATAATACTGTAAGTATGATTCAAATATTTTTGCTAATTGTTATATCTGTCAACACATTGAACATCAACTAAACCATTAAGCTATTTTATTCATTCAGCATACCTTTAGGCTCTGAGAGGTCAGATGTTACAAAATTTGAAGGGAAAAGTCCAGTAACATCCCTCATTTCCCCCTTCCACCAATTGGCATCACTAAGGAGAAAAATGTAGATAATAATAAAATATCTTATAAAATTACTGTTATAAATCTCGCATTCTGATTGGTTGGGAGCGTGTGCTTTATGAGAGCACACAGCACTCACTCACCCTTTGCATTTTATAAGAGGAATGAAAAACTTGCTTGATTGTGTTGTGTGGAGTTATAAAGCACTTGGAGATTGACAGAACACTCGAGAAGTGTTGAGAAGAACTCCGCTCCACTTGGGGTTTGGCAGAACATTTCTCTCGTGTTCTGCCAAAACCCACGTGCTATATAACTGCACACAGCACGCCCGCGTGTTTTCTATTTCTTCTATAATGAATGAGTACAAAATGCTTTATTAATGCCTTTTTACATCATTACGAGGCCTACACACCTATCTATAATCAATTGTCTGTTGTTTTTTTTGGCTTCCATCAATCAGCCTGAAGCAAGGTGACGTTTTACCCCCGACTCTATACCATAATAGTTTTTAAAATTCTTTCACATTAAAATTTTTGATTCCTTAGAGAATACAATCATAATCATAAGTCATAATCAAAGAACAATAGCAGTGTGAAAAGGATTATGGTATAGAGTTGGGGGTAAAACGTCATCTCGCTTCAGGCTTATTAAATTTCAATCATGACAAATGATTTTTCGATTGACAGAAGCCAAAAACTGCCAGAGATGTCTTGGGCTGAGTCGGTTGCGTTATTATGAAAATGAAAATTGAAGTTAGTTTAATCTGCTACTGGTTACTATATACCTACCTGTCATCAAGGACAGATATGATGTCTCCTGCTTTAAAAGTCAATTCATTGTCTTCAGCAGCTTCAAAATCATAAAGTGCTTTGACTTTCTTCTTACTTTGGCTCTGAAAATTGAGACAAAATAAAAATAAGAAAGGAATAATTTAAAAAACATTATTAATAAAAACAGTGTCCTGGATATTTTTTCACCACATCTATTAAATGCAGGAAGAGGAATTCAAATGTAATGCTTGACCTGATGGTTAATTAACCAAAAACTACGGGTACAGGTTTCTGTTGTTTAGAGACTTGTAAGACATGCATCAGAATACCAGTACCAGTAGCTACATAATGATAATAAGCTCTGTGTCAGACCTCATTAACATGTACCCATATGCAGGGTTGGTGAGGAAAACACATAAACTCGATCCTAAAAAACCTTTGTATGCATTGTGTGCAAAGTTCTAAATTTGGATTTTTGAAAAAGCATCCATCCAAAGCAACATTATTTAAACTGACCCAATAGTAACTGAACCTTTTTAGTCAATGTTACCTACCTTTCTTACGGGAGCATAATATGATGAAGATGAATCCATCACTGATGGATACAAGCTGCTCACTTTTGGCTATTAAACATTCAAAAAGACAAATAAGTAAAAGCCTGGTACATAACACAGTTACAAGTATTCAACAGACTTCTTCAACAGAATTTTTGTAGTCAACATCGTAATGTGGTCATACTATATCTTACTTATCATGCATTGTCATTGGAATAATATAATAATATAATAATATCATACCATGCATGAGTGGTATAACAGCACCATTCATTTTCCAACTCAATACGAAATATGCCATACAGTTTATCTGGTCTAATGTTTAAGTAGTTATTAGGGACTAAATACATTAAACATATAAGAAAATAATTTTATAGCGTATATAATCAATGTACCTTGCTTTCTTCAGCTTCTCTTAAAGATAACTGAATGGCTAAAAGAAAACCCAGTTAACATCAGAAAAACTCATCATCAAGTCATTATACAATACTAACTAACTCCCCCTCCCCTCCTCCCCCACCCCCCTCCCCAAATAGATAAAACATTTATATCCTATCTTTACCTTTGGCAAGGTCTTCATCTTCCTTGGAACTGAGTGCAGAGGAACCTCTTGAAGGACTGCTACTACTGGAGCTCTTACTGCTCTTGCTGCTGGTGTTGGGTGACGACTTTAAAACATTAAATTGATTCATTGTCAGGTTCAAAAGATAGAACATGGAAGCTGAGACCAGATGGAAGATTAACCTTACATGTATGTTTACTATGAAACCATTCAATCTCATAAAATGTCTGTGTCCCCCTTTTATCCCTATCCCTACCCCAACAACCTCTCCTACTTTTGGGCAATGGAAATTGAAAAATGTCAAAGCAGGTCTCGATCTTGAGGGTATAAAACCTATGAAATAATCCCCTTGACTGGTGAATGGATGTTCTCATGGAGCTACACAATGCATGTATATTGAAAAATAATTTAATACATGACAGTGTGCATAGAAAATAATATAAATTTTATATAACACATCCTTACCTTGGAAGAAGAAGGAAATTCAACTCCATCTGCTGCTAGTTGATCGCGCATAGTAGAAACGAGACTAAAACCAAATTCAACTGTTAGTATACACTACATGTAATAACTCTAATAATAATCTAATGTAAATTGTATGGTACAAGTACGCGTATTATAGCAAGGAAAGCTTCCATGTTTCACTCCTTTTACACTTCTTATGCCATCCCAGGTTTTGTCCTTTCTTGTGTGGAAGACCACAGCTGCAATGGATATCTTAAAAATATTACCAATGTCAATTTACCTTAATTGTGAGTCATCATTAAAGATACCAATCATTTCCACAATAATTTCCTTAAACTTTTCCAGTACTTTTGGATGTGTCTGAAATAAAGAAATGCAATTTCAAATATTATTTTTATATTGGGAACCTAGAATGAGCTAGATAGTGCTTTCTATATCAGGAGGAATCTTCACTTCCTCCCAAAAAAACCCACAATTTTAAAGAACTCTGAAACAACATACCTTGAAAAAAAAATTAAAAAATTCTTTAAAAAATTAAAAAAATTTTTTTTTCAATTAAAATAAATTAAATTAAAAAAATAACAAAAAAATAACAAAACATATCTTGATCATCAATACCAGGGTACTACATATACATACTTTTAACTCACATTTTTACATGGAATATTACAATTAATCAATAATTAATTACTAATTATTAGCACATTGGGTTTAAATTTGCAAACATGAAAGCAGGAAAACTAGAGAAAACTCAAAGAAAAACCAGTCTCAACTCATTGTAGAGACCATGCAAACAAATCCTATAGATCCCTTGCAGCACTTTGGAATGCAGTTCAATCTGGGGACAAAAGAATAGGTTCTAATTCTCAGGAGATTGGAATTCTTTGGTCCCCCCCCCCCCCCCCCCCAGTTGCATGCTGAGTCCAGGATTCTAGAGGCAATTGCCCTTAAGCACCACCCTTGATTCCCTAATGAGTTCCAGTGGTTCTCCCCATAAATAACTCTAAATGCAACTACACTTTATACATAGCAGGCCTTGAAATAATGGCCGGACATTGGACAGTGTCCGTCCAGAATTACATAGGACTTGTCTGGTCAAATCTTTCCCTTGCTGATCCCCTTGACCAGTAATGTTTAGCCACAAATGAGGTATGATTAAGCTAAAACTAATTTGGCTTGTGATTATAACCAGCAAATGATTGACCATTATTTTAAGTCCTGCTTTAATAAGTCACCCTATCTTTACCCTTGACTGTAGAATAGTTTTAGCTTCACTGACAAATTCCCTGGAGCAGATTTCCAAGTGAAAAACTTTACCACAATTATTTACACAAGCTGATAATAACTGTTAATAAACAAATAAATAAAGAAAGGAATTAGTTAAGTAAATAAATAATAATTTGTCACAATTCAAAACATTTTAGAAACCTTTTTAAAGGCCTCACACATAAATCATGTACCAGCATGCATGTTAGATGGCAGAACAACAAAATCACTATACTCTAAGAAATTGTATTATTTCTCATATAAAATTATTGTATTGCTTCTACCATCAAACATGGCTGCACGCTGCCATTACAGATGTGCAATATCTCTATTAGTAATTACCCTCTACATTATTTTATTTGAATATATTATCAGTATGTTCCTTACAGTTAATGCTTGCATGGCGATGTGAGGATTTCTGTTATTCACTCGTTTCATGATTGATCTCAGTGCATCTTTGGGGCTGAAAAAACAAACATTTTATCTATGACCTACATGTACCAGTACTTAATTCTTGGGTCAATTTCAAAATTGTATCCTGTAATGTACCTATCATGACATGCAAATGAATATAGAATGTAGTGGTAGTGTGTGTGGAGCGAACCTCATGGAAGAACCCCTTATGGGGAGTGATGGTTGTACTAAAATATAAAATATTTTATATATATATATCTATATATATATATATTCCTTTCAAACACTCCGATTAAAAATAAATTCAGAATGGTTTGATTGACAGCAGTGAAATGCCAGATTTGCAATGCGAATTGAACTGGCACCAACACATAGTTATGAACATAGTGGTAATGTGGCTTTGAAAAACTCAGCCCAGCTGTTTCTGTACATCAGTACGAAATCATGACAAAGCATTATATTGTATACAGGACATTGAATACGTATCTCTGTATACATGGAAATGACGTCACTATCGATAGCACGTCGCTTACAAATATTAAGTAAGGTTTTCTACAAAAGATAAAATTTCAGAAACACACAAACTACTACTCAATATTAAATATTTTCTAAGTCTAAGTTTGAAATCTACTTTTTAAGTTAATGAGATTCGATGAAAAAATTCTCTAATGGCACGTAAACAAACGCAGGATGAGTTTCTTTATACTCACTAGTTTTCAAGCCTTTTTTGTAGACATTTTGAGGATTTCTTCTTGTAATTACATTCACTATTATAGGTTTAACCTTACCCTGTCGTTTCTCGGGGAATACGATCACATATTTCCATAATCAACTGCCAGTCTTCCGTGGTATTCAATTCACTTGTCGCCTTTTCTACAAGAACCAAAGTATGTCCGACATCTTTAAGCGTTCAATATGACGCAAAAACGAAGCAGTTTGCCTTCAAAACTTACCAACTTCGGCATCGTAAGACGAAGAGCTTGTAAAAAGCGGCATGGTGGAGTTTCTGCGACTTTATGAGCGTAAATCAGAGGTTTTAGAGACGAGACATTCGCGAATAAATCCTTGTTGTTGGCTAATACCGTAATCTTGTGAAAATTGAGAGTGTGAATATGAAATGATTTGGTCAGCGGCAATGAATAGATAGATACTTCATGTATTTATCAAATTAGGTTTCATTGCGACACTTGATGTCTTTTAGGTGTCAATCAACAGATCTTGCGGATATGGGTATAGGACGCTTATAACCCTAACCCTAACCTTATTAAATCGCGTACGAAATATGGAAGCCCTATCCGCACTTCCGTAGGATAATAAACGGATATTACTTTTCTTTTCAAATGACGTCCCTTCAGTTGTTTTTTTCCAATCGATAAATGAGATCCCATTTCCGACTAGGGTTTGAATATCCATAGCCCTATACCTTTTATTAATTAACTGAAATATTTCACTTTTCCCATTATCTTTGGTCGATCTCTTTTGATGGTGTTTTGCAATTTGCAATCCATTTATTATCCCGTACTCCTATATGCTCAGAGGCATAATCCTGACGGAGCTTCACAAATGCAGAGTTAAAAAATGCATGGTGCAAGAGATATTATTTACATATCTTACTATAAGATTTGGAACTTATCGTTGAAATTAAAAAGATGATTGTTCCGTCATACAAAAATATTTCCTTGACAATGACGAGAAAAGGGGGGAAACGATATCCACAAAACTGCATGACTCTATGAGAGGTGCGCAGCAACAGTGACAGCAAATCGCGATCGGCAAGAAGGTTAATACGCAGAATATACTTGAGGGATATAATTTAAAAAAGGTATCAGTTAAAATTTGTCAACTACAGGTGCAGACAAATTAAACAAGCAAATACAAACAAAAACCTGCGTTCAGCGGCACCAACGATTAAGTTCTTGAAGTACGTTTATCGTCGGCGGATAAAAGGAAAAACGCTTCCGGGAACTCCAGGACTGCTTTCGTGACTATTATTGGCTTTTTCACTAACTCCTCTTTTGATTCAGTGAAAAAGGTACGGAACATAGGAAGACAAGGAAGAGAAACACACTACGCAGAATACGACAAACTTTCTCCCTAAATCACTTCCACATTCTATCTATAGCGAGACTTCAAAAACATTTTATGGAATTTCCCTTTTTTTTTCTTTTTGAGCTCTTTTCCTTGTTTTTTCTGGAATTAATCTAGTCCGCAAATTCCAATTAAAAGCAAGCGCATTTCTTAGAATAGAGTGTCTTTCCGGGCACTGACATGCCTTTCTACATAAATAGAATATAAATGCTGAGGCTTGCTCTATTTGCATAGCTCCATTGGCCTTAATCCAGCTCTTTCCAAGACAGGGCACTGACATGCCTTTCTATATAAATAGAATATAAATGCTGAGCCTTGCTCTATTTGCATAGCTCCATTGGCCTTAATCCAGCTCTTTCCAAGATGAAGTATCATCCATTCAAATTATTTTATTATTATGTCTAACAAAACAATCCACGAAAGGGCGTAGTCAAGGGAATTTTCCCACGGTGTCTTCCTTTTTCCTCGTTCCCAGTCCCAAAGGAACTTTAGGAGCCAATGTGACGCATGCGCGTAGCATCGATTCTGCCACATAACCATTATGGCTGCCAAACATTGCCGATGTTTTTGAAATGCTGTGATTTTTTTCCCCTTTTTCTCAAAACCCTGGATGATGTACTCCTTGAAAAGAAAACTACTTATGGACAGATAGAAGCGGAGTTGTTCTGTGAGGAGATGTTTTACTCGGTGCAAGTCGGAGATACGGTTTTTGTCGTCTTGAAACGCTACCAAAATCTTCAACCTATTGGTTCGGGAGCGCAAGGAATGGTCTGGTAGGTTCATCAACAATTTTTTTTATCTCTGTATTCCGGGTTTATCAACTTAATGCTAAGATCTAGCTTTCGCAATACCATTTGTTCTTATTTTTAGCGATTTTTTCTTTAATTCCTATTTTACATGTCCCTAAAATTCATCGTGATCTTTCGACTTTGCCCTTCAAGATAATCAACTTCTCGAGCGAGACGCAAAAATTAATGGTTTACTACTTACAAAACCATTGTACTTTGACGGATTTGATTAGCTTAATAATTGATTTGGATCCTAAAATAATAGTTCATCGATATATTCAGTTTTTACGACCATTTCCCTCTTTTATTTTCTATATTTTATGGGATAAGACTTGACGAAATTCTGCTTGTGAAAACCCAAGGTCAAGAGTGTTCCATTTTAACATAACTAATGGTTGTCGTCAGGTGACGATCACTCACAATCCACCGATCTCTAAAAAATACATATAAATAAACGTATATATGAAGCTTCTATAACTTCAATGACTCTCAATTCAATTTGCATCGTTTTATTTCGTTGTCCAATATTATTTTCTTATCCTAAATGAGCCAAAAAAACAGACAACATCGTACAGTTCGAAAATAATTCCCTTCCATCAAACAATCATGTTTTCAATATTGTAGGATACTGATAACATCTATTTTACGGTAAATTTTGCCTTATTTTTACCGCGATCGCAGACTTTATTTTGCAGACGCCAACATTTTTATTTATAGCAAATGTGATACTATCCCGACATACAATTATTTTGCTGGTTGTCTATTCTTTTATAAAAGGTTTTCATTGTCATTTGCTTGTGGAATTGGAGTGTTCTTCACTAGTATCTTGACATTTATGTTAAAACATTTTTAACCCAAATAAAAACTTGGCCAATAATGTTACTAGAATGGTTGAAATTTTTTGGATATTTTCGATTTTTATTTCTTTTGTGCTAAGAAAAATAAAGGAAGTATTTTCTTAATAAAGTCACTCTTATCGTAATGATCTTTCTAAAGAAAGAAATATTTATTTCTTGATGTTCAAAAATTTTTAAATAGCTTATTTATTATATGTCAAAATTATATGTTATTGTAATTATCACCATTTCACATGGTAGTAAAAAGATATAACTAGCTAAAAACTAGTGTGAGATGCGTCGGTGTTTCTAATGAAACAGTAATGATGAAAAGGTAAATTATACACCGTGAAAAGATGAAAAAACTTACTGACGTTTCGGACGCTAGTCCTTCGTCAGAGTAAAAGAGAAAGAACAAAGAGAAAGAGAAAGACTTCTTTCTCTTTTATTCCGACGAAGGACTAGCGTCCGAAACGTCAGTAAGTTTTTTCATCTTTTCACGGTGTATAATTTACCTTTTCATCATTACTATTTCACATGGTACTTGTTCATACCTGAGGAAAATTGTGAAAAATGTTATACTGACAGTCACACTGACGCAATCATGTGGAAATTTTCTCACTTTCCTCCTTCCCTCCCCTCCCCCCTCCCCCAAAGAAAGTGATCCATAAAGGGAATTTGCTTGGTCTGTAAAATAATAGTCAGCAGAAAAACAGAACTGTTTACTTTCGTTTTACTTGGACTGTTAGTCACAAGTTATACAGCTTTGTTTCACTGGTCAAGTAAAATCACTCCATTGCACTCTTTATAACACTTTTTTGTGACTTTTTTTGACTTTTGACCCTGGACAATTCACTGTATCAAAAAGCTCCATATGCTTAATGCTTATATTTGTAACATATCCTCAACTTTTGGGAGATTTTACATTACAGTGTGACTTCTATAAATGGAGTTACCTTGACAGCAAGAACCAATCAAATTGTAGAATGAAAACAATATATTCCAACTTTGGTTAGTAGAGCCAATCAGAAACCAGCAGAAAACAATAGCTGTTCAAAATATCTTTTTATACCTACAGTGTATGAGAAAATGGTGATGGCTATCATCTAGTTGTTCACACATAACAGTGTCAAATTACCATTCTTGTGCAGTCTAGGTTTCTGATTGGCTTGGCATTGCTTTTGATTTCACTGTCAGACTGACTTCCAGGATCTTTAGTCATATTTTTCCTTTTCATTATTGGTGTCTATTGGACTTTTGAAATCTCTGTCAAAAATTATTGGGGTACAGGTACTTAGGGGACATGGGAAGGTGGACTTCAAAGCTAGATTTTACTGAACTTGAAAGTCTGCCACCAAAATATCTTAATATATAAGCCACTATAATACATTCCCAATAAATTTCTGTCATGACTAGTGTTTGGCTGACTTTTCCTCTATCATGAAACTTGGTTTCGTATAAATGTTTTGCAATTAATTCTTACGTGAATTTATTGTCATTTCAGTGCTGCTATAGACACATTGACAGGTAAAAAGGTTGCGATCAAGAAACTAAGCCGTCCTTTCCAGAATGTTACTCATGCTAAAAGAGCTTACAGAGAACTGGTTCTCATGAAAATGGTCAACCATAAAAATGTATGTAGAAATGAATAATATCTGTAATAGTAATAGTAATAATAAATTAATAAATTAAATATATAAAATGTCACCTGGCAAGTATCCCAACTACTACATTGGTAGAATCTTTAAATATTAATGCAATAATTGTAGTCCCAAGGCAGAGAGGGGTGGGGGGAACTTACCTAATGGAGTATTATTACAGTACACTTTTAATGTGTACTTTCTTACTGTCTTACGCAGATTATTGGGCTTTTGAATGTCTTCACACCAGACAGGAACTTACAAGAATTTAATGACTTGTGAGTGTAATAATGTTGAGCTTTCTATCTGATTTGTTAAAGTCTATGGGAATCCACAGGCAACCCACCATGCACTGCAAGAACTTGAATTTAACATCAGGTTTTCTGTGTCCAGGTATTTAGTGATGGAACTAATGGATGCTAGTTTGTGTCAAGTTATTCAGATGGATTTAGATCATGAAAGACTATCATACCTTCTCTACCAGATGCTTTGTGGAGTTAAGGTATAATGCTATTGAACTTGTGTTTACATTTTCATCTGCTTATTTATAAAACTGTCCTAGACCCTCAGCACTGCGTGTGCCAATATTCATGTGTAGTGTTGGGCCCCCTGTGGTAGGTTGTGGAACCACCACAGGTACCCCATAAATATGTGAATATACATTCACTTGATCTTTATCTTATTGCTCATGAAGTAATGTTGGAAATGTTGTTAATACTTGATATTTGTTTGATGATCTACAGCACCTTCATGATGCAGATATTATACACAGGGTAAGGAGTTTTATACTTAACAAAATAGCCTAATAATTCAAAGATCAAAATAGTCGAGAATACTCAATCTCAATTCAAATGATTAATGCTTAATTAACCTGTGTTTTCAGGATCTCAAACCCAGTAATATAGTCGTCAAATCTGATTGTTCGCTCAAGGTTTGTATTAAAAGATCTAGATATGTTTATTACCAAGTAGGGACATGGTGAGGGGGTGCACAGGGCCCAGTTGTTCAAAGCCCGATTAGTTCTAATCCTGGGTTAACTCTTAATAAGACCTATAGAATTAATCCTGGATTAGCGTTAATCCAGCTTTGAACAACCGGGCCCAGGACTCTACTGTACAGGGCTTAGAATAACAGCCAGACATGGGACAATGTTCAGCCAGAATTGGAACTTTTCTGGTCAAATCTTTGTTTTCCTGGTTATTTTGACCAGTAACGTTGAGCAAGAAATGAGTTATGACAAAGCTAAAACTGTCTATCATCATGAGCGGCAACTTACTGGCCATTATTTTAAGCCCTGCTGTATGTGGTGTTGTACCTCCCTTTATCATTAGCAACATTAACTTTATACTGACATTGAACTTTTATCAGATTTTAGATTTTGGTTTGGCAAGGACAGCAGGATCTGCCTTCATGATGACACCATATGTGGTAACACGGTATTACAGAGCACCTGAGGTTATCCTTGGTATGGGATATAGTGATAATGTGGATGTCTGGTCTATTGGATGTATATTAGCAGAGATGATACGGGGACATGTCATGTTTCCTGGAAGTGATCGTATCCTTTGATTTTCATTATTGTACCTTTTAATTTTAGCATGCATTATTTTGTTGTCCATGTCAGAATTTTAGTAAATTCTGTAGAACTTCAAAGAGTTTGTATCGTTGAAGTTGTACATTCTTTGTCTTCACTGGTACTGCTGGAAATGATTCTGTTATGCAAATGATTCTGTTATACAATAAAGATCTGTGGTGAAATCAGGTATTACATATATTACATTAGATTCTATTAATTTATAAGTCACTTAAGCTATTACATGGACCTACATGTAATAATAATAATAATAATGACTTTAATATAGCGCTTATCCATAGCTGTCCTAAGTGCTTTACAATCAATCAATCAATCAAGTGAGTGTAAGTGATGTAAGTGAAAAGGCTAATTGAATTCAAGAATACTGGGTATAAAGCCTTAATTGGATTTACCTATAGACATTGATCAATGGAATAAAGTTACAGAACAGCTAGGGACTCCATCAGAATCCTTTCTTAATCAGCTACAACCATCGGTAAGGAAAGCATTTAGTATGCATCTTTAATTTGTTAGTAATAGTATTGGATGAACGAAAGATAAATTATTAACCCCCTACCTATCAATGTGATTTTTCATGGAGATAAAGGCACACTCTTTAACCAATCATAAATTATCTTTTGATTTTCCCCTATTAAGGTTCGAATGTATTGCACCAGAAGACCTAGACAGCCTGGTTATTCCTGTGAAACTCTCTTCCCTGATGAACTATTCCCCCCTGGAAATAAACTTAAAGGTAAAAATATTGACGTGTAGATTCTTACTACATTGAAATGATACTGACATCTTATTGGTTGTAAACTCAATGCATTTGCAGAGAGAAATAAGAATTTTTTTTTGTTTATTTTAGCTGCTCAATGCCGAGATTTACTATCCAAGATGCTTGTTATTGACCCAGCAAAGAGAATCAATGTTGTTGATGCAATGAATCACCCTTATGTAAATGTCTGGTATGATGCAAGTGAAGTCGAATGTGTAAGTTCTTTTAACAGGTTTCATTAGTAAGGTGTATCTTATCAATATTATTGATATCATTAGATGAACAAAGGGTCAACTTGATTCATTCTATCCAAAAGGTCCATAAAAAATACCAAATGAACTTCTCAGATGTATACCTTCCCCTCTCCAGAAAAAATTTGCAGTAACAAATTTGACCCACACATGATAATATGCTAAGTCGATAGTTTCAAAAAACTCCTTAGAGCCATGTACCATTTGTTGGAAGTCAAAGTTAATTTCCCATTTTTTCCTTACCATTAGCAAATGAATTTCTGACCAGATGGATTGGCTTAAATGCCGAGAACCCCACTACTTCATTAAACCAACCAACCAGTTCCCCATTTTGACCACTTTGTCATAATCTGAAATTCCACAGCCTGTTACCAAGAAGTATGATCACTCAATAGATGCACAAGAACACACTGTAGAAGAATGGAAAAGTAAGACTGTCTTGTCATTAAAAGAGTACAACATGTACAAACAAACATTATTACCGCAGTACAAATTTATAGTCTATATACACCTATTTCAAAAATCGTTGTCGCACCAAGAGCCTCAAGTAACAAGCCAAGGCTCCAGAGAACGTCAGTACTTTTAATTATAATTGATTTATTCATGGTTCATGCAAGTGGCTATAGCTCTACACTAATTATCATCTCAAGCAGCCTTGCTTGGAGCAATTTGTGAAGTCAATAAATGAAATGCACCATGAATAAACTAATCACAGATAAAAGTACCAGTGTTCTCTGCAGTCTTAGCTTGTTGCTTGAGGCTTTTGGTGTGACAACAATTTCTGAAATAGGTGTATATATTCTCATATACATGGTAAGGTGTCAGTCAGTAAGTGGTCAATAATTTAACAGTAAGATATAAGTAGTCGGTAA
Source organism: Actinia tenebrosa (assembly GCF_029948245.1). Classification (NCBI taxonomy): domain Eukaryota; kingdom Metazoa; phylum Cnidaria; class Anthozoa; order Actiniaria; family Actiniidae; genus Actinia; species Actinia tenebrosa. The sequence continues at coordinate 23,095,569 of NW_028292569.1, read as the reverse complement.
GTGGTTGACAAGTCACTTAACAACACCTTCCCAACAGTGCATTTTGATCACAACAACGGCTAATTCACAAAGGTTATTTTGCAAATCTTTCATTAAAACCCTGAATTACAGTACTTTTTCTCTTATTTCTTCTGTAGAATTAATATATCAACAAGTATTATCATATGACAGTAGTCAACATGATACCATACCCATGGAGGGCAATGGTGACGTGACTCAGTCAAACTCTACTTCTAGTATATCATCAAGTGGTAGGTAAAGTTCAAATATACCAAAGACTGCATTATAGTATGGACCATAGTTTTTACAGAAGTAAGAAACTAATGATAGGGTGATTTTATTGAACACATGAAAAAAATAGTATGCATGATAGTTAGTAGTAGACTCTAAACCCATTGCTTTCTTTTGTTTTTTTATCCACTAGTAATAACTAAATATTAGCAGTTTTTCTTTCACGGGTTGAGTAAAATCACTCTACACACTGAAACATATCAGCTGTGTTGGATGAATAGTAATCTTGAAGGCACACTGATATTAGTTCTACTGTACAAAATAATATAATAAGTAGGGCTAGAAGTAATCGCCAGTCATCAGACAGACAATGTCCAGCGAGAATCCGAACTAAGGTTTGGTCAAATGTTTTCCTTGGTGGTCATTTTGACATTAACGTTAACTAAGCCAGAAATGAGGCGTTACCTAACTTGGCCAGTCATCCAGATTCATTCATGTTCAGTGTTTCAGTATGATATGGTCACAGGTTGCCTTTTGTCACACTGTTTATCATACAGCATCCTGAGTCCAAACACTGGATTTCAGAAAATTATTTGGTAAAGGTTTCAGCAAAATCATTGTCTATCCAGCTGTGAATATCAGTGTACTACTTTAGAATAAGATATGCTGCAGTAGATCCCTTGAAACAATGTTCAGAATAATTATTGTTCTTAATCTGGGCATCAAAACGAAAGAATTCCCTTGTCTTGTAGTGATTGAAATCTTTTTAACATTTATTTTTGTCTTGTTTTGACACCGACATAAATAGGGTTTTTGTTTTAGGGGTAAATAGGGATAAGCACTTCAGCTTTGACAAATAATTGTTAAATGTAGTAATTCGATATTAATGTAAAATCTAAGCAGAAAAACAACTTTTATCCAAATCAGGTAAGCAAGGTCACTGGTTTTATACCATATTTTCAGGAATCCTAGACTTGACAGGACATTTTGCATCTCAATAGGTTAGCACTCATTCACAAAGACTGAAAGGACCTTTAGGTGTCAATAGAACAAATCTATGTACTGGTCACTGACTGGTTCTATTGTCTTATATCCAATAAGTCCTTTCGTCTGATGTAAATGCGTGCTAACCGCATCTCAAAAGGTTGCTATTCAATAAATTTCATTTCTCAAGAGAGTATTCTATTTTTTGTCTTGCAAATGAGCTCCTATCATGGTCTTTCCAGCCTCTTTGTTATTCTATGAAATAAGAATTCATTCTTATGTTTTTCCATTTCATATCACTTGTCATTCCCTTGAAGAGGCACGCATAAATGTGCGGTCACAACTCAAAAGATCTCGTACTCAAGGAAATGACATGAGTTTTGAAATGGGAAATACTAAAAAACTAAACTAAAAAGATCTTTTCAAAAATTTTGTAAGGGAAACAAACTCATTTTCCAAACGAAATCAGTAGCTGCACTGACAATAGGTCTCCTTGGCTCAGGCGTGTTCGGTTACGTATGTTTTCCCTTTTCACACCACATGTCATTCCCTAGAGAATCATTTCTTTGTTTAATGGTTTTGCTCAGTTTCACATAAGAAGACAGTCAAAATGAATATAGATGCAACTCAAACAAAAAATCTGATGCTCAAGAGAATGACATGTGGTCTGCAATGGGAAAACATTAAGCCTGTCCCGAGGAGGTCTATTCTAAATAAACTTAGCATTTATTCAAATTAACTCTCACTTTAAACAATAAATCCATACAGATTCCTTATAACAACATGTGCTAAACTAACTTAACACAGGAGGCAAGCATAACATAATAAGAATTTAAAATAAATTGTGATTAACCCTTTAAATTTTCTTAAAACTGTAAAATTATCATATACATTTTTTTGAAATTTTCTTAATTTTTGTATTTAAGATAATTTCCATCCAGAAATCTTTTTTGTTCTGTTCTTTTTTGATTATAATAATCAAAACTGTAAACTGACATTTTAAAACTAAGTTGTTGTTGCCACTTGGTGTGTAAATCCCCAGGGTCTGAAGCCAACATAAAGAAACAAAGTAAACGTAAAAAGAGAGACACACCAGGGACTTCCAATATTAGTGCCAGGTTAGTAGCCCCTCCCCTCCCCCCTCAAATTTGTCAGGACTTAACAAATATTCACTCTTCTTTGTAATAGACCTTTACTGAATTTGCTTGTCAATGAGTGACCATGAAAAAATGGTTGCAAGTCGTCCAAAGTTGGACTTAAACTACTGTTAGTTAATGTATGATAAACACTTCAAGTCCAACCTGGACTTGCAGCCAATTGTTTTGTGGTCACTCAAGCAAATAGAAAAGAGACTCCCTTGCACACTTTCTTTTGTTCAGTTGATTAGCACCAATTGTCTTGCCATTCTCATGACGAAATACAAATTTGAATAAGAAAGGAAGAAGTAGTAAAATGATGCCATGTGCAAATGCCCCATGTAGAAAAGGTCTATAATTGTGGATTCATTTACCAGTATTGACCTAGTACAGAGTCTGTGTACAAAGTTCTGATAGACTTTCTTTGACTTTAATGGACAATGTCTATTGTACTCCACTCTATTACTAAATGATTGTGCAAGGAGTCAAAAAATAAAAAAATTAAAATTTTCTAAAATATATATTCCAATACTATTTATCTTCAAAATGTTCCCAGCTCTAGAAGCCTCTAGGGAGGGGCAGAAAAAGAAACTACTATGTAAGCTCCTCAAAGCCCTTTCCTCCTCTCCTTGACACAATAGTAACTTGTTTGTTGTTCTAAGGTTTAAACAAACTCCAAGGAAGAGTGAATCCCCTTCAATTATGTGAGTCCTCTCAGGGGACCATCAGAAATAAACCATCTGCTTTTCACCAACATTGAAAAAAAATTGGAGAAGACCCTGACGTTTACCTTCAATAAAAATAACTGAATGTGGCAAAAACTAGCCAAATTATATAATGAATTTATAAAATGATACACAAATTTTCTATAAATTATTTTGTCAATAAATAACTAAATGCCATAATGTGCCTCCTGACACATTATTCACACTTATTTTCTTTTTGCTTCTCTTCCATATTTTATTTTTATTACCTAACTTTCTAATTATATCAGATACGCTAAACTATTTGAGGCTTTATTGTTGAATTTTAAAACAAGCGCTTGATACCTATTTTACAGTGCTTCTCAATCACTTGCATGAAATTGTACAATTTGCCGTCGTAACGAAGTACAGTAGGTTTTGGTGGACGTCAATCAATGCATTTCCATGACATTCCATAGGCACGTGCCCTTAAAAGCTTTGTGTTTTCCGACAATGCTTGGAACCACTTTGATTGGCCTCCACCAAAACTTTATTATGTCTCGAAAAATCATTTTACGATTTTGCACGTGATTGAAATGCGCTGAAAAATTAAATTTACTAACACCTACGCTCTAATGGGTCTCATGTAAAAAATACTAACTTCCCCTTTTTGAAATTCAAAGTAATCTGTTGATGACCCTGTGCTCTCTAGTGCATAGCATTGTGGGAATGAATTTGAGAAGGCGGAGCTAATTCTGATCTCATCCCATAATCTTATGCAGATTAGCTTAGAAAAGGTTTTTCCTTACATGGGAAGGTCAAGAAAATATGATGCATTTGTCAATCTTGCACTTAAAACAAATTTCAACATGAATGCTCTTACACCAACAACACATACAGCATACTGTATGCATCCACAAATAAAGATCACTCACAAGTCCTTCATTATTAGTTTATAAGCACTGTGATTTTCATAACTCATAATGGAAGCAGCTTACTCATATCCCACAGCTTTATCCCCTCTTTGTGTCGTCATATGACACTTTAGTTTACCTTGAAAAAAATTTATGGTAAAAGAATACCAGACTGAGGCAACATCCCATGACAACACTGGGTCACTATTATCAGTTTGTCTGAGTAGATCTCTTATGACTGTGGGGTGATTGAGGTGTGGTCACTCTAATGGCAAAGAAGTAAACCAATCACAATGTGCAAGGTTACTGTTTATCCAACCATATAGGGCTCAGACATGGTACCGTCATGGCTATGGCATGTTGTGTACCATCTTAGTCAAAGGAAATCTGCCGTCTTATAGTTTGATGATTCTAAACTCTACATAATAATAATTATAATAATGGTTTAATTTATTCTACCTTGTTAGTATATTGTAGTCTTTGTTCATGTATTCCGATCTTCATTGGTTTGTTGTCTTGGTTTTACAGACACCTGTGTTGACCACTTCAGTGGGTGTTTGAACTTGATCCATAGCCCAAAAATGACCCAAGTACAAGACCTTGGTTTCAACACTTGCTAAAAACGTTTTATTTTTATTCTCAGAATCAGACAGATGATCAAGGGTGATGATTGATTCGTAACTCCTTGAAGACTCAATCCAATATTAAACACTGCGCAACACAAGACCAACCCAAGAATATCCTCTACTGGTTTGGCAACAATTTCATCAATGCCTATATATGTCACCGTTACTTCAGAACTGTTTAAACTTGAAGAACATCTTAGGAAGATTGTTTGGAACCATTGAGAAAGAATAATATTGCAAGGTGAAATAGTTTTATACATAAAAAGAATGAAAAGCTACTTAGCTAAGAGTTAAGTATTCTTGTCGAATGTAGAGAGTGAGAGTTGTACAACGGCGACTGTCATAAAGAACTAATACTAGATGAGGTACACAGATCAACTTAATCATAACTATTAAACTAGTTAAGCCCTGGTTTGTTTTTTTTTTAACCCAATAGACTCTTTTCTCAACACTGTGCATGCTTATGAATGAGGAAAAGAATCTTCAAAACTCTGTAATAATGACTAACAACGTTGAATTTTATCAAAGCAGAAACAACCTCTTTGTGGATGAATGTGCATGCACGAGAAAAGGGTCTATTTATCCAATCATATATTGCAGATGCAATTCAGTAAAAATTGGATGAGATTCATTAATCATGGGTTTTGATTGGTTTGAAGAGAGGTTCACTGTTTAGTAGTTTCCTCATCGTACTGTACTCTGTCAACTTTGATTACTGTAGTTGGTGATTTTTTAAACCATTGATAGTAAGAATGGTTTTACTTAAACCTTGAACTGTTAGTAAGACTAAATAGAAGTTAGTGGATCTTATTTCCATGTCAGCTTGACTATCACACTGATTTATAAATAAGTTAGTTTTTATTTCATGAATAAGTACAATCACTAAGTTTGCTTCACCAAATTTCAAAACCAAACTATCGCAGGAGGATGTAGAAAACTAAAGAACTTCATACTTAGCTTTAAATGCTTCGTGACATTTCAATGTCTGTTTGTCTGTCTGTCTGTTTATGTCCAGGCATGCCTGTCTGTTTGTCCGTCTGTCTGTTTATGTCTGTATGCCTGTCTGTCTTGTCTGTATGCCTGTCTGTTTGTCTGTCTGTCTGTCTGTTTATGTCTGTATGCCTGTCTACCATTATTATTTTCCGTCTGTCTGTTTGTCTGTGTATTGGTCTATTTTCATGTTTGCAAATGTTTATCCATCAATGCCTGTCTCTTTTTGTTCATCTGCTTCAATGTCTGTCTGTCTTTATGTTGCATGTCTGTCTGTCTGTCTCTCGTTGTTTTTCAACAAAAGGGGTTCAGATAAGATAAGGGTCAACAGCCTGAACACCACTTCAAACAGTTCCAAAGAACATAAAAAAATTGATACAAAAATTTGTTTTGGATATGTTGTCTTGACAACCACTGATTCGCACTTGCAAAGGATGTTGGGTGATTGTAAGCCTTTGTAAAAACAATGCCATTAAACAGAAAGAGAATATATTATTATTATTAAAATTAATTTCATAGTTATATTTTTCATTGTCACTACTAGTTACTACAATAATTTATGAGCCATTTCGTTAAAGAAAAGCATCCTGGGTCTAAGTAATAAGTAAACCACGGAAGTCCTAAGCACAAGTCTGATATTTTATGCTATTATTAAGTGCAAAAACTATAACCATCAAAAAGAACTACATTATATAACTAGTACACTTAATGGTAACAACTTGCACTCATGAAACAATAGGATAGAACGCTATTTTGTACTATTTGGGACAAGATATATTTAGTGCTAAGTATTTCATGATTGCATTAATTTGAGCAATTGCTGCAAACCCTTTTAATTGCCTCAGTTCTCTGAAGGGGGAGGGGTGAACAATATTATAGTGGTAGCTCACCCTTTATACCACCTCATCTGGGAGTTGACAGGGTTCACCCAGTCATGGAAAGCCGTGAAGTTGAAGATTTTTGCCAAATTTAATTTTAAATGGCAGTTGATGATTATTTAAGAATATGTAGTTCTAGAAAATATCCATACCTGATCCACAGAGGAAATTGGAAATTATGGAGGGGAAAGGTTTAAGGGAAAGAACAACATTACTGAGTTTGTATGGAAGAAAATTGGAAATGCCAGGGGTTAGAGGGGTCCTTTTACACATTCCCTCCGTGGTGGGGGTGGGGATATTTTCTGGAACTGCACAATGAAACACTTTGTAACTGCATTGCAGTTTGATTTTTTTAGGTTATTTAATTGAATGGAAAGTGGTGGAATGATATTTGTTCTGTGTGAACCCTTGGGAGAAGTAACATTAGAATAGCCCTACCTTAACATCTCAACCCCTTATGGGGGGAGGGGTCAGCAGTAGTTGCACCCCCAGCTAAATATTTTCTTAATGATCAAGATTTAGTTTCTAGCAGTTATACTTACCTATTTAATTGCTAACCAAAGAAAATGATTAAACTTCTTTTTTTTAGTAGAACAGTCACTTGATTTCAATTTTTTATTGCTTTAAGTCTTGGTGTTTCTTATGAAAGTGCTGTGTCAAGTAATTTATATCTTGGGCTTTCTGTGGTGACTAAATACATTAATATATCTGTGATTTTTCTTGGCCCATGAAACAAAGCTGTATAACAAGTGACTAACAGTCAAAGTAAAACAAAAGAAAATAATGGAATAAGTGTCTGCTACTAATAATACCTGTATTGATTTGACTATTCTTTCGCGGGCAAAGCAAATTCACTCTTATTCTAGCTATTGTCCTACGATTTGGCTAACAAGTAGGCTCTGGGTACGAGATCATACAGATATGGGCTCAGTCTGATCCAGCTCCCTAACAGTAAACACGAGCAGAGTGGAGCTGGACAGACCAATAATTTACATGTTTTAGAATGCAAATAATTGCAAGTTTTTGTTCCATACTTGGCTATGTTTTAATAGCATTTCCAGCAATATATCGTAAGATACAGAAATAAAACCATTTTGCTTATGACAGGAGTGCAGCTTATTTACAAGTCTATAAATTAGTTCAAGTATGTTAAAGCCTGGGTTGAAGGCTGTTTATGGCTAGAACCATTTTTTTATCTATTTTGCTGTCATCTTTTGCTCAACCTTTGCCAAGATTGGGCACTTATCTCTATGGGGTATAAGGATCTGTCCTAACACCTGAACTACCATTGCACATTTAGGGGATATTTGCTTATGTTTAATTAAATAAGCAGGTCACATAACATATTTTGCATAATATCTCCTAACTGAGCAATGGTAGTTCAGGAGTTAGGGCAGATTCATATACATCTGAGGAGAAGTGAAAATATGCAATTACATTTTATGTACAGATGATAACCATCACCCCCATCTTAATTCAAGGCTTTGACGTGAGGATCAAGGTCATGTGACTGCCTTAGCTCAAACATTTTCATCCTAGTATCATAAAGTTATGTGGTCATGCCAACAAAAACAATAAAAAGGTTCTAGCCATTACTGGCTTCAACTAAGGCCTTAACATACTCGAGAATGGTAACCAAGCTTCGAGACTTCTCTTGAACCAGTGCTTCTCAGTCTTAAGTGACCAGGAAGCACTGGAAGCGTCTGATTCATTGCAAATAATATTCTATGTTTTATAGGGTAATATGACAGCTGATTGTCACAACACGCTACAACACTAAAACTCTTCAAAGTGGTAAAATGCGCATTGAGGCTTCTCTCGAACCAGTGCTTCTCGGTCTTAAGTGACCAGGAAGCACTTGAAGCGTCTGATTTATTGCAAATAATATTCTATGTTTTATAGGGTAATATGACAGCTGATTGTCACAACACGCTACAACACTAAAACTCTTCAAAGTGGTAAAATGCGCATGCGCACTGTCAACCAAATACGTACTACCACTGGAAGTAACTACTCTACCCCAGACCTTGTTATTCTTACTGGGCGTGGTCGACAGAATGGCATTCACCAATGTACGCAGTAAGAATAATGGGATACTGGGGGGTGGAGGGTGGGGATTGACGTTGTCGAACGACCAATTCAATCCTTACGCCAACGTAAAGAAATGAATAAAAATTATGCATTCTCACTACTACAACAAAAACGAGTAAAGAACGCTTAGGCACTGGCACGTACTACAAGAAGTATAAAAAGCTGCAATACGTATGAAGTTAAAGATGAACACAGCATCAGAGTACTCTCAATAGATTTCCATGACAACAGGCTCGTCAAGAGGTCAGAGTTACGTTACTCACACGTTATTGGCGGGTAGGAAATTAGATAAGTCAGCCTCTTGAATACAAGTACTGAAATAAAAAGAAAACAAACTTATTCGGCGGCCATGCATTTCATATCATGGGTGCGCGAAAATTTTGCTATAGGTATTTTGGAAGGTTCTATTGAATAGCATTCAAAAACGTACGTGGCTCTAAGAAGTCCGCTCTTTATCGCAAAAAATTATGACGGTGGTTCTTGAACCTTCCATAGATCATAAGAAGATCCATGAATCTTCCAATAAGACATGCAAGAAGTTGCAAGTGCGCGCGCGCCAAGAAAGGCTAAGCGCGTGCGTCTTATGACGTCATTAATTAATATATCGATGGATAGAGTCACAGAATTCAAGTCTCAGACGAGAATTGAATGATAATGGTTAAGAAGAAAGAGATATGAATGACCAGGGTAACGAGAAGGTTGGGGTAACTGAGAGGAACACAGGGGAAAATGAAATTAAGCATAAAGATGATAGCACATTGGAAATATGTGAACGAAAAGAAAGACAAGACAAGAAAAAGACCTCACCACCCGATGATCTATCGCCACCCATGAAGGCACTGCCAGACACCGTTCTACTCAAAGTCTTCTCCTATTTACCCGAAGAACAAGTTTGCAAGGTGGCAAGTGTGTGCGAAGCTTGGAAACGCGTAGCTTATGACAGCTCGTTATGGGAGAGCGTAGATCTACGGCGTTTCCATACTACACTAGACGAGATCCGACTCACTCGACTAATACGATCGCGTATGATCCCGCTCTTACAGAAACTGAACCTCGGTGGATTGAGCCTGTCACCTAGAGTCTTTCAGATTCTCACTAAGGACTGTCCGAAGCTCAAGGTACTCTGCTTGGAATCAGTGACGTTCCTTGAAAATTTCAACGCCACCGAGAACTGCTTTCCCAATGGACTATCGACTTTAGATCTGCGCCACAGCTCAGGGGATGAGAGCGCGTTTCAGGTAATCGCACAAAACGTGCGACAAGTGGAGAATCTTGGACTGAGTGATCATTGTATTACGAGCTTGATCGTATCTAACGATTTAGATGCGGTGTTTCCACGACTGTCAAACGTAAGAGTCCTCGAATTCAGTTACTGTGTTGCACTTACTGATACGATGATAAGTGACATAGCACTTTACAGCAAATCACTTCGCTCTCTTTGCCTCAGAAGGTGCAACACATTTCAGGGCGCTTCTCTTGCACTTTTGATCGCGTCGTGTCCTCTCCTAACATCACTAGTTCTTGATGGCACTTGTGTGAATGACAGCGCGCTAAGAGCTGTAGATTGGGAGAATTCGGCGCTGACGGAAGTCGACCTGTCTTGGTGCCGACATTTAAGTTCCGAGGGGCTTAAAGCAATGTTACCTCACTTATCAAAGCTACGCTATTTAAGACTTTGTTGTGTTGGCTATGGTCATGCTGTAACTGACGACCTACTCTATGTCATGTCCGCAACAAGAAACCAAACCCTTGAGATTTTAGACATGAGTTACAGTGGCTCGGTTACCGACACGGCTCTGGGATACTTTGCTATCGAACACGAAGCATTGCTCTATCTTCGAATGCATCACTGTAGATTGATCACACCGAAGATCATGGACCTTATTCCTCAAGACTCGCAAGTTTTCATAGTTGCGAACTTTCCTATCGACAACGAAGGGATGGTGCTGAATAGTGAACTGCTTAACAGATATACATACTGGCCAACGCCAATATACATGAGGGACTGGAGTCTTGATCAACGGATGGGATGGCGATAGTTAATCACTGACCTGGGACTTCTTGTTCTTAGAGATAGTTCAATGAACTATACTAAATGGTGTGTACTGAAAAGCATGACTATCGAAACTGGATATGTATAGATTTTAGGTGTGAGTAGGTACTGATGCGGTGCGCATTGCGCGCACGAGAAGGATAAGGAATCAAAGATGCCTGGCAGCTCTTGTGACAGAATTTTGAAGTTTGCTTGGAACTTCTCAATCGGTTGTGACTGACATAAGAATCCTTCAAATGTATCTAAATGGTGCATTTGATGTTATATATCAAACTATGGGACAAATAGAATCTCAAGAGACAAACGCTTGTGCATGGAATGGCATCCATGATTTTTTTGTTAATACAAGAAATTTAGCTTTTGAGATTGAATTTCATAATGTCGTCTTTTCTCTTTGTTTTCGTTTGTTTTCGCTTTCATTTTTATTTTTATCTCTTCTTTTTTTTACTCACCAAGTAATTATAGCCCTTCTTTCCACCATCATAATGACATTAAAACTAATCTATAGACTTCTTGCATGTGACGTCAATGCAGCTCAATTTGGAGGACAAAACAAAAGAATTTCAATCTCCTGAGAATTGGAAACCTATTGTTATGTCCTCCAAATTGAGCTGCATTCCGACGTGCTGCTTGCAAGGAGTCTATAATTAATGGGCAATCAAAACACAATACATACATTTTGTCATCCACGACGAGGTCTGTGAGACGCTACACGCTGATACGCTCGCGATGTCCAAGAAAACAATCCAGCAATCCCAGCCTGAAAGCATTGATAGATTCTGCGTTGAATATTATGACAGTATAGCTTGCTGTTCTAATTCTATCACAGTAAGATGGCTTGCTTTCTCGACCAATCACATTAGCCTCTCAAGAGGTCCAATCAAAATAACACGCCTTTCTAACACTGCACAGAGAGCCAAAAACTCTAAAACTCTCTGCTTGAATGGATCAAAAAGTATAAAAGCAAACACTAGATTTGTATAGAAATGTGTTACTTACTCGTACAGTAGCCATAAATCCCCTGGACCTCCCCCCTGATCCTCCGCTTCCTCCTTCGGCATCAGTCCTTGTTTTTGCTCCCTGTGTAAATAATGGCATTTTTTGACGACCTTATTGTCACAATATTCACTTCTCACTTTCACATAAATCTCTTTCTTTTTTTTCTTTCTGTCGCGCGCATGCCCGTCACTGCTATATATAGGTTTTGCACCATCACGTGCCGGCGCCATAATACAGCTTGTACTGCCTGTGGTTAGATGGCAGGACAATAAAATTCCTTTGCTCTTGGGAATTGAATTCTTTCTCGTAAAACGATTGTATTGATCCTGCCATCTAACATGGCTGCCGTCACGTGATGGTGCAAAACCTCTATTGGAATTGGCCTATCCAATTTTGCGCGGGACATTTGTAACGAGTATAGAACGTGATTTGAATCATAGGGCTATTTGAAGGAACGCCATCATTTTTTCAATTTGGAGGAAAGTTTAGCCAACTGTAAAAGGGGAAAAGACAAACGGTGTCCCCTGGAACAGGCCCATAGTGTAAACTATACCTACCTTGGCTTTTGCAAGCTTCGATCCTGCTTCAGTAGAGCCCTTATCTCCCCAGTCGACCTATTTAAGTAAAAAACAGTGTTGAAATGGAACTTGACGCCTGATGGCGCGCATTAGGATGTGGTCTTGATTTCTATACGTTTCAATTAGAAATATTTTATACGGTTACCTCTCCGTACAATCTAACAAGCTAAATTCCTATTCCATCTGTGAGTTCGCCGCGTCCTGACTTCCATCAGAGCTAAAAAAAACTTTTTGCGATCTTTCCTGGTGTGACTTACCTTGACAGGTGCGATGCCCCCTACACCACCCCCTCCATAATACGAGGCGTCTACTGTCGGCCATTTGCCTTTTCCATGACCCTGTATAATACGTGACAAGAAAAAGGTGTGAAGAAATAATGAGAAATAATGATTCGTAATGCTGCTGCTACTGCTACTGCTACTGCTACTGCTACTGCTACTGCTACTGCTACTGCTACTGCTACTGCTACTGCTACTGCTACTGCTACTGCTACTGCTACTGCTACTGCTACTGCTACTAACCATAACAATGACGATCGTTCATGTCGATGAGGATTGATAAAGAAACGACATGGAAAAATGCGAAACTTACCACATTAGTCGCTGTTGTCGGTACAGGAGCGGCTGGTGTCTGCTTTGGTGGTTTCTGTTTTTAAAGATGATGACGCGAGTCAATTTACTGTCAGTTAAACACAACCGGGCAAAATTGAATTATTTCATATATATTTGCGCAGCATCAATGGGCCCTTTCAAAGCTATCATTCACAAGAGGCTAACATGTAAACACAATGAAGAAATCACACGTTTTTCCGATGGAATTTGTGCCGCACAACAAGATGACAAAGCTCAAAGCTATGCATTTTAATTTATTACCTTTTTATATGCGAGAGGTGCAAACCACCATAGAAGAATTGCGAGGAGAAGCAGGGACAATACAGCGAGTAATATAGCTAAACTAGTATCTATTCCAAATGACTGAAATATAAACAGATAATTGGTGAAACACATGATTTAGATTGTTACTCATCTAAGGAATAGGCAGGATAAAACCTAAAGTTTTCGTCGAAACGTAGTTTACAAAGAGACAGAAATCATGCAGGTTGAAAATCACGAGAAAACTAACAGTTAAACATAAAAAATAAATGAAATAAATCAAGTTTTTTTTAAACGTCGTGATACGAACGAGAAGTACGTGCAGAGTCTCTAGCCAGAGGCCGCACACTCCACACTCGCTGCCACTAAATTTAAGCACAGTTTTTTTGTATTTTATTTACGCACATTGTTAAAACACGAACACATGTACAGTTACAGTTACGTGGTATTTTTATAAGTGGTCGTTTGCACGAAGAAAGGGTGTCCCTGCTGTTAGGGCAGACTCCCTGCTGTTAGGGCAGAAAGAAGCAAAATACTTGTTGTCCTACCCCCAACACGTGGTTCACTATCTAAAGTAAACGGATTGTCATTTCACATACCGCTTCAGTAGCCGGTGCGCAATGTTCTGATGTGATTGTTACATTGCTTGACACGAAGGTCAGTCCCTTATTCACAGAAACTTGGAGGATAATCGTGCTTGAAAGGAAAGAATATTGAGCAAGGTTAAAGCACCATTCAGCGGTGCAATGCTATAGAACACTACAATATTCAGTATAACGTGTTTTAAAATCTAAAATCTAATGCGTTAACCACTCCTGGGTGGACGGCTTAATGCCTAACAGGTTTTGCAACCCAACTGATAAGGCAGCCGATAAATCAAATTAGAATTTAGAAGTTGATTTTTGTGGAGGGAGGAAAAACTAGAGAACCCGGAGGAAAAACCCTCGAAGCACAGGAGAGAATCAACAAACAATTTTACTCGCATACGACACCGAGACCGGCAGGACTCCAACACGGGTCGCATTGGTGAGAGGCGACGCATTAGCAGCGCACGCCAATCATGCTTCCCTGGATGCAATAAATACTCTCACTCAGCCTTACGAAAAAAACCACATCAAAACTGGGCGTCTTAGAGGCAAAGAACACTGTTATTAGGGATAAAAAAAGGTTAAGCATCGAAATATACATTTGTAGGTCTTCCGATCGCTACTTACGACGATAACGATTGCGTATTTTCGAGGGCGGTTTGAAATACCTACCTGCCCGTCTCATTCACTATTACCCCTGGACATTCAAGACGATTTGGCTGCACTTCTGTTGGAGTTTGAACTATAAAGAAAAAAAATTCCAATCCCGTTAACAATGTACTTGTATACTAAAGTACATACAATAATATATCAATGAAACACGAAAGAAATTGCACAAAGTTGCACAAATTAGTAAGTTCCGTAGACCTCAGTAGACCTACAAAACTTTGCACTTATTAATTTGTTCAAATTTGTTAGTCATCTCATCTTAACCGATATATGGTACTCACTCTAAGTACTACTACTCTTATTCTTGCATGATATACCTCTTTAATTTGGGCGTAATGTTTTCCCATTTCAGACCGCGTGTCATTCCCTTAAGATTCTTTGTTTGAGTTGTATCCATATTCAAGTGTCTTCTCATACACAACCGTTAAACAAAGAAAGACTACTCTAGGGAATAACATGTGGTCTGTAATAGACCTTTTGCATATAAGACACGTGTCCGTTGTACCAAGACGTCCCACTTATCAAGCACCGTGATAAGATAATGAGGGTTCTAAAAGCATCATTATCACCCTATGAATACATGCCATTGTTGATGAGCAGTCTTACTATACAAATTAACGGTTCTTTTATTTGGGTGAGGTGGGAGGGAATGTTCTTCTTTTGTTTTGTTTTCAATGAACGAATGAATGGAGGAAGAATAGTGATGAGTTGGCGACTGATTGATTGGATTCGTTTTTATTCCTTGTCACAACGAAAGTTTCAATAATGTTAATTCATTAGAAATCTTCGTCTTCTGTTTCGTATAGTTAGGCGTTGATTTCGCACTCGAGCAGCAGCATTACGACGTTGTAAGTTCAGTATCGGTATTCTCAAGTCCTTATCACAATCTCTTCGAATGTTTCTATAGTTTCCCCGGTTAGATACCAACATTCAGTATTCGTGGCGAGTTTATAAGGACGCTGTAATAATCTCTACCACCGTTCATTTCGGGACCAAAGACACCCAAACAATCCAGGACGTCAAGTGGATATTCATCACGGCCAAAACCTGAATGACTAACATTGTTATGAAACACTGAAGCCATGCTAAAAATTTCAAAGGGAAAAACTGGGTAGTGTTTGTAATTCAGAATTTGGTATAATGTCAGAACAATCACTGGAATTTGACCAAAGAAAAAAAGGAAATGGTGGTGGCATATCTTTGATAGATAAATAACAATGGTGACTGTGGTCACTCAAACTTTCCAGTACAAGAAGGACACCAAAAAGTCGAAGATTGATAGCGTCCTGGACATGCTTCTAGGCATGATGGACAGCGTCAAATCAGCCGCGACGTCCATAAGAAAGCTGTCGCCAAGTGGCAAAATCTTTCAGATTCTGAATAAGGTATCAGTAGACCTTAGCTTACTAGTTTCTATTTCCTCTCGGTAAAATTTTGGAATATTATCCCATTTAGTAGCTTAAACTCCTGGTCATCTACATACTTAGGCTGGTTTCACGACTAGTCTTTATTGAAACCACTGGTCTATTGATAAAGGTCTACAGATACCTTTATACATGTTTCATTTGTTTTTTCGTTTTTCTATTTTTAAGATTTCTTTTCGAACGATATTTTATAGATACAGTTGGCGTATAAAAGACACTTAGTCTAGTATAATTTAAATGAAACTGGACCATAAAGGAAGCTGAAATCGTGCATGTATTGCGTAAGAAAAATTAAAAGCAAAAGAAATTTTGATATTTTGTTACGAAGACATCAATGTTTAAAACAAAGATCTAGTAGAGTATTTCCATCATATCCGTAAAACTTTTCGTAAGGATTTTCACAAATTAGCTCGTGGTAGATATAAAATGTAAATAACAATATAAATACCATATGATTTTTTATAGTATTGGCGACCATTAGCATTCCATTCAACACAAATTAATGGTAAATGAAGAGACAAATTAACAACAATGAAGTGGAAGCACTTACAAAATACACAAAACTTTCTTTATAACAAGCATCCGACATTTTTGTTTTGCTTTGCCCCTGGACACCCCATAATGCATTGCGATTGAAGATGATCGCCTTATCGCAAAAGTGCAGGTTGTAAATGGTATTTTGGTATCATTTCACATTCATCTTGCAAATTCATATCCCAAAAACGTCTCTCGCGATGAATAAACCTTTCCCCAATTCGCTTGAAATGGAGGCGGTCCTTGATTCTTTTCTTTATCAAGGCCAGCCTCGACTTGAAACCATTTCGTGTTCGTTAAAGATCTATTGAATGCTAATCGACTCCATAACTGTAAAACAAGCTAAGTTTTTTATAAGTGCCCCTTAACACAATGGCCGCAGTATCGTCGAAGTAGTCCATATTGTTTTTAATGATTGATACAAAACACATTTTTCAGCGTGGGTATAAACTGAAGCAAAATTATGGCAGAAATGGAATATTAAAGCCGACATGAAAACCGCTAGTAAGAGGAATATACTCATTTCCGCGTGCCTGAATAACAATGCCCGGGTATAAGTGAGACATTTCGGGACACGGGACACATGTCTTATATGCAAAAGGTCTAATAGGAAAACCTTAGGCAAGGTAAGGACTTGTATTTGGTCAGTATTAGTTCTTACCTCTGCGGTACGTGTCGTTGAAACTGTAGCTACAGATGACGTTGCTTTTATTGTCTGTTTTATCAAAGCCATTACCATACAATGTGACCGCGTATGGCGCTGAAAAATAACCGCAAATGAAATAGAAAAGTGAGCAACCATGAGAATATTAACAATTTGCTCCGACAAAGGGATAAAGTCAAAGCACACATACCTCTTGTACAGACTTGTGTTGGATTGGCAGACAGAATTTCGATGCAAGATTTGTTGATAATCTGTGAGGAAGAGAAAGTATTGTAGCATGAGATGAATGAATGGAGTTACCGTCCGTCACTGCAAACGTTGGGTTGTTTGCCCTCCTATAATGTTTAACAGCAACTAAAGTAACATGGTCGATTCGCGTTGAATAAATCCCCCCTCAATAACAGCCCGAACTGCTACGAGCCTAGTAGCCCCCTAGTAGGCCCAGTAGCCCTTATCTATGAATGTTTGAATCGTTTCGCGCGTTGTCATGCCCAACAGAAAATAAACTGAACTCAGTTTGCTTCAGATTTTGAACAAAAAAACTTACAGAATCAATCATGTTCGTGAGAGACTCGTAGCTTGGGCCAGTAAAGACGTGCTGTTCTGATGGCTTGCTTGCCAACTTTTTCAGCTATAAATTAAGAAAACCAACGAGCAAGAAAAGGTTGGAAGGCAAGATAAGATGTGAGGATAACCAGTTAAAATGAGTAAAATGGCTTAACTCATATTTACCTGGTCTACTTCATAATTGGCGACGCCAACAGCTATAACTGATGCTCCGAGCTGCCTTGAAATGTTCGCCTGAAATTACATGAATCATTTACATAAATACTAAGGATTACTAAAAGACAGTCCGTAAGTTGTCACTGCTGTGTGTTTCTCCGTGTTTGCGGGAGTGTTTCTGGGCCTGATCCCTAGTGGTAACCTTGATGCTAAAGGTCTCTCTTGTCATATTTATAGGCTTCTGATAGGATATTCGCGCAATATTAACAAGGACAGCAGTGCAACAACATGAGGTCAATTTTGGCACGCTCTCCCAAACTCAATAAACGGTCTTTTTTGCTTCGGAGGAAGAAATAAACTGTTATTACAAATCCCCGTTAAACTCTTAGTTCTAAACGCACAACAATGAAGTTTATGAGTTTTGAGAAGGAATCCCATGCAGCGCCCCTAGTTTCCTACGCAGCCGCTATTAGTGTCGTCACGCAACGCTCACCGCATCATGCATGAACACCTTTTGATGCTATTTTTAGAAGTGAGCAACAGCGTTCAGCGCGAGCAGTAACAATGGCAAATAGGATTCTAAAAATACCATCAAACGATGCCTATCATGGTTACAAGCATCAATACCAGAGATCCTTTCTTTTATTTCATTTCCTCTTGGTTTTAAGTCTCTCGTTATCAATCTGTTATACTAACCTGGTCATATGACGCTGTACCATCGCCGAGAACTCCATCAGTCAGAATAAGTATGACACTGGCAGTCTGTTTACCTGATCAAAAGAATACGTCATTATTATCAATAAAATGCGTCACAACAATATAACTTTTGGTGGACGTTGTTCAAAGTGTTTCCATGACATCCCAAAGACACATGCTCTGGGTACGAGGATTGAAGTCTACGAATAAATGTGATCTTGTCTCTACTACGATTCCGCGCATGTCATTGAGATTGTTGGCTTAGGAAATCAAGTGAAATCAAAATTGCGCATGCGCTGTTTTTTTATTATTTTCTCACACTTTCATCGATGTGGATTATTATGGTCTACCTACGTACCGAGATTCCTAATTTGTTCATTTGCCTGGAAAATAAAACACAGAAAATCAATCGGCGTCTATCGGGCTCTGGTTGAAGCTATTGGGGTTTGTATGGTCTATCGATGCATGTATATAATATAATTAATAATATAATTTATTTATATAGCGCTCATCTCCAAAATTGTCCAAGGCGCTTCACAAAAAATTACGATAGAATATTTACAATAGTTACAAAATGCTTACCTATTGATTATGAATAAAATGTAAATATTTAAAAGATAAAACTAATTAATAATTGCAATATATAAAACAAATCTAAGTCACGTAGTCTTAAATATACTCCTTATTATTAAGAAAAAGAGAAAATAAATGTGTCTTAAGTCTATTTTTAAAACTAGCAACTGTTGAACTTAAACGAATCTCTAAGGGAAGCCTATTCCACAGTCTTGGAGCAGAAAAGGAGAAGGATCTGAAACCATAAGTATTAAGCCTAGCTTTAGGCTCAACGAGGAGTTTATTAGAGACAGAGCGTAGAGAATAACTGGAGGAGCGATAGGTCAAAAGATCAGACAAATATGAAGGAGCAAGGCCATTCAAGGCCTTGTAAGTTAACAGCAGCAGCTTAAAAATGACTCGGTAGTGAACAGGTAACCAGTGAAGATCAACCAGCACAGGAGTGATATGATCGAATTTCTTAGTGAAGGTGACAATACGAGCTGCAGAGTTCTGTATTCTTTGCAACCTCTCAACAAGATATTTAGGTAATCCATACAAGAGAGCATTGCAATAGTCAAGTTTAGAAGAAATAAAAGCATGAATAACTGTCTGAGCAGAATCAACGGTTAAATATTTACGAATAGCAGACAGATTCCTTAGGTGGAAGTAGGAGGATTTACAGATATTGCTAACTTGGAGTTCACCAGTCATACGGTCATCAAAAACCACTCCAAGATTAACAGCTGATAAACAAGGGACAATTATGTTCCCGCAGACTTGAATCTCAGTCAACAAAGGACAGTCTTGAAACCTAGAGTGGATACACATCAGCTCCGTTTTATCGTGGTTTAACTTCAGTCCATTAACAAGCATCCATTCAGAAATATCAGATAGACACTCTTCTAAAGATTGCCTAGATTGAGCAAACTGATCATTGCCTTTAAAAGATAAATAAAGCTGAGAATCATCGGCGTAAAAATGATAACTGAGATTGTGTCGCTTAAGAATATCTGCCAGTGGAGATGTGTAAAGCAAGTAAAGAACCGGGCCTAGTACAGAGCCTTGCGGTACCCCAACATCAAGATTGCAAAGGGAAGATGAACATTCATTAATACCTACAAATTGCTTCCTATTAGACAGGTAGGATCTAAACCAGCTTAAAACAACATCACCAATACCAAACCGATTAGCAAGTCTATCCAGTAAAGTATCATGAACGACAGTATCAAAAGCAGCTGACATATCAAGAAAAATAAGGATGACACAGTTACCAGCATCAATAGATTGAAGGATGTCGTTATGAATTAGAACCAAAGCTGTCTCAGTACTATGCATGGCTTTGTAAGCCGACTGAAGTGGATCGTGCAGATTATATTTAGTTAAATAATCATTCAACTGATGAGCAACAGCCTTTTCAATTAGTTTAGAGATAAATGGTAGATTAGAAACAGGTCGAAAATTAGAAAAAACTTCAAAGTCAGCATTCGGTTTTTTAAGAATAGGTGTCAGTTTAGCAATCTTGAGAGAATCAGGAAATACGCCCTGGGAGAGAGATAGATTAATAATATTTATAAACACTGGAATTAAAAGATCAAGACATTCCATAAGAAGAGAAGCAGGAATAGGGTCTAGGCTACATGACTTAGCTGTGGACCCAACTAAATGTGAAACCTCATCATAGCCTAGAGTGTCGAAATTTTGAAAAACAGAAGAACAATTAACAGGATCTGGTTCGAGTCGATGCTGAACAGGAAGAATTTTAAAAATGTCCTGTCTGATACGCTCAATCTTATTAGAAAAGAACTGGATGAAAGAATTTGCCAGACAGGTGTCGTCAGAACTAGGAGGATACTGTAAGCTTTGTTTAGGCTGGAGTAGCCCGGACACAATCTTAAAAAGAGCACGTTGGTCATTTCCATTATCGGCGATAACACTACTGAAAAACTGCTGTTTAGAAGAAAACAGCATCTTGTTAACAACAGCGCATTGCCTAGAAAATAGTACTTTGTCTGAAGCAAGTCCTGTCGCTCTCCAACGACGTTCATACCTTCGCCTCAACTTTTTCTGAGAGTCAATTTCATGGTTGTACCAGGGCGCTTTTTTAGTTCGGACAGTAATGGCCTTACGCTTAAGCGGAGCATGAGAATCAATCGCAGAGGAAAGTGCATCATGATAATGAGATACCAGCTTAGACAGATCAGAATTGTCAACATGAGCAAAAGCACCACTAATTTCGCACCTAAATGATTCAAGACAGATAGATTTCAAATTACAAAAAGAAATAACTTTTGTTTTGTTAAGAGGCTTGACAAGATCTAAGTGACAAAGAACAGGACAATGGTCAGAAATGATTATATCGGACATGTGAATGTCAGATAGTAAAGAATCATCAGAGCGAGTAATCATCAGATCAAGAGTATGACCACTATGGAAAGTAGAACAAAGAACATGCTGTTTAAGGTCGAAAGAGTCCAGAAGGTCCAGAAACCTCCTTGCTGAAGGATCATTGACATCATTAACATGGAAATTGAAGTCTCCCAGAAGGAGTATGGTTTCAGGAAAAAGTACAACTTGCTCCAAAAAATCAGAAAATTCTTCAAGAAATGCCGAAACTGACAAGCCGTTAACTTGTGAAGGCGGTGGACGATAGATGACAAAAATCCTGACCTTAGTTAAATTAGTTAATAAAATTTCAAGGCATTCGAATGATGAAAATGAGTGACAAAGTTCCTTTTTAATTTGAAGATTGTCCCTATAAAGAAGGCCAACACCTCCACCACGCATATTGTTCTCTCTAGGAGAGTGTATAAACTGGAATCCTTCAGGGCAAAGCTCAGCAATACTTGCTTCATCTCCAGCAGAATTGAGCCATGTTTCAGTTATAGCCATGATATCGATGGTACAGTCATTTACAAAATCATTAATCAGCAACGCTTTGTTTCTGACAGATCTTGAGTTAAGTAAGCAAAGTTCCAAAGAGTTACGCTTGAATTCAGGAGCTGTGGAACGTGTAGGCATAGAGAAACTATTTGCATTAACAACAGGTGTAATCTCCCGAGAGTATTGGTGATGAATAGTAATCCTCACTGGAATCGTCTGTTTATCATCATGACAAGACACAAAAGTTAAATTGTTGAAATTAGCAAAACGAAAGTTCAAGTCTGTTCTTGAATAATAATTAGATTCATCATTAGAAATCCGCGTAGGAATCACTGAGACTGAAGAAATCAGCTTTTTTCCAGAACCACGTCGATTTCGTTGAATACTAAGGTTCTTGATAGATGTGTAAACCTCAGATGAAAGTCTTGGTAGCAGCTTGTGCTGGGAAATAAACTTGTTGATTGCCTTCATGTATGAAGAAGAATAACAATGGGAGTATCGATGATCCAGTACTGATGTAGGTATCACAGCAGAAGTTGTAGTAAAACATCCAAAATGACTCCAAGAATCCATAGGCTTGATGAACAACATAATAAACGTACAGGTGCCAGTAAAGAAACATAAATAAAACGATAAAATACTGTAAAAATGAACTATAAAATTGAGCAATTCGAAAGGCGTGCAACCACTCAGGTGCATCACATTATCATTATCATTATATTGGGGTTTGTATGGTCTATCGATGCATGTATATTGGGGTTTGTATAATTGCATGGTCTATCGATGCATGTATATTGGGGTTTGTATAATTGCATGGTCTATCGATGCATGTATATTGGGGTTTGTATAATTGCATGGTCTATCGATGCACGTATATTGGGGTTTGTATAATTGGTCTATCGATGCATGTATATTGGGGTTTGTATAATTGCATGGTCTATCCATGCATGTATATTGGGGTTGGTATAATTGGTCTGTCGATGCATGTATATTGGGGTTTGTATAATTGCATGGTCTATCGATGCATTTGGGGTTTTATTCATTAGTGGAGTTATTGGAATGTGGTTTGTTAGACTTTATTGGGCGAATATGTTGGGTGTATATTAGGGCCTATATATATCAGGGTCTATAGCGTTAGTTGGTGTTTACAATCATTGGCATTGTGATGCTAATTTGCCAACATTATTCACATTAGTTTTTGTCAAGCTGCTTTGTTTGATGAGCGAATCGATCTATGGTAGGTTGGCACAGCTTACGTTACAGCAACTAGCGCTTTTGGAGTTACTATGGCGTGACTTGCGACCGAAGTCAAGCCGGCATAATATCAACCCTTACCTTTTTGATAGCTCCAGCAAGATACGTCGATCCGTCGGGGTCCACACGACGAAGATCATCGAGCCCCTTGGCGATTTTTGTTCTTAAAAAAAAATGGTAAAAGTGTGAGCTCTCAAACCATTCGCAGGCAGGTAAAGCGACTAGAACTATCCTGACGAACTCCCACTTCGCCAGAATAAAATGAATTAGCATATACCAACTTGTGTACTTCCTAAGAACGCGCGCGATCATTGGTTAATTGGAGGTGAATATTGTACGATATTCACCTCTGAATCTCGGAATATCGAGTCGGCAACAAAATGGCATCTGCCGGCAATCGTTTATTTGCTATCGTCTATTTATTTGAAAAAATGAAAGTAAATACCATTCCTATCTATCAATACTACTGAAGGCAACGAAGTATGCCCTAAAAGTTTTTCTAAATGTTTTGCTAAAAGTTTCTGTTTTTTTGTTTCTTTTTATTGAATTATTGTATATAAAAATAAGTTACTCTGTACACAAGTTGGTATATGCTAAAATAATTATTCGCCTCAGTGAATATGGAGAATATTTACCTCGCCGCTCGAAGACTCGCGTCTCGGTAAATATTCCCCGATATTCACTTCGCCTTTGGCGAATAATTGCTAAGTATGATACCTGTTTTTAGTCAACTTCAGTATGACTTCCGCTTCATTGGAAAATGTGATGAATGAAATGCCGAGATTGGGGCTGAAACACAAAGAAGATATTTAGATTGCGTGGCTAGAAATATACGGTTTGGTCTTTCTTCATATCGAACTTTACAACAAAATATGGGCTGCAAATCTAAGACACAACGGCACAGCTAACTCACGTTAGTCGGTATTATGGAGAGAAGAAAACCGGCCAGAGAATGCACTACCGTTACATCATTCTACGTATAATACCGTTTTTTGTGTTAAAAATGAAGTCTGTCCTAGATTCTTGGGCGATCCTTGTGAAAATAGCTAGCGTGACATGAGTAAATGAGTAAACAATCAAGCACCAATAGAGAAATCAATTGAAAACGTTTGTATCATGATTACCTTATGAAGCTTTGTGTAACGTTCTCGACAAAGCTGACAGTCCCACCCTGGAAGTCAAGAAGGGGGACACTTCCTGATCTAAAGGAAAGGATGAGATCATTTGTTAAGTTGCAAAACCAGCTCAAGATAGTCAACTTTTTCAAAAGCCTACAAAGTCTTAGGAATAACAATATATTGTATTGCGTAAATAAATGTCCAAAACGCTGTATTGAATGTGTGTTGTATTTTATTGTCTGCACCAAAACGCTAATGAAAGTTTGACTAACGGTAATGAACCCACGCAAACATATTTTCATGAACGTCAAATTCAATGCTAAATTTCTTAATGAAAGTTCCATCGCACTATTGAGACTCCGTTCGCCTTATTGTATGCCTGTTCGCCCTAATGACAATGCTTCTTCGTTTCAATGAATATTCCTTTGCGGTTAATGAATAACCATTAATTTTTGAAGATCGATGTGACCCCATTAAATAAAAGTTTCATTCGTTATTTGTAATAGCATTGATGAATTCGATTCATTCGATCCTTCAGAAAATAATGTTTCATGCCGGCGCGCCGGGCCGTTTAAGCATTCTAAATACTTTCACTTTAGAACGGCTTAACAGGTTTAGCACCAGTTTTGATCACTTTTTGATTTTCTTTTTGCTGCTTTCTTTTTTTATCAGCTTCACTCACTATCGAAGCTAGATCGTTCGATCCTTCGGAAAATAATATTTCATGCTGGCGCGCCGGGCCGTTTAAGCATTCTAAATACTTTCACTTTAGAACGGCTTAACAGGTTTAGCACCAGTTTTGATCACTTTTTGATTTTCTTTTTGCTGCTTTCTTTTTTTATCAGCTTCACTCACTATCGAAGCTGTTCTTACTAAGAAAACCAAAGTGAACGTCGAAAAGAGAAGAGTAGATTACGTACTTATCTAGAATGAAGTATATATCGAAGGCTCCAAGGCATTTTGGATTAGACTGGCTTGTCGCAAACGAACAGCAAAGAAGAAGAAACGAGATAGATACGTAAATAGACAGTATCTTAACTCGATGGAAAGCCATCTTTGGTGTAATGACCTTGGTATGATTAACGTGGAGGGTTCTTGAGTGCCTTTATAAAGTCAACAGGCAGGGTTTTCCCGCTGATTACTTGAAGCAGTATGATTCTGTATGCTCTCTGCGGTTTACTTCCGTTTCGATAGAGTATGAAAATATTTTATTACCAATGAAAAATGTCCCCTAATCCAAACTGGAAGCGAGCCAAGGCATGTTCGTTTCAATCAGCATCACATGATCTGCATGTGACGTCATAGCCACCATTTTGGTTGACTTAGATTTGGTCTTAAGTGTCTTTTGTCATGATACTTGCTTCACGTTTTGCAGAGCTCTACCTGTTAAAATTTCCGCGCTTTTGGTGCGGTAGTTGTTTAACTCACTTTCCAAATAATCTAATCTCTCAAAGGCAATAGTACATGTCCCCTTCGCGCTTATTGGCCTATGGATTCGCATTCCAGTCATGCCGAGGGTTCAATTGTTAATTCCTTCCTTTTTCCAGTTAAAATTTTAAACTGTTGTAGATCTTTTTGAACAGGCTAAACCACGTAAAAAGCCTTGAACAAGAGGGAGAGAATATATATATAAAGGATGAGAAAGATATGTTGTACATATTGGCGCACATGTTGGCACACGTCCTCAGGAAGGATTAGTACAAATACCACAGTACATTTAACTAAAATACATCCGTGTGCACTTGATATTAGTCAATAGTGGTATTTCTAAAGTAAATGTTGTAAAGTTGATGAAAGATCTGTTCAGATTTGATCTTCAGAGCGGGTACTGAAGCAGCTAGTGGGACACATACATGAGACACGAATACTGCATTTGTTGAAAATTTAATAATTTTCCTAATGAGGCACTCACAACCGTGAAGCACAGTCAGAGATGGGGTGCGGGGACAGAGGTAGAGAGAGCGAGAGAGAGCGAGAGAGAGAGAGAGAGAGAGCGAGAGAGAGCGAGAGAGAGCGAGAGAGAGCGAGAGAGAGCGAGAGAGAGCGAGAGAGAGCGAGAGAGAGCGAGAGAGAGCGAGAGAGAGCGAGAGAGAGGGAGAGGGAGGGAGGGAGGGAGGGAGGGAGAGGGAGGGAGGGAGGGAGGGAGGGAGAGGGAGGGAGGGAGGGAGGGATAGAAGGAGACCAAGGGAAAAAGCTAGGATATTTTCATCTTATTGCTTTATAGCTTACAACACATGAAGCCTGCTAGTGAATCGAAACTAACGAAACTTCTAGACCTGATCACGACCATAAATATTATCTTGTGGTAATTAATTAAAAACTTAACTCTTGTCAACTTTGGAAACTTCGGCGCGATTGTTAAATTCCAATACCATAAGTCATGACGGCAAATATTTGCTTACTGAAAACATCCCTGTCACCTCAGACATCAATATTTCAAAGTATTATAATCCCAGTAGAATGAAAATAATATATTACATCTGTCTACGACTATGCTCTCGTACCATGCACTATGTATTTAGATGTTACAGGGCAGATCGGGGGGGGGGGGGGGGGGGGGGGGGAGGGGGGGATAGGGTTGCCAGCACCAATTCGTACATACCTCCGAGATATTGTGAAATGCTTTATGTAAGAACCTCTCATTATTACTTTTTTTTAAATATGTGGGGAGTGGTGGTTGTAAAATACAAGTTAAGTTATGATGTTGGCGCATTTGCGGGGGTAATCGAGTACCCTGGAGTCAATTTAAGATCAATTGAAGAAGGAAAGGAAAGGAAAGAAAAGGAAAGGAAGGAAAGAGGCTGCAAAGGATGTAGGGCTCACCCCCTACCGACATCCGAGTCAATCTGATCACAGTTAACAACAGCTTATTAAAACCGCGCGCATTGTTCAAAACAACTATTCAGTCATTATCTATGCGAAAGTAAAACAACTGACTAGGCTGCTTTCTTAAAATATTCAAATTTGGTGCCAAACTTTGAAGTTATTTTCAATGTCTGCCACTTGTCTAAAACCGCATCAATTGTAGCAAAGAGTTCGTTCGTGTATCTAGTAGTTTCTTACCATGTAAGGCAAACGTCGAGGCGACCGGACATCTCTTCAAAACTCCCAGAACCACAACTGCTTGAGCTTACGGCTTTAGAACGTAGTCAATCGTCCGAACTAGCTTCCACGACTTTATGTAGTGCCAATATAATAAACTAGCTTGCTGTTCGACAAGGTAGAAAAATTTTCAGTGCTTTTCCAACACTTATAACATCAAAATGCTGAAGTTGGTCGAAACTAAAAGTTTTTACATCTCAGAGCACATGACCATTCCCTCGCGTATTGTGAGCTTTTTACTCGTTCATTGTGAGGCGTCATGCTACAATGCCTAAAACAAAAGGCTTACGACCTTCACTACTTGAATAGAAAAGATAACTAGCTAAAAATTAGTGTGAATAGAAGGTCGTAATCATCCAAGCAGCGTTAAATTCGCGGCATTCAAGCAATAAGAATGTCTCTTTTCTTGCACTTTAATTTGCGGCAATTTGTTAACACAGCCTTTATGCATTTATTCTTGTTGCGCGGAACTGTCAGGAAAACAAGGTCTTTTGGTAACGGAGCATACTCCAGGTATTTTACATGGCCCGTGAAAAAAAATTCTATAATCACAGCCGAACAAAGTTATTTTTCTTTTAGATTGGAATATGAGGCATAATCTTGGAGTTAGAAATGTTATTTTTCGCATTTTAACCAGGAAACACTGATAAAAACACAAATATTCTGTTTAGCCTCAAGCCGCCCTTTTCAGATCTCAGACCGACGTTTTTTGAAATAGGTGTATACGAGTTTAAGGCGCAACACAGACACATGTTGGACATTTTTGTCGCCCGAATAGACCCCTTACATGTGTCGTCACGAAGCAGATCAATCTGGAGGACAAAGCTAAAGAATTTCAATCTCCTGAGAACTGGAAACCTATTGTTATGTCCTCCAGTTTGAGCTGCATTTCGACGTGCTACGAGGGGTCTATTAGAGCCTTTGGAATAAGGGTGAATGGAGACTGAAATGAATGGATGGAAAGTGCTAAAAAAGAACAAATGGATGGGAAATAAAATGACAGATATAAAAGTTAAACTCTAGTTTAATTACAGTATGCGTATCGCTTTATCTACATTACTAATATGTTATTAAAACCCCTTCTATTTGCTCACCCTTAAACTAAAAATAATTTAACTCTAAAATACCTTAAAATCTGAACTTATGGAAACTTAAAATGTCTTAAGTTGAAGCGATATATGAGTTTCCTTTATAACATATTTGTACGTGCTGATGATCATCAAAAAGTGAGCGGTTCTATTCTATATTTGTTCACCCTTAAACTACAAATAATTTAACTCTAAAATACCTTAAAATAACTTATGGAAACTTAAAATGTCTAAAGTTGAAGCGAAATAGGTTTCTTTTATATCATATTTGTACGTGCTGACGACTATCAAAAAGTCAGGTGCGCCATTTTGTTTTTTAAGGTAGAGCCATTACACAAGCCTCCCCTTCCCTCCCCTCCCCCTCTCCCCTGCTATCTTTAGCGCATGTTACCTGCCATCAGGGGTTGTTATGCACCCGGCTTTACAGAAGGGAAAAATTTATCTCCGTTAACTTTCAACAGAGATATGTTTTGTTATTTTTATACATTGCTTTGAAATTCGATTTTGGCTTTTGCTGCAAACCCATGCGTGCATTTGTCCAAAAATAATCTTCGATAGCGAAAATCAATTTGTTTTTCTCGTGAGTATTCCTTTCGTTTAAGCGTTCACAGCCCCGTTTTTCCTGAAACCATAATAGCTTTCGGAAAACCTGCTTAAGTTGAAACATTTTGAATTGATGCGCCGTTTCTGCGCCAAAAACTCAAACCGCAAATCGACATACACTCTCGCTTCACTCACTTTTGGCGCGAAACCATGACCAAATATAGCTACCTAACAATTATTAACCGGAAACAGGCGCAATAGTATCTTAATAGTTAGGAGTTCGCGGTTACTTGGGCTAACCATTTTGTTGACATTAAAACCACAGGAAATATTGGCAAAGTTGAAAAGATACGACTTTTTTGGTTAGAATTAGTGAATCTTTTTCTTGGTTTCCATGAGAACAAGAGTGATTGTCGTTAGGCATGCGCATCAGGTGAAGAATACAAAATCTGGAGGAAAAAACAGAAAATCATATACAAATCTTATAAATGTTCGTAATAATATGGACTTCACAAATAAAGTGAACTAGAAGAGAGTGGACGTATAGTGTGCAAACAGAAAGGATTGATAGAAATATCGAGCTCTAAAGCAACCTCCTAAAGCTTCCTGCTAGCTTTCGTGGAGGGAGAAAAACCTGAGAAAAATCCTCGAATCAAGAACGAAGACCTAACAAACTCTACTCACATAAGATGCTGAATCGAGTAACCCGAGACCCATTAGTGAGAGGCGAGTTGCAAGAGTGTTTACACGGTGCAACGAAGACTCAATCGTTGCCAAAATAGAAACAAATTCTACTTTTCGCAACGGATTGCTGCAACTTGTCTCGCAAAATTTTTTTCAAATTGCGCTGAAGGTTACACGCTGCAATGCTCCATGCAACTTGTCTAGCAGCGTACCCTGCGAGCATAAGGAGTTATAAGGAGTCTCTGCTCGCAGGGTACTAGCAAAGCAACAAGTTGCAGAGAAAATTTCTCCGTGTAATCGCGCTATTCACGTGAATACATACATTTCCACCAGGACGAGGTCTATAGGAGGCTAATCGGTGGTATCCTCGTGACATTGCAGCTTTACATCCAGCCATGGCTGCAATACATCCAGCCATCTTGGCCTTCAACAGAAAAGAAAGATATTCAAACAGCCTGTAAAGACTCTACAGACAACTTTTCCCACCCCCACACCACACACAACAAAGTCGGAAGCACTGAGTTCATGCGCGACATTTGAGAGATTAGCATCACGCTTTTTCTTTCCGCAAGTGGCCATGATCACGTTTTCATCGCTTCCATGCATTTCTCTTTACCTTATTCAAACTTCCTGACCAAAGACCTATATTCTTTTAATATTCTTTTATCTCTCTAGCACTTGGAGATTTTTGCGATTCTTTTTCACTAATCATGAAGAATTTTTTCATGCTTTTTAAAAACTCTCTACTCCAAGTGAAAACTGTTTGTCATAAGCGTAAGCACAAGCCAAGTAAAAAGAATCTCTATGATCTTTACGATTCCGCAAAGATCCTCGACCCTCCCGTCCCTCACCTACAGCTGTCTCACTACTCAATACACTATACACTAGACACGTACATACCCTAGCAAGAGCCAGGCAGCCAGGCGATCTTCCTCCTGCACCAGCCCGTGAACCTGACCCTCCCCCTGTCAGTTTTTCTTCGTCTTCAGCTTGTTTTGTTTTGGCATTCTGAAAAAGCAGTCAGGATATTAATATGCGTTCAAGTCTAGTAGTACAGCATGTATTAGTTATCAAGTTCGGATCCAGGGGGAGGGGGTGGGGGAGGACTTATTATTGAAAACTTTTGTTATATCAAGGAATTATGTATATTTTAAATCCATAAAAATATTTACTTCAAATCTGTGGTAAAACTAAATTCTTGGATAAAACAATCAATAGACCAAATCCACTGTTTCCCATTTCAATCCACGTGTCATTATTTCTTTGTTTAACGGTTGCACACGAGAAGACACTTGAATATTGATACTTGAATATTCAAACAAAGAATCTTATTCTCAAGAGAGTGACATGTGGTCTCAAATGGGTTAGCACACAGGTTAACCTGTTTGTGGACCATTTCTGTGGGGGAAAGGGGGGGCTGAACGGGGTGGAAAATAAACAGGGGGGGGGGGGGGGTAGAGAGAGTCCTGTATTCAGTCCAAAATCCTCCCGATTGAGCAAGTATATAATAGTTGTGTCATGATATATTCGTACCTTGGCTTTGGCTAGTTTTGATCCTGCTTCTGTTGAGCCTTTGTCCCCCCAATCAACCTACAATGACAATTACAACAGCAACCGCATGTCAAATATCCAAACCGAACACTTTAAGAATACATTCTTGGACTTCATGCACAAACAAAAGCATTAAAAAAGTACTATATTAAATATAATATTAATGTGATATATAATGTTAAATAATCCTTTTTATAGTTTCGTTCAGTGACCACGAATGATAGTTTCATAGTCATAGCGGAAATTCCAGCCTCGGCTTGGAACTATAATTCGTGGTTACTGAACAGAGCTGTAAAATGGGGGTATTGAATAACAAAAAAAGGTCATAGAAAAATCCTTTTTTCAGGCTCTCCAGTACAGCAGGTATGTTACATGACTGAAGAAATAGAATATGTGCATATTTGCTGTGTGAATCTATAAACGTGCGAGAAGTGTTAGGATGATCACAAAACGTAGCGGAGTGCTTCCCAACACTTCTTGCATGTTATGCCAATATCCAAGTGCTGTAGAAGCACAGCAAGCAATTTTTTTCCTTTATAAAATACAAATTACTACAACCGTTATTTTGAATGGGAGTGAAAATGGTTGGTGCAAGTGAAAGTGCATGTGCGGCGTGCTGTGTGCTCTCATAAAGCACACGCTCCCAACAAATCAGAACACGAGATTCATAACTTACCCTGACAGGAGCAATACCACCCACCCCTCCCCCGCCATAATACGAAGCATCAACAGTTGGCCATTTGCCTTTTGGAAGATCCTGAAACAGATTGTACAAAATCAGTTATAATGGATGATGGAAGACTAGATCTAGACCGCTTACATATTCAATAAAAGTCAAATTAGATCGATTATAATTGAAATAGTAAGAGAAATGGCAGTGGTCATGACGTATAGCAGCAGGTAGGGGGACTCGCGATCGATGCCAAAGATATACGGGTTTAACTCGCGGATTTACGAAGACGGGTACAGCAGATTTATCGCAAACGGAGGTTAAAATATTCCTTAGATATACATGGCCACCATCAACGACATTCAAAACAAAACTGTGCGCAGGCTCGGAAATCAGGTGATGGATAACTCAGACGCTGACTTTGTCTTCGCTACATTTATGGAGGGAAAGACAGACAAAACTATGAATCACAAAATGGCTGAAAAGATAATCAACAGAATGCCGGCCGGTGACTACCGTTTGGAGTTGACATTCGTAAAGTACTTAGACGGTGAGTGGATAATAGAAAAGGGTCGTAATCCTATCAGAGCGTCTGGTAAGCAGAACCTGTTCGTTTTGAATAAGCACACACGACCGGGAGCACTTGAGGGAATAGACATGCTCTTCTACGAGGTCGCTTACCCGGTTACCGTGGTCATCTACGGTGCATACGAAATTAAGAAGCCGGACGTTAAGAAGCTTAAACCAATGCGACATCCTGGTAACTGCGTTGGGAAGCTGGTTAGGGAGTTTTTCGAGGATTCCTCTCGGGGTGGTAAGCTTACGCCAAAAAGAAGAGAAGCCATCAGGAAATGGGAGCATTCTACTCGTAAAACTGGAGGAACCATCGAAAACATCAAGAAGTTGGAAACCACGTTAGGAAGGCGAATCCATGTGAAAGATATCACCGACGGCTTTATTTACCCAGGAACGCATAAATACGAAGGCAAAGGTGCTCCCATAGTCATTTACCAACACAACGCGCACGCGTGGAGGGAGTTGAGGTTCCCAAGAAAGAAGGAGACAAAGGTCTATAAGAATTCCCCATTGACAGAATTAGTTCATGAGAATTCTATTTGGTTAATGGATTCAGAAGGATGTCAATTCATGACGCAAGATGGTACTTTATACCGACCAGAAGTGGAACATCAACGCATTAAAAGCGCCTGCGAAACCCTTGGTGAGGACTTTTCAGACGAAGTGCTCAGCTCTCGCAGCTTGGACTTCTTAGCCGCGAAGAAAAGGAACGGCTGGAAACCTACCCCAAAAGAGTTCAAAGATATCTCCAAAGCTTGCGTAGAACACGGTCACGGCGGTCTTTGGAATATGGAGTACAACGAAGACGAGTACGTGTCGTTGGATATGAAACACTGTTACCCCGCCAGTTTCAAAGGCCTTGGGGATTGTAAGGAGTATTATGACCGTTACGGACATCCAGACTCCCAATTCTTTAGGGTGTCACTACCGGGTTACTACGACGCCCCAGCAACGGGGTTCATCAGACTGACCACCTGGGAGTTAGCAAAAGACTTACATCCCATAATTTACGCGTGGTATGGGAAGCACCTGCAGGAGAAAGAATGGATACCCATACCCCTACTGAAGTTCCTCGAAGAGCGCAAGCTTTTAAAATACACAGCGCATGAAGCCATACTCTGCCATAGCGCCTTTACACAATGGCTTCCAGAGCACAACCCCACAGCGCGTGTGGTCATAGGTAAATTCACACAGGGCGCAAAAGAAGGCGAAAAACACATGCAGCGACGCTTAATAACAGACGCCGGTGAGCTAAGCTTCCTCATAAAACGTGCACATGACCAAGGAACAATGGTATCCGTAGAGAAATGGGACTACTTCATAGAAGGTCAAAAAGAACAGAAATGGAATGCGCTGTGTTATTACCAAGACCATCGACCACAGTATTACCATCTGCGTGCCAGCATGCTAGCATATGCGCACATCAATCTCTTGGCAATGCTGCTACGGTTTGACAAAGAGGACATCCCACGCGTAGCCACGGATTCCTTGTATGTAAAGCCAGAAGTGTTAGAGAAGATGCAGGAGTTCTACACTGCCGATGAACTTGCAGAAAGTGGTCAATGGCGCGTCAAAGATGAGGAGATAAAAGCATGGAGAGGCCGTGTAGAATATCACGGAGAACATCTTTACGGTAGCGTGGAACCAACCGGGGAGCCTCTACCGTCGGTTGCGGACCCAATCTCTTACCAACGCTTCTCTTACCTTTACGGAACGGGAGGCAGTGGTAAAACTACCAGGGTCTTGGAACTCTTTCCAAAGATAAAGGTGTTAACGCCAACGCACCGTCTGGAAAGAGAATTAACGGAGATGGGTTACGACGCGCAGACCTACCACAGCTTCTTTCGCTGGAATGGTCAAAAGTGGGTACCAGAAGCCATCCACGACATACCCCCGGTGATACTTTGGGATGAGATTTGCACCGTTCCTTTAGAAATCCTGCAGGAATTCGTAGAATTCCTCCGTGGAAAGTGTCAAGTGATATTCGCCGGAGATCCTTGCCAGCCTCCTCCAATAACCGGAGAGATGCCCCATAAATGGTTAAAAGAAATGGTAGACCACTCCGAAGAAATTAACACCGACTACCGCAGTAAGGATCAAATAAGAAACCTGAAAGCAGAACTTCGGGGCCTTAGTGACGCGGAACAAAACAAGATACTGCGCAAACGTGTACGAGCGAAGTCCTACGAGGACTTCCTTTACGCATGGCATCCAAAGGATCTGGTGCTGAGCAGCAAACGCGCAGCACAGTCTCGCATACAAAAGGATTTGCTAAATATACACCGAGAGCGCTTCCCTACGCATCCCGTACCTGTTTCTTACAAACCCCACGATACCCGAATGCAAAAAAGAGATGTCTGGGTACCTGGTACCGACATCCAACTACAAAATGCTGTAACACATGATAAAGCCTGGGTACCCATAGAAAAGGTGGAAAAAATTACCTCCCACCCAGATTGGCGCTTAGGTTACTGCATGACAGTCCACAGCGCGCAGGGGCTTACCATAAAAGAAACCTTATGGATCATAGACCAGCGGCTGTGTTGGAGCAACCTTATCTACACCGCTGTAAGCCGTGTGGAGTACGCAAAACAGTTAAAAAGAGCCTGGGGGCCACAAATGCGTTACGACCGCACCCCAGAAGACGTAGCCAAAGAGAACATTGCTAAGAAACTCCTTCGCTACAAGCGGCACGACGAAGAAAAGAGCAAAGATCCCCGCTATGCGGGGATAAAGTTCGACCTATGCGTGGACGACGTCTATAAGAAAGGGGCAAGGTGTGCCAAATGTAACATACCTCTACTATGGAGGTTTGACCCAAATGACGATCAGCAGTTCTCCGTGGATCGCATAAATAATAAACGCGGGCATTGCAGAGGCAACGTAAGACTGACATGCCTAGAGTGTAATCGGGCGCGTGGAGCTGCACTACTCTGAGTCTTTGGGGACTATGAGCAGCTCTTCCTTGACAAATCCACGACTTGGGCCATTTAGGTAATACAACACGAGTTGCCCTTCCTTGGTGACGGACTTCGAAATCTCATACGTTTCCAAAGACCAGTTAGGATCCGTGGCTCTCTTACTGCCACCTTCGAGTTCCCCCGGCTGATAGAGGTATCTGACCACTATGTCGCGGGGTAGCTTTTTTTCCTTCAGTCCGACCGCCCTCGAACTTCTGACGTAGGACTTGTGTTCCACGTGTTTCTTTTTTATGGCATCCCTGGGTTTCATTCCCGTAGCCCTGGCCGCCTCGTTGTTCAAAGCCGCGACGACCTGGGGGAGCCTCTGAGTCCATTCCCTGTTGCGTTTGGAGGGATCTTCCAGCTCTTTCCAATACTGGTACCCAAAGAGACGCTCGGCCAGGGTCTTATTGAATCTTTCGACGATGCTCTGACCCCTGTGGTACTCTGCCTCGGCTCTCCTAATCTTAGTGCTGTGGTCTTTCAGGGTCTTAGTAACCACGCCCATAAACTCTGTCCCCGCATCCACTTGCAGCAGCTTGGGCCATTTCAAGACGCGCTTATAAATCCTACCTAGGGCTTCTGCGACTTCCCCAGAATCCTTGCTGGTTATGGGTTCGGCGTCCTTGTATCTGCTTGCGATATCAACTACGGTCAAAGCGTATCTATAGGTCTTTTTTCTCACCTTATCGTGCGGCAAGAAAAGCAAATCTGCCTGATGAACTTCATTAGGGGTATTTACGGTAAAGCTGGGCCTGGGAATGTACTTAGGCACGGGAAGATAAACCTGCCAGAGGGTTTGTTTTCTTAGCCAGTTCTTAGCCGTTTCATCTGATACCCTGGCCGCGGTCGCGAGTTTCTTGATGGCCGACGCTCCTTTCCAATAGCCTTCAGGCCCATAGTAAATCCTCTTGAGTTTGTCCTCTACGCGGCCCATTATATGAATAGAATCGCGCTTCGCTTGATTCAAGCGAAGGATAGGACAAGATTGATCTTACGTCCGTTAAAATCCACCGTCTTTCCGTCCACTTTGATGGTGATGTTTATGCTTTCTACCAAATTAGACAAGTCATAGCTTAAAGAAATGGGAGTGTATTCTTCTGAGTCAAATGGATTACCTTTGGGCAGAAACTTGGACATAAGAGAAGACTTTTCTCCATTGTTGTAACTATGAACCAAGTCGCAATAGACTTCGTAAGAGGATGCGACTTTCCATTTCACAGGTATGGCTGTGTTGGTAATTTCCTTGCCTGAGACACCTAGTAAAGATCCTAATGCATCAGTTTTTCCTAGGGTTACCGAGAAATTGTTAGGAAGATTATGTTTGAAGGTCATTTCGTGCGGCAATCCCGTGGTGAGAGTATAACCGTGTTTTGCTAATTCCTTAGCAAGGGTGATTGGTGTGTAATGTCCATCGGGCAGCAATACGCCTTGATAATTGCCGCCGCCTTTATGCACGGTGACCATACCATTGACTAGATTATACCAAGAATTGTACAAAGAGCAACTAACCAGCCGAACCTTATGGGCTTTGATGGGGGGATTCAGATAA
This sequence comes from Actinia tenebrosa, assembly GCF_029948245.1. NCBI lineage: Eukaryota > Metazoa > Cnidaria > Anthozoa > Actiniaria > Actiniidae > Actinia > Actinia tenebrosa. The sequence goes on along the minus strand of NW_028292569.1, from coordinate 23,058,704 downwards.
GTGGTAAAGTTATTCTTGTCGCTTTCCAAAAAGACGATCATATATTTCAGGAAACACAGTTCCCCTCTAGTGATCTGAGCGCAGCTCAGAGCAGATACGCCAAAGCTACGCCTCCCGCCAGCCCTGCGACTCCCACGAATACCAACTCACTATCTTTTTGTTTCTTAGAAGGCTGGTAGTAATTCTTAAACTGAGGCTTTCTTAACCCCGTCAATGCCGCGGGGTGTGCTTGCGCATAAAGTTTAAAGGCGTAGTCTGTATTTTCAAAGTTCTTATCCGCCTGCATTTTGTCTTGGTAATTCTTGTCCAACCAATCCCTGTAAGCTTGTCTTTTTTCATTCCAAGCTGCCACGTCCCGCTGATATTTCTCCAGCGCTAAGTCGTGTCTCTTCCTTTCGGCGGCTAAATCTCCGCTTTTGTCGCCTCTGACTAATCTATCCAAATACTGACCACCATAATTAGCTCCAGTGAATGCTAAAGCTGCAATAACTCCACCTGCGACCACGCTAGCCATTTATACATTAGGAATGTACTTTTCCTTCTGTAGGTAATTCTTTGCCATGATAGCCCCGCCTACGGCAGCGGTCATTTTAGCAAAATTAGCGAAGCTCTTGCTTGGGTCTTCAGTAAAGTCTTCTTTGAGCACTTTCTTACCTACCCAACCAATACCCGCGACAATAGAAGTAATGATAGCTGCTTCTTCAACAGTTTTCAACAACGCGGTCGACATTATATTACAGAGCGAGAAGGTTATTACTCCATTTCAGGGATTTTGCTTTTTCTCACGGGCGGCTCCGCAGGTGCGCGATATGTTGCGACCTCCCACTTTACTTTTGGCTTTGTAGCCCGCCATTGTAAGTAAAGGCTGCCTGCAGCTATGATGACTCCTAACGCGCCGATGACGTACCCAGGATTAATAAAGGATTCCTCTTCTTTTTCCTCCACCTTTTCCTCCTTTTTTGCCTTGTTCTTTTTATTCATCTCCGCGAGCTTCTTTCCGGCAGCGACTCTGCCTGGAGATTTAGCCTTGGTAATCTTGGTATCTTCTACGGGTGGTTGTTCTTCGGTGCCACTCATCTTATATTAAGGGACTTGAAGGACTTGACAAGTAACTTGATGACGACTTGACAATGACTTGGCAGTGACTTGACAACGACTTGACTAAGTACTTGAGGTGACTTGACAACGACTTGACTAAGTACTTGAGGTGACTTGACAACGACTTGACTAAGTACTTGAGGCGACTTGATCAGGTACCTCAGCAAGTGCCGCCTGGAAGACCTTTTCGACTTCTCTATCCTTCTTGAAGTCCTTCCAAGAGGCACCAAAGGTGCCCGCAAGTTCCTTCAAGTCGACATGCTGAGCTACGTGAAGTGCCGCAGAGGCGACTGCCATTAACTTACCGCACTTCAAAGACAACCACCCGCAGGTTATCTTAAGTTCTTGGGCGATGACATAGTCCTCGCTAATGTCCTTCCGCAGTTGCTCCACGTCGTCTATAGGCAGTGCAAGTCCAAGCAATTTAGTCGCAAGTCGGATAGCGGAGTCTGCTACGGCGTCCGTGGTCTTACTTGCAAGGGCAGCCTCGTACCTCTTATGGAACTTCTTAACCTCCTCTTCCGACAACTTATTAACCTGTTCATGGGTAAGTTCCTTGCCTATCATTTCTTTACACTTCCCAGAAGACACGAGGATGTTAAGTTGTTCCTTGAGGTTACTTTCGTCTAACTGTGTGGGGACTTCATCTAAGAGCTGCTCAATGTCCATATATGTTAATGGAATACGGAAACCTCAAAGAGAAGATCATTTTGGAATGTTGGTGCGTTTTTAGGTGCCGCATGTATTCGTGTAACTGTTCCTTGGATATCTCACCGCCGTAGTCGCTTAAGATGGTTTCCAGGTCAGACTTGCTCGGAGTATAAAATACGACAAGTGAACCTATGTTTTCCCTGAAGGGCTTAGAGACGCTGGTAAGCTGCTGCGAGAGCAACCAAACGCTGATATTGTCGTGTCTACCGCTGAAGGCGAGTTTAACGAGCTCGGAAGTGCGTCTTTTTACGTCGTCCCCACAGGCAATGTCATCCAGTATAAGGAGGGTTTGCGTATTCTTGGGGAATTGTTTGTGCCAAAACTTAAGATGGCCGGATAACTCGTTAGGATCTAAGATATCTACAAAGAAGTCGTCATCTTTCACTCCTATGCCCGTCCAGGTGCGGTTATTCACGTAGGTGGGGCATAATAGCACGACGTAGTCGAAACGGTATCTAAAGGGTCCTAATAGCTGCTCCACTACGAATTGGGTCTTTCCGCAGCCGGTGGGTCCTACTATCAGGGCATTGCAGGGAATATGGTTCGGATCCATTATATATACGATGGACCCAGTGGACGCAGTAAGAAGGATTGCCGGCGACGCAAAGGATAAAAGAGACACCATAGAAATGCAAAGGGAGGAGATCGATCGGTTAAAAGAGCGCGCGCAGGAATTGTACGATGAAATGTGCGGCCTGAAGCGCGCGGAAAGGTTTGGTGCGCTTTTGACGATGGCCGGTTGGGCTAAGGAGTCCGTTAAGGACTTCATGCGATATCCCCCGTAGAATGTTAACAATAAGGTTAAATCTTTGTTAAGGATACCTGGAAACTATTTCAAAGAGTGTCTCAGAATGTTGACAATAAGGTTAAATCTTTGTTAAGGATGCCTGGAAACTATTCCAAAGAGTGTCTTAGCTTTACTATTTTGAATCCTGCAAGCGCCCTTTAAAGGGGGTCCTTATTTTTATTTATTATTATTAAGAATAATTAAGGATATTTAATAATAATAAATAAAAATAAGAATGGGATTTGAGACTCTTTGCGCAAACCCTACTTTACTATTTTAAGCCGCCTACTAACCATTACGGGCTTTCCAGGCATCCTTAACAAAGATTTAACCTTATTGTCAACATTCTGAGACACTTTTGAAATAGTTTCTGGCTGTTAAGGACTTCATGCGGTATCCCTTATAGTGGTTATTAAATCCTTATTATATATGGAGTGCGTGCACTGCAACAAGGAGTTCAGCTCGAAGCAAATGTTAAAATACCACGTTGAAAAAAAGGTGTGCGCTAAGAAGGCACGCGAAAGGCGTTGTAAGGAGTGTAATCGACTCTTTAGCAGCGCGCAAATGTTGGATTACCACGTGGATAACCGCGTTTGCCTAAAGAACGTATGTGAGCGCTGCGAGGAGGACAAGAACGACGAATGGCATCGACATCGGTGCCGCGGCAATTACGACCTGCTGAGCGTGGCTTGCGAGGAGCACGGCGACGTTGCCGCACGATGTTGCCCAAAGGAAACCCAAAGGAAGTTAACGCGCCGGAAGAAGGAAATTGACCAGCGCTTTGCGGAGTTTGACTGCGTCGAAGGCGTAAGGTGGGAAGATAGGGAATATTGGGAGGCAACCTGCGAGCGTTGCGGCTGTCAAAGAAGTGACCAGCATATTTGGCAGTGCCTCTACGACGGTCAAGGCGGCTTTAAGGAGTACTTAGATCGCTTTGAGGCCTGGCATGCCGGCAATGAGGCGGCAAGGAAAGCCCGTAGAAGTTAGAAAGGACCTAAGATAGTAAAGTAGGGTTTGCGCAAAGAGTCTCAAATCCCATTCTTATTTTTATTTATTATTATTAAGAATATTCGATAATAATGAATTAAGGATATTTAATAATAATAAATAAAAATAAAGACCCCTTTTAAGGGCGCTTGCATAATCTAATAATAATAAGACCCCTTTTAAGGGCGCTTGCATAATCTAATAATAATAAATAAAAATAAGGACCCCTTTTAAAGGTATATGCTAGCCTACGCAGCCGCCTTTCTGGGAGGCATTCTAATTACCCTTTCAATATATGGACTGTATTACTTGCGAACTACCTGCCGACTGCATTACCCCTCGTAAGCCGCGTAAAAAATACACCTGCCTTCATTGCGACAGGGTATTCTCCGAAGGATCCTTTGTGGGGCATTGGTGCTCCGCGGATCCTAAAGCGCAGCGGACTTTAGCAGACGCGCTTAACTACAGAGAGGAGATGGAGTGACTCTTCTTTCAATGTCAAACTTCCATCGGCCATTTACCTTACCATAGCTGCGTAAGTGGGTGAATTCCTCGCCCTGAATTACGTACCGCACGCAATCCGGCGCCCAAAGGGAATATTCCTTACCTTCTAAGTCTTTGAGGACTAACCGTAAACGGTCGATGTCTTCGAAGACGACGTAATTTTTTATTTCGTATGCTTTACCATGGACAAGATCACGCCAGTGAGTCAAGCTGAGCTTCATTATACCTATGGAATATCTTTAGGTGAGTTTTCAAAGTGGCGTAGGACTTAAACCGCTTTACACAGCCCTTACAGGGAATACGAATGCCATCCGCGTAATCCATCAGGGCACGGCAGATAATGTCGTAATCGTTGCTAACCATCGTTAGGTAACCATTTACGTCAAGCTGTGAGATTTTCTTAGATTGCTTCGCGGATAAGACGCCGTTTCCTTTTGGGGTTTTCAACTCAATACACAACCCGCGGTATTTCTTATGCGCATTTAGGATTAAAAGGTCGGGTTGACCGGCTTGGTAGCCTTTTCGCCAGCAGGTTATTCGCTTGCTGTCTGAATCTTGAAGCTCGCCAAGACCCGGCGCTATGATGAAATCGGGGTAAAACCTACGTATGTAGTCGACTACCTTCGCGTGTAGGTCGGCTTCATTTTCGATCTTGAATACTAACTTGTTTGGACCGTCGAAGCGCTTGTCCATCGCATACTTACCCGTTTTCCTTAGCGCGGGTAGGACTTCCTCAAAGACCCAATCACGAAACTCCACAGCTTTGGTTAGTTTGGAGCTAAATATCAGTTCGTACAAACCAGGTTCGGATATAAACACGGCATTTGGTTGCGTAGTAAAGGAGCGGTGATTCGCAGCCCCTTGTAGATCAACCCATTTTTTCTGGTATTTCTCAGATACATGTGCTCTAATCGCATCTCTAGGGCGCTCATAGCCCAACGCCAAAGCCACCTCCTTTGCTTTGAAGTACAAAGTTTCGCCTTGCACTATGCATTGCAGTTTGGTTTCGTTGTTTTCAAATACGCGAAGCATATTATACGTAAGGGATATTTTTTATCCTTTCGCTTGGCTCAAGGAACGCGAGCCTAGTAGGCAACGCTCTTTAGCTGATTCATTTCTACGCTCAGTTGCGCGTCAGACACGACGAAGACGTAGCAGTTTATTTTATCACCGTCGCCCGCGGAGGCATTCTTGGTGCGTTTGATTTCCAATGTTATGCCATCCTGCGTATTTACTAGACGGAGGCCTTGACCATGTAGGTCTTCGTCGTTAATGGTGCGCATGTCAATCCACAGCGCATATTTGTCCTTAAAGAATTCCTCAGGGCTAATTTGGTCGCCAAACTTGCGCATGGCCTCTCTGTACACGTCTGCGGGCTTTATCCCCTGGGAGTAGACCTTGTTTGGAACGCCGTTTATGTTGACCCCCACGTTAGTAATGTTGGGGTTGTGAAAGGCCTCGGAGTCGCGCTTACCGGCTTCGTAGGGTTTGGCAAACACCAACATCAGCCCCGTGAGACTTCTTCGGGGGAGGTTAATGCTTTGGTTGATAACCTCATCCGTCTTATCCAGGAAGCTGAACGTCTTATACATCACTACGTGGTCGTAAAGGAATGCCTTGCCGGAGCTGTATTCCATGCCAGCACTACGGGCCAGCTCTTCGCTGTATACCGTTTCGTACTGTAGCTCTAAGTTGGTAATAGAGTATGGGGTTGTTGTGGTAAGTGCAGTGCTTAGCCCACCAATGATGTTATTAGCATCTGCTAAAGTTACTTCAAACTGTAGCTCGGATAACTGTCTTGGGTAATACACACCGTGATTCGTGATTACTTCAAAGTCCAGTGGTATGACATACTTACTACCATAGGCGGTCTTTATTCGCTTTGCGTCTGCCACTGCGGTTTCTCCGCTGCCGTCAGTAGGTTGCGTTTTCGTAGGTGTGCGAACCTTACGTAGAATGACACTACCAATTCCTTGTTCTATCCTTTGCGCGCGGTCAAAGGCTGTCAACCATAAGTCTTTGTACGTGGTATACAGATCGTACCTATTTAAGTCCAGCAAGGATTCCCCGGCGAACTTTACGCGCATCTTAGAAACAATGTTGCGACCCACGTTGTTAACGATAATCCTTTCATCTGTGGGGCTTGGTTGTACCGCTAGGTCAAACCTCAAAGCCAAGGTGCCAGGAACTAAGACTAGGTTATCCGTTAGGCGGGGTACGCCTACGTACAGGGTTTCCCCTGGCTTTGCGCTAGAAGGTGTGAATGTGACCCGGTGAAAGGTGCGTTCTGCTTTCAGTCCGCCAACCTGCTTAGGTAATACGTTGGGATTTAACTTTGAGCTTATCATATATAATGGAAGTAGAAGGAACAGACCCCGACTTCGATCCCACCACTGAGGAAGGTCAGGCTGACATTAACGACGGCGATGAAGAACCGCTGCTTCCCACCCAACAAGTCGACGATTCCCTAAGGAATAGAATTGCAAAGGCCCTAAGACATCCCAAAGCACGCGAGTACACGTTTCCGCGTGAGCACATAGAGCTTCAAAACATGGGCGAGCCGGAAGCAGCCGCGCGGGAAACCGTAGAGTGGGCAGCGCGGGAGCTAGAGCTGCGCTACGACAACTTTGATGCTGACGACGTAAAGCTCACGGAAAAGGGAAATAAAGTCCTCATAAGCGTCCAAGACTTAAGATTTCCCGACAAAGACCGCTGGACGAAACCACAACCCCTCTTTGATGAGAATGGTGACGTTAGGGGTGACGTCTCAAGATTAAAAGGCTTCCAGCGTGCCACTAGGAGCATGTTAGAAAGGTTGCAAACCCTGAATGAAAAGGTTGCGCTAGAAAAACGCGCTGAGGAGCTGCAAAAAACGTTAAAAGAAAGGGAGGTAGAATACGCAAAGCAAACTCAACTACTCGTCGATACCGAAAAAACGTTCGGTAACGAAAGAATGGTAGAAATGAGAAACCAGGTGGATCAGGCCCTGCGCGAAAGGGATAAAGCACAAAGGGACTTGGAGGAGGCTAAAGGCTCAGGCGCCTCAGCGGAAGCGCTGCGGGAAACGTTGGAAGAAAGGGAGGAGGAATACATGAAGCAAAACCAGCGGCTTGCCGACGCGCATAGGAGGGAGGTCGAATTTAAAAATCAAGAAATAAGGGAGCTGGTAGACCAAAGAACCCGAATTCGACGTGAAAGGAATCAAACTCAAAGGGCTCTTAACCTCGCCCTGCAGGAGTTGGATCTAATTAAAGACGATACCGATAACCTACAAACTACCATAGCTGGCTCTTTAGTGGAACGGCGGCGGTTAATGGCTGAAATTAATACTAAGGAAGAACAAATCCGGCAAAGAGATCAAGCCATCGAAGACCTGGAGGGGCAAATAGAGCGGCAGCAAGAAGTAATTGCGGACCAAGCTCGCCCCGAGGAAGAAAGGGAAGCAGCTCAAAAGGAAGTAGATACGCTCGAAATACGCCTTGCGGAATTGCGGGCTCAAAAGGAAAACCTGGAAAAAGAGCTGGGGCTTACCACCAAGGAAAAGATAAAAAGAGCCCTTTTGAAGTATGGTATTCCGCTGGCATTCGCGGTCGCTATTTCGAGCGTAGTAGGAGTTATCCTTAGCACGCTTAAGGCTACGGGTGCAGGCGTAAAGAAATTAGGCAGTGGACTAACGGACTTAGGAAAAAAAATGGCAGCCGGTCTTCCTGGGCTGCTGGGTAGCGTCCTTAGCCTGGTACTTAGGACCGGCGGAGAACTGTTGAAGTTCGTGGGGAATAACATTTGGATCTTGGTCGTAGCTATTGGGGTGGTACTTCTGAAGAAGATGAGGGGTTGATCTTATCCTTGTGTATTACTGGTGGCTTATCGTCGTCGGGCGCCCGAGGCGTCCTCGACTGGGGATAAGTAAAGATAGTATTCGCGCCGCCTTGATAATGCGGAACTAGCGGCAGCACACTCATGGTGCTAATGGGCTTATGATTCCAAACAGCATTCGTTGGAGGATCTTTTGACGGGGCGGCATTTATCCGAAGGTAGGCAACGTCGTTGGGAAGAACCTGAAGCTTCGCATATTGACAATTGGCTATCATGTGAAAAGTTACCGGCGTTAAGTCTTCTACAGTCGGCGGTGGGGGTTCCGACGAGAAATGAGCTGGGTTCCTATTATTATCTTTTTTTCTGTAGGGTAGTAATGGGCGGTCATTCTCATCAACGATCCTAAACCCGACATTACACGAATACCCCGTCGAAATGCTAATGGTACACATGATCAATCCCAGGCCCCCAACCTTCACCCACAGCCCGGTGTCATGCCAATGCTGTTCTAAGTAGTCCTTCTCCTCCAAAAAATGTAGAAACCAATCTTCCTTCGCGTGTGGGTTCATATATCTAAAGGCTCACCACCGTAAGAGTGCTAATGGTCTTGTGATTATAAACCGTATCTCTCTGATTTTCTATGCTATTTATGCAAACGCTCCCGGTGTCATCTACGCGCATTTGCAGCTTTACCTTCCCATGGCAATCGGCGACCATGTGGAAAGTCCAAACCGATAGATTTTCCGCGCTGCCGGGGTTGGGCTCTACGGAGAAATGCGCAGGCTCCCTGTTGTTCGTCTTCGCGCGCATAGGCTGCAGTACGCCATTCTCATCCAGGAACCTAAAGCCGACGTTGGCATGGCTGCTCGTGCCAATGCAAATACTACAAAGGATTAACTTCTTTCCTGAGTAGTTCAAATTCACGGACATGCCCGTGACATCAACCCAAGATGCCTGGGTGTATTTTTTCTCGCCTGTGTAAGTCGTATAGACACAATCTACTCCAGCTACGTAGGGGTTGTTCATCGCCATATATAATAGCTCAGACCAACACCCGCGGCGGCTAAGCCGGCTTTTAGTAAGTTATGGTCATATTCCTCGGTAACCTTCTTTACTGGTTTCTTTGGTGGCACGTACGCCTTTTTTAATGGTTTTTCTACCTCTTTTTTTGGTTTCTCTACGAAGTGAGTAATGCCCTTGGTCATGTCAGAGTTCACGTCATTCACCCCAAACTTCATATCCTTAGTAGCTCGCTGCAGCTTGTTGTTATAACCCACAACGGAATTGGTGTTAATAACCAAATTACTTGGCATTAACCAACAACCAGGCGACAAAGCGTAATCCAGTCGCACTTTAGACTGCTGCACCGCTAATTGATATCTCTGCACCGATTTAGATATGTCATTTTCTATTATTGCAGACTCAAATAAAGTTAGGAATTCTTGTTGCGTTTCCTGTGAAGCGCCTTGGGATCCAACAATGGGGTTGCGGGTATTTACCTGCGCTCCCAGGATGCAGTACACGAATGCTTCAATGCTACGGTTAATCCTGGCTAGGTTCCTTAAACCTTTTCCTTTCATTAACACAAATGGATCCCAAGTGCCGGGGTAGTTCGTTTGAATTCTAGTAATTAATGAATTATTACCCTTATTACCACCCATATCACTGAACTCTAACTCATTACTTGGGTATTCCTGATGTCCGTAGTCAGCCGGCTTCTCACCATTGGCACCCCAAACGTAAACTATACCCAGCCCATGCGTCTTACCCTCCTTATAACGAAAGTCTTTTTGCTGTGGTTTGAACTCATTAATTAACCTTTCCAGGGCTGCGGCGTCATATCGGTTATTCATTGGATTAAATGCTCCATCTCCTGGTAGGGGTGCGTTAAGCTCCTTCAACAACCTCCTTACCGTAAAGGCAACGTGAAACTGCATAATTGGAATGTGAAACATGTCCGCGGCAACACCACAACCTTTAGTGGCAGCCCAAATAGCAAAGTCTAACTGCTGCGGCCAATACCGCATATTGGGCCCTGCTAACCATTCCCTGGCCTCTTTACCCGACGTATGCTTCAACATCGTATTCTTATAGATATTTCTTAGTATTACGTTAAATGATTGTTTACCCACTGAAATCTTCAGGTGCGTTACCAGCTTTTCGAAGTTGTTTACACCACCTTCAGCATCGTAAAATGGGTAATCTTCCGTGGTTAACAATAAGTTTCTAGGAAAATTAGGTGCTTTATGCTCGGGTTTTGGTGGCCTTTCTTTATGAACGGGGCGTACAATCGTCAATCGCTGCACCTGATCACCTACTTGCTCCAGCTTTGAATGTTCCAAGTCTGCATTGCTGTACATCCTGGAGCCGTTAAAGTAAATCCCATCGGGTCTTCTTTCGAACTTACTAGGGTCTGCATGTGGAAACATCTTCCTAAATGCTCTCCAATTCCAGTAATCCCGGTTGTCATGATGTGGCTGCTCCTCAATATCATTCCCAAAAGCGTCGTACATTAGTATATATAATGGATGTTATACCATCAGCACCTCAGTTGTACCCAGATGTTCCCAATTATCACGCTACCACTAAGGATACAGGTCCTAACGAATTAAACGCGGAGAATTTCAGGCTTAATAAAGCGAACTTAATCCTGGCTTACTTGGAAGGGCAGACAAAACACTATGAAAAAGTTAGGAAGAAATACGTTAGAGCCCGGACTACGCTACATAAGATTGCGATAACTTCAGGGTCCATATCTGTTGTGTTAACGGGCTCTGGCGTTGCTACTTCGCTTACTGGGCCGGGAATAATCGTTGGAGTTCCTTTGGCCGGCGTTGGGGCAACCTGTGGTATTATTTCTGCTGTTGCTACGGGTATTATGAAAAAGCTATCCACGAAAATATCCAAGCATGACACGACAATAGCTCTATCTAGGGCTAAAGTAAATACTATTACCGATCTTGTCTCAAAGGCTTTGCGTGACAGAAAGATAGACGACGTAGAATTCTCGCTTATTCTGGCCGAAGAAGACAAATACGAGAAACTAAAGACGGACATAAGGAATAAAAAAAACAGTCGTAAAAGATCTTTCCGAGGAATCTCGCAAAAAGATCTATCAAGAAGCGAAAGAAGAGCTTCAAAGAAAGCTTGCTCAGTAAACATCTGCTTCGAAAAGAGCGTGACGGGATTCTATTTACATATCGAACGTCAGTCTAGAAATTATGCAGATTAAATATAGTATTTTTCACATACATAAGCGTCCAGATGTGTCTGGCGTTCGCTCGTGATCGTGGGACTTTGGAGCTGGGGAGGCCTAAAGTCCCGAGTTCGAGCCTCGCTGTAGACGCATTTGGACCGGTTGCTGTGAGAGAAAAAAAAAGCCTCCCCACACTCACAGCAACCGTGGGGGGAGGGGTAGAAAGTGCGATTCAACCCCGCGATGGGGGGTTTCGCGATTGGAAAAGTCAGGGGGTGTCTCGGGACGCTGTCCGGAGTTCACCCTCTGGTGGGTCGTAAGAAAGATATATGTGTATGTACTAGAGGGCCTCTGGCGCGGGATGAAATAAGCCCCGTAAGCCCAAAATGCAAAAAACCCCACTGGGGATAGCTTGGTGTTCTGCGCGATGCATTCCCCAGTGGGGTTTCTGGCAACGCCAGTTTTGCATTTTTATTTTCTCGGAATCCATCCTAACAGGGGGTGGTTGGGGTCTATTTTGTAAAATATTTCGTAAATTACGTCAGGGTAATAAGGAATATCCTTATCCAGCCGACAAAACATCCACTCGGCTCTGCTCATATCAGAAACCTCAGGAATAGACTTACCGGTAATTTCAGACAAAAGATAGGGAATAGCTTTGTAATATTTCCCTAGCTTTAATTTTTTCAACGTTTTCCGTAGACTTTGTGGGGTTGGCTCTTCTAAATGGTCTATGATTTTCTTCTTTACTTCGTCGCTTAAATATATCGGATGTAAACCTTGGATATGACTCATCCAGTCCCTGAAGTATTTTATTCTCTTATATGGCGTTTTCTTACGACCTCCATTGGCGTAATATTGCTCTCTGGTAGCATTTGGTACGGCATTACGAATATTCTTACCACATTCGTAACACTGCGCTGACGTGTCGTCTTCTATTTGCATTTTTTTACCACAACACCAAAAGGGTTCTGGCTTAGGTATGATAACTTTAGGTCTTAGACAAATTATGCAAAAGTCATTGGCGAACTTCTTACATTCGTGCATCGTATATTTATAAGATATTTTTTACCTCCGTTTGCGATAAATCTGCTGTACCCGTCTTCGTAAATCCGCGAGTTAAACCCGTATATCTTTGGCATCGATCGCGAGTCCCCCTACCTGCTGCTCGTATAGTATATACAAATGCTATGATGATGATCATCATCATGATGATGATGATGAATCGTGCAATAAAATGCTGATGATAGAATATTTAGAAAAATAATACTTTGTCAAGCTCATGATTGTGATTATGCTGACGATGAACAATGTCTTGTAAGGATTATAACAAATAGAGGAGGCAAATGATTTAGATGAAGGAGATGATGATGCTTAGTAATAATGATGAAGGTAATAATAACGATGAGCAAGAACATTATTCTGTAATTTTGATGATGGTGGTGGTGTTGACGTCAGTGACAGTGATAACAGTAATAACGATGTTGTTGTTGTAGATGATCAAGATGCTCCGATTCAAGAACTTACTACTCGTATTGAGCAAAGTTTTTTTACAGTTTTAACACGTTTAAGAATCAGTGGTACTGCCTTTGCGGCCCGTCAAGCCATCCAGTCCTAAATGCATGCGAGCGCAATCTTCAGACGTTCTGCAAAGTAAAACGTTTTGTTTCAAGCTTACTTTTTTGGCTTGTGGAGGTGGTGGTCGTGGTGGTGCCGGTGGTGCCGGTTTGTACTTGGCTGGCTTTGGTTTCTAAAATCAAACGATTTTATTAACACGCATTTAAAATCACCAAACATATTCAGGAAAGAATAGAACAGATATCATGAAGACACGTGCAATTTTCTCTGCAACTTCAGTTGTCTCGCAACATTGTTGCGACACAAGCTGCAAAAGTGTTTGCAAGTTGCAACGGAGACGCAATCGTTGACAAAAGTAGAAACGAATTCTACTTTTTGCAACAATTGCTACGACTTGTCTCGCAACTTTTTTCAAATTGGTAGGTAGGTAACACGCTGGTAACACGGTAACACGCTGCAATGCTCCATGCAACTTGTGTCGCAACGTCGTTGCGAGACAAGTTGGAGAAAAATGTCGCTCCGTGTAATCACGCCTTTAAATTAGGTTGCCCTGGTTGGGATAAAAGCAAGTCTTTTGTTTTCTTTCCCCAGGAAACACCTATAAACTAAAGCCAAAACCCTAGTCCTAGGGGACCTAAAACAAATAACAAGTAATGCTATCAAGGAGGGATGTATTCAATGTGTCTATAATATCTCTTCAGTAGATCTGGTTCAAGTCACGAGTAAAGCGAGTCTACATATATTCTACATATATTGTTACGTCTTTTTCCCCTCGCCTCGAACCAACCCTATTAACTAATTCAAACTGGTTAGAGCTGTGCTCCTGGGTTATACATGGATTGTATAGCGGCTGCAAGAAGTGCCTTCGCATGCTTTCAGTTCGACCCCGTTGAACCGCGCCACTGCTGTTCTTGCGGTAGTGATATGCGATAAATTAATCTCAGTTACGCTTATGTTTGTGTTCCAAGTGTCAAGCGGTTCTTACCGGTTTACAGATAAGAGGTGCGAACCACCAGAGAAGAAACAAGATGAGAAAAAGGAATAACAGCACAAGGAATACAGCCAAGCCAACATTACTTTTGCTACGCGGTCCCTGGAAAAACAAAAAATTAGCTTGAACAAAAACTTAGACATGGTGTCATACTAGGCGCTACGCATGCAGGAACACGTGAGGTATGAAGGCTGTGAAATGGCTTCCTCTTTGAACCAATCAAAACACATGGAAACGACGACAAACATCGTATCACAGTGCTTGAATATGGAAGCCACTTCAGTGTTATGTTACTTGTGTTAACTATAGCTATAGACCTTCGTGGCTCAGGCGTAATGTTTTCACATTCAGACCACGTGTCATTCCCTTGAGAATGAGATTCTTGCTTTGAGTTATATTCATATTCATGTGTCTAATCATGTGCAACCAAGCGCAACCGTTAAACAAAGAAATGATACTCTAGGGAATGACAAGTGGTCTGAAATGGGAAAACATGCCTAAGCCGAGGAGGTCTAGCAAAGAGAGGCAAGAAACAAGGGACGCACCCGGAAGCTGCTTGATATAGCCTATTCTTGAAGTGCAGCCATGCACATGACCGAAAAGTCCCTTGAGATATGAATAACAATGAAACAGCCGCCATGTTGGTTGATCTAACAATAGAAGCTTAATAAGGAATGCTTTGTATAGTCAAGCAACATGACGGCTATGACGTAACATGCACCCCAAGAGTTTGTTGAATGTTGCATGACGTATGGCTTACCCGATTAACAACAACAGCAGTTGTATTTGAAGTTGATATTGAAGTAGGTATTGGTGTTGTACAAGACAAGGATTTCAAGGTGACATTGCTGGACACAAATGTCAGCCCTTTATTCACAGACACTTGTAAAGTGATCGTTCTGTAAAAAAAAAGCATTAGCTTTGCTCTCCATGCTCTTGATAATCTTAGTCGTATTTTTGACCTCCCCCGCCTGCGATTTTCCGTCTGCGATTTTCCATTGATTTACAGGAATCAAGACCTTCCCCGAATTTACTAGAGTGACCACAAAACAATGGCTACATGTCGAGGTTAGATTTGATGTGTTCATATATTTACTTTATTTTATTAAGTTCATCCTCAATTTGGAGCCATTGTTTCGAGGTCACTCAAACAAAAGGTCTGTTAGCTTAAGGCAAAGGCCGATATTTAACAGCGTATTTCGGGAAAAATAGTCAAAGGAGGAATTATTAAATATGCAAAACTTTCCTAGGGCATTAAAACATCCTGTATAAAACAACATTGTCTTACTCAGGGTTTATAGAAAGGTTCTAAGCAAAAACATCTTTTCATTTCACATCTTCACATCATTAACATATTGGAAGTATAAACCTTGATATCTCCAAGATGTATCACTGATAAACCATATTTAAATATCTTACCATTTAACTATTCACTTCATTTAGAATCAATGCCGAAAATTTTGAGTTAGGTGTCATAGGCACTTTAAGGTCGACCCTTAAGCAAATTTTTAAGCAAATTTAAAACCAAGGATAGAGATAAGTCAAAACAAGCGTACGAGGTCACAAGGGATCGAAGGTCGCACACTAACCAGCTATTCTCAAGTGAATGACACGTGTTCTGAAATAGAAAAAACATTACGCCCAAATGAATAAGGTGTATTTACCTATCAGTGTCATTTACTATGAATCCTGGACACACCAACCGGTTTGGTTCGACTATCGTGGGTTTCTGAACTGTAAAATAATGATCAAAAAAAGGCGTGTTATAACACCTGCAAGCAATTCATGGTTCCAACTCGGACAATTATGATTCAATCACTGTTGCATCAGTTTTACCTGTGGAATTAAAACCTCGTCCCACAAACAACTACACAGTATCTGTTTTAAGGAGTACTACGAGGATTACGAAGCAACTTTCTATTCTTTTCGCAGGACAATAAAAAAACTATTGAAACAACTTAAAATCAATTTTCCACGAACAGAGTTTCAAATGCTGAGATATTCTAGGTAATTTGTTGAGCTCGTGGGACATAGCAACGGTAACTAAGGGTAGTTACCCTTGCTACACTTAGCAAGACGTCATAACGAAGTTGTTGCTGGAAGAGCAGCCATATTGAATTTCATAAATGCTAAGTGTTTCTACGTGTTTGCGGACGTGTTTCTGGGCCTGATTCCCAGCGGTTTACGGTGAACCTAATGTTAAATGTCCCTAATATCCCATAATGCACTGGGCGTCTGTATGAGTGACGTAATCTATAATAATGGGTGATTAAGAATGAATCCTACCTTGGCGGTACGTGTCGTTGAACCTGTAGCTACAGATGACATTGTCTAAGTTATTTGTCTTAGTAAATCCTCTCCCAGACAACGTTATCGTGTAATTGACTGTGAAGTAACAAGATAAAGTAAACTAATAATTAATGAACTAATTATTATTAATATTACTATTATGTGCTAATTGGCGTGTTGTAACTGTGCCGGTACTAAATACAATATAATTGTCAAAATCATTTTCAAAAGAAGTAATCCCCACGCACCATCATTAGCACATTTGATCGCTCTACTGTTTGCTCACGTTTTCTTGCGTATTTCTTATTCTCTACCCTGAAGATGAACGTAGCATTGCTGTAGGGGATGGGGAGGGGGAGGGGAAAGGGGGAGGTGGGGGGAGGGAGGGAGGAGGAGGGAGCTTCCTCTCTCTCTCTCTCCTTCCCCCTTCACCCTCCCCAATCCCCTAGAGCGCCGCTACGCGCAGGCTAAGATGACCGTGTACGCTAAACTCTCGCTGCAGCGGACACCCTCGGGACCATCACATGGTGTCCGTAATAGCGAGCGTCCGCAATAGGGAGAATTATTTACGATCATATCTTTGTCAGTATTTTTGTCGGGGATTTTTCTCCTGTCCGCAATAACAAGGTGTCCATAATATCGGGGTGTCCACAAAACGAGAGTTGACTGTAGGTTGAGAGCTTGGCAAAGTGAATGTAAAAAACAAAAACTAAAAGTTTAAGAAGCATTTTGGTTCAGATTTCCAGACAAGGTTCTTTTGTTTTCAGTGTCAATACATCTTTATAGGGATATCATCTTTGCACTAAAATTTTGAAATATTTTATTCTTACATGCAGTTTCTGATGTGATTCTATGAATAACCCACTTCCGAGATATCCATCGCTTGTCACGCACAAAGGTTCCAGTACGAGGCTACGTGCTAAATTAAATTCTCCTGTCACGAATCGCTGGGCATTATCCACGAAGCCTCGCATTGAAACCTTTGTGTGTGACAAGCGAAGCATACCTCGGAAGGGGGCTATTTACTACTTTGAATACGTACCACCGATGCAGACTTCAGAAGGGTCGGCTGAAACTATTTCAATACACGCCTTTTCAATAATCTGCAAATCATTCAATGATTAGAATACGATGAGAGAGCAGATAAACAATGTTAAATCAAATAATCCATGCACCGTGTCGTGTAGTGACTGTGTCCCAGTATTCCTATTGGACGAGCAGAATCGTCTCGCTACCCACGTGATTTCCACCAAGTGATCGTTACAAAGATTTTTAACAAATATACTCAAATGTACTCACCGTCTTGATTAGGCCTCTTAAAGAATCAAACTTGTCTCCAACAAAGACAAATTGCTCGGATGTTTTGTTGGCAATTTCTTTAAGCTGAAAAAGGTGATATATCAGATATATCAGTTATATTAGTCTAGATCTTGCTATTATTGCACCATGATCTTGGCCACTGTCCTATTTAAACTGCTTGAAGTCTGTGTGGATGACTTATTTCTTTCTGTCTGTCTGTCTGTCTGTCTTCCTTTCTTCCTTCCTTTCTTCCTTCTTTCCTTCCTTCCTTCCTTCCTTTCTTCCTTCCTTCCATCCATCCATCCATCCATCCATCCATCCATCCATCCTTCCTTCCTTCCTTCCTTCCTTCCTTCCTTCCTTCCTTCCTTCCTTCCTTCCTTCCTTCCTTCCTTCCTTCCTTCCTTCCTTCCTTCCTTCCTTCCTTCTCTTTTTTCTTCATTAAGCCGATCTCTCCACAAATCCCTTACCTGTTCCAGTACGTACGCTCCAACACCAACTGTTATCAAGGATGCACCTAACGATCTTGCTTTGTCTCCCTGAAAATAAAATATGTTATTGACGGGTCCAAACTTTAGATGTAAACCATCTGTTGCTTAATTAAGGCAACAGAATCAATTCTGGCTCATTTGCTATATAACTGCAAACAGAATGTGCCCGGGTTTCTAAATTTTCAATCATCTTTATTAACCCCTTATAGACTTGGAGTCAATGCAAGATGATTGTTATTCTTGTAGTGCAAACACATGACTCAAAATCAAATGGCTCAAAAATCAAACAGCCGCCATGTTGGTTGATCTAACAAGAAAAGCTAATGAGGAATGCTTGGTTATCACCAACCGATATGGAGGCTATGATGTAACATGCACCCCAAGAATAGACCTCCTCGGCTCTGGAGCGCTCGAGCGCCAGTCATTCCCTTGAGAATAATATTCTTGGTTTGAGTCGTATCCATATTCATGTGTCTTCTCATGTGCAACCGAGCGCAAACCTTAAACAAAGAAATGATACTCTAGGGAATGACATGTGGTCTGAAATGGGACAACATTACGTCACAGCCGAGGAGGTCTATTGAGGTGTTGTTTGATATTTATAATTTACCAGTAATATCATTGATTTAAGTCAAGATAACGTAAAATATCTTCAGGATTATTTACCTGCTGAACTGATTCCTGAATATCATAAACCCGGCCATCTGTAACAATAAGTACAACACTAGCAGTCTGATGACCTGTCAACAGGAAATAATTAAGAGAAACAGTTAACTACACTGTCTTTTTCAGCTTGCATGCTGTTTTTCCATTTCAGACTACAGCTGTATGTATCATTCTCTTGAGAATAAAAAATGCTTTGTTTGTGTTGCATTCATATAAATTCATGTGTTTTCTCATGCACAACCATTAAACAAAACAATGCTCTAGGGAATGACACATGTTCTGACATGGGAAAACATTACACCCAAAATAAAATGGCTGTAAATGATGAAGCTCTAAAACACACTGTTTTAGATTTTCTTTCAGGCCCCCATTAAAGACCCATTGCCACTTACCGAGATGCATCACAATTTGTTTACATTTTGAATCGTGTCATCACTGAAAAAACAATTCCAACCTTTTGAATAAACTCTTAGATAGTCCCTAAAGCCGTAAAAGAATGTAAAAGAATCATTTTTGTGCCTCAGTGCTATGTCGGAAAAGGATTTAATATGAAGTTATTATCCAATATATGAATCTTTGAATTTCATGGACCACGAAATTCATCTGTGACCACGGTGCATCACGGTAAGTGGCAATGGGTCTTTAAATTCAAGTTTACCTCCTCCTCTCAAGGGCAGATCCAGTGGGGGAGGGGGTGAGTGGGATGACTAGTCACCCCCCACCCCTTGCTAAATAACACTATATCAATGATCATCTAAAATAAAATTTCCCTTTTATTCCCTTAATTCATGGAAGGTATTTAGGTATTTCATGGAATACACTTACCTAATCTGATTATTTGATCATTTGCCTGTTTATCCAAGAAAAGGTGCAGAAATTAAATTCAAATAAACTTAACTTTAACATGATATTATTTACATTATCAAACCAAACCAGATAACAAATGCATAAACCAAAAAAATTTACAATGTAGTTTGATTTCAGGTCTAAGAACCCCGTGGGGGTACTCCGCCAGGATTTGGGTAGGGGTGTTCTGCTGGGATTCTGAAAGGGGTACCCTGTTTATGACAAAAAAACCTCTAATTTGTAGACCCTGAGTTCCTGTTTAAATTATCATGCCAGCTTGCGTATTGATTTTTTGGCAATCATAATAACCAGTTTCGATCATTATGAAAGTAGAAACCTTGAATATGACAGGAAACTCAGGGAGAACTTGGAATTTGAGTGAAATTGCATACCCATGATAAGAAGCTCGAAAAACCATACCCTGTTCAGCGGATCATCCCCGTATAGTCCATATATGGGAGTATTCCCCCCCGGCTAAGAACCCATGGCAATATATATAAATCGCTTAGGTGCTTTCAGCCTCCAAATAAAGATTACTCAATGTTTTATTTTATCATTACCTTTGCTATTCCACCAGCCAAGTACGTGGTTCCTTTAGGTTGTACCTTGCGGAGGTCCTCAAGTCCCTTCTTTATTTTGTTTCTATAGTATACAGTAGGGAAAAAGTACAGATCTACTCATGCACAGATTTCTTTATAAATATTATATGTTAGAAGGCAGGTAACTCAAACACTAATTCCTATATATCTTGTGTTCATGAATAATCCTTATTTGTCTTGGTGCAATGTTTTCCTATTGCAGACCATTTGTCCCCAGGGGGTGTACTTGGTCAGGTAACATGATGGGGGGGGGGGGGGGGGTCCAACTGAGCTTCATATTACAACCCCAAAAAAATACTCAAACCTAAAATTTTACATCCAAAAAAATACATGGCATCCAATTTTCTGACCCAAAAAAATACAAGACTTAAATACTTAAAAACTGATTTATTGAATTCAGTTCACGCAACTCACTCACGCCTTGCTGAAAAAAATGAAACAAATAACTTTCTGATACAAAAATCGAACTTGGAGATGTGACGACCCAAAAAAATACGGGTTTCATTTCGAGACCTTAAAAAATATGTGGCTGGTCTCTTGACCCCAAAAAATACCAGGAACGAAAACTGTCAACCCCAAAAAATACGTCGCACCTCCCCGTCATGTTACCCACCCGAGTACACCCCCTGGGCATGTGTCATTGCCAAGAGTACCATTGGCTTTTCTTACATAACGGTTGTACATAAGAAAACACAGGAGTATGGATACAATGCAAATCAAACAGGTCATGCTGTAGACTGTAAATGGAAAGAAAAAAAAAACGACCTTTTTTCATGAGGGTAACACTTAATAGCCAGTGGCTAACAAACCTGTGGCCCTCATTCCATGATCAAATTGGAATTAAGAAGTTGATTTCTGCGGAAGGAGGAACACCGGAGAACCGGGAAAACCCTTGAAGCACAGGAGAGAACCAACAAACAACTCTACTCATATATGACACTGAACCCGGCAGGACTCGAGCACGGGTCGCATTGATGATGCAGCCCATGCTTCCCGAAAAGACATTGTACCACAACAAATAAGGTTTACCTGTCTCTTGTTAAGTCCATTTCAACTTTAGCTTCACCAGGACCAGAAAATGTAATAAATGAGATTCCAGGACTGTAGAAAGAATATTAATAAATCTTGGTTATTATACACACGTAATTGTACATACAGTATATCATTCGACTATACCCTGCCTCCTGATTCCTTAAGGTAATTGGTGTTTTAGATGCACACAATTTCATGCATGGGTAATATACATGTGTGGTATGCTTTCCAATGTCCGCCCACCCAGAACAACACACACACCTCATCCCATCTACAGTACTATGGAAATCACTAGAGTGGTAAAACGCAGATGATGTAGATGATGGCTAGTAAACACTAGTGTGGACTAGAGTGGTAAAACATCTGTTGGAATGCATGTCTCACGGCGGTAGATTTATGTACCACGTGATGAGATTTTTGTGTACCATGTGAGGATAAAACTGTCTGGAGTGAGTAGCCGTAGCGCTTGTTGCAGTCATGAAAAGAAATATTGGTTTCGTCGAAAATATTCAGTTTGAATGGATCAAACTTGGTGCATGTAGTCCAGATAATCGTGGCAATAGTTCAAGTTTGCATTGGTGAACTTATCTTTAACGTTTCTGCTTAATCATCCGCTTTGAAGCTCATTTTTCTATCGAATGCTACTACAATGGCATGCTCTCAAACATGATCCCGTGGTACACAAAAATCTCATCACGTGGTACATAAATCTACCGCCACGAGACGTGCATTCCAACGGATGTTTTACCACTCTAGTGATTTCCATAGTACCTTCAAGGCTACTCTTCATGATCAGCCAAACAAACATTTCACAAATTCCCTTGAGTGACCATGAAACAATAGCTCCCAGTGAGCTAGAATGGCCTTGATAAAATAGTACAGTAAATGTATAAACACATCAAGTAAAACCTAGACTTGGAATCTTATTGACCATTGCTTTATGTGGTCACTCAAGGGAATTTGTGCAATGAAAGGTCTGTTTGTTGCAGGTGTATCATTTAGCATTATTGCATGTAATAAAATATATTCAAATGCACATGATCAATAAGAAAACCCCTATTCACAACAGATTCAGGTTGAGCCTTTAACAGTGCCTCTTGCCACGATTGATGTGATAGTTTAATTTGTATGTAGCTACAATAGGTTGTCATGCTGAGTGCCAAATGCTTCTATCAGCTTAAAATGTACATGTTCCTGCTCCACACTGAAACATGTAACATGTTCCCAGCCACCTAGAAGGCATTCTGCATAATGTGCAACCTAAACCATCGGCAACAACCAGCACTTCATTAATTAAATGCTAAACCTGAATTTGCTGTAGTAAACTGCATCAACTTCGTATAATTTAACTGCATGAATCTTACCTTATAAAACTATTGGTAATGTTCTCAACAAAGTTTACAGTTTGCTTTTGGAAATTATATGTTGGGACACTGGAGGATCTAAAATAATAATAAGAAAAACATAATGACATAAATATTGAACATTATATGAGTCAGAAAATGTTTGGCACATATTTGCAGTTGTGCCTTTACTATATAATGACTTTGACAGTCATAGGAATGGAATACAATACTTCAAAGTAAGACCCTTAAGTCAAGGAAAAGACGGAAACAAACTCTTGAAGAAATAGAAAATGCGTGCGCGTGCTGTGTACTGTCATAAAGCACGCAGGGGTTGGCAGAACACGAGAGAAGTGTTAGGAGAAGCACTATGCATAGTGGAGTGCTTCTGGACACTTCTTGAGTGTTCGGCCAATCCCCAAGTGCTTTATGACTGCACACAGCACAGCAAGTTTTTTTTTTCTTTTATAAAATACAAATTACAATAATAGATAGGAACAATGCAACAGAAAGCGCACATGTGTGCAATGTGCTCTCATAAAGCACGTGGTCCAAACCAATCAGAACGTGACATTCATAACAGTTATTTTATAATACTAGTTATTGCACTTTTGAGCTGCATATATACAGGTTTAATTGGTGGCTAGTTGGGAGAAAGTATACATGTATATCATATAGGTCGTAGTCACAAAAACCAGGTGTTTTCACAGGTTTTTCACAGGATTTCAACACTTTCTCAGCCAGTATTGATTGGTGATAGGTGAGCCCTCTCACTGCTGTGCAGGTAACCCATGCTTCCCATGCATTTCCTCGTGCATTTCATTGCGAATAGAAAGAATAAATTAAATGTTAAGTACAAGTCTGCCCTAGTGCCATATGGTCAGATTCATAACCTTGCTCAGATTACTATGCCCGCATATTGTTATATGAATATGAGCTAAGTGCAAGAACCAGGTGTAATACTTCAACCTTTTTGTGGCACATCAATATTACCTATTTGATAATGTTGATAGGGAACATCTGGCCATCTAGGGGAACACTATGTCACATATGAGTACCATTACTACACTTTAATTTTCTATACACTTGCCAAAAAAATTATGGAAACGATAACTATAACATAGCGTACAAGATTCCTGTCGGAAGTACAGCCCTTCCTTATTCATTTTCGTGATAAACACGTGCACTTCCGCTTTGACAATCTTCCAGACACTCAAAGCATAAGGAGCATAATATTTACAAGGGAGCTGCTTCGTACTTGCTCGTGAGATGTTCATAATATTGTTATACGTGTACTTATATGGAATTATATCTATACAGTTCGATTTCTAAGTGTCAAAAATACTTCAAAATACAAACAGATTATAAGAGAAAGATAACAAGAGAAGTATTGAGAGGGGGAATGATCGTCAAAACTTTGCAAATTTAATCTTACGTTTCAGTGAGTTTGATATACTGATTGCTAAAACTCCCTAAATATTATTCTCTATAATACTTAATACACTATCAATTCATTCTTGATTGAAGACTTACTTGTCTAGAATAAAGATAATATTAAATTCCCCAAGACATTTGGGCTCCTTTTCGCCAGAAGTCAAAGAACAAGTCAGCCAAGGTACCACAAAAACAATCCAGACAAATGCCAAACTGCAGTACG
Source organism: Actinia tenebrosa (assembly GCF_029948245.1). Lineage (NCBI taxonomy): Eukaryota > Metazoa > Cnidaria > Anthozoa > Actiniaria > Actiniidae > Actinia > Actinia tenebrosa. The sequence continues at coordinate 23,034,814 of NW_028292569.1, read as the reverse complement.
CCATATTGATAGTCTGTAGGGCTTTGATTTCGAGATCCCAAAGAGATCGGAGTTATCAAAGCTGGTCCTAGAGATGTACCATTGATTATACGAAGAATTTAAGCTTTGTTCTACGGCGTCATTCAGTTTAACAAGCTTCTTAGATGCTGTGTCTAACGCTCCTCAAATATGGACAAAACCTTGGCAGTCTCTATGTTGTGTCACGTGCTTGGGCGATGAAAGGTAACGTGTGACGTACTTCCGTTATAGTAACTGTGAAGCGAAGCTGGGAGTCAAATAAAAATCACCAAAAACGAGTTACCTTTTGAAGCAAAAAAACGAAGAGTTTCAATACAAATGACAAGTTTAGAGTAAACGTAGCTTTTTATAAAAAGATTATCTACTCTGGTTTTTGTCATTCCAATTGTTAATGATGGGTGTGGTGGGGTACAGTGAGACCTAAGAGGGGCGTCAGATTTCAAACGTATATTATCAAAGACCCCAAAGGTTGATTAAAAAATGCAGGAACCCTATCTGCTTGCATTGTATTAATCATAATGTACTCGAACCGTACTCGAACCGGCAAATAGTAAAAGCAAGAGAAAATGGACCAAGAAAATCGTCACCCTGACGAATGAGTCTGTGCGACATCGTAGAGTACCATTTTGACAAAACACAAAACGAATGGAAAATAAACATTATACTGCATTTTTATAATAATAATAATAATAAGAAGAATAACTTTATTTAATGAGGGTGGCACTAAATAGTGTACTACACTAATAAACTTGTGGCCCTCAATTTTTAAGTTTGTGTGAAAGAAATTATTCAAATAACAAATCAATCACCCCATTATACGACCCGAACACTGAGTACACATCTGAGTTGGCTTCTGTCATTTAATGATCGAACACTTATAATCAATCTGACATTATCAATATTAGCTGCTCTTTTGTTGCCACGTATATTGAAAAAAATGGAAACACGCAAATTTTCAAGACCAATATTTTTGATTTTTGTTTTCATGAGACTGAATGAGACTGTATGACAAAGAAGGGATAAAAAGTGTAGGGCACCACTGCCAAAACCAAACATCATGAAATCAATTAATTTTATGGTTTTTGAATTTAGCTGGCTGGATGTGTTTTGCAGAGACTATCGGCCGAAAACCCCTCGAACGGTTTTGTTTCACCGTAAATGATATAAGAGATACTTTATGTGGAAATATGATAGCATTTGCTTCATCAGTAATAATGACTTGATCATACAAAATGGAGAGTTTCATCTTCCACTGCTGATAGCTGTGCAATAGTTCCAGTGGGGGGTAGGTAGGGGTGCCGGGGTCTGAGGCAATTGATCAAAGACTGACGGCACGATGTGTTATAACGTTCTTGCATTCTGGGGCACCCTTTAAAATAAACTAGCTTCAAATGTTATCTGTAATATATAACTTTGTGATTTGATCCGTCAAAAAAAGATCATGACATATCTTTTGCAACTCTATATAGCTGTGTAAATAGATTCTATTGTCATGCGACATATCAAAACAAACCAAATAAGTACCACGGCAGGTGAAAAATGACCTAGCGATTTTGTCGTGCATAATATATGATTCTTCGCTGTAAACACGATCAAAACAAACGAAAAACTACGCGAGGCTTTTCGTATCGCTGCAACAATAACACGGAGAGGATTCCTGCCAAGAAAAATATAACACATTGTGTAACCAGACGTTTCAGGTAAGTTTGTCTACTTTTGCGAGAATTTCCGTCTTTCGTTAGATTTTAGAGTTGGATTTTTTGGGAATTCAATATTTGGTTAGGTTTCCGAGATACAAGGTGTTACACTTACAAAAAGAACAGCATAGTTTTAACGTGGTTTGTTTTAAGCGACCTTTCATAGACTAGTCAGATTAAAGCGCTTTTTAGATCTGCATCGTAAACGTAAACAGTTCCAGTTCAACAACTATAATTCCACACAGCAAATGTTGTCCAAGTGCCTCGAAGGGGGAGCTAGGGGGCTTGCCTCACCACGCATTACAGGAGCTAAAGAAGGACAACCGAGGAACTTAGCTGGGGCAAGCACCCTTCGCGTTTCAACAAGCGCTGAGGCCCGAATACTGTCAATAGAGAGTTTTAGATTGACGTTCACGGCAAACGTGTAACGTCAGTTGATCAGTGAAAAATTCTTTTAAATAGGTGAAAAGTAATCGCAAAAAAATACAAGTAGTAGATAAACAAAAGAATATTTTTTTGATATATGAAAGATTCGAAAGAGGTAAAGTAAAATACAGGGAAACGATGAAAACGTGGTCACGTTTGCCCTTTGCGGGAAGAAAAAAATCTAAAACTCTCCAATACTGAGGCGTCGCATGCAACGCAGGCAACGCACCATCGGCGCCTTAGCTCACTATATACTAGGATCTAGATCCACGCGTAGCCTCATCCTTAAGCACTTGAATGTGAGGCCACATGGGGTAAATCTTTGTTCAAGTCAACATGGCTACCGCGTGATTTTTAACTTGACTTTCTTTCCAGATTCTGATCCAATATCGCCATGTCGAAGATGGTTGACGCATTCTGTAGTTTGCTCTGGGGTATCATCTGGCTAATCATCCTCTTCATAGTAGCCTTCCCTATCGGTTTTATTGCTGCTATACTCTTCATCCTTATCTCGCCTCTCAACGTATGCTGCGATTGTACATTATCTTTGACCGATTTTCTCAAGAAAGGATTGGAATTTCCTTACAACGCAGCTCAAAATGCGGTAAACGGAAAAAGAGGATGTTAAACTGAGATAACACTGGAACATATTTGTGGACAGCACTTATTTAGACATCTATATAAATAGTGAAGTAGAGTGCACGCACTAAATCCGTGAACATTAATCAGTACTAATGAGTACTATTTCATACAGAATCCTTTGTTTTCTATTGTTTATTTATCACCATTTAGTACTAAAAGTTAGTATTTGTTTCACGGGTTTAGTGCGTGCACTCTATTAAATAGAGCTATAAAGCCCAGTAAAACAGTGAAACGCCAGTCGAAAAGCCGAAATCAGTTCTTGGAAACTACAATAACCGCAAAAAACAACAACAACAACAACAACAAAAAAAACAAAAACAACAACACAAGAACGTACGGGCCTTTAGAATAAACCTTCTTTGAAGAGAAAAATACTAAAAACAAATTAACAGAACTCCCCATATTTTTCAAACATAAGATAAGTATCCCTCTCCCTCGATATGCTAACATCCCAACCCCGATAACTGGTAACTAAAGATTATAGCAACCCACGTAAAACCAAGTATGAAAAAGTTATAAAACTACTAAAAACAACTCCAATTTTTGCTACAGTAATTTATAATTCACCTTAAAATAACATGCATATAAAATCCTAAAACAGCAAGGATATTTTACCTTATCTTAAATAATCAAAAGCTATATCCTGTATAACATTGAATTATTTCAGCAATAATATTATTAAAATAGAGATAGGATTTCATTAATCTGTGGTTTCTAGTAATTCTTTTTGGGCTTTTTGTGCCTTGTTTAAAGGCTTTCCTTTGCCACCAAACGTATCCTCCGAGTAGAAGCGGTCTGTCCTACGAAGAGTTCCATGGAACTGGTCAAAAATCAGGGAATTGAAGCCAAAGTTGCAATGAAAGTACCTGAAATTTTAAGTACATGAATCATTTTGCGTAAAATGATACAGTTTATTTGAAATGAATGAGAGTAAGTAAAGTTATGTAGGTAGGAGGGTGGTTGGGGAGGGAGGGAGGGAGGTAGAGAGGGAGGGAGGGAGGTAGAGAGGGAGGGAGGGTGGAAGGTACGGTGGGAAAGCAGGTATATAGGTAGATGGGAGGTAGGCTAGTTAGGTAAGTAGGTATGTAGGCAGATGGGAAGTAAGGTAGTTAGGTAAGTAGCTAGGTGGGAGGGTGGGTAAGTACATAGGTGGATGGGTGGGTAAGTTTGTTAAGTGACACTAAGTGGAAGGTGGTGTAGATACATAGGTGGAAGGTAGATACAAAAGTGGCAAGTTGGATGGTGTAGGTAGGGTGGGAAGTTGGGTACTTAAGGAAGGTAAGTTGGTACATAGGTGAATGGGTGTGTAAGTTGTTAAGTGGCTAGGTGGAAGAGGATGTAGATACATAGGTGCAAGGTAGGTAGGAAAGTGGCAAGGTGGGAGGGGACGTAGATACATAGGTGCAAGGTAGGTATGTAAGTGGCTAGGTGGAAGGGGAGGTAGATACATAAGTGGTAGGTAGGTAGGTAAGTGGCTAGGTGGGAGGGGATGTAGATACATAGGTGGAAGGTAGGTAGGTAAGTGGCTAGGTGGAAGGGGATGTAGATACATAGGTGGAAGGTAGGTAGGTAAGTGGCTAGTTGGAAGGGGATGTAGATACATAGGTGGAAGGTAGGTAGGTAAGTGGCTAGGTGGAAGGGGATGTAGATACATAGGTGGGTGAGCAAGGTAGGTAGGTAAGTTGCTAGGTGGGAGGGTAGGTGGGTACATAGGTGGATGTGTGGGTAAGCTTGGTAAGTAGCTAGTTGGGTGGGGACGTGGTTTAGGTAGGTAGGTGGATATAAAGACACTAGATAACAAAAGAGAAAAGTCTTACTTGTGATGATCGTCATGAAACATAACTGGTGGTTGCCATGGCACAATAGAATACATGTTAATACCAGAATGATCCACCATGCCGAAGTAATATAGGTACATTAAGATACCAACATATACTCCTGCATTGATTGGCATTATGAACACTGCAAAAACGATTAGAAGACAGTTGGTATTTGTGCTGTAAAATCATTTATCATACATCTTCAGTTGGTAGGTTAGTGGTGGTAACTAGTGCCCTTATTATAGATATCTCAAGTAATATTTCTCAAGATGTGAGACCCTGTTTATTAGATACTTGCTTAATATGGAAATCCTGCTAATACAAACATGTTTATGGTCCCCAATCAATAGCAACACATGGATGCATAGGGTGAAATAGGGGCCTGTACACTTGCATTTCACCTTTGGGGTCTAGACTATCAATCCTGGACTTAGCATCACATGCAAGTAGAGTTTGTTAGACCTCTATCTCTTGATTTGAGGGTTTTTATTGGGTTCTCTAGTTTTCCTCCCTATGCAATAACACTCAATTTACTAGACTAGAGATGTAGCCATGCCCTGGCTTAAATGGCAACCGTATTGGTGTACCTAACAAAAGAAACTAATGGCAAAGTTATTGCCAATAGTACACCAATATGGTGGCTGTGACGTCATGTCTGACAATAGAGATGACAACCGTATTGGTGTACCTTACAAAAGAAACTAATGGCAAAGTTATTGCCAATAGTACACCAATATGGCGGCCGTGACGTCATGTCTGATAATAGAGATGGCAGCCATATTGGTGTACCTAACATAAGAAACTAATGACAAAGTTATTGCCAATAGTACACCAATATGGCAGCTGTGATGTCATGTGAAATTATCTAATAGCCCAGAGGTAGTTTCAGGTTTTAAAAGTTTTTGAATATTATCCCCTGTATGTTCACTTATCAATACCTGGGGCAATGATGAACACCTGGAATCCAAAGAACTCAACAGGATGCATTGCTGTAGCACTGAAAGCAGTAGGAGCTTTGTAGCGATGGTGTATCTTATGGAATCGCTTGTAGAAGAACGGCCAGTGGAGCATGCGATGGTAGTAATATGCACAAGCATCTTCAAACAGGAACAAAAGTATGGTGGACAGGAACAGATAAAGCCAGCCTCTTTCAAGTGGGTCATAGTATAAAGTAGTAAACCCACCATTGGCAATGTAACAAGAAATAACCCCAAATACAGCAGCGCCGCTCATCATGTTGATGGTACCCAGGGTGATCTCGTGAATCTCCTCTTCTCGTGAAAGAAACCTAGAATGAAAGAAATTACTACTATTATCGTTGAAGTGCAAACCTTGAAATTTGATATCTCATTTACCAAATAGCATTTCAGTGACTGTCAATCAAAGAACTCGAATAAAAAACAATATTTGGAGGGAAATCTTGGACTGAACTAAAACCTTTTCATGTAATACAGTCTAAAATCATCTTCAAGATATTGTTTTTTATTACTAATATGAGATCATTCTTTTCTTTGATAGAGTTAGGTCTCTCACTGAGTTTTTCATCTCCTCAAAACCTAACACACTACATTCCAATTTGATCTGTGAGTTTGACGTGCCCTGACTTAGATAAGCCCAAAAGCTGTATCCATGCCAGGCATCATTAAATTTGAAGGTTTGAGGGCTGTAGTTTTTTTTACTCAAGATTGCTGTTTTGATCATTTGCATGCTTAGAGTAGATCTTCAGTAAGATGGATATACTTCTTATATATACCTATTGCTTGTATATGCTGTTGCTTCAGATACTCCTTTGAGTGGTTTATTATCCGCCTAGGAAAACTAGGGCTTTAAGAGATAGGGGGCATCCGTACATTTTACCGCATGTTAGAACTGAGCGTTTTAAAAGAAGTTTTATTAATAGATGTCTTCTTAATAGTAATTGATTCGTTTCTATTAGTATTATGTTATCTTTATTATATTATCTATTGTAATCATCGACATATGTTCTTTGAAAATAAAGTTTATTCTATTCTACCTTTTTGGCTGACATTTCCAATCTTCTGGTCTTCCCCTTTGTCTGATGTAGAAGTACCACTGTAAGAAGCCACCAAGTGTGAAGTAGATAACAGTAGAACTAAGTACGTTGGTCAGTATGTGCCAATGAACATCCTTTAATCCTATTGATTCCATTAGACCTGGTACATCATCGTCTACCGACTGGCTAGCTGGTAGCTTAATACCAAGCTGTTTGCAGGCCAAAACAAGAACTAGTGTCCACTCTCCTGTTAAAACAATTGGTCATGTAAGTAAATACATGACTACAGAATACAGTTATTTTGAAAAAGGTTGATGAAGGTTTTAAAGACACATGATCTGAAATGGAAAAAAACACTACACCCTTCCCTTACACCTCCCGAAACGGAATGGGTCTATTCTTGTCAGAACAATGGACGTTTTTGTTGAGCGGCCTCTATGATAAACACTCATGTTTTGTACGTATATATGTACAAAAAGGTGAAATAATATTTGTATAGTACAATAGAGTACAGTACCTCTGAGAGCGCTACCCAAGATCATTGTGATGATACCAGCAACGACAATACCAACAGTGCCTGGCATGTAACGCCAGAAAATGGAAAATTTATCCACAAACGCCTGCGAAACCATCTCAGAACTAGGGATCCATCCAAATACACGCATTTTGCTCGACATAATTGATGATTACTATCAATTAATTTGACTTAAGCTTAAGTTTGACTACTAAGTTATGCAACGAAGTATAGATGGAAAGAAGACAAGAAGACTGTGGTCTTTGATTCAAACGACGCTTGACAATTTTCGGAGGTCACCAGCTTGTAAAAGAGCGGTAGTCTTGGCTTAGGATGAGACAACTATAGCAGGAATTTTACTTCCATGCAGCAATAAAGCAAGGAGGATTGAAACGAGTACAACAACAAACTATAAAAGCTTTTTTTATCCAGTTGTGAAACAAAGTCCCATGACTTGACAAACTCTGCCTAACAGGGGAGGGGTAAACGATAATTTTGAAAAAGCTACATAACTTAAATCTATTTTTAAAAGAAACAAAAACTTATCGAATAATTTAATATCCAATGAATTATGAAAGCAAATGTTTTACTCTCTTAAAGAATCTGATATCTATTGTATGTATATTTGTTGTTGTTTTTTAAATACTATCCCTCCCGTCCCATACACCTAATCATATCAAGAACTTTGTAACCTCTCTCGACACACCTCCAATCCAAGATGGCGGACGCGTCTGGTTTTCTTTCTTGGTTCATCAGTTTTCGTAATCCAATCGAAATATGGAAGAACGAACCAACCTTTTTACTCTGCGAGATTGTTTATCTCTTAATGGCGGCTATGACGCTTAAACATGGTGAGATATTTTTTTGAAAGTCTTGATTGCTACAGGGTCATTTTTTAATGGGCCACCATTGACCACAGCTTTTGAACCCCTATGGGTGTGACTTTGGCTATGCTCAAGGCGATGAATTCAAAAAAAAAGAACTTTACAGTGCTTCTCAATTTCATGTAAGAAACTGTAAAATGTTCCTTCATGCTTGGGTGAAGGTGATCTCCCCCTGAATCACATTTGCATATATATTTCTCCCCTAAATAAAGGGAAATTTTGCGAATACTTGCCTTTCACAACTATATATGGTTTTTAATATTCAGCTGTACGTCATGGTGGGTGCAATATCCTTCTGTGGCTTGCTATATGTCTTCATGGCTTGACGACTGAGTGTGTGTCCTACTTCGTGCCTGATGTCGACAACTTTTGGCATGCACAGTCCACTGTGATTCTTGTAGAAAAGAGGCTTCCATTACATATCTTCTTTTTCTGTAAGTATAATTTGTGTTATCAGAAAGAGAAACAGGTGAACACATAAAGAGGAATTCCTTAAACACAGGCCTGTTGCTCCTAGTAGGGGTCAAGGACCTTGGAGCATCCTAAAAAATGAAGGGGGGAGGGCTAAGATTGGAAGATATATAGACTAGTATTCAAAATGTAAAAATGTGGACAGCTATAACGCCCTACGAGCCCCACCTCCTCCACAGTTCTTGGGGATGATTTGAAGGTGAGACCAAATGCCCCCCTCTTTCCCTCTAACATGCTTTCAGTTCGACCGCGCTGGGCTGCACCAATGCTGTACTTTTTTTTAAGTACATGATAATGTGAAAAATCTTCACAGAACTGCTTTTCATTTTCATTTGATTTTTATATATAACTTCGTTGTCCTCCAGATCCAGCAACACTTTACACTGCATCTATTGCTGTATCAAAACTCAAACTCCCATTCAGTGCAGAACCATTTGCAGTTGGGTTGGCTGATGTTCTGTTAGATTTTCCCTTCGACATCATGGGTATCAAGCTGTTATGGTGGACTTGGCATGATACAGATCCAAACATCTTTGATCGCCATTACTGGGTTCCTTGGACCAGCTATATCTTTCATATGTCATTTGCATCAAGCGTTGCATTCATTTTCCATGGGATGAGAAGGCTGTTGATTGGTGCAGAAAAATACCAGCCCTCAAACAGGTTTTGTGACAGGAAGAAAGCCACATACTTCCCCCAGGGCTTAAAATAACGACTGCGGTCATTGGCCGTTCATGATGACCAGCCAAATTAGTTTTATCTTGGCCATACCTTGTTTCTAGCTCAGCGTTTAAAAATAGAAAATATAGCAAAAAATATGCATAATCTTACATAGGGATCTGAGACATTAAAATACTGTGAGTGGATGTTAGCAAAAGGTGGGGGAGGGGGCTATATAGCAAAAACCCAATGATATGTGAAGAAACATGGCCAAATGGTCCAAAAATCCCACTAAAGTCTACAAGACTTGAAAATTCAGGTGGGGGAGGGGGATATATAGCAAACACCATGAAGAGAATCAGGCCCATCTGGTTAAAAAATCCCAATGAAATCTGTAAGACAAAGGGTCACAGTTCAAGTAAGTAATATAATATCTGAACTTTTTTCAGCTGGTTCAAGGAAGTGGTGTGTGTGATACTTACTGGTTTGTTCTCGATGCCCCTCGGTGTGATCCAGTTCATATTCTTCTACCACATTCCTCATGATGTTTATGGTATCCACACAGAGGTGGTGGTATGTGCTATGATAATGGTGTATGGTCTGATTGTGTGGAGATCTGATAGGAACCCTGATCTAAATAGCAGGGGTGATAGCATGTCTGCATATGATGTGTCAAAGAAGAAAATAGGTAAGAGGAAGATTCTTAGCTGTGAGTTTCTTCAAATTTCTTCCTTCTTTTCTTTCTTTCTCTCTCTCTCTCTCTCTTTCTTTCTTTCTTTCTTTCTCATTTTCTTAACCGATGCAGGTCATTTTTCATCATGATAAACCATATTCATGCATTTTTGCCTTGACCATTACATTTGCACTTTCCTCGCACCTATCAATCTTAACTATAGTTTTTCTGTTATTTATATTGCAGGTCAAAGTAAAGAAAAGAGAGTTTTTGATGAGATTAGCTTCAATGTTATCCTACACTTCTTGTTCTACTTACTATTAGTTGTATTTGCCAAGCCAGAGAACATGAAGTCCACAGAACTGCACCAAGAGATTGGTAACTGTACCCAGAAGACTCCAGTCCACACTCCACTTGGACAGGTAATAGATACTCTAATTTCAGTAAAAGTATGATCAACTTACTTAAATTTTGGTTTACTTTCACCATGCCCCGGATGACCATGCACTACTATCAACATTCCTTTTCTTTCACCGTGGCTTGGAAGACCACGCAGTCCTCAAGTTTCATAATTTGCAACTTGTCACATCCCCCTTTCTAAAGCCCCGTTTACACTGGTGATTTTTGCGACGATTTTTGCTGCGATTTTTGTGGCAATTTTCGGAAATATGAAATCTTTTGTCTCATCCTTCAAAAGAGACATTCATCTAGGAAAATCTTGGTATCCTGAAAAACTTTACAAGTAAATTCTTTACCATTATTTATAATGGACAAAGTCGCAAAAAATTCGCAGCAAAAATCGCCGCAAACATCGCCGCAAACATCGCTAGTGTAAACGGGGCTTAAAAAAAGTTGATTTATTTTTTAATTTACCTATAGGTATTATACAAGAAAACCTACTTGTGTTCCAGTGAATATGATGAAGGCTACTTTGACTGGCACTGCACACCTGATGGACAACCTCCAGTGTCTGGCAGTAAATGGTACACCCTCTGTGGTCTACCCTACCCAAACCACGCAGAATATATTTTCGTAGTTAGTGCCTTCTGTATATTAGGGTTTACTATCTATTACCAAATGTTGTGGTGCTCAGCTCGATATGTTGCATCAGGGAAAAAGAAAGTTAAAGACAGTTAACAATGATAACAATTCACTTGAGTGTAAGCAACAAACCTACGAAAAGTATGTACTAAACAACAAGCGTACAGTGGTTTTACTAAACCGAGTACAAAATAGCACCAATGAAGGCAATTAAAGGGAAAAAAGAAATAAATGTGTTTAGTGCTATCTAGTTTTTGTACCCGGTTTTTGTACTATTTCACGGATATTTGGTTTGCACTCTAGTTAAGTAGTAAACTAATTAGAGCTTAGTAGATCTCATATCCATTGTTTTCTTTCGTATCTATTTCGTTGTTACAAGTAATTTTTGTGTCCCGAATTTTAATCTTAATTTAATACAATTCTCTTTGATAGGTTTATTGTATTTAATCTAAAACCAGGCATTCCTCGGTAACCCAGTGGTAAAATTCTGTCGCTTGTTTCACCTTCCGGAACAAGCTCTACTAGACTTGAGGTACTTGGACTGTTTCAGAGTGGGAAAAAAATCTTCAATTTTTGGTCAATCCCTAACTGCTACTGTAATAGTTAAATACGTTTTTTATGGATTTGTAAAAGTCCATACTTCAGAATAAAAAAGCCAAAAAACTTCGTATCTATGGAAGCCATTTTGATTGAAATATGAGAGAAATTAATACGACTTGACCTTTCTGGGTACGGAGTGTTGACAAACACGACTAGCGTTTCGGAGATCACGCGACACGAATTACATGTGTTTTTTTGTGAAATTTCTTCCTTTAAATGCGTCCTTAAGATACTTAAGATACTAGGCAGCCCGGAGCAAAGACCTATTTTGATAAAATTTTACGACCGAAAACCGTGTCACGGTAGTTATGACCCGCCAAAAACAATTTTTGCTCCGTGCTGCCTAGGTTTTTTTCTATATACAATTTATTTTCATAGCTGAAGTTTTATATTTCTTATAGCATTTTCTCAAGAGAGCGAATTAATAAATTATTGAAAAAGAGCCTTGGGTTGCCTGCGTTTTTTTGACACCTTAGTGTTTCCCGAGGATGAAAACAAAACGATTATATAACATATCTTTTTTAAGTTTTAACTCCCGCGGCTATAAATAAGTGATACAAAACTTAACGCTGTGGGCATTAAAGCAGTGACTGGACTGTTAGACTCTATTAGAGATTTGCTCAAGAACATCGGCTCTAGTAATATTTTGCTCATCTTCAGCTTTCGTTGCTACAGACGACCTAAGAACGCCGAAAAATTTCAGAAGAACCTAGGATGATATAGATAGCGTGAGTGAAAGTCGTTTCCTGTAACATCAAAACCTAATTTGCTGTTAAAAAGATGTAATTTATATTCAAGATCAAAGGTGTTTATACCAATCTTGTTTTCGGTGTTTGTTCCAGGATAATGTTGACAGCTTGTCATTTAATTTGATTATTGTGCAAATCCATATAGAAAGGATGCATTGAGTTGATTCAGTCAGTTAGTATAGTGGAGTTCAGTTGTAGAATATGCTTTTGGCCTTCCGATAAAAGTCCCTACCAGCAAATCACCCCGTAATACTTGCTCATTTGTTTGTTTGCTTGTTCGTTTGTTGTTTGTTTGTTTGTTTGTTCGTTTGTTTGTTTTATTTCCTTTTTGCTCTTTTTGGTTGAACGGGGGAAGGTTTCCAAGAAATACAGAATGATGAAATGAGCCACTTTTACATAGGGCCGTTTTCGCATGACCGTGCCGAAAAGCTCGGAACCGCATGCGTGCCTTGACGCTGACCATGATGTTTTCTAGAATTAAACGGCTGATTATTTTCTCGCGCAACGTAATGAGCCTGGGTCACATCCGGTACTTAGGCAGTGCCGTGACTTTGCCGTGACCGTGTTTGCGCCGTGTTTCGGGTATTTGATTGGATGGAGAGTAAATACTCGCGCAATGTGATTGGTCTAGTATGCCTTGCCGTGTCACGACCGTGTTCGTGCCGCGAGCTTTTCACGGTCATACGTAAACGTTTACTGATCTACCAACTGTCTTTTTAATTTATTTTCAAGGTTATCAATAACACTTCTCAGACGTTCCTAAAAATTGCAACCTATTGATGTTATGAATATTACAATAACCATAGTTAATAACTATGCAACAACCGATAAACGACCGTATATAATTACTCTTGCAATATCAGGGGCCCTTAGAATTAACGTAATAGTTGACATGACTAATGTTGCTCTGGTAATATCAGGGGCCCCTAAAATCAATCACTAATGCGGGTTGTACAAAACCAGACTGTTACATGACTAATGTTACTCTTGGGATATCACTGAGGGGCCCTTAGAATTAACGGTATACTAATGATTGGGAAAAAAAAACAGACTCTAACATGACTAATGAGCGCAAATGTCGTTATAAGTTGCAGTCTAAGGCTCCGTCCACACGTATCCGGAAGTTTTTGCATCCGCAATTTTTTTTTTTTTTTTGCGGATACGGGTTGCGTCCACACGTGTCCGGAAATTTTTGTATCCGTATCCGGAAATTTTTCGAATACGCTCCGAATACGGATACGTGTGGACGGTCGTATCCGTAAATTTTCGAATACCCTGACGTAAATACGATTTTGCGCATGCTCAGTAAGAAAAACTATCCGTCAAAGGGACTAGGCAGTAGCGTGCATCAGGGCGGATCAAGAAATTTCCGGATACGTGTGGACGGGGCCTAACAGTCATTATGGTAATTGACCATTAATCCAAGGAGTGACAGTCGATCGTGGGTCTGGGAGACACGATTCCAAGATGGCGTCTATTTCTTTCCTAAAACATTCCCACAATGCCCTGAAATGCGATGAAACTTGACCCAGTTTTTTCCTCTCACCCTTGGCATGGCTAATTTGATTGGCCGGTGTAAGATCTAAATTCTAATTCCTAAGAGATTAAAAACTGGATCTTCTTGAAAGTTAACCTTACCTCATGGGCCGACCTAGCAAACGCGTAGAAACTTTATAAATAATACCAGAATCGTCAAGGGGGTCACAATCCTATTCAAACTCATCACTGGTTTTTCTAATTACAGTGATTTGCTCATCCATTCGGTTATAATGACTTTCCATTGTGATGAAGTATCACTCTGAAACTGTGGTATCGCTCTAATCACCTTAGTGATTAGAAGTATCTCTCTGATAATCAGCATTAAGACGGACGTTAAATATATTACTGCTCAACAAATAATGGCATATATAGATGATGGTCTTCGTACCATCAATAGTCTTAAGCCAGTCTCTTCTGGCCGTCGAGTAAAGCAGACTTTCTAGCGTCCAAAACAATACAGGTAGGGCTCTCATAATATGAATTTGTAAACGTATCCAGCAATATCGTCAACACCTTAAGTTGTTTTCTTCGTTCACACACTCAGTGATCGCATGCAAGGGAGGTATTTATAATATTTACTTCAGTTCCCGTCATCAAGGCTAATTTTAAAAGTTCCTTGCAGTCATAATGAAGTGGTTTCTCTGTGCCGTTCTTGTCGTCCTCATGAAAGTGTCGTACTCAGGTAAGGTATAAAAAGCGTTATTTGTCGGCTGTCTTAATTAACAAGCGGCTGAACCCGACAATGGGTGTATGCAGTTGTCGAGAGAAGAGAGAACTCCTGTTTTCTTAATGTTGACTAGAAACTCTCGCCATGTACAATGACAATGAGGGAGCGACGTTTTCACATCCAGTGAAAGGACTTTTCAAAGCTTCTTATCAACTCTTGAACCATATCAGTCCACTTTAAATTTCTTTTTATTAATAGTTTTTTCTTACGAAGGTTTTTCACGAATATATGGTAGTCTATGCACTCTATTAGTCCTAGTACTAATTTAGATCTATTTAGTACGTTATTAGGTTGCACGCTTAGTACAAGTGTTTGCACTATTAATCCATCTAATAATATAATATATAGCTAAGATTGTGTACAGAGAAAATGATGCTTATGGTGGTTGCGTGATGAAGGATGTCGTCGAAAAAGTTGGTTGCTACAGAGACAATGGGGCAGGAGGTAGTAAACCGAGACCTCTGACTGAAGAACTGGTCAACATCCGGGATCCTACTAACCCCGTATACGTAAAAGATCTTCATCTAGACTGGAATAATTGGCAAGGAAGTCTCGACGGGTGAGTATTCAGTATTTTCTTACAGCGGTTTTCGTGCAGCACGTACACCGTAGGACTTGCTGTACAGCGGTTATCGTATGAGTGGAAAATATGGGGTGCTGACTTGCAGCACGTACATGGTACGACATGCCGTAACATCGAAATGGCTTCACATTGTCTTCCGGATATTCATCCAATCACAGTACGTTTAGTTACGATTACTGTTATCTACAATACAAGCATTTTGTCTTTACCTCACTCCACTGCTGTATAAGGCCCCGTCCACACTATGCCGGATAAATTTGAATCCGAATTTTTATTTATTTGGTTCCATTTCAAAAATTCGTTTTCGGTGAAGAATTGTTCCGGATTCGCCCAGACTAGTGTGGACGGTAGACCTAACCGAATAAATAAAAATTCGGATTGAAATTTATCCGGCATAGTGCGGACGGGGCCTAAATTGTTTTTACTTTTCGTAACCTCGTGATTTTAATAGTAATTTTGAAAATAGTCCTTTGCGTAGGACCTGCTCTTGATATAATAAAACAATAACGAAATGATTAGAAAAACCTTTAAAAAAACTTATTCACTGGAAGTAAAGAAAGCATTACTATTACTTGTGGTTCCAGTGGAATGTTTAACGAGCTAGTGGTGCATAATAATAACAACAATAATAATAATAATACAGCTTCTCATTAACCCCATATAGGTAACTGTCCAATTATTATTCTCTTAATTGGACAGGTCTTGTTAATATTGGATTAATTAGGCAGCTATATAATTAATAGGTAATGGGATTCCATGCTCCCCAATCAAGAAATAATTAGACTCGAAAAATTCCTCTGACTGCCAAATTGGACTCGGCCTACGGCCTCATCCAATTTTGTCAGTCCTCGGAATTTTCCTCGTCCAATTTTTTTCTTAATTGGACAGCATGGAGTCCTATTACATATACTAATAACAATAATAATGACGTTATTCAACGAAGGTATACAATTTATCGTAGATAATGTTTAATTGGCCTTCTAATTATAAAAACTAATTACAAAGTATACCGAAGCTAAATTAGATAATATAAAATAATACAATAGATTTCATGGGGGGAAAAAACGATATAGAATGTAACTTAATATAAAACTTAAAATAATGGAACAGAAACTAGAATAAATAGGGGTAAATCTAATACTAGGTATCTAATGCAAAAGGATTATCATAGAGTGCAAATAATATACCCGTGAAATAGTTAGGATTAAATAGGAGATAGTTAGCGCTTAATTAGACAACACATAGGAATTCAGTGAGGCATGACAAGGGCACGGGCGTTTACTAGAGTAACAACTCATTACGCAAATGAACGTTTTTTCTAACAAGTTTATTGAATTGAGCTAAGAATCAAAACACAAGACGCGCATTTAATTCTGCAGTAAATCATGACACAAACAGACCCAGTACGCAAATGAACGTGTTTTCTACCATTTTTATTTGTTTTATCACCCTAAAGATCAAGACAATACGCATTTATAAACTAAAACAAATCAACACTCAAACATGTATAGCTAAAAAAGACCCAGTACGCAAATGAACGTGTTTTCTACCATTTTTATTTGTTTTATCACGCTAAAGATCAAGACAATACGCATTTATAAACTAAAACAAACCAACACTCAAACAACTATAGCTAAAAAAGACCCAGTACGCAAATAAACGTGTTTTCTACGTGTTTTCTGTTATCTTTTTATTTTTTTATCATTAAATTTTGTAGAACATCAAAATCGTTATTCATTAGACAATTTAAAAAGCCAGTTAAATATAAATTCGCCAAGATCTTCCATAAAATCTTCTTACTTGTTCCTTGGAAATGGCGAGAAAGGCATAAATTACTCCAATGTGCATGTTGTGTTCCAGTACTCCAGGTGTCTTCTGCGTATTGGCTTTGGCCAGCCCAAAAACCATTTCGAACCGTATTTGCCCTACTTGTGTGAGCTTCGTAGAACGACACTTTTGCTTCTGCCCGCAGTGTGGACAATTAACGAAGAAAAACTATCGTCATTTGTAATTTAGCTTACGCTAAGAACGAAAAAGCAATGACTTTATAAACACTAGACAATTGAAGATTATACAGTCATCAGTTGAATATCAAGTCAAAAAACATGAATCAAGTTCACTTGTTTGTTTAACAGATACGAATTCGAAAATGCGAACATGTCAAATTATACGAAGGAAAAGCATGTACAATAAAATATTGTTTCAGTTTTTGCAAGCGTGCTTTAAAATATTTAAAAATGCGCGCCCTTGAGTAGCACACGTGCACTAGTTCACCCGTCACGGCTCGCCTATTTCTTTGACTAATTAGACTTAGGCAACCAATAGCACAAAGTTAGTAATTAGTTAGCTAGCTATCTATTTCACGGGTATATTATTTGCACTCTATAAACTAGAGGCTATAAGTTTACGATAACTATATTTAAAACTAGCTAAGGAACTTGAGCTTCTTATATCGATTGGTAATGAATTTCAAACCCTGGTGCCTGTGTAGGAAAATGTGCGCGTAGCTGATCATGATTGATGGATTCACCCAGAACCGTTTGTTCGAACCGTTTGTTTAGCTAAGTAAATAGGTTTATATAAACTGAACTCGGTATGGGTTATACATACACAATTTAAATTCTCCGCGGCAACGACGATCGAAAATATACATTTACGGAGGAGGGAGGGGTGATCGGTGGGGGCTTTGATGCTTTGCAATAATTTGTACGATATCTATACATCTACATCTACATTTATTAAAGTCCATCAAAGGGGGTACCCATCACTGATAGACTATAGCTAAAATATAGATCTATATGCAAAATAGATAACAAATAAGTGAATATTAAAATATAAAAGTGATAGCAACCAATATAAAAAGAATGCCAAAATATAAAAATGCTAAAATATACATGGGGGGGGGGGGGGGGAGTAAAAATGTTCTCATATTAATCATGTCTAAATATATCTTTGAAGGCTTGTTTGTGAATGCGCAAAGAGGGCAGCAGCAAAGGGCTACAAATTCATTGGACTGCAATTCTACGGAGAGTGCTGGAGCGGCCCTAACTCAGAGGATTATGCTCAAGATGGAGAAGCAAGTACATGCATCCGGCAGTACTTCACGCCATGTGATGTGTACAACGAAGAACATCCGTGCGCTGGCGAAGCATTTACTAACTATGTGTACAGTGTAAAGAACGTTTACTTGAAGAGAGTAAGCCCTTAAACCAAGTAAACACGTAATCTATACCGTAACAAGTCAGCAGTCTGAAGGTATGATGCAGAAGCTGACCTAAACGAATACGTTATGGAAGCTAATAATAACGTAATCGAGAAATAGTAAGGTCGATGTAAACTTAAACTGGGATGAAAAATAAAGTGGATAGATTAAAGAAGAAAAGTGCGCTCAAGAGCTGTTATCAGAAACTCACTAAATTGCAAGGATGACGTACCGGGTGTACATGTGCTCATTTCCCGCATCAGGGGTCAGTGTGAGTAAATTTTGTGTCTAAGCTTTGGGCTTTTCTTCGGCTTTCCTAGCTTCCTCCACAAAACCTATCGCGCTAAATTTCAGTCTAATATCTGTGAGTTGGCCCTACCCTGACTTTAATCAGCCCAGTCAAACGGGTCATTGACCGGCCACTACTGCACCACAGAAACCTCTCGTGCTGACGTGGATTTGAATTCTACAGTTGGGTTGTTAGCATGTATGCGCATGCTTGAAAAGGTGTGATGATCTAGCCAAATTTTACCGCTGAACGGAGGCTCACCTTGCGGCTTGATAGAGTTTTTTACTGATACGGCGGCCATCTTAATTTATGGGATGCCGCGGGGGCAGACGTATGAATATTTATAAAGCATTATAGAGTGGCAGGGCCGGTTATGTTTTCAAATCATGACTATCAGGACTCCCGTTTAAACTAGCCTTGCTAAACTGGGTGCCCGGGGGGTACTCCCCTATATTTGCTATACGGGTATGTGCCGCCCTATAGGGTATGCTTTTTCTGCTTTTGGGTCTGGGGAAGGGTATCATTTTTGACATTTTGTCTGGGATAGGGTGTCATTTTATTCTGGGATAGGGTTAACGATTTGGTCGTTTTTGTCTGGCGAATAGGCTACGCTTTCTGCCGACACAAAAACAATAAAAACGTTAGTAAATATTGATTGCAATCGCTTGTAAGACCGTATTTTCCGGCTTTTAGTCTGTACAATTCTTAGTTTTAGTTTGGGGTAGGGTATGTAAAATCAAAATTTTAGGTCTGGGATAGGGTCAGGGTTTTGAGGTCCTGGCGGCACACCCCTACCCAAGTTGGGGTGGTAGTACCCCCCCGGGACTAGGACCTGTATAAATATTGACTTAAATCGAAAATAATAGAATAAATAATTCGAAGTCTTGGTGTTTCACATATCGTTTCAGCTACCAGCAAATTAAATAGTTTTTTTTAGATTTGCTTCAGATTGAAAAGCACAAAATTGTATTTTAAAAATTGTATTTTAAGAAACGCCATCTTGACAGCAGTGCAGTCTATACATTTTCCAGTAGTTGATAAGTCTTGATTAAAACAATAACATTTATGTTGGCCGCCGTATCAGCTCAAGGATGTCTGAGACCTTAACTTCTCTAATAAATTTCCGTCTGTCTTGTTTGCAGTGATCGACACTCTTATTCGGTAATTCATCAATAGTCACGAGTCACTAATGCAAAAGTCACAGCGTACGGGAGCTTTGCGGGTCGTGGTTGAACGACAAATAGTTGAAGTAGAAGTCTAGATAGAAGATTTGCTAAATCATTACAAAATATGATCAATCATTTTTGTAAGAAATTACACAAATTTTTACACACAATTTAGTAAGTTCAATAGACCTCAGTAGACCGTAGACCTGCCAAACTTTGCACTTTGTACAATTTTGTTAGTTAACTTTTCACGGATATATGGTCTACTCTAATCAATATTTGACAAATTCATCCATTCGCATCCATTACGTTATATTTTCTTCATACTAAGTACAGTAAAAACCCGCATATAAGAACCTAAAATTTAAGAACCTGTTAGGCTAAAATCTCATTTTTAAGCACCCTTCACATAAGAACCATTTTAGGCTAAAATCCTAAAACAGGTTCTTATTTTAAAAAAAGAAGAAAGAAATAGAATCAATCTTTTCAAAAATATCTTTATAACACAGTCTGTACACAATAATGCTATAAACACTATAACTGTACATGGTTACTGTAAAGAACATGTCCTCATTGAATAAAAAAATCCAACTTAAAATGAAACTTTATTTTATTTCTTGAACAAAAGTTAAGAACCTAATTAAGAACCTAGTTAGCCTAATTTAACACTAAATACCATCTATATAAGAACCTGTTTAGGCTAACTTGAAAAATCCTAGGTTCTTATACGCGGGTTTTTACTGTATTTAGGTCTTCAGGTCCTTTAGCTTTCGTGCACGTTGCTACAGACGGCCTCGCGGGACGTAACCAGGAACTATCTGCAAAAGATGCAGCGCGCTTACGTGAGTATGTCATTTCCTTTAGCATTAAAACCTAATCTTCTATAGTAAAAAAAAGTTTATTGAAGATGAAAAGCGTTTATAGCACTCTCGTTTTCTTTTCAATCATGATTAGGGCACTGATGATTACCACATCAATGATATATTAGGAGAATATTATCGAAATATTAATGGTCTGAATGGACCAGAATGAGCCATTAGCGGGGAGACTGATCACTCTCGTAAAGGCTATTCTAGGATTAGTTTCTTTCCTTTTTTCTTTTTTGGATGAGCAAACAAAACATGTTTTTCAAAGATTGAATAGGGAACTCAGTATATTTTGTAATGGAGCCAGTTTTCACATATCAAAGTCTTTAATTCATTTCCGCGCAGGACAAACTTAACCTATTCCTAAATGTGAGCATGACTATTTACTACAATTATCATTGAAGTGCTACCCGCAAAGTTAGATGTCTTGTTCGCCGACAAGCATTTCAACGACCGTCAATCAAAGAACTGCAATAAAAAACTATATCTGGAGGTAGATTAGTTTTTAATTGTTTCAAATATTTAATAGCTCTGTTGCAGCACGACGAACCCGCTTGCTTTTTTGTTTTCGCTGACTTTCATTCCTACTTTTTTTGCCTACATCGGTTACCATCCGGATATGTATCAAGGGCGGATCCGGGGGGGGGGGGGGGGGGGCAAAGGGAAGCTGAAGTCCCCCCTTCAACAGAAAAAAAACGAAACTGAAGAATTATATGCTTTTTTTATTGTTTTCCGTTGTGTTGACGGAAGAAACTCAATTAGCCCCCCCCCCCCCCTAAACTTTTGGCTGGATCCGCCCTTGTGTATATTGTGTTAGTTGGTAGATAATAATACAATACACATACCAGTGCCTTCTTAATTCATTTTAAGGGACACTACCAACACTAACACTAATACCAACGGCCATAATAACCGCAACGTATTCCTATATAGAAAAGTGCCTCCATATATCCATGAAAAAGTTAACAAACAAATTTATGCAAATCAGGCCACAGTTTTGTAGGTCTACGGTCTACTGAAGTCTACTGAGGTCCATTGAGCTTATTAATGTTTAAAAATGTTTGAAATGAAATGTTTTTCATGGATATATGGTATGCACTATACATGAATGTTATAAGTGAATTGCGGAAGAAAAACAAACGATAAATGTATCTCCGACTTTCGACTTCCTCTTGTTCAATTATTTTTTTCAATATCACTGGCTCTTAAAATTAATGAATGTTGTATTGATGTAGTATCTTCCAAATGATCGGCAATTAAGCGTCGATTATTATTTAACTGCTCAGCAAGTAATGTCATAAATAGCCACTTCTTCGTAGCATCGATAGCCATTGAGCCATTCTCTTCTGACCGGCGTCGAGTACAGCAGAGTTTCTATATAGCGTCGGAATCAATACAGGTAGGCACTTGTAACAATTTGTAATTTTCTTAAAGGAAATGATATCACCAAGTACCTTAGTTTGTTTAGTTTCACACTTGATTCAAGTTTCGGGCCCCACCGTTTTTCAGTCTTCAATTTCAAACGTTAGCCTAAGGTACAACTCTGGTGTCAATTCTCTGCTTAATTTTTCCCCTGCGATCGACGTTAAAATAATTTTACATTTCTTCTAGTTTAAGAAAAAGCTAACTTCAATCATAATGAAGTGGTTTCTCTGTGCCGTTCTTGTCGCCCTCATGGAAGTGTCGTACTCAGGTAAGGTATATAAAGCTTATCCAATACGGCACCGTTGTCGTTGCGTTTCTCAACCTTATCAGGTCTTATCAAGCTCAGTCATAATGGGTGTAGCGGCAAAAGGGTCAACTGGATCCTGAGAATGATCCCGCGCGCACGTCCTTTTCCCTTTTCACTGCAACGACGACTCCTCAGTACGCGGCGCTTGCATGCATATTATCCTGTCACTTGCCATCTAATGAAGGCACAGGTAACCCGTCTCAGAATATAAAAAACTACATTTACTTCTTACTCAGTCAATGCTCACTCTCTGCATCCGGGTTCCCTGTGTGGAGATCACAGGAAGAATATTCATAGTCTATGATCATGTAATCGAATTACCCGGTGATCAATCGCATGCGTTTGCTTCATGTCCTTTACTTACTTTATTACCATCCCCAATCTTCACTATACGTAAACAAAACTAAAGTTATGAATTTTTTTCAATCATGAGACAAGGGCTACTGGTTTATTGCCCTCACTGGGTGCCAAGGGACACCCTTTAACTAGCAATAGTTTTTTTTTATTACAATACTACTATTAATCCTTCTATACATATAGCTAAGATTGTGTACAGAGAAAATGATGCTCCTGGTGGCTGCGTATGGAAAGACGTTGTCCAAAAAGTTGGTTGCTACAGAGACGGTGGGGGAGGAGGTGGTAGTGCGAGACCTCTGACTGAAGAACTGGTCAACATCCGGGATCCTACTAACCCCGCATACGTAAAAGATCTTCATTTAATCTGGAATAATTGGCAAGGAAGCCTCAATGGGTGAGTATTCAGTATCCTTATACAGCGGTTTTCCTGTGCCGGAGTGAGAAAGTCGCTACTGTGTCCTGCAGCAAGTACACAGTACGACATGCCGTAAACTGCAAACGTGTTAATTATTATAGTTGGGGGCGCCTGCCAAACGAAAATATATCGGCAAGAATGGGTGAGGTGATCAATGGGGGCTTTGATGCTTTACATTGATCTACGTATATCATCTATCTTTGAAGGCTTGTTTGTGAATGCGCAAAGAGGGCAGCAGCAAAGGGCTACAAATTCATTGGACTGCAATTCTACGGAGAGTGTTGGAGCGGCCCTAAGTCAGAGAATTATGCTCAAGATGGAGAAGCAAGTACATGCATCCAGCAGTACTCCACGCCATGTGATGTGGACAACGAAGAACATCCGTGCGTTGGAAAGGAGTGGACCAATTATGTGTACAGAGTAAAGAGCGCAATCAAGAGCGGACACAAGAGCGCAATCAAGAGCGGACACAAGAGCGCAATCAAGAGCGGACACGAGAACGCAATCGAGAGCGGACACAAGAGCGCAATCAAGAGCGGAAGCAAGAGCGCAATCAAGAGCGGAAGCAAGAGCGGAAGCAAGAGCGGAAGCAAGAGCGGAAGCAAGAGCGGAAGCAAGAGCGGAAGCAAGAGCGGAACTGAGCAAGAGTGGAACGAGGGCGTATTACATTTGGAAATGAGCTAGTCGCAAACCAAGAAGGGCCGAAGCAAACTGGACAAACCACCAATGATCCCAAAAGTAAACATGTAGCTTTCAATCTACCGTATTTATGACCGTATGATGCAAAAGCTGATCTAAAAAAAAAAAAAAAAAAAACCACTATGGAAAATAAATAAATAGAACTGATAATCGGGATAAAATGAAATAAATGTGGCGAAACTGATGAATAATTGTAGTGAATATAATCAATGAAATAAACAAGTTTTAATCATTGATATCGCCAGACTAAATTCGACACTAAATAGAGTAGGTGCAATGTTATGTCATTGCCGCCATCTTGGTTGACGATAACAAAGCATTCCTCATTAGCTAAATCCATTTCGTGGCGACAGCAAATTGTACGATTTCGCGCATTTGATTGAGAAGCGCTGTATTATAAATAACGTGATTCATTTCAGTATTCGTGCACCCCTTCGTGAAAAAAAGTCTGCTCCGCCTCTGATTACTGTTATAGCACACTGACCACATGACCAATCAAAATCCCTCGAGATGTAAATAACAATGAAACTGCTGTTGGTTGATCTAAGTACTTGCCCAAGCTTAAGGTTACTTAAATGTTTTTTTTTAATATTATCATTTCAAAACTTTTAGGTAATAAGTGCAAATTTCTCAAAAACGCCATCAACTTTCAAAAGACCTCATGTTTACACTTTGGGCTTCCTGTTGTATGCGCCCGCATTTGATTGAGACCAGAGACCGCAAACAAAGATGGCGGACGGAGGAAGCTATTCTACGAATTCATTATTAAAGAAATGAAAGCTGAAAAAGAGCTCTGATCTTTCAAAAATATATAAATCTTAGTGTTTTTGAATATAGGTGAGACAGGAGTAAGCACTATTGCTTATACTTTCATCCATGAACTCTTTGAAATACCTTAGACGAGTGGAGGTTTTCTCAAACCATCTCACGTCGATCCGACCCAGTGGTGAAAGTCGTTCAATTCTTAGGTCTTTGAGTAGCCTTCGAGGTGAGATAAAATGTTTTATTTTACCTTCAACCCTATATAATGTAAGAAAGAAGGAAAAGACAACATTGTACCAATAGATTAGAAATATATCATGTAGAATCTGTCGGATTTCGGAAGGTTTTTTTTTGTTGAGCTGAGATACAGTAAGAGCATCAAATCTGCTAATCTTTCTAGGATATGATTATGATTTGGTGGTGATAGGAGGAGGCTCTGGAGGACTTGCTTGCTCCAAAGAAGGTAAGAGTTATAGCTGAAAGCCGATCTTGATAGCCGCCATATTGGTTGATTTTAACAGAATTTCACTTGAATTTTTACGTTACAGTATATATCACCTAACATGACAGCCTTGTCCTTCATTATTTATTTTTTTAGTGCTCATGAAAATGATTGCATATTGCCTTCATGTACATGATTCCTGTGCCATTTGCATTTAATCTATTTGCAGTTTTTTTTCTTTTCTTTTTTTTTCTTCTATAGTTGTAATACATTCAAACTACGAACAATGCTCCACAATAGAATAATAGGGAAAATACAAGTCCACAGTAGAGGGAGCAGATGGCTACGTAATTTTTCAAACTTTTCAAACTTTTCGTTCATTTAAAATAAGTCAATGACATTACCATCCTGATATTGGTACGACTACTCGTGCGACAATTGACTTCACCTCTTATTTTGCAACTATGCATGTGTTCTGCCTACTTTTATACTAATTGATGCACATGGTTGCACATTGAATAGCACAAACATTTACTAATAGGTACAGTTTGTGCCTTATTTGGTGAAACCAGATTTATGCTGATATGCATGGAACCTCTTGGTAGACATACATATACATATGCATAAATGCATGTAGATATATAATATTAAACCTAATGAAGCAAAGGAACAAGACATTTTTGATGTTACTTTTAAATTCTGCACCACATGGATGTCATGCAGTACCAGACTATAGTTTTTAACTGTGTTAATAGATAATTGTGTGGTTTCAAAAAAAATTCCATACCATACCATGGAGGAAATTTTAAAAAAGTTCCCCTCACCCCTTTGATATTTCCAATCTGCTATCATACAAACCTTATAATTTTCTTTTTCCTCTGACCCCATATCCCCTGGGAATTTTTGATTTTCTTCATTGTTGGGTATGGATATTTTCTGGAACCACCCATCTCATGAGACTGTATATGCTGTATATTTGTGAGATCTTACCTATTTTGTTTTGTTTTTTTTAAGCTGCAAGTTTTGGGAAGAAGGTAGCAGTTCTTGATTATGTGACTCCTTCCCCACAAGGTAAGTACCATTTGTTTTGATTATTCATATCCCTATTTGAAATTAATGCCATGTTTTTGATGACTCACATCATTTCATTCATAGGAACCACTTGGGGTCTTGGAGGAACTTGTGTCAATGTTGGCTGCATCCCCAAAAAGCTCATGCATCATGCATCTCTGCTAAGGGAAGCAATCAGAGTGAGTCTTTAATCTTTTTTCAAAATTGTTGAAATTATTTTAGTAAATTTTAAGAAACTTGTCTGTAGTGTTTTCCTTTTTGTATGTTTGTATTTTTCATTTATCAAACTAATTAATAATTCATGGAGAAAACACGACAGATATCATGACCGTGAAGAGTGTTGTAAATCTGATACAAAACTGTGTTTATTTGCA
Organism: Actinia tenebrosa; assembly: GCF_029948245.1. Taxonomy (NCBI): domain Eukaryota; kingdom Metazoa; phylum Cnidaria; class Anthozoa; order Actiniaria; family Actiniidae; genus Actinia; species Actinia tenebrosa. The sequence goes on along the minus strand of NW_028292569.1, from coordinate 23,008,381 downwards.
TAAACTTTAAGTTGGATTTTCTTGGCCAAATTCACTTTAATTTTGAAAATTTTAGTGAAACACAAAGGAACTAACCTAGACATTTGATAAAGTCATATACAGTATTCGTGTCAGTGTTGTATCAGATATACAATCACTCGGCTACACCTCGTGGTTGTATATCTGATACAACAAGGCCACTCATACTGTATATATTACTTATTTTTTTTATATCTTTGTTCACTTGTGGATAAATTAAAGAATTTAATTTCTAAACATTATCATGTTCTTGAAGGATGCTAAAAAGTATGGATGGGAAACACCTGACAACATTAATTTCAACTGGTGAGTCCTGGGAACCAGCTTCATAAGAATAATTCCAGTGTTCAATATCCTGTGTTCAAAAATGATCTTACTGTATGTAACCATTACAATGGCTATAGCTTTACCATTAATTTTCACTGTTATTTGTACTGCATTAGCTGATAGTAACACCAGTCATGACACTTAAGATACTACTAGTTATGGTGTGAAAACACTGACCAGGACCACATGAACAAATTTAAGATCAAAAACTTTAGCCAACCAGAAGAGAGCAAAATCAGTATCACATTTACCTCAGGCTATCACAATCTCTCATTCCCAAGATTGCTTATAACATCTAATTTTTTCTCAGAAATCTACTAGAGGCATAATAATATTAGTTGTTGCTCCTGATTACATTATACAGTAGTTCAAGTTTGACTCTTCATTTTCACTTTTCATTGTGATTGTTTTACTTCCTTTAAATGGTACTGGTTATAGTGTGTCAATCAGTACTTAGTTAGCAATAGCTAATTTGAAGTTATAAATTATTTGTGTTTAGGGAAACTCTGGTGACAGGAGTGCAAAACCATGTGAAGTCTTTAAATTGGGGACATAGAGTTAAACTTAATGATAAGTAAGTGTCATGTAATTACTATACAGTATGTATGTAATTTGTAATGTATTTATTACTAATACAGTATGTGAATGTATCTTATGGATAGATTAATGAATGAAAGAATTAATGGATGTGTGAATGAATGGATGGAGGAACGATTGGTTGGATGAATTGATGAGTGAATGGATGAATGGATGGAGGAATGATTGGATGGATGAATTGATGAGTGAATGGATGAATGGTTGGAGGAATGATTGGATGGATGAATTGATGAGTGAATGGATAAATGGATGGAGGAATGATTGGATGGATGAATTGATGAGTGAATGGATAAATGGATGGAGGAATGATTGGATGGATGAATTGATGAGTGAATGGATGAATGGATGGAGGAATGATTGGTTGGATGAATTGATGAGGGAAATGGATGGATGGACGCATTGCATTGCCCTTCAACATATCTACCATAGACTATATTTGCAAGTCTGTCACAGCAACGTAACCTGGGAGTGCTAACTCAATTAAGTTATACTAAACAAAAGACATAATGGTTTGTTGTTCCAGAATGTATTGCTGTGACAAACCACATAGTGATATAGTCAATGAAACCCCTTTTATTAAGTTACTGCTTTTGTTTATAATCTTCTAGTATATAATTTATGGCACTTATCAATATACAAGCATCCTTGTCTTATTTTGATTTTTTTGTTATTGTATTAACTAAGTTTATTTTCTTGACAAAACAAATAATTTATAGCGCTTATCCTTCTTTGGTAATATTTTTTGAAGTCCATGTTTTATAATGATTTGTTTTAGAAAAATTAAATATTTACCTGCCTTGGGTTCACTACTGGATTCACATACAATAAAGGCAGTCAGCAAATCTGGAAAAGAGGTAGTAAGCTAATTACTGTTGTATAGATATAATGACTTGAGAGGGTTGACCAATAGTAAATATTATGGATGCATGCAAACAAGATGCAAATGAAAAACAAATAGTGTATCTACCCGATAGCCCCACTTGTAGGATTCAAAAGAATATCTCATTGAAGGCTAATTTTTAATAACAGCCATTTCAAACTTTATATGATAAGAAATGTGTCTATTGTGTCTAATATGCTGTGGAGATGTGGAGCAGTAGAGGACAAGCTTTTCTTAATTTGCATTTTGACTCTTCTACAGCTTACAGTGTTGATGTCACAGTATAGAGAGTGCAAATAGCTTTTATGTATTAAATTGTTATATAATATTTGAAATATATTGTCTGCACTGATTGGCTTGATAAAATATTTTGAGATATAAGTGCAACCGAAGTATTTTATTTTATGATTTCCGCTCCGTTTATTTTATTGTTCAGTGCATGTATTTTTTTGTTATCATTGGCTTTGTTCGTTTCATATTTTCCTTTGTTTAGTTTTCCCCGGGCTCATGTTTTTTGTACTTATGCAAATTTTTCTCTGGTTATAAGTTAACTTTCGATTGCGAAGAAACTATTGCGAAGTAACTATTGCGAAGTAATGATTGCGAAGAAACCGTTGCAAGTTAGTATTGCGTTGGATTTTGCGATAAGCTGTAATATTTCTTAACTCTCTTAGAGCCGGGACAGTTGGTAAGCAACATATAAATTTAATATATCTATTTTCTGTTTTCTTTTGCCTTTTCGAATTGCTGTTAACTTGTATTTTCTCTGTTAGTTTCACGTTTAGGTTAATAAATTTAATCAGTATGGAAAAGTCTCTGAGTTTGCTCTAAGCTGAAGTTACACCCTGTTTATATTGGAGGACACACTTGTGCAATGTCCTTCAAAAATATTTAACAATGGTTGATTGTGTCTCTGTACTGTGATTCACATGTAAACACTCTGGGAGCAGTAGAGGACTCGAAAGGCTAAAGAAACAGTGACTTGTCAATTGTTCCTAAGCTTGCTTATCTCTAACAACTCTCAGCCTAAAACTGTTCATATCACAGTACAAAAATTGGGAAAATGATCAACAATGCCTACCAAATTTGCGGCATATCTCAAGACTTTGTGGTCATTTTCAGATAGAGACATAAATGCACGTTTTATATTTCTTTGAAAATTTTGTGCAAGGATATCTCTGTTCTCTACTTAATAAAACCGTGTAACCCAGCCAATATCAGCATACAGTATTGTTTATTTATCAGGAAAAAAGTAAACATTTTTTTTGCATACTTCAGGAAATTGTGACAGCAGAAAACATTGTCATTGCTGTTGGAGGACGACCAAGATTTCCATCAGATGTATGTGAATTTTTCTGCAAGATTTCATTTTCCCTTTTCCCTTTTTTCTTGTCCATCTATCCCATTCCATCCATCTTCCATTCCTTTTATAATCATTCATTATCCCAAAAACCCATATTATACCTTTCAACCAACCATGCACTTATCCATCTGCAAGGCTTGTTATAATGGCCAATCTGTTGCTGGTCATGATCATAGGCCAAATTAGTTTAGCTTAGTCATACCTCATTTCTGGCTAAACATTACTGGCCAAGGTGATCGGCAAGACAAAGATTTGACCAGACAAGTCCTAGTTCTGGCTGGATATTATCCAAAGTACAGCTAATGTTTTAAGCAATGTTTTGATCTGTTCATTCATTCATTCATTCATTCCTTCCTTCCTTCATCTATCTATCCATCAATTCATTCAGCAATCCATTCCTTATTATGACATTTTTTATATACACTTACTTCCTTAGGTCCCTGGAGCTCTGGAACATTTCATTTCAAGTGATGACTTGTTCTCTTTAAAAAAAGAACCTGGAAAAACGTAAGGAATTGAAAATATATTAATATGAATTCAAACTTTTTAACAATATGTTTGAAATCATCTAATAGGATGCAAAAAATATAATTTAAAACTATATAATTATTTTCTTTCTCACTGTTCAAGAATTACATTTAAACAATACATTTTTGATTTTACCCCTGAATTTTGTTTTATATTTTCAGGCTAGTAATTGGAGCTTCTTGTATCCTTGAGTAGATATAAAGCTATAGACTTGAGCAATAAAAAATTCATTTAAACTGTCTCTAATTAGAGACTAATGCTATGAAGCATGTATTTTTGCCATCCAGAGTACAGCACTGTCTTAATTCAGTAACAAAAAATGCAGAATATCGTTCTAGCTATCATGGCCATATGACCTTGTTGAAGGAAGCTTAGCCCAGTAATGTGAGATGCTGGTACAGTAGGTCCTTGACTGTGTTCAGATGTGGCTTTAGAGTGTGCAGGTTTCCTTGCTGGACTGGGGTATGATTCATCAGTCATGATGAGATCTATACCCTTAAGAGGATTTGATCAGGTAACAAAGCCAGCCATTCCTTTTCTTATTTGTAGCTCATTTTTATGTTAACTTTCTTCAGGGCTGTACATCCAGGATTTCCCATCAGGGTTTGTCACTCCCAATAACCTCAAAAAAAGCACCTCTACTGTACCTCTCACTAAAAATATTTGAACTGCCTATAGGTTGCTATCAGTAGACGTTTGATCTCTGGTTTTCTAGTTTCATGTCGTAGAAATAGTCAAATACAATAGTTTGAGGACTCATTTTGACATGTTTTGACTTAAACATCCACTATTTGCCCCTCACTCAACTGCTTCTTTGCCCCCCAGTCAACTCCAAAAAGTCGTGTGATTGATAGTGAGTTAGCAATGGGAAGGTGGGTCAAAGTTACCCCGGACTGGACACACCCCTGCAGCTTTACTGCAAAACTTTTAACCACTATTTTCATTGCTATGCACTGACCGAGACAACAGTCAGGACAGGGAAATCAGGCGATTCACTGCCTTCAATTTAAAAAAAATTGTTCAGTACGTTTACATACTCTGATTGACAGCAGTGTATTGCCTAATTTCCCTGTCGCAACTGTTGTCTCTATAAGCACATAGCAATAGGCAGGTCAATTTTACTTTAAAAAAGAAATAGGAATGTGAAACCAATCTGCAAAATACTGTCTACAAAATTCAGTCTGCAAATAATGCATGGCTTTAGAATTACTAAGATTTTCTAGAAGTTCTTTTGTCTTTTTTCATTTTCTTTGTTATTTGTCTCTTTTTTCTTTCTCTCTATTTTTTGCAAATTAACGAAAATACAAAGTATTGCAAACACAGGAATCCCAACGGCTTGTAAGACATATTTCTCCCACATCTTTTTTTCGCATCTTTATTTCGCTTTTTCGTTTTCCAATCTCTAGAATTATAGAAGAAATTCCGTTTTCTTGGTTTCGGGTTTCCTTTGCTTTGGTCAGCCGAGCAGGGGACTGAACACTACAAACACCAGCAAGCTTGGTTGGTTTCTTCTTCCTCGTTTTTCGAATTGTTGTAGTATTTGTACTTCTACTGTGAGTATGAGTACCGATCGCAGAGAAAACGACCGTGAAGGGGATCAAAAATATCAAGAGATGTTAGAAGGGAGTCGTGAGAGTCTCGGGGAAGAGAGAAGAGAAAGTGTCCATTCCGATGGAGGAAGCTCAGTTCCAAGAAATCAAGATGTGCAAAATTCTGGAAATTCAGCAGAAAACACGAGTTTGAGTCCATCCGACGTTGAAAAGCATCGTAAAGGAAAGGACGATGAGTCCAAAGGTAGTAGTCATGTTAGTAAAGGGAGCTCAATTGTAGAAAAACGAAGTCGTCCTGAAAGATCACCTCCACGTTCACAGGAAAAGAAGAGGAAGACGTCTGAGTCAACTTCAGAGTCAGGAGTAAAAGGTGATGAGAAGAGAAGAAAACATCGTAAGGGAAGCGAGGAAGAGCACGAAAGTAGGAGCCAAATTTCCAGTGGAGTTAGCTCACTAAAACGAAGTTATTCTGAAAAATCATCTCATGATTTACCGGAAAAGATGAGGAAGACATCTGAGACAGCTGAAATAAAAGATGATGAAAGGAGAGAGAAACAACGCGAGAGAAGCGACGAATATCGTTATTCTAAGAAAGAAAGTTCTCATAGTTCATCAAGCTCGCGAAAACGAAGTCATTCTCCAAGTTCATCTTCAGAAAAAGAAAGGAAAACTTCAGATACACCCCGTTTTAAAATTCCTAAGAAAGAGCATAAAGCTGAGGATTTACGGGATAAACTAGACAAGAAACCGGATAGGCGAGAAGGAGAAAGAAGTTCCAGTGAGACGTCTAAGAGTAGTTCAAAAAAAGAAAGGCCCATTACCTCTTCTGCCCTTAAAGGAGAGATCAAGGATCTGCTTCGCACTGAACACCATCACCTAATGAAGGGAGGCAAGAAGGATGAGAATGGTGACATCAATGGTGTTGAGTGGTGTTATAAATACCTTGATCCAACTATCAGAGGGCACATTACTGGAGGAAGAGCCATCCTGCACCATCGTTGCAGACAGTGCAATAGAATATGTCTTCATCTACTTGGGACATATAATACTGGGAAGAGGATGTGTCTGGCTTGCGCGGCAAGGGATAGAGGATGGAGAGAGAAGGAAGTTCCCTCATGGTACTTCCATGATGAACGAGAGTGTAGTAACTGTCAAAATACAAGATATGAACGTCCATATGGATACGGTGGGTCTAACTATTATAGCTCTTATAATTATAGAAGGTATTAATTGACCACTAGTTTATAATGGTGTATATCTTATCAGTCTTTTTAAGTCTACAACAATGTTCTATAAGTAATTGGTACATGTAGAACCCTTTTGATCATAGGATTGATGGAGTTGAGATAAAGACTTTCTAGGAATGCCCAACAATGCTATTATGAGCATTACAATGGAGAAAATATATCTCCAATTATGATGGGATGTGAACCTCAGGGTTGTTGAGACATGAGGTGGCACAAATGTAGAATGTGCTATTATGTGAAAATATTTTGTATCAGTGAATAGGATTCCTTGTTTGAATCTCATTAAGTGAATGAGAAGGAATCTTAATAGCGCAGCGCACTGATTCTAAAAATAGCTAAAAGATTCGGACAAACATGTGCATTCTGTTTAACCGCTACGAGGATTATACGAACCGATTTTATTATTTTTACTTAAAGTTACAATAATAACCCATGTAAACTAAGATCAACGGCGATCAGCTGTGAAAATTATCTGCTGAAAGTAAACTTGTAAGTTTGTTTGTCCGAATTTCGCTATTGTCTTCATTTTTATGACGTCATGGTTGCGCTGCGCTATTAAACACCATGTTGTATTCAGGTGTATAATAGTAGAGAGTAGAAGTTAATATAGTTAAGTACAGAAGTGTACTTGGTATACATGTATCTCTAGCTCTCAACATAAAACATAAATATAGAAACTTTCCATCATCACGTGACTGCACCCATGTTAGATGGCAGGAACAATACAATCATTTTACATGAGAAAGAATGAAATTCCCTAAAGCAAAGGGATTTTATTGTTCTGCCATCTAACCACAGGCAGCCCAAGCTGTATCATGGGTGCCTGCACGTGATGGTGCAAAGCTCTGTACCATGCATAAATGTGCCAAGAGTTATGGCTTTTGCCACCAATAATTTTGTATACTTTTATTGACAATGCAGTATATCCTTGTTTTTAAAAGAATTGCCCTGATTTTAACATCTGTGCTGCAGACTTTACTTTAAATTTTGAAGTAGTGTTTGGTTGGCATGGCAACTCATCGGTGTTACAAAAATTTTAAAAAAGTACAAAAAAATCTGATGTAGAAAGTCATTTGCTTACCTCAGTGTTCATAGCTCAGTTAAACTGTCATGAAAAAATTCAGGTTCAAACTTTGAACGTTTTGCTTGGCAGTATAAAATAAATAGGAATCGTATATATAGCAATGTAGATAAATAATATGTGAACTGAGTGCTATGTAGCATGTGCTTGCCACATTTAAAGCTAATAAAGGACTGGCCAGGTTCAAATAGGACAGAGTAAGGAGTATATTTGACCAACATTGATATAAACAGCCAATACTCCATTTTACAGTTCTGTTCAGTAACCACGAATAATAGTTCCTAGCCGAGGCTGGAGCTTCCGTGCATAGCAAAACTACAGTTTATCATGGTAACCCCAGCCTCGGCTATGAACTATTATTCGTGGTCACTGAATGGAACTGTAAAATGGAGTATTGAAGGAGCAGTCTCTTATTTGTTTAGAAAGTGGCTTACATACATTTTAGAAGACAGAAAATGGATATGTTGTGCAAAGTCTTACCAATGGGTTGATATAGAGAGCAAGCACACCCTTTCTTTTCTATTGTTTAGTTAAGAGCTATTTAGCACCAAATAGCTAGAATTGTTTCACAGGTTAAGTGTTATTTAGCATTCTACTTCTAACGTAGGTAATTTCTTTTCTTTTGCTAGTCATTTTGCCTACTACAATGTTTTGCTTTTGAAACACAGATTTGCTTCACAACGGAAATCTTAGTGTATTAAATTTGCAGAGTACTGTGGTAGTGCTAATAAAATAGGGGATGTAGTGAACAAATATTATCATGACAATAGATAGATAAAAAGATTTCAATTAGAAGTTCGTTAGATCAATTTCCACCATGTTGGGTAGCAAAAAAATATGACAAAGATAGTACCAGTAACTTGTCATAAAAAGATGAAAAACTTCTTTGGAAGCAAAAGGAGGGTGCCAATGGGGGTACCCAATTGTCAGTTACATGTAACTACTAATGTTGTGGCCGAATGTCAGTAAACTGTAATAGTTTTACGGAGCACTTGCGATAATATTAACTAAAATGGATATACGTTAACTGTTAACTACTAATTTTAGGTATTTATCAGTTAACTACTATTGTAGTTGACCAAATTGGAAACCAGGGCCCGGTTGTACGAAGCCTGGATAGCGCTATCCAACGGATAAATCTTATCCAGTGAAAAAATGTATTGGATAAAAGCATTGACTTATCCACTGGATAAGGATTTATCCGCCCAGCTGTATGCATACTGAATTTGTATTCCAGTATAAAAAAGTATTTTATTTCTATCTTTATTTGAATATCTTTTCTAACCAACATGGTGGAAATAATCAATCGATAGTGACGCATTCGTTTAGTCACTTTATATAATTAATATATAATACGAGTTATCGTTAGAACGTGTTGATTTGTATAGTCTTCTCTAGAGTACAGACGATAAAAGTTTTTGTAGTTATGATGATATAAATTATGTTTTAAAACAGTTAGTCCAAATTTATGATTATGCATATTACATCGTCACCTTGAAGTTTCAACTTCGAGTTAACGATGAGCTTGGACGTAATGTTTTCCCATTTCAGACCATTTGTCATTCCTAGAGTATCATTTTTGTTTAACGGTTGGGCATGAGAAGACAAGAATATGGAATCATACGATTCAAACAAAGAATCCTCTTCTCAAGAGAATGACACATGGTCTTGAATGAGAACACATTATGCACTAGGTAAACAAGGTATATTGGTATTTTGCAAGTTTCCTAACTTCATTTGAGTAGTTAGTTATAGTCTTTCTTTTGTATTGTACTTATAAAGTTAGCCCTAATGGGTTTTGTTGAAAAAGAGATTTAGCAATAAAACGTGAAAATGAAATAATATGTTTGTCTCTCTGTCTCGAAATTAAAAGCTTTATCTAAAAGGCAATATCTATAGGTCGTTGCATAATGGCGCCATTTAACTACCACTACCAAAATTCTCCGCGAATTTTCTTTCTTATTCGAATTTTTATTTCCTCTTGAGAGAGTGTGCAGAGATTCTGGAAGTTGTAGTTAATGACGCCTTAATTTGTACTCTGTGGGAAGTCCTTGCCAGATATGTACATATGGTATACTTTCCTTGGCAAATCTTGCTAAACAAAAACACCCTAATATTTAAAGACGGATCTAACATAAGAGAAAGAGGAAAAGAAAGAAAGATGTCTTGTGCATGTTCGTGCCCATTGAGAAGCACCCTAAATTGAAGTGAAGGCTTACAGCATGCATGCTAAAGTTCTAGTAACTATTGTATTATGTAAGATGTACTAAATACATGGCTATTATACAATCCTACCATCTATGGTCCTTCTATTGCAGAACTGTCAAGTGTGACATTGTAGGCAGGCGTCTTCTGTAAAATTTTAAACTCAACGCTGTTCTTTTCCGATCCGAAACACATTCAGCCATTGATTAATGGCTTTAACCATTCAAGAAGAGTAAACCTAGACAAGTGTTTCAAAGATCTTTTTTTTTTCAGCAAATGGCCGAACTTGTAGTTGAATACATGGGAAGACATGGAACTCGTTTCATTAGACAGTGTGTACCAGTGCGAGTGGACAAGACAAGCGAAGGGAAACTTAATGTTACTTGGAAAAATGTTTCAACTGGAGAGGAGAATGAAGAAGAGTTTGATACTGTTTTAGTGGCTATTGGTGAGTTGAAGGCTTGCCAGGACCCTTGTAACTTTTTTGAAAAGTGTTGGAGAAGAGTTTGCTGTGTTTGCTTGACATGCCTGCTTCCTGTTTGCCTGCCTGCCTGTCTCCTAGCCTCCTTGCCTGTTTGTCTCCTTGCCTACTTGCTTGTGTGCTTACCTGCCTGCTTGCCCGTTTGCCTGCTTGCTTGTCTCCTTGCCTGCTTGCTTGTTGCCTGAATGCCAGTCTGCCTGCCTGTTTTTCTGACTGCTTGCTTCCACAACATCATCTGGATAATTCAAATGAAAGGGGTTGACTTTTTGTTATTTCCAGGAAGAGATCCCTTGACATCTAACCTTTGCCTTGAAAAAGCTGGTGTAGAAGTTAATCCAGCAACAAGATTCGTGATAGGAAAGAACGATGAACAAACCTCTGTACCAAACATCTATGCAATAGGAGATGTTCTGCAGGTTAGACTACTTTAGTAGAATATTCCACTGGTATGGGTATTGCTGGTTAATCATTCCCAAGAGAAAGACGCGGTGGCCATGTTGGATGGTATAACAATGACGAGACTAATGACGAATCTTTGTTAAATTCATCGAACATGGGGCCGTGAAAACCATCATTGGGTGGCCCTTAGTGGCATGTGCTACCAAGGCGCTGTCTCTCACCACTGTAGATCAAGCTTGGGGTCGCTGGTTTTACTTCGGATTCTTTGGTTCCTCTTCTCCCGTAAGAATCAGCATTTGAGTTGGTTGTGTGTGTTGAGCGAACATCACGGAAGACGGAAGAGCCACTCAACGGAAATTATGTTTTTAGAATATTTTCCATGATGGTGAGCCATTAAAAGTGTTCCATATGTAATTCATGTAATTCTTTTTTCTATAGGACCGTCTAGAATTAACACCCGTTGCTATAATGGCAGGAAAACTGTTGGCAAGGAGATTGTTTGGTGGATCTCAGATACCGATGGACTACCATAATGTAACGGAAAAAAAATTTTTTTTTGACAAACATTTTCTAAGTTGGGAAAAAGTGTAAAGTGGCTAAAAAGTTCATTTTACCTTCGCTGTCTCAAGGATACCCACTTTGCTTTATAGCCTCAGGAAAATTGCGCTGGTATTGAGTGAGAGGCCCTAAGGACTTTCCCTCTTACTGCAGTTTTCTATGTATTGTGAACTCAGATATTTCAACGGCTTATTGTGAAATTGTTTTGTTATTGCTGCCATTCAAGAACATAAAAGGTACCGACTGATTATTTTTGATTGACGGCAGCGAAAAACCAAATTTAGGCGTGCAGCTTGTAACTACCGAGTTCACAGAATATTGAAAATCGCAGTAAGAATTTTCTTAAAAGAGAAACATCGTCTACATAGTGGTTTAAGTATTGGAGATCCCCTAGTTCCTAACCGGTTTTACGTTGCTAGGTAACCAAGTTTAAATTTTTTCACTTTTCTTCTACCCAATCCGAGGATTTTTAGGACTACGATAATGCCTTTTGTATGCAATGGCCAATTACTGTAAACCATCAAATTGATCTGTCCAGGTATTGATGTGCTTGGTTTGTGTTATTAGGTCGCAACTACAGTGTTTACTCCACTGGAGTACAGCAAGGTTGGTTTTTCGGAGGAAGAAGCTATCAAAGAACACGGAGAAGACAACCTTGAGGTGAGAATCATTTCACATGACGCTGATCACGTGACTCATACCTTTTCCAGCTTCACCTTCACAACAAACTTTCCCAGCTTTCTTACAAAAAAACGAATTTAGAAAGCTGAGAAAGGTCTGAGTACGAGAATAAAAAGGGAGGTATTCATTTGACCTTTCTATTCTATTACAAATGTGATTACACTCTTAGGTGGATAACATAGACGTCGTCTTGGGTGTTATTTTTTCTCCATTTCAGATCACGTGTCATTTCCTTGAGAATAAGATTCTTTATTTGAGTTGTATCCTTCAGTATTCATGTGTCTTCTCGTGCGCAACAGTTAAACAAAGAATTGATACACACGTGGTCTGAAATGGCAAAACTTAACGCCTAAAGGCGCGATAAACCGAAGCAATTTTCTCTGCAACTTGTCTCGCAACAAGGTTCGAAGCAATCGTTGCCAAAAATAGAAACGAGTTCTATTTGGTGCAACAATTGCTGCAACTTGTCTTGCTGTAGGCTATACGCTGCAATGCTCCATGCAACTTGTGTCGCAACGTCGTTGCGAGAAATTAAAATTGCAGAGATAATTGCTCCGCGTAATCGCGCCTCAAGATGAAGAGATCTATCTTCTCAGCTGAGGGGTCTTCGTTTTTAGTTACTAGCATGAATGACCTCTCTAATGATCTTTCTATACAGGTGTACCATGCGTTCTACAAACCATTAGAGTTTACTGTGGCCGAGCGCAGCGAAGACGTAGGATACATTAAGGTAAATAAACTACATTTGAGATAAGCATAGCATTTAAAGTGTTGCGCCATTTGTGTGAAAAATCGACTTCCGGGTCTAAATTAAAAGTGGTTCTAAAATTTTCTTTACTTTTTTCCGCGCAACAGACTCAGTTTTTTAAAATAATATAAATATTGTTTCACGTTGAGAAGGTTATATCAATGGTTTTTATTTTCACCTTACTTTTTTTTCGAGAAATGGACTTGTAAATATGTCACGAGCTTGAATGCTCTCATTATGTAATTAGCATATCTCGTGTTGCATGAGTAGACTTGAGAATGTGTGCAGAATTCATTGCAGTTATATTTAGACTTCAGAACACTAATATTTGAATGTATTGCTGTCGGCAAACAGGGTTAGAGTTTACTAAATAATGAACTAGGTCGTTACTTAACTCCGCAACGAAGTTTGCGTGCTGCTGCTTTATGAGAGTATTACAAACCTTTTGAATAAAGAGCTCGGTAAGGACTATGATTTCACTTTTGCTTCAGGCTGTTTGTCTCAGGGAAGGCGAACAGAAGGTCTTGGGGCTTCATTATCTTGGTCCAAATGCCGGTGAAGTCATGCAGGGGTTTTCTACTGCTATGCGGTGAGTTAAGTCTAATTATATGTGATGAAATATTTTCTATGTCGTTACTTCGACGAAGAGTCGGTATGCAAGGCTCACGAAGAGACAGAGGCAACACAGGATGCCCGCGCGTGAGAACGGCGTTCCACAGGAACCCCGGCCAAGAAATACACCATAAACGCCAGAAACGAAAAGAAACTGGGACACCACAGGAAGCCCGCCATAAAAGATTTAAAAAGAAAAAACCGAAAACAAACACTCAAATTAAAAGGGGTCCTACAAAAAGCGAAGAAGCCTATGCAATTAGATAAGCCCCTTGACGCTCTCAAGATTGAAAGCAATATGAATGTTTTTTTGTGTTTTGGGATTTCAGGTGCGGGTTGACAGGCGACCAACTGTTATCAACTGTAGGTATACATCCCACATGTGCTGAAGAAATCGTCAAAATACATATAACCAAGCGATCTGGTGAAGACCCAATGGCCACGGGATGCTGAGGTTAAGCCCATTCTTACTGCGCATGCTCTAGACCCAGGCTATCCTTCTTCAAACTAGGAAGAGAGATACTGGGTTTTCTGCGCGGTGAGAATGGTTGTCATTATCATTAATTAATTATAAGTATTATTGATATCTTCAGTATGACGTAGGGCTGCTAAACTGATCATTGTCAGTGTGGTCTTTCTGATGTAGAAGGTATTTAGCAAAATAAGGTATTTCCTTAAAACCGTTTCTATAACTCCAGACATAGATCACGAAGGCGTTTTTCGACTATTTTTTAATATTGACTCCTTTTGATCTCAAAATAATGTTATCTATGATATTAATTAATAAAATCAGTGAAACTTAAGATGCTAGCACACTGTAGAGCCGATGGTATAGGAACACCGCGATATCTCTCGTCTCCTAGCTCTCCTCTCTTCACTACTCGTTTCTCTCCTCTTTGTTTCTACTTAACATCAGCTATCGGGTTTTTATTTCAATCCAATTATCGATGCATTACTAGGTTGCGCGCTCTGTTTTTATCTACTTGCTCCCTTTTAAAAATATCTATAAATATTTTCTTGAGAGCGTTTCTAATCATCATGTTCCTTATCCCGTAGACAAGAGGGTTTAGCGCTGCGCTTGCGCAAACGACGAACGTTGGCCACAGCCAATCACCTGCCTCGTGCACGTGACACACTTGGTGGCCAGACAGCGCAAGCGCAGCAAATCCAAACAAAGGCGTGTACACCACAGTGAACAGACCTAGTATCATCGCCATAGTAATAGTAGTTTTCTTGTTCTTAAGTGTGTAATAAGCAACGTTGAGACCACTCGTTACTGGACAAACAGCTTGTTTCTGAGCTACTTTCAAGATCTTAAAGTAACAGTAAACTGTGATGACGAGTGGAATACTCAGCGCTATCACGATACTTCCAAATATGATTTGTTCCAAATGCTCTTGAAGAAAAACCAAACGAGGAGATGGCGTTACAACTGCAAAAGTCCACGTGCCAATCAATATACAGACGGACTTGCGTTGCGTGACAAGTTCTTTGTAACGTAAAGGAAAGACTATTGCAATATATCTGTCAACGCTGACTGTAGATAGGGTCAGAGTTGTGTTGATCAATACGACTCCAAGGAAGAAAAATAGAAAGCTCTCTAGACGTTCGTGCTCTTCTTCATGCCGCAGTAGCGTTGCCATAGCAATAGAGAGTGGGCTGACCAGAAGCCCTGTGATCAAATCGGATAAACACAATGACACTATAAGGTTGTTAGAGACGTTTCGTAAGGACTTGTTTTTATGGACTGCCCAGAGTATAGAGGCATTGCCAACAACAGCTAGAATACTAGACAGTGCAGTTAGAGAGACTAAGATTAGAAAGGGTACAGAACGCAGAGTCTCAATGCATGTGCCATAGTCTTGGGATGAAGTAGTTGGTGCTACGGTCCAAGTAGGAAGCTCAAAGGTAGAATTGTTCATGGCTAACCAAGCCGACAAGAAAAGTCAAATCAGCCAAGAATTCTGAAAAGGAATTAAAATGTGAAATGATTAAAAATTATATAGTTTACCGATAAGCAATGTTTTTTTTTGGAGCGGAAAGTAGAGCGGATTTCGTATAAGTGGGAAACATACGGCACTGAATTACAGCACGTACACGGAAGGACATGCGGCATGCAACATTGAAATGGCTTTTCATTATTGATTCCCATTAATTCATCCAATCAAGAGGTGTAGTTACGGCAACGGTGTAGGACGTTACATATAGAATACGGCTTCGGTATCGTTTCCCATTCATACAAAGACCGCTCTGTCAATACAGCATACTTCTTTTTGAATTCAGGCTTCCAAAAGTTCTCCTTTCAACGTACTTACTTTACGTTTTATCTTGTACTTTGAGTTTTTAAACATCTGAACTCGATCGTTCTCATTCCCCTTGCATTTTCCAAGTTTAGCTTGTTTCTTCTTCACGACTGATCCGATATCCTGTGTTTCAAAGCCAAGAATAGTATGAAAATAAGGTGCATAGTTCTCAGTTGAACATGCGCTTGCATATTCTCACGAGGTTTCATTGTAAGCCATCCGGGACGTTTTCTCTTATATCGGGGAAACTTTATACATTTGATCTCTAACTTTATAGCGAATTAACTAGAAAGTAGACTAATGTGGTCTTCATTTAAACAGGGTTCCTCTTATTACGTCTTAATACCACTACTAGAAAAATGCTTATCGTAGATTGCTTTCCTTAGCAATATTATTTAGAAAATCTATTTTTCGTACCCCTATACTATCGTTTTTAAAACAAGATATGGCTCCGTCGTCGAAAAAAAGGGGTCGGGTTTGAACGACAGGTTCGATGATCTCCATACTAATTTGAACTGTACAAGTGCATTGTTCCTGCTAAGAGACAAAGCTTAAAATCCTACTTCAACTTTTCAACTTCATTACAGTAAAATAAGAAGCCAAAGTACGTTTCTGTCAGGGAATTTGGACGAAAATCACTCAAATAGAGAATTTGGTCATTGATTAGCGTGCTTCCATCACGTTTTGCGTGCACGAGGGAGGCTGCCGGCTAAGCATGACTAAGCGTTTAGAGTCGCAAAATGTGTAGCTACAGAACTTGGAAAAAATATTTAAAAATATGCTATGGGGAGGGGGGGAGGGGGCTACGCCCCTGGAGAAAAGGGCTCAGGTTTGTTCAACAAGTACAATAATTTCCACCACGTTGAACCTACAGTCGCCCATTTCAGATCTCTGACCGACGTTTTTTTTGAGATAGGTTTACATCGAAAGCGAAACTGGTGTAGAACGCAGCCTGAATGTCAAAGATAATGAATCGTTTCTTCTTTTCTTTGATTTAACACTTGATTTTGTCAACTCTAGATTTTTCAAAATTTAATTAGCTTGATAAACTGGCCACCATAAAATCCATGAAATGTAGCCTGAATTACCAAGAAAATGATTGTTTCATCTTACTGACCAAATTTAAATTCAACATACATATTTATTTTCTACTATATTACATATAAATAACTCTTGAATAGCTTAGATATTTAACTTACCTATTTCAAAGTTGATTTTTTTGAGTTGAATCTGGTTAACCTCAACCATCTATGTCGTTGCTCAGATTCAAGAGGTGTTTGGAGTTTGAGTCTGTGTTTGTGCGGCGTGCTGATTTTCCACTTTATGACTGCACGATCTCTCTCTATATAACCATCAGAGTTTACTTAACGGCAAAGGAAGAAAACAAGCGGCTTTATAAGTCTTGTCAGCTTAAAAGCCCAGGTCGAAGAAGTCAGCCAATGAAATTTCGATACCAATTAACAGATTGCGTGATTTATATTAATGCAGTTCCGGCTTACCAATCTTGACTAAGTACTCGTATTTATGATTGTAGCTGGATATGATAAAAGCTTATTGATGCATTAGGCTCATATAGCCTATATTTTTTAATCACTCAAGAATTCGTAGCCAATTTACTTTATTGTATGGACCAAATAATCGAAAGTAGTTATGTTAACAAATGTATTGATATTTTGGTTGTGCATTATAAATTTTTTTTTGTATTGGTCTGAACGTCAAAAACAGACTGGAAAAGTTATAAAAAGATATATAAGACTGATAAACATAAATTTAAGAGAGGTTTTGCGGTTTTTTTTCTTTGACTTGGCTGCTTCCTAATGATAAATGATAGAGCTATTTTTCTGGAACACCAATTTGAACTAACCTCCACTGAGTGCCTTTTACCGTGCATACTTTTTGGTTATTTTAAGGTAACCTTGAGTGTCTTTACTGACTTTAGCTTCTTAAATTATTCGTGAAACCAAAACTTGGTACTTTCAATCCTTTTTAAGTCAATGGGAAAAAACATTCGAGTGCTAGAATAATCATAGTTAATATTAAAGCCTCGCTGGTTGGTTGATTCGCTCGACGATGTCATGCACTTGTTAAGTCAGTGGAATGAAAAGCATTGAAAAGATGTAAACAGGAGATGCATAATCACTGAGCCCTTTTCATTTTCGTGCGGCGACCTCTGTTGCTTTGCGCAACGTTGCTGAAGTGGAATCGAGATATCTGCTTCTGCAAGTTTTATGATCATGTAAGCTGATCCTCTAACATAAAGGTGAGATCAGTTTCTCAGCAAATGAAATGAGACTTTGTAAGTGGAATAATAATAATAGTTTGTTGGAAGAAGTCTCTTTTTATATACGATAACCTTAATCCCTCGCATTTTTATTTTATTTATTTATTTATTTATTTTTGTAGCTATATTACAGCAAAGAAAAAAACCTTTTTTTATGAAATTTGTTTTACCTAACCTTTTGAGAGAGAAAAAATAAGACTGAAATATCATCCTTTCCACCTGCGCGTTTCTTCCAATTAGTTGTTACTCCCTGTAGTTTCCGCCTATCCTCAGGTTCCTACGCATATTTGAGATCAAGTTCATTTGCGTCAGTAAAAGCCAACCATCCGTTCTAAAAATGTTTATTAGAAATGCTACCCCTTACTCACTTATGATTCCACACTTTTGATTTAGTAAATTAAATGATCAAAAAATCCCGTTGTTAATAAATGGATAATACCATATTAATAAAATCCAAGATTATGTTTCTTTAACTATTCCCAACCTCGTTACCAGGGTCTTCTTTCCTCGCTTTTTTTCAAGATGGCGGCGCTCGAAGATTTTTCCCTTCGAGCGCCGCCATCTTGAAAAAAAAAACGAGAAGAGAAGGCCCTGGGAACGAGGTTGTATTATTCCCTCTTGCTTGGGTTTTCGATCTTTTAAATACTCATCAATCCGCCACGCCAGGGCAGATATTTTAAAGCGTCGGTAGAATTTACGTTTTCAGTGAGTACATTGAAGTGCGACAGTGTACCAGCGTACGTTGGAATAAGACTGTTAGAAAAAAATGTTTTTGCTTCCCATGTTCTGAAAAATAATAATCATTAATGTGGATTGTAAGCAACGTAGAAAGAAAAATGGCCGAAAAAAAAGTCATTTATAATAGTGATTTTCCTTGGCGCATGAAATTTCTTGTTCATTCTACTTTTTAAATATTCAAGAAGGAAACACGATGTCAATCATAATGTAACCGTACATGAACAGTTCTGGTAAATGACGTCAACGTGTTTGATTGACGGCAGTCTATTGCAAAGTCCACGTCGCGATTTTTGTCTGGGGTGGCCGCGTAGCAATGCAAACGCCGGTAAATTCTGTTCATTTGTACATAAACTTTTAATTGGATTTACTCAGCAAAACGTAACCAATGCTTTAAAATTTCAATGCCGAATGAAGTGTAGTGACTAATAGTCGAAGTAAAACAAAAGAAGAATTGAGAGAGTGTCCACTTCTATGTATTATAAGTTCCTATATTATTCACGGGCTAAGTTAAATCACTCCAAGGCTCATGTCAAACGTCCAACTTCACATGAGCCGAACCTAATGACATTAAAGAAGACGCCGCCTTGTTATCCATTGTTTCAATTAGTTTCGGCTCATGCCAAGTTCAACGTTTGACCTGAACCTAATAGGATCAAAACAAGAGTAAGTAGGAGAAAATAAGACGCGAAGAATCCTTACATTTTTCTCGTATCCATAGTTTCCTTTGTACAGTGTATCCAGTGATATGACCGAGTCCCTTCGTGTAATCGCGGGCTCACTGCTCGCACGCGTCTCACACAGAGGATTTCCTGCGTTTTCTTTCTCAGTGCACAAAGGCCAATCATCTTTGAGCTCCAGATCATTAGCACAGTTATGACAAAACCCACCTTTAAGTGGATGACAAAACGGAGAGAAATTAAGAAGTCTTACAAGCCCTCATTTTAGTAAAGAGCAAGCCCATGAACCCGGCCATTGCCATGGCCTCAGTCCGCTGACTAAGTAGGTCTGATGAATCGTGGGCTCCCAAAGCCTTAGTAAGCCATTGTTAGTACGAGAATGTTAAAATAAGGCGAATTTTGTTTTGTGAACTTATGAACTAGATAAAGAATGCGAGTAGATTTTTTGGGCCCGTCCCTTGATTCGAGGGTTTCTCTCCATCCATAAAACCCAACACGCTAAATTCCAATTCGTTCTGTGAGTTAGCCGTGCCTGTTGATCAGACCACAGGTTGTTTCAGCAGGGTTCCATAAAATAAATTTCTGGTTCAATATATTAATGTCATTTAGTGAAATGCAATGTAGGGCTCACAGTTATCTTGTTATCAGTACTGGTTCGTCTTCACGATATCATTTTATTCTTTTCGATATGGTAAAAAAAGTTGTACTTTTAATCTTATTCAGTCACTGTTACCTGTAACTATTGCTTTTCCACCTGCTGCACAAAACAGCAACACCGCCGAAAAAACCACAAAGAATTCAGCTTTCATTATCATCTTTAATCTCTTTATATTTTCCCCTCGTATCGAGAACTTCTCCACGTTTTCTTCGGCCCTTGGATGTCTGCTCGGTGTCTAGAAGACGAAGCAGTCTTGACTGAGACAAGTCCGTTATAGATAAATGAGAGTACTGAAGAACCCAGAAATAGTAGACACCTACCAAGCCATAAATGTGGTCAGTTTAGAATTCAGATAAATGACTCATGACTTTGTTGATCAACAAATACTCGTTGTCTATATATAAAGCATTCGTCTTTACGTTGATCCGCCATGCCTCAATCTTTTTACTCATGCAGGGGCGAGATATAACATTGGTTTTACTGTTGTTAGCAAGCTGGATTTAGTTCTGAACGGTCCAGTCCTTTAAGTAAAGGGGATACCTTTTAACATTAAAGAACCTGGATGGATGTTTTGATTCGTTACTGCATGGACCAACACCCTTATCATGTACACATACATGTATATGAAGTCTTATTTTATTGTTTATCGTGTCGCAGTGATCGTTAAGACGTGACTCTTTTTTACCAACTGGTCATGGTAATTGTCTGCAAGCGCAAGCTAAAGTTAACCACAGGTTCCAATGTGTTTGAACGTGTTCCTAACGGTCTAGTTCCAATAGATTTTAGTTTTCCTTTAAAATCGAGATAAATTTTAGTCCAACAATGTCACAAATGAAGGGTTCGCAAATTGTACCCATTTCTTAGTTTAACCCTTGGCCTTCTCGAACCAATATTCTTTGTCTCCGTCTGAATTTGTACTGGTATCATAAAAATAGCTAAATAAGACGTCGCGGAAAAATTAGAAATGATAGTTTTTAAAAAGAGAGACCTGAATTTATAATTAGGATATCATTTCGAATTATCTCAGTACAAACTTTACTCAATTTTATGCGGTTTTACTGCATTATTCCAGGGGCTTAGACGAGTGTTTTTTTCGCTGTCATTAATTAACCAAAGTACGATATACTCTTGTTTGCTGGCAGCGGTGTGAACAGCCGGGTTCGAAATAATCGAGATAACGTGTAGTTTCGAAAAACGTACTGGTTTGTTAGCCAGAATTAATTGCTATGGAGACTCAAAGTCTGTCCTACCCGAAAAAACTAGAGAGTCAACATAAAGAAAATTTCGACAACAAAGGCAGGTCCCCGTTCATACTTGACAACTGATGTTGATATCAACACGTGCGATAATTAATTCATAGCTTACCTACAACGCATGCGCCGCACAAGTCTAATTTTTTCACATACATTACAGAAACAACTGGGGGAATTCTACGCTCGGAGACTAAATATTACTAAGATTTGTCGTTCTCTTTTTGATTTTAATTTCATTATATTTTTGATGAAAGGAGAAGTGGTTATAGAGGTGAGAAGTGACTAGGCCATGTGGACGTCAAGAGGGACGTGGTTTTTGGCTCTGTGGCTCTTTGTTCTTATATCTGCTGTTCGATCCTGGGGACACCAGACAAAATGGGGAGAAAAAGGTATTGGATTTGATAACCATTCTTTTATGTAATTGAATATCTCTTAATTGTCACCTTTCTGTTCTCATTATAGCCAAACAAAATAATTTTCAACGCGTTTCAAAGAAAAAAAAATATTTACTTTGATTTGAATTACTCAGTTAGTAGAGAAGAAGACGTACAGGAAAACTGTTTATCTTCTCCGTTGACAGTTATTCGTAAACATGTCGTCAATAGCAAAGCATTTGTATATTTTCAATAACAGTCTTGGTCATTGGACTGCAAAACTATTTAGGATTCAATTAATATACGAGGTCCTAATTGTGTCGACTTATCAGATTTTAAGTTTCGCTTCCCCTCGATCCTTTATTAACGAAGTTAAACCTCTGTACTTAACGATTTTCGGCTGGATGACGAGGGTTAAATTAAAGGCAATAGGGTTTTATATAATATCCCCTCCTAACGTCCTAAGGTGGCCCACTATCACGCGAGTAGTGGTGGTGGTGGTGGTCGGAAGATGGGGATGCTTATATTCCATGTCATTTTCCATGTGCTAACTCTGTTATACAGTCATGCCAATCAGAGTTTCTAATCATTTTGCAATCTTACCAGTAAATACGCGAATAAAGAGCAAAGAATGAGTGGAAACACTGCTGTTCGATCATTATTTATCTTTGTGCTGCGGGATTTTACTGATGCTGAATGCAGTAATCATAGTTATGCAGTACTAACGTCTAAGAAGTAGCCTGTTCACAGGTTCTCCCTTTCTTTCCCCCTTTTTCCCCTCCCAAAGAGGCTTTTCACAAGGTAAGCGCCTTGTTTTTCGTCCTCAGCGCCACCAGGATGTAAAGCATGTCCTGCAAACAAGGAAGGACTCTTTGATACTCCTATTTGCGGTACGAACGGAATCGCTTACAAGAACTACTGCTACTTGGAGCTAAGAAACTGCATCGCGAAGAAACTCAAGAAACCTTTGGTATCTCCATCAAAGCAGCCTTCTGCTTGTGGGTAAGTTTTCGAGGCAACAGGGTCTTCCTTATAGTTACGGCGAGGGCATCAGGGAGGGGAGGGGGGGACTGGGGGATTTTGTCGGGAATCAATATTGTCTCTAGCCTCCTTCGCAGCCGTTCTTAGGGTCGTCACGCAACGTTTCCCTCCCCCCTAAGAACGGCTGCGAAGGAGGCTATATTGTCTCCGAAACGCTCGGCTTTTCGTCTTACGTACGTCAGTGTTTTAGTATGAGGAATTTGACAGACAAACTACGAATACGTTTGCGCCTTCATATTCCTTTTATGAAGTAGAAAACATGGCACAATAGCTGTGCCTGTGGGCTTTGGAAGAAACATAATTTTTAAACCAAGGCTTATATAATATTGCATTATGTCTCTACCCGCGATGATCAGAGCAGCAGTAATGCGCCTAGCCTGCATGCAGCCCCTTTGACTGCATGTAGGCTATGATACGCCTTATTTGAAGAACTCAGGAATTATTTATGGAGAGGAAGAAACTTGAATTTTTACTAATAGACCTCTTTACCTTGGGCGGAATGTTTTTCCATTTCAGAACAGCTGTCATTCTCGTGAGAATAATTTGTTTGAGTTGTATCCATATTCGATTATCTTGCACAACCAGTAAACAAAGAAATGATACTCTAGGGAATTTACTCACAGCATATTAAAACACTTCTAAAAATTATTTAGGAATACCTTTTCCTGGGTACATGTGACGTCATAGCCGCCATGTTGAATGATGTAGTTTACTAAAAAACATCTTTATTCGCCAGACTCGAGACGAAGATATACAGCTCATTTGGAGGAACAGGACCCTTTGGAAAGAAGAAAAGAGAAATATCTGATATAATGGAAGAGTTTCGAGAACGTGAAGATAATACAAGAATCCCTGGATTTAGCCACGGGACACAGAGATCCCACGGAAGCATGACAGACTTCCATAAACAATACGAATGATGGGAACTCATCTTGCTGTTCAATTATAACAGACAAACACAAAAATAAGTTTTTTGGGGTGCGGAGGGAAGGGGGGGGGGGGGGGGACGCTAAAGGCTTTATCTAGTCCGAGTTCATCGATTCCTTTCCTGCCACGCACTCTACACGTAACTGTGATTAGATCGTCAGAAATGAATAGAAAGGGTTGAAACGTGTGACGCCATAGCCATGCTACGGAAAATTCTGATTTTGGTTTCAACATGGCCGCTTAACTTCTCGCTGAATTTCCTGACTTTTAGAGGAGATTTACTGAATCTTTAACTCAAACATCTGTTACACGTTTCATACCCCCTTATGAGTTAGTGTCGGATCATGTTAAGACGCAGCATAGAAACGGAGTAACGTATCAGTTCCCACTAGACGAGAAGTCATGGTGCGAACAACTACAAATTTAACTCCACACCCTCCCCGTAGGGGAATTTCGTTAACAGATCACAGCATAGTTTCATGGTCCAAACTGATCTAAAACAATAACGACACGTGCCTCTATTCTTCATAAATGTGAAACTATTAATCTATTCGTCTGGACAGACACAAAGTCATTAGAAAATTCGGCATTTTTTATCGTGTGAGTGAACGTGCTTGACCTGTAGTTGATGTGCCATGGCGTGACATTGGCAATTTAAATCTCTGAGTTAAAGTACAGTCTGAATAATGTAAATACCTTTTATGAATTACATTGAATAAAAAGATAAACATATATTATAATTCATGTTGGAGTACATACGTCACATGAAGGAAAACTTCCCCCACCCCACCACCCATGGTCATGAAAATAGCTTCAGTCTTCCAAATCTTTTTGAAATATTCAGGAGAAAAAGTAAATTTCAATCAAGAGTTTGATATTTTTCAATTGTTTCATTCTGACGATAACTAAAGTAAAAAAATTATATATATAAATTTCATGCAATAGTTTGGAATGGGTCCAAGCTCGTACCGAGAGCCCACGTTCCTCTCGGTCATCTCGAATGGGTCTTGTCGTGTTAACAGACTTCCGGTGTGACATCATATCACGCACTGTTATTCACAGGCAACACGATCGACATGATCAACATCACGAGCCATTTCACGATGGAAGCTAAGGAAAATACCACATTTTTACGTTCTGTCTTAGCCACTTTTCCAACTGATCAGGTAAGAATTTGTAGCTATACTAGGTATCTTTCTAACTTTTGTTGTGAAATCAGGTTTATTGAGTAGTAAATATCACCTCCTTTCTTGTCTATTTACATTGAAGCTAAAAAAGGGTTTTTCTGCCCCTGAAACTCGAGCATTTCGTATAATGTGACACAGATTTTAAATTTTTAATGTCCAAGCTTGAACATTCGTTTGCAAATAACAAATATAAATTGTTAAAGATTTGGAGAATTTCCTCGTTCATCCCGTAGCCAGATTTTTTGTACTTCAACCTTAGTTATTCTTATTGTTTATTTCTTTACAGCTGATTTTCGTATCGTGTCTTCTACTGTGCTATCCTCTGGGGATTTTTTATCGTTATGTTCTTAATCCTAAGCGTGTCTCGTCTACTGTCAGGCATGTGGTTGGCTTATTCTGGGGAATAATGTTTGGCTGGATTTCATTCAAATGGTTAGTTGAAGAAAAAGAGTTGCGACACCGTTAATAATTAACTGAATAATCATAGGTTTTGCTCATCCAACTTTGCACAAATTTTGCACGGATAGTTGAGTCAGGGAAATTCAAAGTTCCAAAAGTTTATTTTGTATTGTAACCAAAAAAATTAAAATATAACTTAAACCTATTGAATGATATTGCATAGTCTACCCTCGATTGCAAAATCACGACTTGTTAAGTACATTTTGTTTGAGACATGTTTAAGCCTATTTTTTAACAAGTTATTACTTATTAAGGCTAAAAAAACAGAGTTTTATATTTTATTACATGTAATTCAATTTGAATATTTCAATGCACACTTTGGGTATCTCGTTAAGAGATTAGTTTAAATCTGAAAATTACAAAATTTTCTCATTTAAACATTTGTCATCTTTTTTACCCTCTGCAGGCAATTTTTCATTATTATTGGCATGGCTTTCTCCTGTTATGTTTTGATCTCATTTTTAAACCCAAAGTTTGTTCACAGGTAACACACTGATTACCTAATAGTTTATGTGATACAGAAGATTCATAGAAAGCAAAGTCCAAGTGTTATGTTTATTATGTGTTGAGGCTTGCCTTGGGAATGTAGCTTTTTTCAAAGGGTATAGAGAGGAGGCTCTCCCAGGGGAGAGGGGGGTTAAAAGTTTCCCTTTCCCCTAGTAATTTTCTGTTTGTTTCCTTGTTCCCTATAAGACGAAATATGAAATTCATAAACTTGTTTTCAAAAAATATGATTTTTTTCACAAATTTGTTCCCTAAAAATAATTTATTGATATTCCTCACTCCTTTAATCTAAATGGCCATGTTGCCTTGTTACCTCAAACCTCCTGAAAGACCAGGCTCAGAGAGGATCTGCGATACAGTTTGGAACCAGATGTTAAATTATTTGCAGATTGCAAGCGGGTTGCCGGGAGTGCTCAAGTGCTAGAGAGAGAATTATTATTTCCCCTGGTTGCATGAAGAAACTGCAGTGGGTCGAATAATACAAAACCTAGTTTTCTTTCCCCTGAAATGATACATTTTCTACCTTGATATTTTCAATTCCAGATATGTATTTGCATTTTCTCTGTTGGTGCTGTCAGTTGGACACCTATGTCGTCAATTGACTGATTATGGAAGTTACAAAATGGATTTTACTGGGTAAATACCGTTGAACAAGATGCCTTATATAGTGTTGTTTATACCCAATCTACCCCAGAATGCATCAGTTTTATCAAAACAAGAAAAGCCCTAATATACCTACTACTCACACTCAGGAATCTATCTATAATAATTGCATGCATGAAGTGTCAATATTATGATTTAATCAATAACTGTCTCTATTATTTAATATTGTATTTTAGACCTCTAATGATAATTGTGCAGAGAGTAACTTACATTTCACTCAGCGTCCATGATGGTGAGTCTACGTTGTACATATCCACACTGCCTGTTACTAAAATGAGAGATTATGAAAGATATTGATTTATATGAATGATTCTTTTATATGACTCTTTGGTCTTCCTGTGGTTAATATTGGACAGGAAGCCCATTTTAAATATTTGTAAATGTAAATAAACCACTGAAATTGCATTTTGAGATTATCAGTAGACGCCAGAGTAGACACATTAATTACAATTTAAAAGAAATTAAGTGGGGGGGGGGGGGGGGGAGGGGGAGTAATAAATGTTAAGTGGGGGGGGGGGGGGGGGGGAGTAATAAATGAATTGATGGAGTGCAGCAGCATAGAGTACAGTGTCATTCATTTATAAATACTATATAAATTCATTTATAGGTCAAGGCAGAGATGAAAAAGACTTATCTGCTGAACAGAAGAAAGAACAACTGAAGTACAAATCTTCCCATTTAAGTTTCCCATTCAGTTTCCCATTCAGTTCCCACTTCAGTTCCCTATTGAGTTTTCCATTTCAGTTTCACATTTCAGTTTTACATTTCAGAACATGTGCCATTCTCTGAATATTGTACCTTTGCTTTCTCGTAATGATTTAAGAGATCTATATAAATTAAAATATGGGTGGGATTTAAACAAAGAGATTTTTTTCATAAAAGGACTGATATTTGGCAAAATGGAAAAATATATTCTGGTAGTATACCCGAACTTATTTTGGTGTTTATATATTTACAATGTCCATTACAATTTTACTTATAGATAGATAAAACATAAATAAAATTCCAAAAGGGGGCGAGATAAATTCTAAAATGATTCTAACAAGATTCTAAAATGGCCCCTGGTACAGTATTAGGGCTTTTTCATGTTGGTTCTTGCATTACTTTAATATTTCATATTTAAATTTTCATTAAAACAGAAAAGTACCAAGTCTCCTAGAATATTTTGGCTACATATTACATTACAGTACACTGCTAGCTGGTCCTGCCTGTACTTATAGGAAATATAAAGACTTCATTGATGGTAGACACTTTATAGAAAAGGTAAGTTATATACCCAACAAATGCGGCCCAAAGACCATTATCTAGTCTTATCATCATAATCATCATCATGCATCATCATCATTATTATTACCATCACCTTAAATATAATTTTTAATGTAAAAAATTATTTGTCATTATATCCAGGATTCAAAGAGAAAAGAGCCATCATCGCTAGTAAGTGCTTTTTAAAATAACTCTTCCTCATAGCCACAATGTTTCCCATTTCAGACCATGTTTTATTCCTTTGAGTATTACTCCTTTGTTTAACGGTAATCCTTGAGTAGAGGCATAGATATGGATTTATAAAACTCAAATAGAAAAAATCTTTTTATTAAAAGGCTTAAAATGGAAAATATTGATATATTGCAGTTTTAAAAGTCTATGAACTGTCTTGACCATGTTGTTTTGATTTGGGGAAAAAGTCAAGAGAATGGGCTCGGGTGGGATCCAATTTCATTGATTTAGTTAATGGCAAGTACCCCTCCCCTTCCAATATGGGCTCTGGGGTGAGTACTTTCAATAACATCAGGACGGGTATTGTTTTGACTTGTTTTTCTTATAGTTTTTGTTATATCTAACAGGTACCTGTCATAGAAAAATCTCTAACCAGTTTAGCGTGTCTGGTAATTTATTTCAAATTTGCACCTAGTTTTTCTCCCATCTTGAATACAGGCAAGTATCATGGTTGTACAAAAACCAAAAGCATTTTACGACATTTTAAATGCACTCGCTTTGACAACAAATATAGTATTGTAGCCGTACCTTATCTTTCTGTAACCGTAACTACGGGTTGTGATTGGATGAATTACATGAAGACAATGGAAAGCCATTTCAGTGTTACGGAATGTCGTACCATGTACGTGCTGTATGACAGTACCCGCGTACGTTTCTTGCTCATACGATAACCATTCTTATAGAAAGCCATTTCAGTGTTACTGCATGTCGTACCATGTATGTGCTGTATGACAGTACCCGCGTACGTTTCCTACTCATACGATAACCATTCTTATAGAAAGCCATTTCAGTGTTACTGCATGTCGTACCATGTATGTGCTGTATGACAATACCCGCGTACGTTTCCTACTCATACGATAACCATTCTTATGGAAAGCTATTTCAGTGTTACGGAATGTCGTACCATGTATGTGCTGTATGACAGTACCCTTTTAGACAAACTTTGGCATCTTTTACTCCATTATGTTTTTATTCTCTTCTCGTTTGAGTTCTTATATGATTTTTTTTCTGACTTTAGATGAGGAATTCATTGCTACTCATTCATTCTTATGGAGGTTGATGTTTGCATGGTTCTCCATGGTAACTTTGCGCATGCGCTACTACTTTGCTTTTAAAGGAGGTACTTATTTATAATTACAAACTAGAAACTATAACTTAATAACACATACTCCGAGACTTGATAACAGAGTGGGTTGACTTGTAGAACAATGGTTGTCATAGCCATGCCCTGACTTAGATCAGCCCAGAGGTTGTTTCAGGGTTTGATCTGTGAGTTAGCCATACCCTGACTTAGATCAACCAGAGGTTGTTTCAGGGTCTGATCTGTGGAGTTAGCCATGCCCTGACTTTGATCAGCCCAGAGGTTGTTTCAGGGTTTCATCTGTGAGTTAGCCTTGGCCACCTTTCCTTTCCTTTCCTCAGCCTAATCGAAACGGTTTTTCTTTTTTCAGCTGAAGCAGTCAACAACTTGGTTGGGCTTGGTTTTAGTGGCTACGACGAGAAAGGCCAGCCCCTGTGGAACGGCATGCTACATGCCAACATTCTTAAAGTCGAGTTCCCACTCAACATGAAAATGATCTTTGATAACTGGAATATATCAACCGGCTCATGGTTGCGGAGGTACGATCATAACTAACTTAAGGTGCAGTAATTATAGGTTCATATAGCTGCAATCTTAATAAAAGACTTGTCATCAGAAGTCTCTTGTCTGGAAATTTTTATAAAACCGACGACAATTACGGGCAACTAATTGCTGCAATGTTTTGCGCAGTATTGTTGCATTGCAGCCTGCATGCATAACAAATGCAGCTGGCATTACCATAGTTTCCTACGCAGCTGCTATTAGTGCCGTCATGCAACGCTTATCGCGGCTGCGTAGAAGACTAGCATTACCAGTGCTCGCGCAAAAGAGTTTCCTATACAACAAGTAGCAGAGGGAGCTTTTTTTTACATATTTTTGTCCGTTGATAACAGGTGTGTGTACGATCGAGTGACCAAACATCGTACTTTGGCGGTGTTCGCGCTCTCTGCTGCATGGCATGGCTTCTATGGTGGTTACTACTTGACGTTTACTAGTGCCCAGTTATGTCTGGAGGCGGCTAGAGCGGTAAGGCAATGATTCTCTCGTCAGGTTCAGCACAATGAATTCGTTAAGGATCTTCCTTGAGAGGAGAGGACAGTCCTTCTTCACCTCTTGACCCCTTCCTCTAACTCATCCGTAACTATCGGGAAGTTACACTGAGATTTACCAATTTCTCAACGTAATCATGCATTTTGAATTTCTCCCAAAATCCAGTTTCGACGCAGTTGGAGAGAGAAATTCCAGAAGACTGTCATCTTGTCACGTGTGTATGACGTCATCACTTGTTTGATCACTGCCATGATTCTTGGTTATTTGACGGTACCATTTGTTCTATTGGACCCCTGGCAAGGGCTTCGCTTTTGGAGGTAAATGAGAACCTTTTTTTAAAGAATGCATGCCGTTTTGTTTCACTGCGCGTATCTCTGTATCTTATGTCCTCTGGGCTTTTTGTCGCAAGCGGGATAACAGGGAGTCTACGGAAAATTCGTAGCCATATTGTAGTATCGTATCTTACCACAGCGGGTCGTAACTACACGTTGTACAAGTGATTGGATAAATTACTGGAAGATAATGGGAAGCTTTCATTGATACGGTATATCATATACCCTGTCAGTACCGTATGTTTTTCACTCACTCACTAAGAAAACCCTATACAGGAATGAATTCACATCTCAGCACTGCTATTTTTGTCTGACCGAACCATGAATAAAATAAACAAAGGATAACACTTGACAATAATTCAACTGATAAACTGGTGCTCCTCTTTCAACGTCTCAAGTTGAATAGGGACTGGACTGTCATTAGCTTGGTCATCCAAAACACGAGAAGGTCTAACCATTTGCAGATGTAATTACAAAGGCAGCACCTTCTCTTTAGTTATCTTAAGTGTCCCTGAGTGTAGGTCCGGCCGAGGCTTGAACCACGACCTGCCGCACCTCCCGCATTCAAATCATGTGAAGGTCTAACCATTTGCAGATGTAATTACAAAGGCAGCACCTTCTCTTTAGTTATCTTAAGACCCTGAGTGTACGTCCGGCCGAGGCTTGAACCACGACCTGCCGCACCTCCCGCATTCAAATCATGTGAAGGTCTAACCATTTGCAGATGTAATTACAAAGGCAGCACCTTCTCTTTAGTTATCTTAAGACCCTGAGTGTACGTCCGGCCGAGGCTTGAACCACGACCTGCCGCACCTCCCGCATTCAAATCATGTGAAGGTCTAACCATTTGCAGATGTAATTACAAAGGCAGCACCTTCTCTTTAGTTATCTTAAGACCCTGAGTGTAGGTCCGGCCGAGGCTTGAACCACGACCTCCCGCACAACAGACCGCGCTTACCAACTGAGCTAACCGGGCTGCGGTTTAATTTAATAATTATCATTACACATATATTTTCTCTCTCCCTTTATTTTCAGGTCCATGTATTTCTTTGGACATATTATAAGCATTATGGTTCTATTACTACACCGAGGTAAAGGTTCCCGCAATAAAAGTAAAACTTCAGACACGACGACTACTACTCAGGAGATCATGCAAAACGGGCTGATAAAATCCTCAGCCAGGGAGGAAAATAATGGTTTGATAATAGGCCAGGATGCCACATGTCCTCATTAAGTCAGGGGAGTATCAAGGCCAGTTTGGGGGTCAACCTTATAATGCATAGTCCAAATTAAAAGGGGATGCACGCATCCCTTGAACCTTAATACTTTTTAAATTTCAGTGCTAGCGATTTTATACAAGAAAATATTGGATTACAAATAATATATTATTACAACAAAATAGGTCACGTTATGCGAATGACATAGGCTTCCTAAGGTCTCCTAAGGCTGAGAATAACGACTGAGAAGAAGAAAATACAAATAAGATAAAACAAAATTGATCACGTTAAACGAATAAAATTCGCAAATAATTTGACTATTATATTTAAGCTATGAAGACTCCCATCTTGACCTGGATTCATGGTGACATTGTTTAAAATATAATCAATAGGAATTTTAAAAAATGTGTTAAAATAAGCCTGTTGAGAGCAGTTAGTTTAGTAAACCCGTGAGAAAGTAGGCTATCGAATAAGTTCTTTATGATGGGTTCAAGTCCTGCACTCCAAGTTTTATTTAATCTATTATGTAGTTCCATTTTTTAGAGTTTTCAGATTAAATATAGTTCTTAAAAGTTAAAGGTTTTTGGTATTTGAGTTGTGTTTGTCTAGATAGGCCTTTTTCACACTCTGACCTCAGCCATGTTTATTCCAACGAGAATGAGCTACTTCGATGATACGGCGGCCATCTTGCCAGGGGGCAAAACAAGACAAAGATGATGGAAAATATATAGAGTTTCGTGTGTTTGTCTTTCTTTTATGGGTAAAGGTGATTGATGAGCTGTGTTACTTCATCTTTTGTTGTATTCTCTTGTAGTGAGCTGTTAATATCAATCGACATCATTACTGTAAGAAAAGCTTGATTTGCCCCCTGGACCCCCCATGCCTTGCAATCCAAGATGGCTGCCATATCGTGGAAGTTGTCCATTAAAGCCTTTGTTTTTGAAGTGCTTGAATGAGAGGCGAGCAAAAATCTATTGTTCAAGCCAACATGGCTGCTGCATGACAAAGTTAACCAAACTTAAATTTTTTAACTTTATAAATGAATAGTTCTAGTAATATTAGTAGCGTTGTTAGAACCGTTGAAGTGAAATGCATGATGGGTGCTTGTGGCAAAATAATCGCGCCGTTTTTTAATGATATAAATCCCATATTGCATTGCGAACCAAAATACTTAGATACTACTCATATTACTTAGATTTCAATGGTTTCAAGGTTTCGAAGAAAGATATCGTTTGATTGAGAATTTTAAAGAAATATTTAAGGGAATAAAGGATAACAAGAAGAATTCTATTCTATCGTGTTTGTTTGACTGTGTTTAGGGGCGTAACCAGGGATCTTACAGAGGAGGTGCACAGGCAATGATTTGCAGAACCAAAATAAAAGGTAACCAAAAAAATAGCAGAAAAATAAAGCAGAACCAAAAAAAAAAAGGATAATGGGTGAGTGATTCTAAAGATGCTACAATATGCAGATGAAAGTGGTCTTAATTAAATGAAAAAACATTTACATGCAATTTTAAAGCAAAAGGAGATAGATGAGCGGACCTTGACCTTTTGTGGGAGGTGCACGTGTACCCTGTGCTCCCCCCTGGTTACGGCTCTGGTGTTTGTATTTTTTCATTAAGATGATTTGCAACGGCGAATGGCGCGCGGTTACGTAACGATATTTTGTTACCACATTGTTGCCACCAATTTGCGTTACCGCGCGCGCCATAAAAAATTTTAACCTAAAAATTCTGCGCGAAAACTTATCTTGTGTAAAACCATTCTTTATGGCATCAAAACCATCTTTCCATACGACGTCATATCTTAATCGCTCGGCGCTTTTAGTCGGATGTTACTTTATGTATGGTAAAAAGGTGTGATTACAAAATGTTCTTACTGTTAAAACAATCGATATAGTGCTACTACGCGTTCGAAATATTCGAAAAGTTTGCTCAACTGCCGGACTACTCAGTTAATCATTTGATAACGTTAATTCGAGGCTACATTCACTTCGTCGCGTTAAAAAGTTATTTTTTAGAAAGAAACCAACGAAGTACAGACGTTTGCAACTAAGGGTGAACACCAGACACTAAAACATGTTCTAACTGGCGGCCGAAACGTTGAAGTTAGTCAACCGGAACGTTGAGGTTTGGCGCCAAAGTAGCATAGGGGATGGGGGTTCCAGCGCAACGACCACCGGAGGATTACCCGTCTAAAGTGAATTCCTCGATTCGTACCGCGATTACCCGCATCCCGTGTCTATGTAGTTAAATATGTTAGTCTATATATGGAGTGCGAAGAATGTAAGAGAACTTTTAAGAAAGAAGTGGACTTGAAGAAGCATTTGAAGATGAAGACGAAATGTATGAGCAGTTATGATTGTGGATGTGGTAAGAAGTTTGAGACTAAGGTTAAATTGTTTTGGCATTGTCAGGATTGTGAGTATGACTACGAGGATCTGAAAAGGGTCTGGAATTAGGTATAAGATATTTCCTATTATATAGATGGAATCCCAAAGCAATTTCGAAACGGTGTCAATACCCGGTAACGGTGAGATTGACGTTAGACAGTTTTGGCGTCAGTCAGAAAGGAAGGTCAAGAGAACGCTTCGAAAAGGTATAGAAGAATTAGGAGCCCTGAAAGCGAGTATAATGGTAGAAGTAAGTTTATCAAAAGATGAGGTAACGACGACAGCAATGCTGCGATCAAAGTCACTGGTTATATTAGAGTCCACGAATCTGGATAGGTCACTCAGCGAAGCCTTAGAAGCAATAATGGAGTCGCTGTCTAACTACACGAAAGAAGGATCAGGTTGGACAGTGGAGGAGGTAGAAGGTATGGAGGTTAGCATGGCAAGGTACGTGCCAATACGAGGAGGAAGTTACGTGCCCCTACCAACGTGGGTAGAAAGGAAGAAAGCCATAGTCAACGTAAAAAATGATGACAACAGATGCTTTATGTGGGCAATACGATCCGCACTGTATCCAGTAGATAAGGATCCATGTAGACCAAGCAAGTACCCAACAGATGATTTGGAGTGGGATGGCGTAGAGTTCCCAATGCAGTTGATAGACACACCGATATTCGAGCAGGAAAATGACCTAGCCATTAACGTTTACGGAGTCAGAGACCAAACGATAGTGCCACTAGTGCTGTCAAAGAGTAAAGGAGAACGAATACACCTCTTCTACCACGGCGGGCATTATTCGTGGGTCAAACATGTTAGCAGACTATTTTACAGACACACCAAACACAAAGGCAAGAAATACTTCTGCGACTGTTGTTTGTTATCCTTTACCAGCGTTAAAGCTCTAAAGGATCACGACGAAATATGTCGCGGAGTCGAAGAAGTGGCGCAACGGATCCAGATGCCCACAGATAAGAACCTATCCTACTTAGACCACCAAAAGCAGATGCAGGCGCCTTACGTGACATATGCAGACTTTGAAGCGTTGATAACTAAGGAAGAGCAGAAAAGTGGTGCCACGAATAAGGTGGGATTACACGAGATCTGCTCCTTTGGTTACATAGTAGTCAGATCAGATGGTAAGGCCGACCCTCCTGTGATTTACCGAGGTAAGAACGCAGCTAATGAGTTTCTAGAAGCATTGCGAGAAGAGGAGGAAGAGATAAGAGAACAATTAAGACGCCCAAAGAAGATGGTATTTACCAAAGAGAACCAGGAGGCTTTTACCAAGGCAAAGAAATGCCACATTTGCCAACATACGCTTCTCCAGTTTGGAAGACGGGCCAAGAAAGCGTGGGACGAAGATGGAAAGTATCTAGGAGAAGCTCATTTCAAATGTGGCAGGTATGCAAGGAAGGGGGGAAAGCCCAACAAGCCTTCCACCCACTGCATTCATTGTCATAAAGCATTCGTTGAGGATTTCTATGTGGATAAGGTTAGAGATCACTGCCACATCACGGGTAAATACAGAGGTGCGGCTCATTGGAAATGCAATATAAACTTCAAAGTAGATCCAGAAATGGAAATACCCGTATTCTTTCACAATTTAAGGGGTTACGACAGTCACTTACTTTTACAAGGAACAGACGGCTCCGAAGTAAAGTGCATACCCAACAACAAAGAAAGGTACATGTCCGTAACCGTAGGCAAGCTAAAGTTCTTAGACTCGCAGCAGTTCATGGCGGACTCCTTAGCAAACTTGGTTAAATACAACACGGAGTTCCCCATTTCCAGCCAATACGGCGCGGAAAGGAAAGGAGTGTACCCATACGAATACATGGACTCCTGGGATCGATTCAAAGAACCCCTACCACCCAAAGAGAGATTCTACAGCACCCTAAACGAGTCCGGTATAAAGGACGAGGAGTACCAGCATGCGTTAGATGTGTGGGAAAAGTACTCCTGTGAGAATATGGGAGAATACCACGACATCTACCTACGTTCAGACGTAGTGCTGCTCGCAGATGTTTTCCAAAGCTTTCGAAAGATGGCAATGGAATACTACGGGTTGGATCCAGCGAACTTCTACACGGCTCCTGGGCTTAGTTGGAGTGCGCTGCTAAAGAAGACAAACGCGCAACTGGATCTCCTAACGGAATACGACATGTACCGCTTTATGGAAGACGGTATCCGCGGCGGTGTTTGCGGACCCAGCAGACGATACGCAAAAGCGAACAATCCCACGGTGGAGTACGACCCGGAGAAGCCAACCACATACATCTTCTACTTAGACGCAAACAACCTCTACGGTTGGGCAATGTCGCAGTACTTACCTGTACGCGACTTCGAATGGAACGACATAAAGCCCATAGAGTTTTACCTAAACGTAGGTAAAGAAGACGACAAAGGTTACGTGCTGGAGGTTGATTTGGAATACCCAGAGCACTTGCACGACGCGCACGATGAGTTCCCATTAGCACCAGAAGCAATAGAAATACCATTTAAGCAGCTGAGTCCGCTGCAGAGGGAAATGTGCCCTGGCTACAAACCGTACAGGAAGCTAATGGACAAGAAGAAGTACGCGGTGCATTACCGCAACCTGCAGTTCTATGTGCGCAACGGCTTACGCGTGAAGAAGATCCACCGCGTTTTGAAGTTCACGCAGGAACCATGGATGCGCTCCTACATTGACTTTAACACACAAAAGCGTACGCAGGCAAAGAATGACTTCGAAAAGAACCTGTTTAAACTAATGAACAATAGCGTATTTGGTAAGACAATGGAGAACATCCGCAAGCGCGTAAGCATAAAGATAGCCAGCACCAGAGAGGAAGCAGAAGCATACGTGTCACAGCCTGGATTCGTTAGATACGTAGAAATGTTAAACTTCTACGTGATTCACATGAAAAGGGTGAATCTATTCCTGAATAAACCCGTATACACGGGGTTTACAGTGTTAGACCTATCAAAGCTGCTCATGTATGAGTTTTACTACGACAAGCTAAAACCGAAATACGGTGATAAGTGCCGCCTCTTATACACTGACACCGATTCCTTGATACTAGAGGTGCAGACGGAAGACATTTACGAAGACTGTGTTCCCGACATCGATGAATACGACACCAGCGATTACCCACGCGACCACTTTCTTTACTCCCCTAAAAACAAGAAAGTAATCGGTAAAATGAAAGATGAGATGAAAGGAAAACCCATCGTGGAATACGTGGGCCTGAAACCCAAGATGTACAGCGTGCTAAAGCTGGATGGTGTAGAAAAGAAAGCTAAAGGCGTAAAAAAGTACGTGGTTAAGAAGGACATTACGCACGAGTCCTACTTGAAGGTCCTGCGTACGCGTAAGGAACAGCGGCATAAGATGAACAGCCTACGCAGCTACGGACATCAAATACACAACGTTACACAGGAGAAGGTGTCACTGTCTGCATTTGACGGTAAGAGGTGGATGTGTGATGATGGTATCCATACGATAGCATTCGGACATCACACGATAAGCAGTTCTTCTTTGACGAACCTACGCGTGGGACCATCATGAAGATAATACAAGATGGGCTGACCCTTCTTAGCTAGCGCACTTCGGATCTGGTAAGTTTCCAAAGACCAATTAGGATCCGTAGCTCTTTTGGATCCTCCTTCTAATTCACCCGGCTCATAGAGATATCGAACCGTGACATCACCTAATCTCTTTTCCTGGGGGAAGACCGCCCTCGAACTCCTGACGTAGGACTTGTGTTCCACGTGTTTCTTTTTTATGGCATCCTTGGGTTTCATTCCCGTAGCCCTGGCCGCCTCGTTGTTCAAAGCCGCGACGACCTGGGGGAGCCTCTGAGTCCATTCCCTGTTGCGTTTGGAGGGATCTTCCAGTTCTTTCCAATACTGGTACCCAAAGAGACGCTCGGCCAAGGTCTTATTGAATCTTTCGACGATGCTCTGACCCCTGTGGTACTCAGCTTCGGCTCTCCTAATCTTGGTGCTGTGGTCTTTCAGGGTCTTAGTAACCACGCCTATGAACTCCGTCCCCGCATCCACTTGCAGCAGCTTAGGCCATTTCAAAACGCGCTTATAAATCCTACCTAGGGCTTCTGCGACTTCCCCAGAATCCTTGCTGGTTATGGGTTCGGCGTCTTTGTATCTGCTTGCGATATCGACTACGGTCAAAGCGTATCTATAGGTCTTTCTTCTCACCTTGTCGTGCGGTAAGAAAAGCAAATCCGCCTGATGAACTTCATTGGGGGCATTTACGGTGAAGCTGGGCCTGGGAATGTA
Organism: Actinia tenebrosa; assembly: GCF_029948245.1. Classification (NCBI taxonomy): domain Eukaryota; kingdom Metazoa; phylum Cnidaria; class Anthozoa; order Actiniaria; family Actiniidae; genus Actinia; species Actinia tenebrosa. The sequence continues at coordinate 22,970,192 of NW_028292569.1, read as the reverse complement.
CTTAGGCACGGGAAGATAAACCTGCCAGAGGGTTTGTTTTCTTAGCCAGTTCTTAGCCGTTTCTTCTGATACCCTGGCCGCGGTCGCGAGTTTCTTGATGGCCGACGCTCCTTTCCAATAGCCTTCAGGCCCATAGTAAATCCTTTTAAGTTTGTCCTCAGTTCGACCCATTATATGAATAGAATCGCGCTTCGCTTGATTCAAGCGAAGGATAGGACGAGATTGATCTTGCGTCCGTTAAAATCCACCGTCTTTCCGTCCACCTTAATGGTGATGTTTATGCTTTCTACTAAATGAGACAAGTCATAGCTTAAAGAAATGGGAGTGTATTCTACTGGGTCAAATGGATTACCTTTGGGCAGAAACTTGGACATAAGAGAAGACTTTTCTCCATTGTTGTAACTATGGACCAAGTCGCAATAGACTTCATAAGAGGATGCAACTTTCCATTTCACAGGTATGGCTGTGTCGGTAATCGTCTTGCCCGAGGCACATAATAAAGATCCCAATGGGTCAAACTTTCCAAAAGTTACTGAATAGTTTGGCATATTATGTTTGAGGGTCATTTCGTGCGGCAATCCTGTGGTGAGAGTATAACCGCGCTTGGCGAGCTCCTTAGCAAGGGTGATTGGCGTGTAATGTCCATCGGGTAGCATTTCACCTTGATATTTGCCGGGCGCCTTAAGTACGGTGACCAAGGCATTGACTAAATTATACCAAGAATTGTACAAAGAGCAACTAACCAGCCTAACCTTATGGGCTTTGATGGGGGGATTCAAATAAGTGGTAAAGTCATTCTTGTCGCTTTCCAAAAAGACGATCATATATTTCAGGAAACACAGTTTCCTTCTCTTGCTGACTTAGACTAGATACGCCAAAGCTACGCCTCCGGCCAGCCCTGCAACTCCTACGAATACCAACTCATTGTCTTTTTGTTTCTTAGAAGGCTGATAGTAATTCTTAAACTGAGGCTTTTTTAACCCCGTCGATGCCGCGGGGTGTGCTTGCGCATAAAGTTTAAAGGCGTAGTCTGTATTTTCAAAGTTCTTGTCTGCCTGCATTTTGTCTTGGTAGTTCTTGTCCAACCAATCCCTGTAAGCTTGTCTTTTTTCATTCCAAGCTGCCACGTCCCTTTGATACTTTTCCAGCGCTAAGTCGTGTCTCTTCCTTTCGGCGGCTAATTCTCCGCTTTTGTCGCCTCTGACTAATCTATCCAAATACTGACCACCATAATTAGCTCCAGTGAATGCTAAAGCTGCAATAACTCCGCCTGCGATTAAATTAGCCATTTATATATTGGGCAGGTACTTTTAATTTCGTAGGTAATCCTTTACCATGATAGCCCCGCCAACGGCAGCGGTCATCTTAGCAAAATTTGCAAAGCTCTTGCTTGGGTCTTCAGTAAAGTCTTCTTTGAGCACTTTCTTACCTACCCAACCAATGCCCGCAACGATGGAAGTAATGATAGCTGCTTCTTCAACAGTTTTCAATAACGCGGTTGACATTATATTACAGAGCGAGAAGGTTATTACTCCATTACGGGTATTTTGCTTTTCGTCACATGCACGGGTTCTACCTTTGGCTTTGCTGCCTTCCATTGTAAGTAAAGGCTACCTGCTGCTATAGCAACTCCTAACGCGCCAATGACGTAGCCCGGATTGATGGAAGATTCCTATTCTTTCTCTTCCACCTTTTCCTCTTTCTTTGCTTTGTTCTTCTTATTCATCTCTGCGAGCTTCTTTCCGGCAGCGACTCTGCCTGGAGATTTAGCCTTGGTAATCTTTTGCTCGGGTTCCTCCACCTTTGATTCAGCTTCACTCATTTATATCTAAGGACTTGAAGGACTTGATAAGTAACTTAATAGTACTTGACTAAGTACTTGAGAAGGACTTGATAAGTACTTGAGAATGACTTAAGTAAGTACTTAAGAAGGACTTGAGGCGACTTGATCAGGTACCTCAGCAAGTGCCGCCTGGAAGACCTTTTCAACGTCTCTATCCTTCTTGAAGTCCTTCCAAGACGTCGTAAGTTCCTTCAAGTCGACATGCTGAGCTACGTGAAGTGCCGCAGAGGCGACTGCCATTAACTTACCACACTTCAACGACAACCACCCACAGGTTATCTTAAGTTCTTGGGCGATGACATAGTCCTCGCTTATGTCCTTCCGCAGTTGCTCCACGTCGTCTATGGGCAGCGCAAGTCCAAGCAACTTAGTCGCAAGTCGGATAGCGGAGTCTGCTACGGCGTCCGTGGTTTTACTTGCAAGGGCAGCCTCATACCTCTTATGGAATTTCTTGACTTCCTCTTCCGACAACTTATTAACCTGCTCATGGGTAAGTTCCTTGCCTATCATTTCTTTGCACTTCCCAGATGACACGAGGATGTTAAGTTGTTCCTTGAGGTTACTTTCATCTAGCTGTGTGGGGACTTCTATCAACTGCTCAATCTCCATATATATCTACGCTCTAAGCTCAACATCATACGGAAACCTCAAAGAGAAGATCATCTTGGAATGTTGGTGCGTTTTTAAATGCCGCATGTATTCGTGTAACTGTTCCTTGGATATCTCACCGCCGTAGTCGCTTAAGATGGTTTCCAGGTCACTCTTACTGGGTGTATAAAATACGACAAGTGAACCTATGTTTTCCCTGAAGGGCTTAGAGACGCTGGTAAGCTGCTGCGAGAGCAACCAAACGCTAATATTGTCGTGTCTGCCGCTAAAGGCGAGTTTAACGAGCTCTGACGTGCGTCTTTTTACGTCGTCCCCGCAGGCAATGTCATCCAGTATGAGGAGGGTTTGCGTATCTTTAGGGAATTGTTTGTGCCAGAACTTAAGATGTCCAGATAACTCGTTAGGGTCTAAGATATCTACGAAGAAGTCGTCATCTTTCACTCCTATGCCCGTCCAGGTGCGGTTATTCACGTAGGTGGGGCAGAGCAGCACTATGTAGTCGAAGCGGTATCTAAAGGGTCCTAATAGCTGCTCTACCACGAACTGGGTCTTTCCGCAGCCGGTGGGTCCTACTATCAGAGCGTTACAAGGAATATGGTTTGGATCCATTGTATATATGGAGCCAGTGGAAGCAGTAGAAAAGATGGTTAACATCGCCAAAAGGAAGTCAGACCTGGAGAGGACGGTCGAAATGCAAAGGGAGGAGATAGACCGGCTGAATGAACGCGTAAAGGAGCTTTATGAGGAAATGTGTGGTCTAAAGCGCGCAGAACGGTTTGGCGCGCTGATAACGATGGCAACGTGGGCAAAGGAGTCAGTCGTGGACTTCATGCGCTACCCAATCTAATGTTAAGAGCTCCTAGAAACCCCCTCAGAATGTTAAATGGAGGTTAAGATATTGTTAAGCTGGGTCCAAGACTCCCGTAAGAAATGCCTCAGAATGTTAAGATATGGTTAAGACTTTGTTAAGGAAGGTCGGAAACTATCTCAAAAGATGCCTCAGAATGTTGCGTAGGGGTTAAGACTTTGTTAAGGAAGGTCGGAAACTATCTCAAAAGATGCCTCAGAATGTTAAATGGTTAAAATATTGTTAAGGAAGGTCGGAAACTATCTCAAAAGATGCCTCAGAATGTTAAATGGAGGTTAAAATATTGTTAAGGAAGGTCGGAAACTATCTCAAAAGATGCCTCAGAATGTTAAGATATGGTTAAGACTTTGTTAAGGAAGGTCAGAAACTATCTCAAAAGATGCCTCAGAATGTTAAATGGAGGTTAAAATATTGTTAAGTATATATGGACTGCTTGAAATGTAAGAAGGTATTTAGTACCAAACAAAGACTGCAATACCATGTTTGGCATGGAGTTTGCACAAAGGAGCCAATCAGTAAGGCCTGCAATGACTGTAACAGGGAGTTCAGTACCTTACAGAAACTACAGCAGCATGTTAAGAAGGGCGTTTGCCGTAGGACAACAGAATGTAGTTACTGTGCTAAGGTTCTTAGTAGCCGCCAACGTTTACAAACGCATAAGAAAAAACATGAAAGGACATACCGATACCTTTCAGAGAAGTACGATCTGGAAGGAGTGGATTGTTACCAATGCGGCGATCTGATGAATTGTGAACATAGAGATGATTACCTAAGGAATCGAATAGACTACTTTAGGAAGATAAGCAGGACATTACCCCGCTTTGATACCTTAGAAGGTGTCCCATGGACTAACAGGGAATATTGGAGGCAGCAATGTGAGAGATGTGGATGCGTAAGAGAGGAGGAACACATATTCAACTGTCTCTTAACAAGAATTTAACCACATCTTAACATTCTGGGATGGTTTCTGAGATAGTTTCCGACCTTCCTTAACAAAGCCTTAACCATATCTTAACATTCTGAGGCATCTTTCGGGAGAGTTTGGTGGGTGGCTTAACAAAGTCTTAACCACATCTTAACATTCTGGGATGGACATACGATAGCATACGCAGCCGCCTTCCTAGTCTTTCAATATATGGACTGTATTACCTGCGAGATACCCAACGACTGCATTTTGAGGCCTGAGGTCATAGAAGTCATTAAGGAGGTCGTCAAAGAGCGCGCCAAGCAAGTTAAAAAAAAAGAGTCATCCTCGTCGCAGAGCGAAGGTATGACTGTTTCTACTGCCGCCACACCTACTTAGGCGACGACTTTACCGGCCATTGGTGCAGCGCAGACCCTAAGGCGCTACGGACCATTGCCGACGCGCTTAACTGCAGAGGGGAGATGGAGTGACTCTTCTTTCGATGTCAAACTCCCACCGCCCGTTCTGCTTACCATGCGAGCGCAGATGGGTGAATTCCTCGCCCTGTATGACGTACCTGACTCTATCAGGCGCCCACAGGGAATACTCTATGCCGTCACCGTCTTTGAGGACCAGCCGCAAGCGGTTGATATCCTCAAAGACAACGTAATTTTTTATTTCATACGCAATACCTTCTATTAGATCTCGCCAATGTATTTGCCTCACCATTATACCTATGGAATATCTTTAAATGCGTTTCCAGAGTCTGCGCGCTTTTAAAGCGCTTGCAGCACCACCTACATGGTAGACGCATTCCTTGTGCATACTCCGTGATGGCTCTGCAGATGTCGTCGTAATCGTTGCTGATCATTACTTTATAACCATTTCTTTCGTATTCGTGTAACAGGCGGCGTTGATCCTCAGATAATACCCCATTGCCTTTAGGGGTCTTCGGCTCTATACAGAAGCCACGGTATCGCACGTGTGCATTAAGAATTAACAAGTCGGGTTGACCGCGTTGATATCCTTTCTGCCAGCACTTTATACGTTTGCCGTCCGAATCCTGCAGTTCACCTAGACAAGGGGTCACGAGCATTTGGGGGTAAAACCTGCGGATGTAGTCCACTACCTTTTTATGCAGGTCGAATTCATTTTCGATCTTAAATACCAACTTGTTTGGGCTGTCAAAGCGCTTTTCTATTTCATACTTACCTGTCTTCCTTAATGCTGGCAAGACCTCTTCAAGCACCCAATCCTGGAATGCCTCTGCCGTTGGCATCTTAGAGCTAAATATCAATTGATACAACCCAGATTCGGTTACGTACAGGGAATCTGGGTGTAAGTTGGAAGGGAGGCGATTCACCTCCCTTCTAAGTTCACTAAGTTTTATCTTGTACTTATCGCGAACGTGCACCTTAATAGCATCCTTAGGGTCTGCGTATTCCAACGCCAAAGCCACCTCCTTCGCTTTAAAGTATAAAGTTTCGCCTTGCACTATGCATTGCAGTTTGGTGTTTTCTTTGCAGAAGTTGCGTAACATGGTATATTAGACAAATATTTTAATAAGCAACGCTCTTTAGCTGATTCATTTCTACGCTTAGCTGCGCGTCAGACACCACGAAGACGTAGCAGTTTATCTTAGTCGAATCGCTGGCATGTTTGGTGCGTTTAATTTCCAAAGTAATGCCGTCTTGGGTGTTTACCAGCCGCAGACCCTGACCGTGCATAGATTCATCGTTGGTAGTGCGCATGTCAATCCATAACGCATACTTATCCGTGAAGAACTCCTTTGGGGCAATTTGGTCACCAAACTTGCGCGCGACTTCCCGGTACATATCCGCGGGCTTTATCCCTTGGGAGTAGACCTTGTTAGGCACTCCGTTAATACTAACACCTACGTTGGTTATGTTAGGATTAAAGAATACCTCAGAGTCACGCAATCCTGCTGTGTATGTCTTTGCGAACAGCAACATTAACCCTGTAAGGCTGCGCCTGGGAAGGTTAATGCTTTGGTTGATAACCTCTTCGACGTTGTTCGTAAAGCTGAACGTCTTGTACATTACTACGTGATCGTAAAGAAAAGCCTTCCCTGCACTGTATTCCATGCCAGCGCTACGAGCCAGCTCTTCGCTGTATACCGTTTCGTACTGCAGCTCCAAGTTAGTAACGGAGTATGGGTGGACGGCTGCTGAACTTACGTCTTTTCCCTGCAGGATGTTCGTAGTATCTGCTAGGGTCACTTCGAACTGCAGTTCACTTAGCTGCCTTGGGTAGTATGCACCGTGGTTCGTGATAACTTCGAAGTCCAACGGGATAACATATTTAGTACCGTAGGCCGCCTTTATTTCGTCTTCTCCCGAGGCGCCAGAGGCTGCGCTTCTTACCTTACGTATGGCTGCGCTTGCTATTCCCTGCTCTATCCTTTGCGCGCGGTCGAAGGCCGTCAACCATAAGTCTTTGTACGTGGTGTACAGATCGTACCTGTTCAAGTCCAAAAGGGATTCCCCGGCGAACTTGATTCTCATCTTAGAGACGAGGTTCCTGCCTGCGTTATTAACGACATGACGCGCGTCTGCGGTATCTAGCTGCACCGTTAGGTCAAACCTTAAAGCTAAGGTGCCAGGAACTAAGACTAGATTATCCGTTAGGCGGGGTACGCCTACGTACAAGGTTTCTCCTGGCTTTGCGCTAGAAGGTGTGAATGTAACCCGGTGAAAGGTGCGTTCTGCCTTTAGTCCGCCAACCTGCTTAGGTAATACGTTGGGGTTTAACTTTGAGCTTATCATATATAATGGAAGGAACGGATTTTGACCCCCTTACCGAAGAAGGCCAAATCGATATTAACGACGAAGAATACGAGTCTTTGCTTCCCGATGACAACGTAGACGGACGGGGCCTTTTTGACAAGCTAAGACGCAAATATGGCAGCAGGGCCCGCGATGCTCTACGCTCTTTAAGAAATAAAATTCGAGTCTAAGAATCCCCACGAACCCGTCCCGGAGTATCTGCAAATGGAAGACTTATATCTCACGGACGCAAGAACTGAAATGTTAAGAGAAGTCATCGACAACGTAAGGCAGCGATATCCTAGCGCAAATCTGGCTCTCTTAGAGTTCGGAGTAGGAGATAAAGGCCAAATCCAAATTCGATACGCAGGTAGAGAAAAATGGTACAACTTTTATCAAAGAAAGGAGTCTACCTTACTTAACAACACTCTTTCGAAAGAAATAACGGCAGCGTTGGGAACTCCTAACCTAACGCTATTGTCTACCTTGAGTAAAAAGGAAACTACAAGGCTCCACAAAGGATTCCTTAAGAGCGTCAAAATGCCACGTACTAAAGCAAGCCTTGAATCTATGAACGCATTACTTAATGAACAACAAGAAAAACTCCGACAATTAGAAACCACTGAAGAGGAAAAGATTAAAGAACTCAAAAAGCTTCCACCAAATAGTGACGCGACTGGAGGCTTGGCGAGTTACTTACGAAACGCAAAAGCTGAAAAGGAAGCACTTCAAAAGGAAATACAGGAAAATAAGGTAACCATTAACGACCTTACGCGACAACTCGACGAAGCAACCAAGGAAGGGGGTAATATCGATAGTCACTTCAAAGCCGTCCAGGAGGAAAACCAAGCATTGCAGGGGCGTATAGAAGAATTGGAAGACGAATTCATGAAACAAGGCAGGCTAACTACTGAAAGTCATGCCGTCGAAATTGCAGACTTTAAAGCTAGGCTCTTTAAGCTGCTAGAAGAAAAAAGCGCCGCAAGGAATCAGCTAAGGGTTGCTTTGAATGAATCGGCGGGAAAAGACGCAGAACTACAGCGCTTGGGAAAAGAATTAATGGAGTCCGTTGACAGAGAAAGGCAAGTAATGGCGGACAAGGCAGTGGCGGAGGAACGAATACGACAACTTCAACAGGCCGTCGAAGACTTGGAGGGGCAAATAGAGCGGCAGCAGGAAATAAGTAATGACCAAACTCGTCCCGAAGAAGAAAGGGAAGCAGCTCAAAGGGAATTAGAGGCTCTTCAGGTAAGAGTTGCGGAATTACAGACGCAAATAGAAGGTCGGGAACGGGAGTTGAGGCTTACCACCAAGGAAAAAGTAAAAAGAGCTCTTTTGAAGTATGGTATTCCGCTGGCATTTGCGGTCGCTATTTCGAGCGTAGTAGGAGTAATCTTGTCCGCGCTTAAGGCTACGGGCGCAGGCGTAAAGAAATTAGGCAATGGGCTGACGGACTTAGGAAAAAAGATGGCAGCCGGCTTGCCTGGGCTGCTTGGTAGCGTTCTTGGCTTGGCACTTGGGGCCGGCGGCGAACTGTTGAAGTTCGTGGGGAATAACATTTGGATCTTGGTCGTCGCTATTGGAGTGGTACTTCTGAAGAAGATGAAGGCTTATTCTTATCCTTGTGTATTACTGGTGGCTTATCGTCGTCGGGCGCCCGAGGCATCCTCGGCTGGGGATAAGTAAAGATAGTATTCGCACCGCCTTGATAATGCGGAACTAGCGGCAGCACACTCATGGTGCTAATGGGCTTATGATTCCAAGTAGCATCCGTCGGAGGACCTCTTGACGGGGCGGCATTTATCCGAAGGTAGGCAACGTCGTTGGGGAGAACCTGAAGCTTCGCATATTGGCAATTGGCTATCATGTGAAAAGTTACCGGCGTTAAGTCTTCTCCGCTTCTTGGAGGGGGTTCCGACGAGAAATGGGCTGGGTTCCTATTATTATCTTTTTTTCTGTAGGGTAGTAATGGATGGTCATTCTCATCAACGATCCTAAACCCGACATTACACGAATACCCCGTCGAAATACTAATAGTACACATGATCAATCCCAGGCCCCCAACCTTTACCCACAGCCCGGTGTCAAGCCAATGCTGTTCTAAGTAGTCCTTCTCCTCCAAAAAATGTAGAAACCAATCTTCCTTCGCGTGTGGGTTCATATATTTCAGCAAACATAGTTTGCTTCTAGAGACTAAGCACCGTAAAAGTGCTGATGGTTGCGTGGTTATAAATAGTATCCCTTTGATTTTCTATGCTATTTACGCAAACGCTCCCACTATCATCTACGCGTATTTGCAGCTTTACCTTTCCATGACAATCGGCCACCATGTGGAAAGTCCAAACCGATAGATTCTCGGCGCTCTGGGGGTTGGGCTCTACGGAAAAATGCGTAGGCTCCCTGTTGTTCGTCTTCGTACGCATAGGCTGCAGTATACCATTCTCATCCAAAAACCTAAAGCCCACGTTGGCATGGCTGCTCGTACCAATGCAAATACTGCATATTATCAGCTTCTTTCCTGAGTAGTTCAAATCCACGGACATCCCGGTGACATCAACCCAAGATGCTTGGTTGTATTTTTTCTCGCCTGCGTAAGTCGTATAAACACAATCTACTCCAGCTACGTAGGGGTTGTTCATCGCCATATATAATAACTCAGACCAATGCTTGCAGCTGCTAGGCCGGCTTTTAATAAGTTATGGTCATATTCCTCGGGTATCGTAGGCAGGACCTTCTTTGGTGTCACGTATTCTTTTTTTGATGGCACGTGTTCCTTTTTTGGCTTCTCTACGAAGTGTGGAATGCCCTTGGTCATGTCAGAGTTCACGTCATTCACCCCAAACTTCATGTCTTCGGTTGCTCGTTGAAGTTTGTTGTTGTATCCTACTACAGAGCCAGTATTTATAGATAAATTACTAGGCATTAACCAACAACCCGGGGCTACTGCATAGTCCAACCTTGCCTTAGAATTTTGTATAGCTAGTTGGTAACGCTGTACGCCCTTGCTAATGTCACCCTCCAAGATTGAACTTTCGAATAAGATCAAGGCTTCGGCTCGCGTCTCTTCTGCGGCGCCAATATTTCCAATTATACTTGATCGGGTATTTACCTGAGCTCCAAGGATAGAATACACGTAAGCTTCTATGCTGCGGTTCAAACGGGCAAGGGCAGCTCTAGTTAGTCCTTTACCTTCTGGGGGTATGAAATTAAGATATTGCTTCGTTTGCTCGTCGTTGGTAATCTTAATAATCAGTGGATTGGCCCCTGCATACTTACCACCCTCGTCTTTGAACAGAGGTCCGTCTCTGACTTCCTTAGTGGTCTTAGCATTTGGTTCAAAGAAGGTGCTACTGTCGTGAGTTTCTTTGTGATACCCAGTGTTCCATCGTAGATTCAATTCATTAACTTCCTTATCACTTAGCTCGTGTCCACCAATCCCCCAATAAGCCCAAATATGTCCCAAACCATTGTTAGCACCGGCAGTGCATCTAAAATCCTTCCCTACAACACCGAACTCCTTACAAAGCCTGTTATAGGCTGGAACGTCGTATTTGTTATCTCTTGGATAGAACGCAGCATCTCCTGGTAATGCAGTAACGCCCATCTCATGCAGTATTCTTCTAACCGTGAAGTGAAAATGAAACATAAATATTGAATTCTTCATCAAGTTTGCACTTACACCACAGCCGCTAGTGGCACACCAAACCGCAAAGTTTAGTTGCTGCGGCCAATAACGCATGTTAGGACCACTTAACCATTCATGAGATTCCTTAGCGGTGGTATGAACAATGGGAACGTTTTTGAAGATATCTCGCACCTTTAACGGAAAGGAATGGTTGTTAGAGATCCGCATGTTCAACGTTAGGTCCAAGCTTGGATGTTCATTAAACGTAACTGCGGGTATCGGATAAAACCTGGTACCAAGCAATAATTCCTTTGACCAACTAGGTTTAGGTTCGACATGCACGGGTTTAGGCTTATGCGGTAAGATCTTAGGATGCTTCAGCTGAGAGTCTATCTGATCGACCAGCGTAGGTTTCAAATCCTCATTGCTGTACATCCTAGAGCCGTTAAAGTAAATCCCATCGGGTCTTCTTTCGAACTTACTAGGGTCGGCATGCGGAAACATCTTCCTAAATGCTCTCCAATTCCAGTAATCCCTGTTGTCGTGATGTGGCTGCTCCTCAATATCATTCCCAAAAGCGTCGTACATTAGTATATATAATGGATGTTATACCATCAGCACCTCCACTTTATCCTGAACTTCCTAAGGAACCTAACGAATTAAACGCTGAAAACTTTCGTCTGAATAAAGCAAATTTAATCCTGGCTTACTTGGAAGGGCAGACAAAACACTACGAAAAAGTCCGAAAAAAGTACGTCAGAGCCCGGAGTACGCTACATAAGATTTCGATAACTTCAGGATCCATATCTGTGGTGTTAACAGGCTCCGGCGTTGCTACTTCGCTTACCGGACCGGGAATAATCGTTGGAGTTCCTTTGGCCGGCGTCGGGGCAGCCTGTGGTATTATTTCTGCTGTTGCTACGGGCATTATGAAACAGTTGTCAAGCAAAATATCCAAGCATGACACGACAATAGCTCTGTCAAGGGCTAAAGTAAATACAATTACCGATCTTGTCTCAAAGGCTTTGCGTGACAGAAAGATAGACGACGTTGAATTCTCGCTTATCTTAGCCGAAGAGGAAAAGTACGAGAAATTAAAGTCGGACATAAGGAACAAAAAAACAGTCGTAAAAGATCTTTCCGAGGAATCTCGCAAAAAGATCTACCAGGAGGCAAAAGAAGAGCTTCAAAGAAAGCTTGCTCAGTAAACATCTGCTTTGAAAAAAGCAAGACAGGATTCTATTTGCATATTGAACGCCGGCTGTCTGGTTCACATGCAGATTAGTTTCACAAATCTATTTCACAAATGTGAAACGTTTTCACAAATGTGAAAGAAAATTGTGAAGGTTTTGATTGGCCGAAAACATGTGACGTAATCGTCCACTATCTTCTCGGAATCCATCCTAACAGGGGGTGGTTGGGGTCTATTTTGTAAAATATTTCGTAAATTACGTCAGGGTAATAAGGAATATCCTTATCCAGACGACAAAACATCCACTCGGCTTTTGTCATATCAGAAACCTCGGGAATAGACTTACCGGTAATTTCAGACAAAAGATAGGGAATAGCTTTGTAATATTTCCCTAGTTTTAATTTTTTCAATGTCTTCCGTAGGCTTTGTGGGGTTGGCTCTTCTAAGTGGTCTATGATTTTCTTCTTTACTTCGTTGTCTAAATATACCGGTCGTAAACCCTGGATATGACTCATCCAGTCCCTAAAGTATTTTATTCTCTTATAAGGTGTTTTCTTACGACCTCCATTAGCGTAATATTGCTCTCTGGTAGCATTTGGTACGGCATTACGAATATTCTTACCACATTCGTAACACTGTGCTGACGTGTCATCTTCTATTTGCATTTTCTTACCACAACAAATATACTTATTTGGCTTAGTAGGTACAAACTTGGGTTTCAAGCACTTTACACAGAAATCATAAGCAAACTCTTTACATTCTTCGCACTCCATATATAGACTAACATATTTAACTACATAGACACGGGATGCGGGTAATCGCGGTACGAATCGAGGAATTCACTTTAGACGGGTAATCCTCCGGTGGTCGTTGCGCTGGAACCCCCATCCCCTATACTACTCGCCAAAGTGCCAGCATGATGGCAACGTTTGTTCAAATACGCGTGCACGTTGATCTGTTGGTGTTGGTCATGGATTCCTTCGAAAGAGTAGACATAAGCGAGTTTCTAGAAGAGATCGATTCTGATCTCCTTCAGTATTCTTCACATTTTCGAAATAAAGGCTTTACTTTGAACAAAAGCATGAAGTACTGGAGAGAAAAAGATTTTGATTCTTTCGAGATTGAAGTACCTGAAGGAATAGGCCCTTTGCAGCTCAGTAATCACGTGCTTATTAATTCACTGAGAGCAAATGAATGAACATTTTGATTCCCATGGGTGAAATATACTGGTGAGCAAACAAACTTTCTACAACCTGTTTTGAGAGATCGCAATAAAACTGCATTTCGTAACACATTGGATACACATGTTTTCATTCAATTCTTTACAAGTAGCTAAAAAGAATCACCAATTTAATATAAAAACAAAAATTTTGCAGTCCAGTACAGACACGTGACCGTCCAACCGTCCAACGAATCATTACGAAACATACACGTTCCGGTTGACTAACTTCAACGTTTCGGCGGCCAGTTAGAACATGGTTTATTACTAGTAGTGTCTAGTGTTCAGGCTTAGTTGCAAACGACTGTATCGTAAACTGTTCATTAGTAATCAGATCAATTAATAGACAAAATATTTGCGCTTTTTACATGGAGTATGCGAAAAAAACCCTGCAGAACGAGGAAGAAAAAGCCCTTTGTTGTTGCGAATGTATTTAGGAGCCACAATAGATAGACTGGGTTACCTGTAGCTAACACGGATATCCGGTCCTGAAACGAGAACTCGAGAACTCGTGTCGAAGAAGAAACGACGAAACAGTTGTTGCTTTTCACCGTAATGCTGGAATGAAGGTATCGTAAATACTCCGAAGTTTAAGTGGGAGAATACGTTAGTTTGTCGTGTTAGTTTTCTAGCGAGAAGTTTTGCACATAAGCACTTTTGTAAACAACTGATTCCTCAGCAAATCGTGCATAATGTCTTGAGCTATCGAATAACAAGAAAAGTGAAAGACACCAAGACGAACACGAATAATGATCATATTTGAACAAGAATGAATACAAGAATATTGAGTTATCGAGGAATAAGAAGGACACTCGCACGCATCTAGTATTTGGCCTTAGTTCAGTCAGGGAAATAGAACTAAACTACAGCCTTACTATAATTAATACTATACGAATGGAAAAAGTGCTTATAAAGCGTCTACAGTTTGAACGGGGAAACCCCCTTTGATAGCCAAATGAACTGAAACATTCATGAAAACCACTGATTACTAATGTTCGGGGTTGGTTTGTTCTCCACTGAGCTAAATCACAAATCTATTTGGCTAGATTTTTAAGACGAAAATAGTCGACTGAAAAACATCGCCATCTTAGTCAAGATGATAAAATGCATAAACAGTTCAATGGCTGCTATACGATTTGACCTTAAACTGATACACCTCTTGCATTAATTTCCTAGAGATATTGTACAAAGGGCCATCTTTTCTTATGCAAAAAACATTAGTGATTGTTTTGTCTCCCAGAATATTTCCTCTTGAGACTATAGGAGTCTATAGATTCGACTTGTAAATAATTCTACAACCTTCATAACTTATACAGACGCGTCACTCAAATCAAGAAGTATTTTACCATTCAGCTATTTACTTCATGTAGAATCAGTACTGAAAGTATTGTCGAAGGGTTCATGTACACTTTAAGAAGTAAGGGATGGGGTCAAATAAATATAAAAGTTCTAGGAAAGAGTGACACGTGGTATTCGCGTTTTCATCCTGTGTTTCTTGGAAATGGCACATGGCTCTGTTACCCTTCCCTGCAAGGCATCAAGGTCCAGGTCCAGAGGAGAAAAGCATTCCTCAATATTACAGGAATGAATCCCATTTCAAATCAGGAAAAAACTAGATTTTCAGCATAAAAAATACTCATTGGATTTCCATTACGTGTTTTTCTACACAATTTTTTTTTCCGGTTTTGCTAACGTTGGTAGAAAATTATGCTGAATAAAGGCATTTTTAAGGGTTCCCCGTAGTATTAATGAATACTCATCAGATTCACCTATTTATCTATGTATTTTCCCAAAGCGTCAGTTCAAACTTGTAAGAGAGTCGGAACAAGGTTTTACCTGAGGTAAGTAAGTGCGATGGAGAGTGAAAATAGTGATCAACTAGCCCTGCTTATACGAGGGGATTTTGAATTTCATCGACATTAATGTCGCACATGGCCTGAACACTACTTAAAAATGAGAGTATTTTAGCTGCGAAACTTAACGTACTTTTTCTTATTATTTCAACATCTTATTTTAAACCTTCATGGTTTCAAGAAACGCAGCCACAGAGTTGTGGTTACTTGTGGATAAATATGAAATACCGTGACATTTCTTGTAAATATTTAATAGCTCAACGATTTAAAAAAATGCAAATCAGCATATTTACTTCCCTTCCTTTTGCATATCACTGTTTCATTTTATTTAGTTTCTTTTTATTCTATTTTGTAAGCGTTTCGTTTTGTTTCATGTCGTTTCGCTTCGTTTCGCTTCGATTTATGTTATTCTTTTTATTCATTTTATTTCTTATTTCATTTTTACCATTTTTTAAAATTTGTTTTATTTCATTTCGCAAGATTTAAGATTAGACTCCTATAATAGGCAATATGAAAATTTGAAGGGGGAATCCCCTAAAGGTGTCATTTTCATTACTCACACCTAACAAAGCAGAAACCGAGAACGCTCCAGAATTGCAGTAAGTATCAAGTATATATATATATTTTTTAAACAGAAATTATACTTTATTTCATCTCTAACACGTATTTTAAAAAAATATTTCCATCCCAGTTTGTCCTGGTTTTAAATTTTGTCTGCTTGGTCATTAATAGCGAACCAAGATATTTCATACTTTCGCTTTCATAATTTCAGTTCAAATTCGAAACGACTCTAGCACAAAGATTTCGACAGACGTCGTACCAAGTATTTTTTATAAACTTACATTTTTCGTGTTCGCATAGATTATAAAAATCTAACTTACTTCGAGAAATAGTGTGAAGACACAGGAAATATATAACATATATATGTAGACACGAACGAACCAGGGCTTCCATTGATAGCAGAGCTTTTTATTAGTTCTGAAGGAACTACCCTGGCTTTATTTATTTTTAAATAAAGGTTACATTCATTCGAAGTCGTCTACAAGATCAGTAATTCATTCCAAATTATTAACGAGAGACCTTAAATTATTTTGCTACGATTGAACGGAGTTCATATGAAGTAACCAAGTTAGTTGTTGCTTTCCTGTTTGTACGGCTTCGGTAAGGGAAATTGAAAGCTAATGGCATTGATCAATCATTGAAGATTCGAAACTATTGATATCATTTTTTTCAAGATCTGAACTTTGAGTCTTACTATTAAGAAATATATATTACAGATGTGATAACTATTTTGTTGGTCTTTGAAATATAGTACGGCTTCGGTAAGGGAATTGAAAGTGAAAGTGAAAGTTATCATGGCCACTGAAGATTCGATACTATCGTTACACTTTTTGAAGATCTGAACTTTGAGTCTTCATACTATTAGGAAATATATATTACAGATGTAATAACTATTTTGCTGTTAAAAATTTAGTCGAATAAAGCAAAAATAGAATTATTTGAAATTTGTGCTGACGAAGCACAAAATTGATGATTCTTAAGTGCGCTTTAGGATCTAAAAAATTCGAAAAATCTTAGTTTTAAATAAGGGTCTTAAAACCTTGTCTGTAAACCATGTGTTTCATAAAATGGCTATGAAATAGTTAGAAATAGGTTTTTCAAAGTTTTTCAAGAAAATTTTTTGATATGTGTTTGGAAGGCAGCCATTTGGCTTCTTTTGAATTTAAACAATAGTCGGGAAAAGAGCCATCTGAGCCTAAAAAGCGAGTTCTATCAAGTTGATATCGTTGACCCTTGTTAGTAAATTATTCGCTGAAATGACAAGCCCCGCTATGGAATTCAACTAAAGAATCGAAAGCACGCATTGTTTATGGATTTGCTCTTTCGTATTCTTACTTATCTTTTGTATCTTTACGTGCACGTAACGGCTAGTTCAATATTTACAACACCAATTCTAGATGAAGTGAAAAACTTATATTTTACAGTCATCACTAGCTCCCCATACGGGGTTCTTCCCGCGTGATATTCAGGACGAAAGTATGATATTTTTACGATTATTTTTTGGAGTCTGTGACGTCATACACTCAACATCGAACATCGCTCCATACATTTCTTTGTAGTTTATGATCAAAATATCAGTAGTAAAGGGAGAAAGAAATACCCAAACACCCCAAAATATAAATTATAGTCACAAGTAATGTGAAATAAGCACATTAGCCACCCTTTGGGCTTCATAGGAATAAAATAAATTAAGGATTTATATACAAAGAAATGTATGGAGCGATGTTCGATGTTGAGTGTATGACGTCACAGACTCCAAAAAATAATCGTAAAAATATCATACTTTTGTCCTGAATATCGAGAAAACACTTCATACAGTGATTATTGGACCTTTAAAGAGTATTTTTAGGAAGTTTCAGCTGAATCCAAGTTTGAGCGATTTTCGTCGTAGTAGCACTTTAAGAGCTTGTGCTCATCGAGGAACGAAGCTGAGTTTGGTCCCTTTTTCATTTAGAATTAATGAATTTGTTATTTTTTTACAGATCGTATTAGTAAATAACTGAAAAACAACCATTCAAAAGGAATGTATTTAGGCTGTCGTGTCGTACGTGGCCCAGACTGGGAATGGGAAGACCAAGATGGCGGAGAGGGCTGTGTAGGCACAGTAGTAGGAGCAGCACAAAATGAGGAAGATAGTGCTGAGAGTACAGTATGGGTGCAATGGGACACTGGTGCACGAGCCAACTATAGAGCAGGCTTAGATGAAAAGATGGATTTAAGAGTCTATGACAGTAGTGGGTCAGAAAAACCAGGTATGAATAGAAAGATGATCCTTTCGTTATCCATGGCGCCGCTTGCATCAAAATAATAATAAAAAGACTAAATTTCGACCTTCTTAATGATGTTGCCAGCAAATGTTTAAGCACGACGATTGATTACATGATTTTTATTGCCTTTAAGCTATTTAGCAGAAGTGTGTGTCTTAAAAAACGGCGGGAAAATTAGCGAAATTTCAAGCAACTTCAATAGAGTTAAATTTCAATCATTGAGTAAACTCATCTTCCTACCTCAAAGAACTTTAAATTAAATCTGGACATTCTACATGTTAAATTACAGTGAACTCAAAGCAGTCAACTCTCAGTCTTTTATAGTCAAATATAATATCACAGACACTTTGCTATTGCGGCGGACAGAAGCAAATTATTGGCATAACTACCTAATGATCGCTTCTACAGACTCTCGCTATTTACGAAATTACGCTTTCCCGCTATATCGGGCACTTTAGAGGACATAATATAGCTTAAAAGTCGAAAGTTTATGCTAAATACTTATCGAGAACTTTGTATGGTAAATAAAGAAGAAGTATTAGCACTACGACGTTGTTGTCAAACTGGAGTTCGACGTCAGGCGTTTTTTGTCAAACTTTCAACATTTAGCAAAGGCGTCATAACGAAGTTGTTGCTGGAAAAGCCGCCATATTGAATTTCATTTACGCTAAGTGTTTCTCCGTGATTGGGGTGTGTTTCTGGCCTGATTCCCAGCGGTTACCAGTATTATCAGTAAATCTGTTGCTAAAGGTCATAAAAACCGTCTCTTTCGTTTGCCTTCCCCCTCTCAGAGTCAATTACGGCTTCTCTATATGAATTCCTTTCAAAAAAGGACACATTTTTTAAAACCCCAATGGCACTACTGCGCAGGTGCGCAATAATTATAATTTGTCTATATACGAACACCCCGTTATAGACCGATCCGGCTATCTTTGAGTGTCTACCCAAACAATAGGTAGTTTTCCCGATGAAATACCAAATGTCCGACCAACAAAACTCGACTTCATATAAGATATTTTAGTAATTATCGATTGTTTTCTTAATGTACCTTTAGAATACATTGATGCTAAGACAGACATTTTCAGCAATCGGTGTTTGTTCCATGCTGTATATCAAGGACACATTTTAGCTTGTCCGACGTAGAAACATTAATTAGGGAGGTAGAACAATGAATGCGGGATCCCTGTATTTCGGACTTTCGCTATAACGAACACAAAGTGATGTGTCCCGAGGGTGTCTGTAGTTGTAGTAATGCTATAGTTTGCTTTACTTTGCAGTGAAGGTCAATGGATTTACCTCCACATGTGATGGATGT
Source organism: Actinia tenebrosa (assembly GCF_029948245.1). Lineage (NCBI taxonomy): Eukaryota > Metazoa > Cnidaria > Anthozoa > Actiniaria > Actiniidae > Actinia > Actinia tenebrosa. The sequence continues at coordinate 22,951,150 of NW_028292569.1, read as the reverse complement.
GCCAAGAATCCTGTTATTGGTTTGCTATGGCTCTGCATGAACTGTGATGATTATGGGTTATGCACGAGATGTTATATGGGAGATACCCATAGCTTGGATTGCCCTTTCAAAAGAATTGACATGACAGGAGAAAGGTAAGATGGCTACCGTACAAAATGCTCTTGTTGAACTGCCGGGTTGAACTATCCGTATCCGAATCCGTATATTATCATTTTTAGGGCGCATGTGACGTCATAGCCGCCATGTTGGATGACTTTTATAAAATGATTTTTTTCTTTTTGTTTTTGTTCGTCACCGCGGCCATATATTTTGTTCTCTTATTGAATATTTATGGCGGCCAAGATCGATGCGAGGCAACTTTTTCCAGGAAAATTAGAAGATCTTGTCTAGTCGTTGCCTAAACATAGAACGGCATACCAGACGAGACTATCAAAAAAGGAGATGCTTGCGACGCTCACTTGGTGCTGTAAGAAGTATCTGAGAAGAATGTAAATGTCTTGCAGTCGTACGTTAAAACAGCGACAGCGACGCTTGCAAACGATATAACGATCTCACAGAGGTTTGTCTATACTTTCGGTTAGTGTACTTGTTGGCAAACGCGAAGAAGCAACGAAAGTCCAAGCAAGAGGTACTTTTAGTCAAGCAAGAGTAGAAAGAGGACCTGATTGGCGCTGGGGAGCACAAGATGGTGGTCCAGGTGGAAAGGGAACGGTGGTAGAAACAAGAAGCTGGAAGAATGGAGCTAAAAATAGTGTTTCAGTCAAATGGGACAGAAGTAGCAAGGAGAATGTGTACAGGCTCGGTTTTAAAGGAAAGGTAATATTTGTGATTATTTTCTTCTTTTGAGTCGTTCGAACTACGCCTGTTCGTTCATTTGCTTGTTTGTTTGTTTGTTTGCTCGTTCGTTCATGTTTTCGTTCGTTTTGTGTTCTTTCGTTTTTCATCTGTTCGTTTATTCGTTTGTTTGTTCGTTCTTTCTTTTGTTCGTTTGTTCGTTCGTTCGCTCTTCGTTCATTCGTTCGTTCATATGTTCGTTCGTTCATGCTTTCTTTCGTTAGATATATTCACTCGTTTTTTCATTTAACCGTTTGTTCGTTCATCTGTTCCTTCTTTCATTTGTTGCTTCATATTTGTTCATTCGTAGATTAGATTTGTTTGTTCGTTCGTTCGTTCATTTGTTTGTTCGTTTGTTCATTTGTTTGTTTTTTCATTCGTTCGTTCATTTGTTCGTTCGTTCATGCTTTCTTACGTTAGATATGTTCACTCGTTATTTCAATTAATCGTTTGTTCGTTCATTTGTGGCTTCATATTTGTTCGCTCGTAGATTAGATTAGATTTGTTTGTTCATTCGCTCATTTGTTTGTTTTTTCATTCGTTCGTTCATTTGTTCGTTCGTTCGCTCGTTCGTTCGCACATTTGTTTGTTTTTTTCATTCGTTCGTTCATTTGTTTGTTCGTTCATTCGTTCGTTCGCTCGTTTTCACTTTTTTTCAAATACAAGAATATGAAAATGGGAATGCTCAAGGTGTGCAAAACACTGTCTTTTCTAATAAATCTTTTAAGGTCGATATAATATCAACCACACCAGCAACTGGAGGCTTCTACTACAGGGACCACCTGCCAGGACTACGAATACGAGCCAAGAAGACGGTCAGCGGCTTTACCACTGAAGACAAAGTCAAGGTTAACGTCACAAAGGAACAGCTGATGGAGTTAGCTGAAGGCCATGGAGGATGGACTGAAGACATGGAAAAGGTATATAAACCACCTCTGATAACGTCTTTATAGCCAATAAAAATGGTCATGTCCTGGCAGCCATATTGGAATCTGCTTTCCCAGGCAACTTTTATACATGAAGTCGATTGCAAATCGTTAAGTATATTGTAACGCTTCCAAAAAACAGTTTAGAAGTAGGAAAATGAAGCTTAATGGCAGATATTTTTATATACTAATCCTTGTTTAATTAATTGATAATTGCTCGATAGATAATTGATTTAACCAGTGAGAGAAGGGCTAATGTCCAACTTTAAAAGCCACTCTAAAAAATGTAAAGATTTACCACAAGTTATAGTAAAGGTGTTTCTGTGGTATAGACGGGCAGTTTTGCGCATGCACTCGTGCTCCCAGCTCTGGGACTCTCCGCGCTACACTTCTGCATGATAAGTAAGTCTTCCAATTATGCACACTTTGAATTTCAGGGAGCTAGTCACGTACGAATGCGATAGCTCATCTTATCGACACGTATCACAAAACAAAAATATAGTGCAGTTTTCGTATGACTGTGAAAAGCTCAGTGCCGTAAGCGTGACGTGCCGTGATCGTGAAACTTTCTAGAATTTTAATTGGCTGATTTTTTTCACGCGCCATATGATTGGTCTAAAAGTGCCGTGATCTTGGCGTGACGGTGTCCGCGCCGTGTTTATGCCGTGTTCCAGGTATTTCATTGGATGGAGAGTAAATTCTCGTGCAATGTGATTTGTCTGGCGTATCCCTTGCCGTGTTACGACCGTGTTCGTGCCGTGCACGTTTCACAGTCATACGAAAACTGCACTAATATAGCAGATATAAATGATTCTTCTAGTAATGCTTACTTTCTGTTGCATCTTCCCAGTGTATTCCAAAGATCGGTGATGTCCATGATTTTACCAAGTCTGGTGACGTCATTGTAGATTACGATGGTGAAAAGTTTCGGTTCGCCCCACAAGCACTCGCCAAGGTATAGTAACCTGAGAGAGATAGAGAGACAGGGGGGAGGGTTATATTATAAAACGATAAAGAAATCCGCTCTGCTTTTTTGTCAACCAACAGACCTAATCCACTGTTTTCCCATTTCAGACCACGTGTCATTCCCCAGAATATTATTTCTTTGTTTAACGGTTGCGCATTGGAAGTCACCTAAATATGAATACATTTAAAACAAGAATCTTATTCTCGAGAGAGTGACACGTGGTCTGAAATGGGCAAAACATTACACTCAAGTAGATTTGGTCCACTGATCGGAAATGACGTAGAAATAAAGTCACTGCGAAACTGAGGTGTCCGACGAAGCTCCCGAAAATTGACCAGCGTGAAATATAAAGATGCCCACCACATGAGTGTAAAGATTGCGTCACTATTATCAAGTGCTTATCGGCAACGCGTTTGTTTTCGTTTGGTGGCCTGGAAATCCATAATTTCATAAGGAAAAATGATACCTCAGTTTTGCAAATTTTCTTGATTCTGATTGAATAACATATTTTCTAAGATCAACCGAAAGTTTTAATATGACCTAGGTTTTAGCCATCTTTGCCATCACCAGTGTCCAAAGTTAACAATTGTTGCTATTGACCTTACAATACGTACACTTTGTACCCTGATGATATTAGATTTTTTTTTCCTGTGTTCCTTACAGAGGCTAGTATTTTTAGCTTGTGATGAATTTTTATATCTTAGGTCCCTCATTATAAAAAAGGTGATAAAGTGTTGGTTAGTGAAGACATGAATTTGGTGGAGAAACTGCAAGATGGACACGGTGGATGGAACCACAGAATGAAAGCGGTACAGTATAGGATGGGATGGGATGAATGGATAGATAAATAGATGACAGCAAAGGATGGGAGAAGATGGATGGATGGATGGATGGATGGGATGGGATGGGATGGATATAGATGGATACAATCGATAAATGGGATGGGGTAATGGATCGATAAATAGATGAAACAACATACCGCAAATTCCAAATCAGCAGCCATTTCTCTTTTGTAAATGCCCATATCACCAGCATATGCTGTCTTTTTTCAGATGTTGGGAAAGATAGGCACGGTGAAGAAAGTTGAGAGCGACAATAACGTGGTCATAAAAGTGGATAACGACATCTGGATGGTAAACGCCGCTATTTTGACTCTACACGAGGCAGCTGCAGACGGAGAAGTGGAAGAAGATAGTGACGACGATGATGAACATCCACTACAAGCACTCTTTAAGCAGCACGCTCTTCAGAAACGTCAGTACCTCGAAATAAAAATGTTAATGATCATTAAAATTTAGAGTTATATAAAATAGATATTTCCCGCCCTACTTCCCCTCCATCTTCCCACTCATCTATTCACGCTGATATAAGAAATAAAGTGTAGATAAAACAAATGGGCAATAACCTGGCCCCAAACAGCACAATGGCAAAAAGAGCTATTTGGCTGGCCAATACCCAACAGGCACATCAATTGCACTCTATTTCTCCCAGAGAAATTAAAGGGGGACTAGCACGAAAATCATCCAAATTTTAATTCAGCTGAAACTTTACTGGAATAACCCTTAAAGGTCTAATAATCACTGGTTAAAGTTTTTTCCTGATATTCGGGATATTCGGTATTTCTACGAATTTTTATAGGAGTCTGTGACGTCATACACTCAACACTAAACATCGCTCCATACATTTCTTCGTACATAACTTCATGCTTTACTTTATTTCTATTAAGCCCAAAGGTCCGCATAAGGACTTAACGTACATAACTTGTGGTTAGAATCATTTAATGTTATCTTTTCTTCAAAATACTGATTTTAAAACTAGAAGATATTTTGATTACAAACCACAATAAATATAACTACTTATGTCCTTATTTGTATTTGCTGTTGTTCCTTTTATGAAAGAAATTTGTTCTAAGGGCTTCTTAGTACTTTTAAGAGCTTTCTTAAAGTTGTTTCTTTTCGTTAGACTTCTAGTCCACTTATCTACATATATTCATGTCTAAAATTATTTTGGAGAGAGGCAAATAGGGAATGTTTTTATCGATAGTGTATTTGAGAGTGTACCTTGACTCAGCTAGACTTGCCTTGCTTAATCATGTTACAGTATTGACAGATGCATTCTCGGAAATGTTTACTGGGGAAGGAAAGACACAGAAAGAAGATGATGAAGGACTGGCTCTCGTGCAAGCTGCGGCTAATGGTCACGTGTCACGTGTCACGCAAGCACTCGATGAACGCCCTGAACTGGTAGGCATTATACTTTATATCAAGACAAAACATATTTTGGTCTCCATAAATATTTTTATGACGCGTCTCTAATAAAACAAAAAATGGACTCAAAACAAACCAGCGCACCCCACCCCCTCCCCCCGAAAATAAGCTATCTAAAACAAACCTATGTGGCGAATCTAGGGGAGAGGTGCAGGGGAAGCACACCCCGCCCCCTCCCCCCATAGATGAGCTATCTGCTGCGTTGTTGGTACTTGAGTTCGTAAACGTCTTGATCATAGAGGGTTAACCTACTCTACTTAAAAAAATACTGAATCTGCCCCTGTATGTATGAAGAATTGCTAAAGAAGCGAAATTGAAAATCTTCAGACCATTCGAACACATAGAGACGATCCCAACTTTATTCTTTTGTTCACCAAAGATTTAATTTATATATAGACCCCTTGCACTGAGTCCCTAGAGGAATTGTTCTCGGGGACAAAACAATGGCTTTTTTTTGCATAAGTAAGGACGCTCTATTGTTTAGTCCCCCAGAACAATTCCTCTAGGTATTCAATGCAAGGAATCTATAGATCGCAGAAGTTCGACTCTATATATTCATTCCATCAAAGCTTCGTAAAAACACATCATTTACACGAGGTCTAGGTCTAGGATTCACCGGTGTGCTTCTCAATAGCACGCGCGGTATCCTAACATTTGCCAATGCGACAAAATGGGTTTTTGATGGATGTAAGTCAGTGTTTTTTACGCAATGTCACGGAAACGCCTTAATTGACGTCCGCGATGACGCAATTCCGCACGTGCTATCAAGAAGCACTGTAAAGTTATAAAATCAACTAATCGGCGTACCTTTGATTATATTCCAGTTGAATTATAAGTCGTCACTGCTTGAGAAGACCTGTCTGCACATGGCATGCCACAGCGGTTACTGTGACATTATCCAGCTACTGCTGGAGAAGAACGCTGATATTTCAATCAAGGTACCAAAGATCTGCGACATATATCTACATTGAAAGGAAGAAATCTTTATAAGAGACATGTTTTGAAGTGGATTTGGAATGGAGACACGGCAGCCTCGTTGTAGGACAGGATGCAAACTTTGTACCAAGAGATTTATTTTCCATTACCATGCAGTGCCCATGTGCCTTTCACACACACCACCACATCCCCCCCCCCCCTCCACCCACACCCCCCAGAATCTGCACTCGGGCTTTTTCTCTACTGCTGATGTTTTGTATACATGAGATAAATTGAATTAACCTGTTCTTTAATCGTTCTTTTTAGGATGGACAAGGATACACCGCCATCCATCATGCAGCTTATGGGTATGCGATGAAGCGAAACTTTCAGTTGGAACTTGTGCTGTGAACCTTTCCCGAATTTGTGACCACGAAACAATATGCTTCCAAGTCGAGGACATGATGTTTTCATACATTTGATGTCATTTGTCAAGTTTAGCCTTGACTTTGAACCATTGTTTGTAATAAGTGGCTTTGTAAGACAAGTTCCAGCCATAGTTTCCAACGCGTAACATGTTCACTTGTGAGATTTTCTTGGCGAAAAATCAGACATCATTTTTACCTTTTTTTCAGAGATAAAACCGGCGAAGCAATGAAATTAATGATTGCGCACGGGGTGGATCCGAACATCGCTGACAACGACACCAAATGCACACCATTACATCTGGCTGTCAAAGAATCGAATGACAATGCTGTTAGAATACTGGTGCAGACAGCTACTTGTGATGTTAATCTGCAGGTAATTCAAATAGTCAACCCATCTTTCAGCATGATCTAGTGAGAGGCCGTATTAGCCATTCCGAGGTTGAGGAAAAGACTGGGTCGTGTTGGCATTGCAGTGCATTATGGGACATATTTTCAACATGGCGTCTATTTCGTCCCCTAAAGCAATCCCAAAATGCACTGCAAATCCAACTCGACCCAGTCTTTTACTCAAGATTGGTATAGCTAATACGTAAAAGTAGACCTCGTACCTTGGCCTTAAAATTCTGGCTCGTGCGCGCAATAGACTTGACTTTGGACCCTCTATGTTATAAGCAAGTGCAATCACATCTTTTGTTAACGTCAATCAACATGGCGGCTATGACATCACACGTACCCAAGAATACTTGATTATTATAGGACGTAGTTGGAGAAACGCCCCTGCACGACGCCATATCAAAACGAAATAACAACATCCTTGACTTGATCTTGGACGCGCCGAAAATAAACCTCACGCTGAAAAACAAAAGTGGATTCAACTTCCTGCACTTGGCAGCGTACAAAGGCAACTCATAGTAAGTACAGATGGTCACAAAGTAGACCTTTTTCAAATTCGTAAATTACAAAACTACCATGGGTTTATCTATCAATAGTGCTGCAAGAAAATTACTTGCCAAGTCTCCAGAGTTGGTGAACGTGCCCAAAGAAGATGGTTTCACGTCTTTGCACTTGGCCGCTGTCAATGATCACTGTGACATTGCTGAAATCATCCTGGCGCAGGTAAGTCTTGTTTGCCTGTACGACGTTCTGACCTTTTCCGATATACGTAGAAACATATACAGTAAGTACAATCAGTCTGAGCCATTTTCGAGTTCCAAGTTATCACTATGTTCCTTCGTCTCAGAATACTCAGGGTTAGCCTCGCATCAGTGTCTAAATATCAACGGTAAAGTAGCTTTGAGAACTCGAAACTGGAGTATTGCGAATGATTTGTTTTACCTATAACATAAGAGAGTACGGATTTCGCGTTCTGCTATGAATACCTATGGTAAAATAGGATGCAAAGGCTCAGGTCAAACGTTGAACTATACTAGAGCCGAAGCTAATTGAAAAAATGGATAAAAAGGCGATCTTGTTTGATGTCATTATGTTCGGCTCATGTGAGGGTCGACGTTTGACATGGACCTTAGTCTAATTAATGAAAGGACCATGGAATAGTCACTGAAAGAAAGATATATAACCAATGAAAAATGTACGTTTTCTAGAATGATTGTAAGGTCGACTGTCGCACGAAAAACAACCAAACACCACTGATGTTAGCCGTACATGAAGGATACCTGAAAATGGTCAAGATCTTTGAGCAGCACGGGGCAGACGTCAACGCAGCTGATGAGGATGGTGATACACCTCTTCACGTCTCTCTTATGCGCGAGAAATTCTTCTCCGTAGGAATGGGCTCGGTAATAATTACATAAATCGTAAAACAATCTTTCTGCGACCTAGACAACTCTCAAACGGATGTGTCTTTGGATCCTGTCAATCAAAAGATTACTATCTAAGACCGTTGTAAAATAATAAACCAAACTTTACCTTGGGGGTAATGTTTTCCCATTTCAGACCACTTGTTATTTAGAGTATCATTTCCTCGTTTAACGATTGCTCACGAGACGATATATGAATATGGATACAACTGAGTTAAAGAATCCTATTCTCATAATACATGGTCTGAAATGGAAAAACTTGCATTGATCCAAGATAAAGACTGAGGTCTAATTGATGCTAGGGGATGGAAGCCCAAGTACGAGCAAATATACCGCATCTAGAGCTGTTTGGGTCGCAGAAACTTGGAAAGCTCTCTGATAATCTAGTGTGCTCTGAAGGTCGATTATTGCGAGCCTTGGGTAACCATGAAAACAGTGACAGTTTATACGCAGAGATATCGCGTGTTCCTTACGACCCTGACAATTGGTCCTAACATTAACCCAACATTTATCTAACATATTTTACAGCTGCTTGGTCTGTTTGGTAAGAGCACTAGTTCGTACACAGAGATATCACGGTACTTGATATCGCATGGCGCTAATGTACGTCAACCTAATCAGGCTGGCAAGACTCCCATGGAATACGGTGAAGGCACCAAAGCTGAACCAGACCTCAGGAAAGCCTTTGAAGAGACCAAGTAAGTACCGATCAGTAGTATCAGGAGCATATCATGTCAAATGGTGATGCCTTAACAGCGCGCTTTTTCCGTGCATCTCAAAAAAATTAAGACCGCTAAGAATTAAGGCTGGAAATCTGCAGTCGAACAAATCATACCAGCAAAAAATTATTAGGTATACTAAAGATTTCAATACGAAAAAATAAGTTGATAATGAAATGGTTTCCATGTTCTTTTGCATCTTACCTAATGGTACACGATGGTAAGAGTGTACGTTATGCCTTAACACTTGTCATCTATGTTAGATCTCATCTATGTGCAATGATTACATTGCTAGACGTTGCATCAAGGTTCTTTCGCAGTATATTCCCGCGAAAAACGTCTAGGGTTTACTGATGAGTTAATAGAAACTCTTGTCTTGACGGTGTTAGTCGTATTCAAATGCTATTTATATCTGCTTTCTCCAGGGTAAAGGAAGAGAAAAAACCAACTGGAAGTGAAAAAATGAATATAGTTAATAACTTTGCAAGCAAAAAAGTAAGTCAAGTGAGAGATGATCGATAAACGAAAAAATTCAGTGATAGATGTGAAATACTTTGTCATGCGATCTTACCTTGAACTGAAATAAATATTCTTGTGCATTTTCAGGAAGAAGACACTGTGCAGGCCAGAGAACTAATGGAAGTAAACCAAGAGATCAGCGAAAACCAAACGGTCACTCGTTCAATAGATGGGTTTAAAAATGCACAGACACTGGAAGCTAAAAACGTAAAAACCGAAGAGGGAGGGACCTCGAAAGAAGACAGTCAACAGAAAATGTCTGGTAAGCAAGTGGAAGAGGAAGAAGAATTCCAGAACGGAACCAGTTCACCAGTGAAGAAAACTAAGAGGAGTTGTTTGATTTGCATCGATGGTGAAGCAGACGTTGTATTCAAGCCATGTGGACACACTGTCCTGTGTAAAGGTACTGGAACATTGCACGCATACCTGTATGCGTGATTGCTGCTTTCATACATCTTGTCATCGTTATAGGGTTAGGAATACCTTACCCCCATTTTATTGTGCAGAAGCTACGTCAGGCATGCATGCATAAGAACTGACATGGCTTGTTTGAACTTTGAAATGGCTTCTCCATGTTTTTGCGCCTGGTAAGCACGCATTGACATTATAGTAATAATAATAATAATAATAATGGAACTTATATAGCGCACATATCAAAATTCATGGCGCTTCACAATAAGAAATAAAATAAATACCAGACGTATATTACAATATTAATGAAATGTCATAGTTCATTGATGTTCACTTTGAATCAGAGGAGACAAAGTTCTTGAACAAATGAGTTTTCAGTTCATTTTTAAATAATTGGATTGAAGAACTTTTCCTAATTGGAAGTGGGAGGTCATTCCACAGTTTAGGGCCAGCAACGTAAAAAGATCTGTCACCATAGGTCACCAGACGAGATCTTTTTTCTTCTAGATACTCCATGGTTGTAGATCTGAGAGTGCGCAAATTTAGTGGCTTCAGATTTTGTTTTTGCGCACTGCATCAAAGACGCATGCTAGGTGGTTCCAATTATCAGTGACATTCAAGTTGCTTCTCGTGCGCAGTTTTTGCGCATCTCATATACGGGAGGTTCTTGTAAGACATGCCTTAACACTGAAATGGCGTTCCCATTTCATTGCGCATCTCATCTATAGACCTTTTATGAGCACTGCATGCTTGCTTCACCTCTCAGTAGATCTATTTGTTGTGGTACGCCTAATCCAATCTGAGCACACCAACCGTAATGAAAAGATACGACTGTAGCAAGATTGCTAGGCTATGATTTTCCCTACTCACTGCAACATTCATCTCCACATTCTCACACTACCTTATCTGCTTTTAGGGTGTTCTGTTCGAGCTAAACGCTGTCCAGAATGCAAGCAACTGGTGATGAACAAGACAACTGAAGGTAAGTCAACAAAGACAATCAATTTAGAATGTTTGAAATTCCCTTTCATTTAATCAGAAAAATAAAAATAAAAATACATGCCAAAGTCATTTGCAAATTCGTAGCTCAACGAGGATTTCAAATCTAGATTCAAATATTGTCCTTCTTTTAGATGGAAAAAAAGTACCTCCTAAAGTCGAAAAAGAGGACCTGGACGCGAAAGAAAAGTTGCAATCAACGGAGAAAAAGCTAAAGAAACTCGAGGAGATGGTAACTTGCTGTGTTTGTCTGGAAAGGAAGAAAAACATCATCTTCTCATGCGGGCATGGCGCATGTCAGGTCTGCGCTGAACATCTTAGTGTTTGTGCTATCTGTAAAAAGGAAATCCAAAAGAAAATAGCCATATTCTAAGCGATCTCTGGGGTGAGCTCCCTGTGCACTCCGAAAACAAGACGATGGAAGTAAATGTACCATACTGATTCCCTGCTAGAACAGTCCTATTCCTTTTTAACAACAACAAAAGAAGACTCCCTCTGCACATCAAGGTAGAATTAGGACTGCTAGCAGAGAACCATGTTGGATATTAGAGAGTTTTAGATTCACGTTTTTTCTTCCCACAAACGGCAAAATTGACCACGTTTTCATCGTTTTCCTGCATTTCGCTTTACCTTTTGCATACCTTTTCACAAAAGACAAATATTCTTTTGTTTATCTAATACTTGGAGATTTTGGCGATTCCTTTTCACTAATTTTAAAGAAGTTTTCACTGATAGTTAACTTTTCACGTTTCACATTTGTCGTATACGAGATTCTAAAACTCTCTAATGACGAAAGACGATAACGACTACGACAACAGCAACCATGACAACCACAACGATGACACCAACACCACCAACAACAACAACGATGACATCAACACCACCACCAACAACAACGATGACATCAACACCACCAACAACAACGATCACAACAACGATCACACCAACAACAACAACCATAACAACAACAAAAAAGCATGCAACAGCTTGCCCGTCCAATCTCTAGATTAACCGCTCTTAAATTAAAACTACGTAATTTCTTGATAGATTAAATTGAACCTGCTAACCATATTGAAGAATTTTATTCTAATTTAAAACTTTCCTTTCCGAGAGCCGTATGTTACATCATGATGATAACTTAATAATATTTAATTTTCCTTACGATAGAGTGCATTTAGTAAGGTATGGTAAGCTACAATAGAGTAAGCAACACTTATTTTCCTAGTGTGCCAAACCATTTCACTTGCGTATTGTGGTTATTTTAGCTTTAGATGTGTCTTGTGTCTTGATTTTGCAGCAGCGCAAAGGAATAAAAGCTTTAAAACCATTTCACTTGTGTATTGTGGTTATTTTAGCTTTAGTTGTGTCTTGTGTCTTGATTTTGCAGCAGCGCAAAGTAATAAAAGCTTTAAAACCATTTCACTTGTGTATTGTGGTTATTTTAGCTTTAGATGTTTCTCGTGTCTTGATTTTGCAGTAGCGCGAATAAATAATACGAATAAATAAATAAATAAATAATACGAAATACGATAATACACCAGACAACATTTATTTTTTCAATTATTTTCAAAAATAAGAAAAACGAGTTCGATTTCTTCTCACTCCATATTTGCAAATTTTGAACTCAAATATAGCTGATTATTGAGGGACCGTTCATTTTAAAAAAGGTCAAATAAATAAAAAAATTCAAGGAAAGAGTGACAAGTGGTCGTGTTCCTGTGTTTCTTGGAAATGTCACATGGCTCTCTTACCCTGCCCTACAAGGAATCATGGTCCAGGTCCAGAGGAGAAAAGCATACCTCAATATGACAGGAATGAATCCTATTTCAAATCAGGAAAAAACTAGATTTTCAGGATAAGAATACTCATTGCATTTCCATTACGTGTTTTTCTATACACAACTTTTTTTGGTTTTGCTAACGTTGGTAAAACATTTTGCTGAATAAAGACATGTTTAAAGGATTCCCCGTAGTATTAATATGAATGTAAATAATAAATATTCATCAGGTTCACCTGTATATCTATGTATTTTCCCAAAGCGTCAGTTCATAGTGAGTCAGAACAAGGTTTTACCTGAGGTAAGTGTAAGTGCGATGGAGCTTGGAAACCCTGTTTCTTAACATGGCACTAAGTTTTCTATGTTTACAGAATACTTGACGCAGGGTTGGGTTAAATTCGACTTTAAAATGCTCCTAAATACCAATGGATAAGTGAAAATAGTGATCAACTAGCTTTGCTTATACGAGGGGATTTTGAATTTCATCGAAATTAATGTCGCACATGGCCTGAACACTACTTAAAAATGAGAGTATTTTAGCTGCGAAACTTAACCTACTTCATCTTATTATTTTAACATCTTATTTTAAACCTTCATGGTTTCAAGAAACGCAGCCACAGAGTTGTGGTTACCTGTGGATAAATGTTATGAAATACCGTGACATTTCTTGGAAATATTTAATAGCTCAACTATTAAATGCAAATCAGCATATGTTTACTTCCCTTCCTTTTGCATATCACTATTCCATTTTATTTAGTTTCTTTTTATTTGATTTTGTAAGCGTTTCGTTTCGTTTTGCTTCATGTCGTTTCGCTTCGTTTCACTTTCATTTCTTATTTGATTTTTACCATTTGTGCCATTTCATTTCAGAAGATTTAAGATAGATTTCAGAAACATAATAAGAGTCCTACGCAGCCACTATTAGGGTCGTCACGCAACGCTTACTCCTATAAGTATTCTGGGAATTTACACTGAGTAATTAATGTCTACTGTGCGGATACTCCAACCGGGACCTTTGATAAACTAGTATCATTAACCAATCATATTGCGACATTTATTTCAATATTTTTTAAACAGCCAATCAGATAGCACATCGATATTCAAATAGTCCGGGTTAGTGTCTGCACAGTAAGGGAAATCCCCTAAATTAACTTGTCAGTTTCATAACGCACAAAGCAGAAACTGAGAACGCTCCAGTTTCTTCCCAGCCGGGGTTTGATCGTGATAATTTAACAGATCGCTGTATTCAATTGAGGTAAGTATCAAGTCAATATATATATATATATTAAACAGATATTATACTTTATTTCATCTCTAACACGTATTTAAAACAAATATTTCTCGGTTTGTTTTGGTTTTAAATTCTGTCTGCTTCGTCATTAATAGCGAACCAAGATATTTACTTCCGCTTTCCATGAGGAAAACAGGATCAAATTCATAATTTCAGTTCCAATTCAATACGACTCTAGCACAAAGATTTCGACAGACATCGCACCAAGTACTTTTTAAGACTTACATTTTTCGTGTTCGCATAGATCATAAGAGTCTAACTTACTTCGAGCAATAGAGTGAAGACACAGGAAATAAATAGCAAACATTTTTGGACATGAAATCGTCTACTCGATCTGTAATTCATTCCAAATCATTAACGATATACCTTAAACTATTTTGTTGCGATCGAACGGAGTTGTATCGAGTAACGGTAACCAAGATTAGTCACTGCTTTCCTGTTTGTATGCATCAGTAAGGGAAAGTGAAAGGGAAAGTGAAAGTGAAAGTTATTATGAATCGAGATTATTTTATAGTATTTTTTTTTAGAAGATCTGAGCTTTTAGTCATAGGATATATGAATTACAGATGTAATAACTATTTGCTGGTTAAAAATTCAGTCGAATAAGCAAAATTTGAATTATTTGAATTTGTGCTGACGCAGTACAAAATCTTATGATTGACGCAATTTTAATTTCTAAGTGCGCTTGAGAATCGAGAATCTTAATTTAAAATAATGATCTAAAGAACTTGTCTGTAAACAATATTCAATAAAATGGTTAAGAAATAGCTAAGAAACTCTTAGTTTTTCTACTAGATGAATAGATTTTTCAAAACTAAATACGAAATGGTTTTGATTAAAGTTAATTATCCAAGGAAGATATAAAAAACTGCGCAATGGAATTCCACTGGACAGGAAAATCGAAAGCACTCATATATTTTCGTATCTTTAAACTTTCAGTGCACATGACCATTAGTTTTTACGAAGTCTGTATTTATGGCCCCAACTCCCTTCCTCTTAATACTCCAGTTTCGAGTTCTCTGTTGCTCAGACTTAGCCTCGAATATTGCAGAATATTCTTGTGTTCCAGTGAAGTGCATGTAATTACAAAGTGTTTGTATTGTTGAAGTTGTGCATTCTTTACTTTACTGTTGGTATTTGTGAATATTTAAACACTGATACAAGGCTATCCCTGAGTAAATGAGTCTGTAATCAAGGAACACAGCGGTACTGGTCTACTATTGGTTATTTTCACAGATTGTATCAGTAAATAACTGAAGGACTATAACCATTCAAAAGGAATGTATTTAGGCTGTCGTGTCGTACGTGGCCCAGACTGGGAATGGGAAGACCAAGATGGCGGAGAGGGCTGTGTAGGAACAGTAGTAGAAGCAGCACAAAATGAGGAAGATAGTGTTGAGAGTACAGTATGGGTACAATGGGACACTGGTGCACGAGCCAACTATAGAGCAGGCTTAGATGAGAAGATGGATTTAAGAGTCTACGACAGCAGTGGAGCAGGTAAACCGAAATGCTTGGCTTCGATCGTAAATAAGTAATGTTTAAGGCATCATTTTACTGATGAAGGCCATTGGTATACGGTCGAAACGTTTAGTTATCATTACTTAAAATCAGAGACAAACCAAATATTATTGATATTACAGTGCGAATCGAAAAACCGTGAGCACCTAGAAATATTCCAGGAATGTTCTATTCTTTTTTGGCCAATCAGAATTGACTTTCTAACAACGAAGAAAATGCGGAAAGATAACAATAACGCTTCTGATTGGCTAATAAGCATTCTTGGAATTTTTCTAGGTGCCCACGGTTTTCCGATTCGCACTGTAAGTAATGCTCAAGTTACAAGGGAGATTACCTCCAGAAACAATGTGAACAACTCACTGCGCATGTCGAGGAAATCAAGAACAATCACCCAACACTTGTCGACACCATGCTTGGCTGAAGAAAACAAGTAAATACATAAATAATTTTAAAGAAATGTATTGTTGAATCGAAATTAGGACTAACTTTTCGTTGACATTTTGTACCCTAATGCAAATTAATCCTTTAAATTGCATGTAGCAATGATAACAGTAGTAATGATTATTTGAAGCAATATTTAAAACAACGCGCTAGATTATTTGGTAACATTCTCGTTTACACAGCCAGCCTTTCTTTTGGCCCTCGCCAATAAACAAGTTGCACATTCTTCACATTGTAGTTGACTTTTGCAAACAATCATGCTCTTAAACTAGGCTAAACCGGGTTAAAGGAATCGCGGTATGTGCCAAACGCGAAACCGACTATTATGGGTGAAAAATAGTGTTTTCCCTTTTCCATGTTAATCCATTAAGTATTTTTCGTTTTGCAGCGTCTAGTGCAGGAAAACATATCTTGGTTATGTGTGATGGATGCAATCAGCAGCCTGTTCTTGGTATTCGTTGGAAATGTATGACGTGTGATAACTATGATCTCTGTACAAGCTGTTACATGGCAGATACCCATGACTTGGAGTGTGTGTTTTCTCGGATGGAATACCAAAATGGACAACGGTGAGTCAAACATTCGCTTAATCGTGGAATAGACTTCTTTAGCATAGACATAATGTTTTCCCATTTCAAACCACGTGTCATTCTCTTGAGAATAAGATTGTAAGATTGTAGCATTTAAGTTGTATCCATATTCATATCTTCTCATGCCCAACTATTAAGCAAGGAAATGATACTTTTGGGAAATTAAAGACACGTCGTCTGAAACAGGAAAAAATTACGCCCAAGGTAAAGAGGCCTATTAAGGATTCATTCTACGTTGCGTGCGACAGCGTTTTCAACAGATGTAAAGTGAAATAGATATAAGTTGATCTGTGGATCGATGTTTAATCTAGTGTTCCAGTTGGCAAACGCGAAGGTGCGACAAAAATCCAAGCAAGAGGTACTTTTAGTGGTGCAAGAGTAGAAAGAGGACCTGATTGGCGCTGGGGAGCACAAGATGGTGGTCCAGGTGGAAAGGGAACCGTGGTAGAAACAAGAAGCTGGAAGAATGGAGCTAAAAATAGTGTTTCAGTCAAATGGGACAGAAGTAACAAGGAGAATGTGTACAGGCTCGGTTTTAAAGGAAAGGTAATATTTGTGTTTCTTTTGCCCGTTCACGTGTTCCATTTCCTTCCTTCGTTTGTTCGTTCGTTCGATCATTCGTTCGATCGTTTGTTTATACGTTCGTTCGATCGGTTCATCTAGATATGTTCGTTCGTTCATACGTTCCGTAGTTCGTTCCTCCTTTACTCCGTTCGTTTGATCGTTCCTTCATACGTTCCGTAGTTCGTTCCTCCTTTACTCCGTTCGTTCGATCATTCTTTCATATATGTTCGTTCGTCCGTTCGATCGTTCCTTAAAGTAACTCTTTTTTCAATAAATCTGTTTAGGTCGATATACTATCAACTACACCAGAAACCGGAGGCTTTTACTATAGGGACCACCTGCCAGGACTACGAGTACGAGCCAAGAAGACGGCCAGACAAAGTCAAGACAAAGACAAAGTCAAGGTTAACGTCACAAAGGATGAGCTGATGGAGTTAGCTGAAGGCCATGGAGGATGGAATGATGACATGGAAAAGGTATATAAACCACCTCTGATTACTTCTTAATAGTCTAAAGCAATTTGTACGTTAGTTTGTTGTTGGTATAGCCTTCGTGCAGCCCGACTTTAATGAGAACAAATAGAATCTAAGAATTCTGTACTAAATAGGTTATAAATTGTAAAGTATAGATTGCAGTACTTAAGAAAAAACGTTGTCATACGAAAATAGAACATTAGTGATTTAGTAAAAAAACAAAAGAAGATCACTGAAGCTGAATTTTTACTTTTGTCTTTTAATGTCTTCATTTCTCTCAAAATTACTAATGTTATATTCTTGTATGACAACCTTCTTGCAAGTAGGTGTATATATATATAGTAATATAGTAATATAGTAATATATATACACACACACTTGATTGCAAAAAGGTTGTAGTAGATATTTATACATATATCTAATGAGATGCAAGATATCAAATGAGATGCAGAAAGTAAAAAAGTAACTTATTTGGTCTTATTTATCTTCTATTGTATCATACACATTAGTATTGCACAAAGTCAAGTTAAAGTATTTTCCACAAAATGTGGTGGCTAAGCAATCGTATTTAGGCGTGCTTTACATTATGCATCTCATTTGATATATTGTATCTCATTAGGTATATGTATAAATGTATACTACAACCTTTCTGCAATCAAGTATATATATATATACCTTATATGCCTTACTTTCTTTTGAATCTTTCCAGTATATTCAAAAAATCGGTGTTGTCCATGACTTTACCAAGTCTGGTGACGTCATTGTAGATTACGATGGTACAAAGTTTCGGTTCGCCCCACAAGCACTCGCCAAGGTAACCTGAGAAAGAGAGGAAAAAATTTTATATAACGATTAAAAATCCCTCTCCGTCTTTAAGCTTTTAATGACCTTGTTTACGGCCATCCTGGCTATCGTCAGGGTCTGACAAAAAAGTAAAGGAATCGATACCGTGATATTCTACATGCCCGAGTGTCAGCAAATATTAGACAATAACAATATCTTTTGTATCGTTTCTTTTATATCGAGGCTAGTATATATTTTCATCTTGTGATGATTTGTTATTTATTTTATTTAGATCCGTCATTATAAAGCTGGTGATAAAGTGTTGGTTAGTGAAGACATGGATATGGTGAAGAAACTGCAAGATGGACACGGTGGATGGAACCACAGAATGAAAACGGTACAGTATAGGATGGGATGGGATGAATGGATAGATAGATAGATGACTGCAAGGGATGGGAGAACATAGAATGACATTTTCTGATAGATGGATGGCCCATGGATGGCAGGATGGATGGATGGATTGTCCATGGATGGATGGATGGATAGGTGGATTGTCCATGGATGGATGGATGGATGGATGGATGGATGGATGGATGGATGGATGGATGGATGGATGGATGGATGGATGGATGGATGGATGGATGGATAGGTGGATTGTCCATGGATGGATGGATGGATGGATGGATGGATGGATGGATAGGTGGATTGTCCATGGATGGATGGATGGATGGATGGATGGATGGATGGATGGATGGATGGATGGATGGATGGATGGATGGATGGATGGATGGATGGATGGATGGATGGATGGATGGATGGATGGATGGATGAAAGACATACCACGAATTCAAAATCACCATTCTTTTTTTAAAATGCCCATATAACCAACAAGTTACTCTCTCTTTTTCAGATGTTGGGAAAGATAGGCACGGTGAAGAAAGTTGACAGCGACAATGACGTGATCATAAAAGTGGATGACAAAACCTGGATGGTAAACGCCGCCATCTTGACTCTACACGAGGCAGCTGCAGACGGAGAAGTGGAAGAAGATAGTGATGACGATGATGAAGATCCACTACAAGCACTCTTAAAGCAGCACGCTCTCAAGAAACGTCAGTATCTTGAAGTAAAAATGTTAATGATCATTAGTCTTTTAAAAGTAGTAAATCCTGTTCTTGTATTAAAATACTTCAGAGGTGGCGTGCGTCCCTTCTCATGAAAATAAAAAGACCAAAAAACATTGCTGCCATACATGTAGGCAGTCATAGACCTTTTCTGAGATAACGAACATGCTGCATTCTGGTCTAGCTTCGCTACGAATATATTTTGCTCATCATGCCATATATGATGTTGCTTGTAACGAAGAAGGCCCATGACAAAATACTTCCAATATGTTAATGATGTGACGTCAAAGGAGGCATATACGTTTGTCATCATTCGTAAATTGAGACATTGATTATTATGAGAAAACAAATTTGCCATAACCTTTCTATAAACCCTGAGTAAGAAAATGATGTTTTATACAGTATATTTGACTGTCCCAGAAAAGTTTTGAATATTTAATAATGCCTTCTTTGACATCACAGTCATTAACATATTGGAAGAATATACCTTGATATCCCCAAGTTGCATCATTCAAATTGTATACAAATATTTTACCATTTAACTCTTCACTTCATGCAAAATCATCACTGAAAATATTGAGTTATAGAAGCAACATGGCGACTATGACGTCAAATGCACCATAAGATTCGTTTTACCCTCTAAACTAAACTACGTAGACTAATGTCGAAATTATTTTGGAGAGAGGCAAATAGGGAATGTTTTTATCCATGGTGTATTTGAGAGCGTACCTTGACTCAGACTTGCCTTGCTTAATCGTGTTACAGTATTGGCAGATGCAGTATTGACAGATGTATTCTCGGGAATGTTTACTGGGAACGAGAAGAAACAGAAAGAAGATGATGAAGGACTGGCTCTCGTGCAAGCTGCAGCTCATGGTCACTTGTCACATGTCACTCGATGAACGCCCTGAACTGGTAGGCATTATACCTTATATCAAGACAAAACCTATTTTGGTCTGCATAAATATTTTCATGACGTGTCTCTAATAAAGTAAAAAGAGGACTCAAAACAAACCAGCGCACCCCACCCCCTCCCCCCGTAGATGAGCTATCTAATTCCGCAAGTGCTATCAAGAAGCACTGTAAAGTCATAAAATCAACTACTCGGCGTACCTTTGATTATTTTCCAGGTAAATTATAAGTCGTCACTGATTGAAAAGACCTGTCTGCACCATGCATGCCACAGCGGTTACTGTGACATTATCCAGCTACTGCTGGAGAAGAACGCTGATACTTCAATCAAGGTACCAAAGATCTGCGACATATATCTACATTGAAAGGAAGAAATCTTCATAAGAAACATGTTTGAAAGTGGATGAAGAATGGGAGCAGGGCAGCTATGTTGTAGAACAGGATGCAAACTTTGTACCAAAATATTTATTATCCGTTACATTGCTGTACCCACGTGACATCCCCCTCCCAGCCCACCCCCTCCCCCTCCCCCAAAGATCTGCACTCAGGCTTTTTCTCTACTGCTGATGTTTTGCGTACATGAGATAAATTGAATTAACCTGTTTTTTAATCGTTCTTTTTAGGATGGACAAGGATACACAGCCATCCATCACGCAGCTTATGGGTATGCGATGAGGCGAAACTTTCTGTTGGTATTTGTGCTATGAACCTTTCTCGAATTTGTGACCACGAAACAATATGCTTCCAAGTCGAGCACCTGATATTTTCATACATTTGATGTCATTTGTCAAGTTTAGCCTTGACTTTGAACCATTGTCGTATTAAGGGGTTCAAGCCATGGTTTCCAACGCGTCCGAACATGTTTACTTTTGAGAGATTTTTTTGACGGAAAATCAGAGACTTTATTTTTGTCTTTTTTTAGAGATAAAAGCGGCGAAGCAATGAAATTAATGATTGCGCACGGGGTGGATCCGAACATCGCTGAGAAGGATACCAAATGCACACCATTACATCTGGCTGTCAAAGAATCGAATGACAATGCTGTTAGGATACTGGTGCAGACAGCTACTTGTGATGTTAATCTGCAGGTAAATCAAATAGTCAACCTATCTTTCAGCATGATCTAGTGAGAGGCTGTATTAGCCATTCTGAGATTGAGGAAAAGACTGGGTTGAGTTCGCATTACAGTGCATTGTGGGACTGTTCTAATGTGCATATTTTTAAATAGGCGTCTAGGTTTCGTCCCCTAAAACAATACCAAAAAACATTGCAAATACAACTTGAGCAAGTCTTTTATTCAACCTCGGAATGGCTAACACATGAAGGTAGGCCTCGTTAGCCTTGGCCTTAAATTTCTGGCTCGTGCGCACAGTAGACTTGACTCTGGACCCTTTATGTCATAAGCAAATTAAAACCAATCGTTCCTCTTAAAATCAAGAATCAATTTGACTTTGAAAATATGAGTGGAAGTAATCTCTCAATTAACTAGCCTTCATATTTGTAGTGTGCATTAATCCCAATGACACTGTAGAAATGAACTGAAATGAAGACATAGCCGCCATGTTTGATGATATGACAAAAGACACCAAGACCACATCTTTCGTTCAAGTCAATCAACATGGCGGCTATGACATCACAAGTACCCAAGAATACTTGATTATTATAGGACGTAATTGGAGAAACGCCCCTGCACCACGCCATATCAAAACGAAATAACAACATTCTTGACTTGATCTTGGACGCGCCGAAAATAAACCTCACGCTGAAAAACAAAAGTGGATTCAACTTCCTGCACTTGGCAGCGTACAAAGGCAACTCATAGTAAGTACAGATGGACACAAAGTAGACTTTTTTCAAATTCGTAAATTACCGCTTTATTCCTAGATAATAGACTCATTTACTCAGTTGGGAAAAGCCTCATTTCAGCGTCAGAATATTCACTAATACCAACGGTAAAGTAAAGAATGCACAACTTCAAAAATACATACACTTTGAAATTCCAAGGACCTTCACTGGAACACAACTATTCTGCACAAAATCGAGGCTAACCCTGCGAAAATGAATCTGCAGTCAAGGAACACAGCGATAATATACGAATTCGAAAAAGGAATATTTCGTAAGCATCTTCAAAAGTTGTGTTAAATCCTCAAGTACAAAACTACCATGGGTTTATTTATCAATAGTGCTACAAGAAAATTACTTGCCAAGTCTCCAGAGTTGGTGAACGTGCCCAAAGAAGATGGTTTCACGTCTTTGCACTTGGCCGCTGTCAATGATCACTGTGACATTGCTGAAATCATCCTGGCACAGGTAAGTCTTGTATGCCTGTACGACGTTCTGACCTTTTCCATTATATCTAGAAAAATATTTAAGTGCAATCAGTATGTATGGGTAATTCGCAATAGACCATTTTTGAGTTCCAAATTACCACTATGTTCCAATTTAACCAATGAAAAATGTACGTTTTCTAGGATGATTGTAAGGTCGACTGTCGCACGAAAAACGACCAAACACCACTGATGTTAGCCGTACATGAAGGATACCTGAAGATGGTCAAGATCTTAGAGCAGCACGGGGCAGACGTCAACGCAGTTGATGAGGATGGTGATACACCTCTTCACGTCTCTCTTATGCGCGAGAAAATAAGAATTGGCTCGGTAATAATTACATACATAAATCATAAGCCATCTTTCTGCGACCTAGACAACTCTCAAACGGACGTGTCTTTGGATTCTGTCAATTAAAAGATTACTATCTAAGACCGTTGTAAAATAGTAAACCAAACTTTACCTTGGGGGTAATGTTTTCCCATTTCGGACCACTTGTTATTTAGAGTATCATTTCCTCGTTTAACGATAGCTAATGAGACGATATATGAATATGGATACAACTCCGTCAAAGAATCTTATTCTCATAATACATGGTCTGAAAAACTTGCACTGACCTAAGTTAAAGACTGAGGTCTAATTGATACTAGTGGATGGAAACCCAAGTACGAGCAAATATACCGCATCTAGAGCTGTGTGGGTCGCAGAAACTTGGAAAGCTCCCTGATAATCTAGTGTGCTCTGAAGGTCGATTATTGCGAGCCTAAGGTAACCATGAAAACAGTGACAGTTTATACGCAGAGATATCCGCGTGTTCCTAACGACCCTGAGAGATGGTCCTAACATTAACCCAACATTTATCCAACATATTTTACAGCTGCTTGGTCTGTTTGGTAAGAGCACTAGTTCGTACACAGAGATATCACGGTACTTGATATCGCATGGTGCTAATGTACGTCAACCTAATCAGGCTGGCAAGACTCCCATGGAATACGGTGAAGGCACCAAAGCTGAACCTGACCTCAAGAAAGCCTTTGAAGAGACCAAGTAAGTACCGATCAGTATAGTATCAGGAGCATATCAAGTGGTGATGGCTTAGCAGCACGCTTTTTCCGTGCATCTCAAAACATTTTTCGCGACTTCAAGAAGAACAGCTAAGAATTATGGCTGGAAATCTGCAGTCGAACAAATCATACCAGCAAAAAGTTGTCAGGTGTACTAAAGATTTCAATCCGAAAAAATTCAAGAAAAAATAAAGTTGATAATGAAATGGCTTCTCATGTTCTTATGCATCTTACCTAATGGTACACGATGGTAAGAGTGTACGTTATGCCTTAACACTTGTCATCTATGTTAGATCTCATCTATGTGCAATGATTACATTGCTAGACGTTGCATCAAGGTTCTTTCGTAATATATTCTCGCGAAAAACGTCTTGGGTTTACTGAGTTACAAGAGACTCTTGTGTTGACGTTCGTTTGTAGACTTTATATGCAAATGCTATTTGCCGACTACCTGTAAGATGTATTTATATCTGCTTTCTCCAGGGTAAAGGAAGAGAAAAAACCAACTGGAAGTGAAAAAATGAATATAGTTAATAACTTTGCAAGCAAAAAAGTAAGTCAAATGAGAGATAATCGATAAACAAAAAAATTCAGTGATAGATGTGAAATACTTTGTCATGCAATCTTACCTTGAACTGAAATAAATATTCTTGTGTATTTTCAGGAAGAAGACACTGCGCAGGCCAGCGAACCAACGGCCACTCGTTCAATAGATGGGTTTAAAAATGCACAGACACTGGAAGCTAAAAAGGTGAAAACTGAGAGGACTTGTTTGATTTGCATCGATGGTGAAGCAGACGTTGTATTCAAGCCATGTGGACACACTGTCCTGTGTAAAGGTACTGGAACATTGCACGCATACCTCTATGCGCGATTGCCGCTTTCATGCATCTCGTCATCGTTATAGGGTTAGGAATGCCTTAACCCTTTTTATTGCGCAGAAGCTACGTCAGGAATGCATGCATAAGCAATGACATGGCTTGTTTGAACTTTGAACCTCCTCTCCATGTTTTTGCGCCTGGGACGCATTAACATTATAGTGGCTTCAGATTTCGTTTTTGCGCACTGCATCAAAGACGCATGCTAGATGGTTTCAGGTACCAGTAACATTCAAATTGCACATCTCATCTACGGAAGGTACTTGTAAGACATGCCTTAACACTGAAATGGCTTTCCCATTTTCTTGTGCATCTCATCTATTCGCATTGTAGGGTGCTCTGTTCGAGCTAAACGCTGTCCAGAATGCAAGCAACCGGTGATGAACAAGACAACTGAAGGTAAGTCAACAAAGACAATCAATTTAGGATATTTAAAATTCCCTTTCATTTAATCAGAAAAAAACTAAAAATATCTACTTGCCAAAGTCATTCGCAAATTCGTATCTCAACGAGGATTTCAGTTCCAGATTCAAATATTTTCCTTCTAGATGGAAAAAAAGTACCTCCTAAAGTCGAAAAAGAGGACATGGACGCGAAAGAAAAGTTGCAATCAACGGAGAAAAAGCTAAAGAAACTCGAGGAGATGGTAACTTGCTGTGTATGTCTGGAAAGGAAGAAAAATATCATCTTCTCATGCGGGCATGGCGCATGTCAGGTCTGCGCTGAACATCTTAGTGTTTGTGCAATCTGCAAAAAGGAAATCCAAAAGAAAATAGCCATATTCTAAGCGATCTCTGGGGTGGGCTCCCTGTGCACTCCGAAAACAAGGCCATGGAAGTAACTGGTTCCCTGCTAGAACAGTCCTATTCCTTTTTTTACAAATAAAAAGAAAGACTCCCCCTGCACATCAAGGTAGAATTAGGACTGCTAGCAGAGAACCATGTTGGATATTAGAGTTTTAGATTCACATTTTTTCTTCCAACAAACGTTAAATTTGACCACGTTTTCATCGTTTCTCTGCATTTCACTTTACCTTTTGCATACAGTACCTCCTCAACAAAGATTTTGGCGATTTTAGAAGTTTTCACTGATAGTTAACTTTTCACGTTTCACATTTGTCGTATACGAGATTCTAAAACTCTCTAATGACGAAAAACGATAACGACTACAACAGCAGCAACCATGACAACCACAACGATGACACCAACAACAGCAACAACAACAACGATGACATGAACACCACCAACAACAACGATTACACCAACAACAAAAAAGCATGCAACAGCTTGCCCGTCCAATCTCTAGATTAACCGCTCTTAAATTAAAACTACGTAATTTCTTGATAGATTAACTTGAACCTGCTAACCAAATTGAAGAATTTTATTCTAATTTAAAACTTTCGTTTCCGAGAGCCGTATGTTAGGTGATGATGATAATGATAACTTATGATGATGATGATGATAGTTTCTGCTAGTCACGATACATAGACAAGTTTTTAGTCATTCTTTTAACATTGCAAAAAACTTTAGATTATTACATGATTATTTTAAGAGTATAGATAGAGTGCACGCACTAAAACCGTGAACATTAAATAGTACTAATTAGTACTATTTCATACAGAATCCTTTGTTTTCTATTGTTTAATTATCACTATTTAGTGCTAAAAATTAGTATTTGTTTCACGGATTTAGTGTGAGCACTCTATTAGGGTTTTCTAGTAAAGGTGCATAGACATGTTTAAGGTAATTCAGAGGAATAGTAAGTCAAGTTTTCCCCCTATCTTTTATTCATTTTAGCTCAGTATTATAGGAGCTTCTGATTTATTGTTATATTGCAAATAGTTTTAGTAACTTAGGATTCCAGAATTGTTTGTAAATTAGGTTTTCATGATAGTTCCATAGGTTACGCATGGCACCATATGAGGTCTGGATGTAAATATGCATTCAGAAGTTTAATAAACTACATAATACTAAAAACAAGACTGAAAAAAAAAAAAAATACAATGATAACCCGTGTTTTAGTAACCCATCATATCATTCCCTTGGGTATAGTTTCTTTCTTTAATCAATAACAAACACCATCTGCTTTAACTTACAAAGAACATATCAACAAGTGACTCATATAATTTCAGTATCTAGACTTCCTCTCCGCACCCCTCCTCCACCCCCTCCCCCCAGGAAAATCCTAGATCCTCTCTCCCTTTCCATGTGATTTATCGTAATGTCAATCATATAGAAAGATGACTTTTGGGTCCACCATGAAAAGCAGGTTTTAATTGCTTATGATTCAGTAGAATCATTCATTAGGGTTTTTAAAATGGTTAATGGTTTATTGAGGAATAATTTCATATAATTGTCCTTTACAATCCATTCAATTTAAAAGGTTTAATTTATGGGTAGTTCTAAAAAATACTGTTGCCTAGCAAGCATAAAATTATGCAAAACAGTTTTATTGGTATTTTAGTATACATAATATCAGACAGATTTTATGTATACTGATATATAATTATGATGTATTTTATGCTCAAAAACTTAAGAACTTGGAGGCAACATGGTGGTGTGGTCATAGCCTCTTCCAACCCGGTGAGTCCCGCTGTGGCCACTAGCTGAGACTGTATTTGTCCTGGTTTCTGATTAGTTCAAACTCAGTTTCTCGACCATGCTTGTAAATAGCCAACTGCTTTGCATCCTTGCCAGTTGGGATTTTTACCGGCGTTTGCATTGCTACGCGGCCACCCCAGACAAAAATCGCGACGTGCACTTTGCAATAGACTGCCGTCAATCAAACAAGTTGACGTCATTTACACGCGTTTGGATCGGCCCGGATAGGCCCGGTGAGTGTGGCTCATAATACTTGTAAACAATCGAACAAAGTTTTGGCGCCTTTTGAATCACACGCGCGTGTAAATGGCTTCAACGTGTTTGATTGACGGCAGTCTATTGCAAAGTGCACGTTGCGATTTTTGTCTGGGGTGGCCGCGTAGCAATGCAAATGGCGGTAAAGCACTTTGTTTCTTATCATTCGTTCATTTCAGTTTCATTTCAGTGTTCCTAATTAGTTGCACAAACTAAATACATCGACACTTAAATAAAAGTTAAAACTTTCATTTAAATGTCGATGTATTTAGTTTATGGAACTAATTAGGGAAAATTAAAATTTTATTTGCCTGATAAGAGAGAATATGGCAGATATATGGGATGTTTAAAATGAGAGAAAAATAAAGAGGAGTGGGAGATGAAGAAGAAATGGGATGAAAAAAGTAGAGAAGTAGTCTAAAGAAAAGAAGAGAAAAAGGAATGGGAAAAGTGGATGGAGGAGTAAAGAGATAGAAGTGGGAAACAGATGAAAGGAAAAGAGGATGGGAAAAATTGGGAGAAAAAGGTAAGGGTCAAACAAGTGAATGTTAGTAAAATTTAAGATTCCCACTGCCTCATTCAAACTGCTTGTGATCTCTTGAGTTTTGTTATTCAACGAATTCCCTTTTATTTGGGATCTTTATCATATCAATAATAACAATATTTATAATTTATAAAACTATTTACAGTCAAGGCTGCTGGTAGTGCCTGCCTTTATCTCAGCACCAGAGTTTTAACCATACTTAACTTTAGCTCTTGCAAAAAAAAAAAAGAAAAGAAAAAAAAATCAGGCTTCACCCCCTCCCCCTCCCCCAAGGGATATTTTCCTTAAGATAGAGAATGCTGAGAGTAAGATAACATTAGTATGAAGTTTTATATCTATAATTCTTCTTTGTCATGGTGTTGCATCACAAACCTATACAAACTTTCCAAGTCTCTGTTGCCATTGTATTCTTGTTTTGGTTGACCATCTTTGAAGAGAGTGAGGGTGGGGTAACCGTTAATCTGAAGAGGAATAATATTTAAATATGTTGGCAGGATGTCTAGAAGAATTTATAGATTTTTTATGTCTGTGGAATCTTAGGACACATGGCAACATCACAGTTAAAATCAATGACATAACCTTTAAGCTAACCACAGTGAATGGAAATATTGACCATACAGAGTGAACATGCTTTGGTATACATGTAGCACTCTCATAATCATTACTCATCACTTGCTTACTATGAAATTTTCAGAGCTATATGAGACCTGTCTGGGTATGAAAAATGTGGTTTAAATGATTCAATAATGAAATGGACTCTGGCTCAACAAGTCTAGTTCTGCCTTTGATTGGTAGCCTAGATAAATGCAGCCAGATTAAGTGGGTGGCTGGACATCCCATACTAGGGGTAGATGGGTAGTAATACTTCTGGTCACTTTATACCACAGAAACCAGAATGTGCACTGGTGGCATAATGGTGAGTGAGTGAGAGAGTGTGCTTGCCTCTCACCAAGGCAACCTGGGTCGGATTCCCAAACTTGGTGCCATATGTGAGTAGAATTGCTTGTCAGGATTCTCTCCTGTGCTTCAAGGTTTTTTCTCTGGGTACTCTGGTTTTCCTCCCTCTGCAAAAATCAATTTGAATTTTAGTGGATGAAGAGCTAATCTGTAGAAATGCTACTGTTGATTCCCATTTCATTTTTTATTTTATGAGCTAGACCATAACCATATGTCCCTTAGCTCATGATCAGAATCTGACTTACCCCAAAGGTTTGACAGAGTTTTTCTTCAGCAGTGCAGTCCACCTAACATCAAACAAAAAGTAACACAAAATGAAATTTATACAAATAGACATATAATTGAGCTTCCTAAAAATCTCTCATCCACGCAAACCAAGATATTGTAATTTCTAATAATATACTATCAATTGAAACTCCTGAGGCCATTTCCAGACAACACCCTTCTGTCACCTGCTTACCACCACCCTCCCCCCCCCCCCCCCCCCCCCCCCTCCACAGAGTAAAACAGACACTCGACCACTCGACACTCATTCACCATTGAAAAAATACAACCAATAAATCAAATCTTACCCTGGCAATCTTTGGTCCTGCAGCTGTTTCAGCACATTTCTTGGCCAGTTGTTCCCAGGTTGGAGCAAGAATCTTACAATGTCTACACCTATTGTAATTATGAGACAGACTTTACCATACAATATTTGCAAAAATTTAACCATATCAAAAAGAGTCATTGTCCACAGCTGCCATGGAAACAGTGGGGGAGCTGCATGAGAAAATTAAGACAAACCTTTTTAAAGGTCATATTGTGTGTGCTGTTACTTAAGTAAAAAAGTCTGAATAGGCCATTATCAGCAGTAAGTATGGAAGGGTAATATTAATTCAAACTTAACTTAACTTTCAGTTTTCCCAACCCCTGAAATAACCTTTGGGCGGACAAAGTCAAGGCATTGCTAGTTAACTCATAAATTGATCATTAGGTTTTACAGAAAAAGGGAAATCAGGGAACCTGGAGAAAAACCCTTAATTCAAAGGAAAGACCTAACAAACTTCACTTTCCTTTATTGCCAGTTCCAAAAAATCAAAACGGAGGCCCCAGAGTTAAGAAGGGGCCTCAGAGGCCAGTGCACTTATTACACCAATCCCCTTGACACATTTGATTGATTGAGGCTTTTGAATCATATACCAAAGATACACTCTTACAGATACTAAACTACACAGTCTGACTGCAGCTCAACTCACCAAGGTGCATAGAACTTGACAAATGTGGTACCAAAGGAAACCAAGGAGTCAAAGTTGTTTTCATTCAGCTGATAAGGTTTAATCTTGAAAGTGATAGAAATAAAATTTAGATTAGAGACAATGACAATTTGATAATTACTTCATGACATTGTGACTTATAGCTCATTTTGTCTTGAGGACTAATTGCTAACTAGTATGTTACATACCATATCTTCTTCACTGTCTTCCGTAGCAGGTGGTGGTGGTTCTTCATTGGCTGAGTGGTCTACATGTTCAATAGTCGACTGTGTGCTGTCAGTTGTAGCTGGCCTGATATTGAAAGCTATCTGTGACATCACAAATGTCTCCAGCTCTTTTAATGCCCGTCCACCCGTGTATTGGTTTATCTATAAAAAATAATACATCATTAAAATAGTAATGCTGGTAGCTTATTATGGCCCATAGTTACAGTAAAATGTGAGACATGTAAGATATAATTATCTTTTACCAAATTAATTCTACCTCTTTTCCATCTTTAAAGAGCTTGAGTGTTGGGAATGCTTTCACATTATGCTGACTGCACTTTGCTCCTTCTGCTGTACAATCTATCTGTAATTATATTTATAATTATTGATTTTAAATTAAACCATTCTAACAAATTATCATTCTAAAGTGTATCAAATAAAATAAAAAAATATTTCAAGAGGCCTTTCCCACTAGCTGCATTCTTTTCCAAATTTTCTAGGGAGTCAAAGGTGAAAAAAAATAGCACATTAGCCTCAGTGGGGTCATTATATTCGGTCTCAGGTTTGATTGTTTGACTTTGATCAGCCAAGAGGGTGTTCAGGGTTTGATCTGTGAGTTAGCTTAACCCCAATTTAGATCATTCCAGACATTGATTAGAGCATGGTGACAGTGTTTGTTATACCTTTGCAATCGATATATCAGGCGAGTCTTTGTATTTGGTTGCCAGGGACTCCCAGATAGGTGCAAGCTTGATGCAGTGGATACACCTTAGGAAAATAGAAATAAAGTTATTTATATTTAAAGTCGAGTCCATTATCTCAAATCCCAGGTATCTCAAACCTTCCATTATCTTCTACTAAATGATAACTAATGCAGGGGAGGCACAGCATTTTTAAAAGTGTGGGGGGAGGGGAGAGGGCATAAGCATGGGTGAACAAATAACCACGTTATCATGTACCACAATACAATACAATACAATATATTTGGCACCTTATACTTAAGAGTACATGGGTGTTTAGTACCAAATATATTATAGGTATATATATATACTATGTATTAGGTACTTTTCTTATTTCGTTTTCACAAATCAGCATACATTGATGAATGTATGCTGATATAGCTTTTTGTAGAGACGCTGATTTTGAATTGATAAAGAACAGAAAACGACTGTCAGCGCTCATGTATCCCAGCAGTGATTTAAAGGACTGAGAGGGGGGGTGTATTATTCCTGGATATCTCAACCTGGTTATTTTGAACCTTTTCTTCTGTCCCCAGGACGTTCAAGATCATTGGTGTGGCATAAAAAACATACATTATGTGGCAACATACCATGGAGCATAGAATTTAACAAAGTGTAGTCCTATTTCTGTTTGCTCATCAAAATTCTTCTTGGTCAAAACTTTGACATTGTTGACAACAGTGACTGAATCTTTATTGACAACCTGAAAATAAATAAAAAATAATTCAGTTTTAAAATCTACTCTGACCTTAACAGACAGTATAGTTTTGATTTATAAGCATGGATAGAGTAGTACAGTACTATGAGTCCTATAACAGAAAGATCCAAATGACAG
Organism: Actinia tenebrosa; assembly: GCF_029948245.1. Classification (NCBI taxonomy): domain Eukaryota; kingdom Metazoa; phylum Cnidaria; class Anthozoa; order Actiniaria; family Actiniidae; genus Actinia; species Actinia tenebrosa. Next base: position 22,919,210 of record NW_028292569.1, on the reverse strand, counting down.
GAAGGGACGGACCCAGAAATCTGAGAAGTGGGATAAAAAGTAGGCATTTGAGAAATCTTACCACTGAACTATGCAAAATGAAAACAGAGGAGGTCCAATCCAGGGGCATGCTCTCAAAGAAATTAAGTAAAAAAAAACTAATATGGTTCTCAAAAATGGTATTTGCTGCATTCTGGGGAACTTTTGGACAAAGAATGGTAAAAAAATGCATTCCAAACAGAAAGAGATCCAGCAGCTCCAATGCCTGATTTGATACTGTACACCCCTAACATGTGTCAGTCAAGTCAAAGGCTGACTTCATGTACCTCTTTAAATACCAGCTGGTTGACAAATTTCATGAATTCAGCAACACTTCTCTTCCCGTTATATCTCTTGGTGAATCCTTCATGATACAGTCGCAGGCTATCAAAATAATGGATAAATTACAATGAATGAAAAATTACATTTGGTTAATATATGACATATGCAAATAACAACAAAATATATGATGCATCAGAGGATACTTAACAATTATTCGCCGAAGGCAAAGTGAATATCAGGGAATATTTACCAAGACGCGAGTCTTCGAGCGACGAGGTAAATATTCTCCATAATTATTCACTGAGCCTGAGGCGAATAATTGTTTTAGCATATACCAACTTGTGTACAGAGTAACTTATTTTCATATATAATAATTCAATAAAAACAAACAAACAGAAACTTTTAGTTTGGGTGACAAATTCATGCACAACTTTTAGCAAAACTTTTAGCAAACTTTTAGCAAAACGTTTAGGCCATACTTCGTTGCCTTTTTAATATTTATAGGAATGGCATTTACTTTCATTTTTTCAATTTCCTCATCAGAATAATAGGAAACCTACTAATATGTCCTCCAAACTGAGCTGCATTTCGATGTGCTGCAAGGGGTCCCTGGGTCATTCCAGACAGACTGCCTCACAATTCAACCATAAATGACTCATAAACTAACAAGAGAGTTGCTCTTCATCTACACATAGTACTCACGTTGGATATGCTTTGATGTTTTGCTTAGCACATAAAGGAGTATCAGCTGTACAATCAACCTGCAAAACATTTAATGTTTTAAAATGAAAACCATAAAAAATTGATAATTGTGTACCTTTTATACCCCTATTCAAATGAGAATTTCAAATAAGAATGCATTTTCTGTACTGGATTTGTTTTCCTGAGATTAAAAGAAGCCACATTAGTTACTTCTACAGTGATTACCTTGTGATGTGCACTGTAAACTAACATGGAGCACCTGAATCCTTCAGGGCTCTGTTGTACGAAGAGTGGATATAGTGCTATTCAATGGATAAAGTCTTATCCAGTGGATAAGTCAATTTATCTGCCGAACATGGATCATTATCCATCATTATCTTTGCACAACCAGGTCCAGAAAGGGAAATTCTTACCTTAACAATGTTAATTGCATGTAGCTTATCTCGCTTTGCATATTGATCGGATAAATCATTCCATGCCGACATCATGTTCTTACAGTGTTCACACCTAACAAAATAACCTCCATTTCAGTATTTAAAAAAGTAAAAAAAAATTCCTTATTTAGGTGTCTAGCCATTCAAGCACTTTTACACCAATAGTCCATTTTCTCAAGATTGCGTGTGCATCCAAATTTAAAGAACTTGACAGACCTTGATACCAGAACATGAACTTTATGACGAGTATTGTCATGCATTGCTATTAATTATTTTTGGAAAAGGTTCCTTAAATCTATAATTCTTCTCTTGAATATAAAACTGGCTTCTCAATTTTAATGAATTTGTGTTTTTCAGTTTTGTGGCCGGGCAAGTTGGATGCACCAAAATGGTCTATTGGGGACACTTTTTCACTCACACATACTACCACTTCATTCAATATTCTATGCACACTACACTCAAATGAAGATTTTTATGGAGGGAGAAAACAAGAGAACTCAGAAAACTCTGAAACCTGTGTAGCATAGTAGGAGAGAACATACATCTAACAAACTCAATTCACATATGGTGTCTGCAGGGCTCAAACCAGTGACCCGAACCTTTGGAACCACGGTGGTTTAAGGCCATGGGTTGGTAGCATATGCCATTAATGCTACCCTTAATAACAATATCAATATTTAACAATTATTCGCTGAAGGTGAAGTGAATATCGGGGAATATTTACTAAGACGCGGGTCTTCGAGCAGCGAGGTAAATATTTCCGATATTCACTTAGGCAAATAATTATTTTAGTATAAATACACAGGTGATTCCTTCAAAAAAAGAAAAAAAGAAGATAAAAGGCATTTTTTCCCAGTAACAGCAACAAAGCAGCTGGCCGGCGCCATTTTGGATTATCGCTCGAGGTGATTATTGTGTGATAGTGTGAGTTTCTCGACCAATCAGCGCGCCAGATTTTCAATAATCACCCACCTGTGTATTTTTACTAAAATTTAATAATAATATCAATTATATTTAGATTCTTGATTCAAGCTAAGGGGTTTCCCTCTGAGGAGAAGTATTGGGTATCAAATGACCTCCATCTCATCCATATGTTAAGCTCTGATTGGCTGTAGTGATTGTAAATAATGAATGAGTTAGCTTGCAAAAACAAACTTGAGACTCCAAAGTGTATGAAAAGACACAGAACGAGATTATTATGAAAAGAAAGAAAATATGAAACATTTTAATGGAACATTTATTTTAGTTTTACTCTTACGCTTTAATAGAATAATTGAAATAACCTAAGTCAAAAAATAACCTTTACAAACTAAGCTTGATTAAAATTTTAATTTTACAAAATTAATCTCGCAGTTGATAAGATTGAAAAATCCAGAGGACATCACAAACAAAAGTAAAGTTTTCTATCTTAATAACAAAAATACGACTTATGCAACTAAGTGGTAGGTAAAATCTACCTATAAGCAAGACAAATACGAAAGGAAAATGTCTATATTGTACTTTTTTGAAAGTTTTCTTTCGTGTTTTTGACGGTGTTGGCCAAACTAACAAATTTGAATTAAAATTAATATTCATAAAGTCTTACCATGGCCCGTAGAACATCACAAAATGAGGACTTCTAAATACTTTATGTTCAAAGTTTATACCCGTTAATGTTGGGGCTTCTCCTTGAATGGAATAAGATATGAAAGGCAAAAAACACCAAACAACAAACCAAATGTCCGCCATCTTGAATGTAGCTAACACGTTGACTCAATAACACAGGGAGCCCAAAGGCTCAGGCTTGGATGCTGGTGGTCCCGGCCGATCCCCTCCTGGCCGATCCCGTAACATTTCCATCGGCTTTTTGCTATTCAAAACGCCTAAAACTCTAGAGAAAATTTTTTTTGTATACGGTACTGACTTACAGCACGTACATAGTAAGATATGCCGTAAGATTGATTTGGCTTCCCATAGATTTTTAGTAATTTATCCAACGGCTACAGCTACGACTACGAATTTACCGAGTGTCGTTTCCCACTCTTACAGATCTAAATCCCCTCTATAATGGTTAGATGTCATAGATCTATCTGCGTAATTCTCATGCATGACGCCAACTGGAATCCTCAAAACTCAAGTACAAGTGAGAGGATTATGCATGACATCAACATTAACACCAGGGCCTTTTGCACGAAGGGTGTATAGCGCTATCCGACGGATAAATCTTATCCAGTGGGTAACAGACAACAGCATCGACGTATCCACTGGATAAGGATTTATCCGTCGGATATAACGCTATTAGGGAATTCAAGATTTGAAAAAATCTACGACGGCGACGTCTACCGGAAGTGTAAATAACTTCACTTTGGGGTTTCGCGCCTTCAAAGTCTGTCTTCCCTATGGATGAGTTGACTTTACTGACAATGTTTGGAATGAAATCTCCAATGAACAGAACCCCAAAGAGAAATCACTTACACTTCCGGTTGACGTCGCCGTCGTAGATTTTGCAAATCTTAAAGTCCCTATTGACCCTTCGGAAATTTATAGTAAAACCCTTTATTTTAACCAACAGTAATATTTTTTTAATCCTATAAATCATTACAGTTCATATCAATAACTATCATTTGAAATATCTTCATACACTGTGCAACATTTTACAAAGGTCACATATTTTCAAATAAATAAATAAGCAAGCTACAACAGCTTATATTTTGAGCATTTAGACACAAAGTAAGTTTCTTCTTTTGCAACTGAAAATACCATTCTGATTACAACTTCCTAAAAGCCTAACAAAAACGTTTTCATTTGTTCAATAGTCAAATCTCGTATCCAAAACTGTTCCATTATTTGCATTTTCATCCTATAACGCTTTTCATTGCTTTTCCAGTTTTGTCATCATTTATCCTAACGAAAATTAAACGATAATATCCTAGATCAAAGGCTTCAAACGCTAAAACAATAAAACCAAAACGTGCGCATTTTAACAATAAAGCATTAACAAAATGATAAACGTTCTTTATCCAGCGTCCTTCTTAAATTATACTCTATCTACAAATGACTGAATTGTCCAAATTTAATAAAATAACCGTCTTTTTCGCTATAAAAATATTTGTCGCAAAACTGTCATTTATCATATCATGATTGCTTCTTCTAATAACTAGTGAGGCATGAATATCTTGCATCGATTTATGGCACTAAAAATGGGGACAAAAATTGTTGAACCTGAACATGATGCATTGTGGTCTAGGTTTCGGTTCAAATCTTTTGTTCATCAAGCCTTATATAACGTTGTTACTCTTCTAATGCCTATATATCTTTGCGGCGGAATAAGCCTAAGGCCAATGTTAATTTGAAATTCGCGAAGATCGGCATATCTATTTCCTTATAACTATGTTAAGCGAACGTCACAGTCAAAACGTGAACTTTGTTTCAATAGTTAACTCTTGCTTGCTTTCGATACAGTATTTCGAGATTGGAAATTGTTATCGTTTTTGGTGTCACAGTGTCTATAACGGCCAGGATTCCTGGTATTGGTGCTAGGAGTAGGTTCACGCGACATGGTCGAACCACGTGGTGTATTCACTTCTCTGCTCTCCTTGTAAAATTGTTCCTTTAAAGTTTCCTTTTCTTGTCTATGTTCCTTCCTCAAGGGTTTCTCTCGATCTCCTGGCTGTGGAGTACCACGGAGATTCTTAATTGTTCCACTTTCTGGCATGGGTTGATTTTTTTCCACAGCAGTTGCAGGTTGAGGGTGGGGTCGCGGCTCCATCGCACTAGAGCTTCCCTCTTTCACGCTATCACTTGATGCAGTTTCATTAGTTCTAGAACTAGGTTTCGTGCTCTGTTTTCCTAGAAGAACATCCCTATAGTTATTACTACTCTTTGAATCCCTTTGATGGCCAGTTGAATTCTTATGCAGCCTGTCCTCGCCCTTTGTCTCTAAATCTTTTGCGAAAGCTGAGAAGGGCTCCTTATATTGTTCCTTTTCACTAGCAGTTTTATTATCCTTGAACTTATTTTCGCCTGCTGTAGCATCGGTGGATTTTGGTGTTCCCTTCACGTCTTCATTTCTGTGAGAAATCACACCTTGGCGGTGGCCCACTGCCCTATTTTCTCTTTCGCTGCCACTGCTATGTGAATCTCTAACCCTTCTAGTCCTTGAAATTGGATCTCGTTGTGGCTTTGGCAGTTCTTTAAGCTTCTTATTTGCTAGAGCAGACTGTGGCCATTTTATGTTTCTAGTTTCGGCGTTACGAGACTCATTCGGACGGTGCTTTGCAACCTCTTTGTTTGTGCTTCCAGAGGGTGTTACGTTAGCTTCATCTTTTTGGTCCTGTGGTTTTGGTTCTTTTTCTGAGGACACAAGCTTCTCGTTTTTCTTATCAGACATCGCTAAGGGTTGTGCCGGCAGAGACTGTTTTTCAGCTTCTTTGGGAGAGATAGAACCTACCTCGAGAGCTCTGTCGCGACTTGTAGATTTGCTTGGGTGTGTTCGAACTTGTGTTGAAGTTTTGCTGGGTGGTGCATGTAGTTTCGAAGTGTGAGAAGATTTCTGGGATTCAACACGATCTTTTGGCCAACTTTTATTGATTTCAACAGACCGTTGTGATTTTTGCGAGTCAGCATGAGCTGACTTTGATGATGAGGCTTGACTAGATTTGGAGATTGTAGATGCCATTTGCTGGATAACAGGATCAGTTGAAGCATTTCTTTTTTCTTTTGGTGATGGCCCTGACTCTTCGCTTCTGGTGTCACTACGTGACGTCTTGGAAGAATGATCTTCTTCTACTTTCCTTGTTGGGGTTAGTTTTTCAGATCTAGATATCTTTGGCGATGCCTGTGGGCTAGCATGATCAGATTGAACATCCCTGGAGTTGTGGGGTGATATTTTTGACGTACCATGCGCAGACTTCACGTCTCTTGCCTCTCTTCTTGGTGTCAACTGTTCAGATTTTGGTGAATTTGACGGCCTTTTAGGAGAACTGCTATTCAATTTTATATCCTGATCACTTAGTTCTTGCATATGCCTCGAATGACTATCCTCTTTCTTGACTTTCGTCCGTTTCTTTGACCCACCATCACGTCCTCTTGTCTTATCTCCAGCCGCTTCTCCTAGATCGGCACGCGGCCCCTTTTCCGAAAGATCTTTTCTATCTCTATAAGTGCTTCCTTTCCAAGGTCCATTCCTGTTTGAGCGACGACTTCGTTCATCAGTGTGATACCTCGCGGGTCTTGCGTCTTTCCTGTACTCCTTACGTTTGTTCTGAGTGAGGTCGCTTTTTCCTCCTTTGTCACTGGATGATAGTGCACCGGGAGAGTTGTCATCTATTGGCGACCTGTGGGGGGTGGTGAGAGGCGTTGTCATACCAGAACTGTCATCAAGCGGAAATGGAGAGCTTCTTGCAGAATGATCGTCTGACGAAGTAGAATATGATACATTTGAAATTCCTGTTGGTGTCTTGTTATTCTGGTGTTCTAAGGTTTGGATTCTGTTATCAGGGATGCCTAGCACCTCTGGAGAACTGCTGAGTGTCTGCTGTGTTGTTTCTTGCTCAGACATGTCAAGGTAAAGTCGTTGATCTTCTTGGCCAGTGGGGTACATCGGGGGTGGAAACATCGGCATCGCCATGGGAAACCTTGGTGGAAATCCCCCGAACGGCATCATTCCTTGAGAAGCAAAAGGCATAGGTGGGTAAGGGGCATGTTGAGGTCCAGGAATCATTGTCATCATGTGAGGCAATGAAGGGTAAAACCCATAAGCAGACGGCATCGCTGTTGGGTAAGGCATCTGGAAGGGATATTGTTGAGGTACTGGGTACATGGCAGGATTTGGGTAAACGACATCAGAACTAGGCCATGGACATTCGGGAAAACCATTCAACTGCTCCTGGGTGGCCATATTTGGGTTGATGTCAGCTTCACTTGAAGGATCCACTGTTAGGCCACCTTGATCAGTAGCTGCTTGATTTTCATTATCACCACAAACGTTCTCTAAGTCTCGGTCAGTTTTAATAGTTTCTACCGTTTCCATATCACAAGGTGAATGTTCTTCAGTTGTGGGTGCTGTAGGTTGATGGTTAGCTTGTTCTATCGCCAATGATGCTTGGTCCCCGGAGGTGTCAGCATTGTCATCCGTTGGACAGATGTTACTAGAGCTCTTTCCTTGGTCGTTGTTTTCTTCAGTTAAAGGTGGTGACGTTTGATGCCAAGAGCCAAGATTACTTCCAGTGTCACTAGTTTCATACGACGAAGAAGACACCGATTCACTTGTAGATGTCAGTGGTACTTTATCTGGTACGGTGGTGTTTTGCAGTGGCGTCATTTCCAGATATTGTGCCAACTCCTCAAAGCCATCCATGTCTTGCTTTCTACCATCCTCCAACTTCCGGTCGACAGAATTGCCACCTTCAATTTCCTTTGACAAGACCATTCCTTCTGCCTCAGTTGTAGGATTTCTAGGGCTTTCGACATTTTGTAGAGTGATACCTTCCTCCCTAGAAATGGCATTTCCGTCCGTGGAGATGTGTCTATTTCCTGTTTCCAGTTCCTGATCTTCACGAGTAGGCTGACCTAAACTGTCTTCACAAGGAACAGGCTGCTTTTGCGCAGGCACCAATATAGGAAAATCCCCAACATACACCGTTGTCATCTCTACATCACCCTGTAGTAAAGCAGAAGGGTCCACAGAAGCACGTTCAACAGGTGTGACAAATGTCACAGAACTTGGCGTCTTCTTGGACGAAACTTTGCTTCTCCTGTTAGTCTTGATACCTTTTTGATCGACTATTACTTTTCGTCCAATTTGTTTTGCAGGGAAACTCAAGGTCTTATCATCTGCTCCATCTGTTACCTTTGGCAAGTTTCCAGCACTTCTGTTATGGTCCACTTGCTTCAATCCTTCTGTTCCTGCAGAAGAAATTAAAGTTCCTCGTTTTCCGTCCTCAGAAGAAACTGCATCGCCCTTAGATTCGTTCTTAGTCACAGGAATTTCTTTCTTGGTCATTTTATTGCTACGTACTAAATTTTCCGTTGTCTGGTTTTTGGTGTTTTTCCTACTTTTAATAAATCCTACAGACGATTCACCGCCTTTCTTAGCTTGTCCATGCTCATGCCTTTTCTCCTGTTCACTGTCTTTCATATTCCCTATATTTCGTTTCTTTTGATTTGCCTCAGGCTGCATGGGTGCTCTTTTTGAGTTGCTGGCCTTCAAATCTCTATGCTGCTCTGCGGATGGTCCTCCTGATGACGAAGAAACGTCCTCAAATACAATACTCGTCGGGATCACTTCATTAAATTGTAAAACAAAATGTCCCCGAGTGACTGTGTTTTCGATTTCGCTGTCCCAATTTTCGTCCCCATTGCAAACAGAGGGATCTCCTGAGCTACTAGTATTTTCAGACGAGAGAAACTCAACCCCTGTGCTAGTTTCTTGGCAAGATTTTCTTTCTCTTCCATTAGCCGCTAAAACATTATTAGAAGTATCCTTCTCGTCGTCCTGTTGTTTCAGAGCAGACCTCAGTAAAGAGTATGCTTTTAACCTCTCGTCTCCTGCAGAAGATGTGACGGCATAATCTGAAGGTCGCTCTTCAAATGCCCTAGATGAACTGGTTGCTCTCTCCGCACCTGTTGTCCCTATCACAACCTTGGCTTTAGAGGAATATGTCTCATTACTCTTAGAGGTTCGTAAGCTGCTTTTCGAAGAACCTGATATTGTGGAATTCCTATTGTCGGTTCCTAAATTGCCGTTAACATCCGTATTAGCGTGTCCATTGCTATTCTGGGACGATCCATTAGATAATGAGCCGTTCTGCATAGCAGCATGTAAGGTGTATCCCAAAGAGCCTTGGTTCTCAAGTCCCATGGCACTAAACTGACTAGTGAAATGCTTAGCTACTTTACGATCTATACCAATATTCTTAAGGGTTTGCCAGAAATCCATGTACGAGGAGCACTTCTGGAAAACGGTTTTTAAAAGGTCGTAAGTCAACCCCTCTCTGATCAGACGTTTACTGCACATGTTGCGGCTACATGCATCCAAAGAGGACATTTTTTCTGTGGGGCAAGAAATGGCAAAATCACAAGTAAGTAATTTGCTAGTTTAACACTCGAAAAATGAAAAAAAGAATACTAAAATATCAGTATAAGACGCATAATCTTGCAAGTTTTTTCCCCCCTCAGCTCAAAAAGTCACGTAAGCCTTTGGCATTTTTTAAGTTTGCACATGGCTATTTCGAGGCCTGAAATTTAAAATCTGGGATCCAAGCAAGGTTCATTATTTAGCTCTAACCTACTTATACTGTGTTATCAACACTCACCTTCCAAAATCAGTTGTTGTTCTTTAGAACTAGACTGAGAAACAAAATATTTTATTCTGAAAGAAAAAATATGTAATCAATTTATTATTAAAACGCTTTTCCAAAGGTCTCAGTAACAGCAAACTTGCTATAGGTTTAATAGACAAGACAACGTTATTAGGACAAGAAATTCAACTCTCATCCTAACCAATACTGATTACAATTGCACTGATCTATATCAAATACATAAAAGATTTTTATTCTTTATTTTCAAATCCACTTTATTTCCCCTTCTAGGATTTCAGTCATCCCATAGAACCCTTTTAAAATTATCTGTGACGCCAAGCTAACAGGACAATACAAAAGACTTGATGTAAATTCTAACTAGAAAAAGTGTGATCTTGTTTTGACATTTTACTGTGAGCTCCACTTTTAATGCATGGCTGTGAGATTTACGATTCTATTAGGGACACAAAGCTTTCTGGTTGTGATAGTTAGACATCTGTCACTATTGTGAAAACAGTACATCATATACCTTTCTAATGTAGTAGAGACTGACATAAGGTTTAGAACATTTTTCAGAGGAGTTTGTGTGAATATCTTCACCATAGCCTTCACATCCCCCATAGCTCGATGACGTCCTAAGGAAAAAATCATTTTTTTTCATTATCAAAAATAAAAAATGTAATTGATCAAATGAATTGAGTATATACTTGAAAAAGTTCCACTGGTACACTGATAGCATAGCCTGTGTAGCTCGGCCCTAGGGGAGGGGGGAGGGGATATGGGGGAAGGGGAGGGGAGAGGGATAAAAGGGAGGGCCTGCCCGTAAGGCCTAGTAGGCTCTCCCTTCTTCTCCCTTCTTCTCCTCTTCCCCTCCTCCCCCTCCCCCTCCCCCCAGAACTGGGCTATGCAGGCTAACTGAAAGCACATTAATACATGCAGTAGGGTCCTTTCATGTCAAACCCAGTCCGAGATCTCACAAGGCTGCAAATATTTTTTTGATATGCAGATCATTTGTCAGGCCAAAGACACACTTGGCTGAACCATTTAGCCTGTAAAAATCCAAGTGTTGCTACATTTACTTATCAAATGGCCATTTTTAATGGACATTCGTTCGATGATTGTCAATAATTTGCAGCCTTGTCTCGAACTTTCTGTTAGCTTGAGCTTAAGGCGTGTTTCACATAAGACTGTAGAGTATTATACCCTGGACATCTAGAATCCTGGTTATTTTAATAATCTTCTCTGGTCCCCTGGAGATTTGACATAACATGACTTGATCAGCTGAGCACACCAATACCTTTTATTGTGTGTTTGGGGAAAAATTTGTGAAACAGTCCATCTATTGAAAGCCTTGTGTCTTGTAAATACTTATTCCCATCTTGTTGAAGCTGGATAAAAAATAATGATATGACAATAAGGTAAATACAAGTATACTATATTACATTATTATCAGCTACATGAATTCAAATAGATCGTCTATTGCTGCCCAATTTAAATACTTCTAGGATCCTTAAACTTTTTAAATTCCAAGGACAGTCTACATGGTTTACGCTTGCAACATAAGTATAACTAGCAAATCTATATAGTCTCAGTCCAACTTTTCTCATGAAAATGAGAAAATATGAGATCCTATAAGATAATATGCTCATCTGCTCAACCTTTTGTTGCAAATGAAAAACAGCTTTATAGATTTCTCACAGCATAGATTAATTGATAGTACCGGCTTACTTACCTTCTGACAGAATAGGAAACTATCAGCAAAATGTATATTGCAGTCACTAAATTTACTATATGGCATTCCTTTCCTCTCGAGGTTAGCAAACAATATCAGGAAGTCAAATTGATATCCACCATGTGCGCAGAGTACTGAAAAGATAAGGTTATCATAGGTTAAGAAAGTTTCTCTAAGTCATACCCAAAAGGTTTCTTTAGCTTGGGCATAAATTCCCCAATTTCAGACCACAAGCCATTCCCTAAAAAATACCGTAGGATTCTTTGTTTGTGTTGTATCCATATACATGTGTCTTCTCATACAAAACCGGGACAAAGAAATGATACTATTGGGAATGACATGTGGTCTGTAATGGGAAAACGTTGCACTAAGACTGGATCTATTCCCTCCAGAAATATTTCAATGATGTTAAATGTCACTTAATCGCAAAGAATCTTATTCTCAAGAGAATGACAATATGGTCTGTAAATATTACGGCCAAGCTAAAGAGGTCTGTTTCATAACAGGAACTATGCGATCAATCCAATCTAACAGGCCAGTAAGTAGTATGAAAATATGATAAGGCCTCTAGATTTCTTTGTCATTAGACATCATTACCAAAAGTGCAAAATACAGTCAGTATCTCTAAGATAGTTTGGTATATAGGTAATGAGAAAATATTGACTCAGTAGGCCTTATCATAGAATTCAATTTTATTCTCAATATTTCACTTAAAATGAAAAAAATCATCAATTCAAAATACCTGGAAAATAACAAGTATTGTTCTTTTTTTGTGCTAAGACAACCATTTCATCTATCCAGTCCAGGAATTCATACATCACTTCATCTATAAATGACATGCCTTCAAGTAAGTCTTCTGTGATACCAGATTCATTAATTGCTGAAATCAAAACATATAATTATTTAGTCAGGATGGAATGAAAGCTGTAAAGAATATAGCACTTGAAACTTAAAATTTCTTTTTTTCTGGTAGCTGAAAATGAAGAATCTCTGTGGCATAAATTTGTGTTGCTAAGAGTTTTGCCTTTTGTCAATTAATTTTTTGATGGTCTGAGCTTTTTGTTTGCTTGGCATAAGTCAAAAATCAAGACTTCTGGAAGTTGTATAACTCACAATCAAATATTAAAAAAACAACACTTTTAGTGCAAAGGGCAGTCAGCCTGGTGAGTGTAATTTTAGATCAAAATATCAACTCAAGATATGCATGTTTGTTTGAATATAATTCCACACATGTATCATTTGATATCTTTTATAATTATTGTCAGTAGTAAGTAACAAACTACTAATAAATTGTTCTGTTTTATCTTTTTTATGTTATATTTTTTAAAAATAAGAAAAAGATTGAAAGATTTATACTGTGTATTTTATTCACACTTCACTGATTATCATCATGCTTGAAAAAGTTTTAATGTTTGAATTTTTAATTTGAAATAATTGCAACCAATTTGAGCTGTCTGGTTAGATCATAGGTATAAATAACTGAATATTTTGTTTGAAAAATTTAGGATACCAAAAATTTGGGGATTTCAGCTTAGTGTTATTACTGATCCATAGAAGAATAATATAATTCGATTATGATAGGGGAAATAGATTTTTGACAAATAATGAATGAAAATTATTACAAAATGACTTAAATAAAAGAATGATTTATTAGGTATAAAGCAACGCCCATTAAAACTGAAAGAATTTATAGCGGACAGGCAAAAACAGATAATAAACATAGCACAAATTTATAAACCTGAGATAAGTGTTGCATAAGTCTCTTACGTACGCCCAAAATGAATTAGAGTAATGTATGATTAATGGCGAAAATGAATATTTGCTTAAATCTTATAAATGAAGGCCTGTTTGAAATTATCTTGATATCTGCAGAGCTTGAATTTATAAAATATATAACATGAGAATCTATGTTGTCATGATTATTCTTGAGTTTTTTGAAGTTGGAATGTCAAAATGCGTCAACGAATTAAAAAAGTGTTCAACGAAGCAACCGCATATTTGAAAGATAGACCCTAAAGGAGGCTTAAAATACACAAAACTGTATTAATAGAGTGCGCATCGAGGGATACTGTGTCTAAAATGAAGATATTATAATAGTATTTTGATTATTTCTGAGTAATATTTCGTCCTTTTGTCGCGTCGTGTTGCTACTCATTCAACTCACCGAAGGAGCCAAGGTTTTGTTTTGTGTTAATAAGCCTCTCAAACGAGCCCACCACCACACCAGGATGACAAGTAGCAGCAATTTCGATGACATCTCCATAATAAACGTTCCCGTTTGAGGCCTCACTGTCGTAAAATATAACCAAAGGCTCGAGATTTTCTTCTTGTTCACTTTGATCCGCCATTTTCTTTTTCCCGGGCTTTCACGTGCGCCTGCTACTGCGCATGTCAATGTTACCAGGCTTACCCGTCCAGATGCGCGGAACGCCTGGTTAAAACTCTATTTCGGAAAATTGAGTAATCGTTTTGCAGAGAGAAGTCCTAAATTTCTGCGGAAAATCGCCATATTTTAGCTTAATATTCAGATTTGACTGTCAAGGGAGCAAGATTGCCTTTTCGGTAGCTGATATACAGATTTTTAGTGGGTGTCTTACTTTGCGTCGTGCAAAATGGCTGGCCAAAGTCCAACACCAACGAAGGTGAGAAAATTAAAATGCGTCAGTTTTTTCCATTTAGGAAAAAAAGCCACGATTACTGATTTGTTGGTTGAATAAGCAATGCAGTTGAATTATTCTCTATTTGGTAGATTGAATTTGCAGTGAAAATGACGTGTCAAGGGTGTGTCAGTAAGATCACAAAAGCTCTGGAGGGTGTCAAGGGTGAGTCATCAGTTGTCACTAGCTGTCAATCATGACTCAGTGACATTTGGCATTATGTGTCTGAAGGGATTTGCTGAACAGCATGTGGGTGATACTTAGGGTAGATGGGTGGCATTAATCGTGAGGTTTATTAATAAATCAAAGTTAAAAACATAAACATTTTAAACACAATTTCTGAAACTTTAAAACAATTTATTGCAAAGGGGAGGAAGGGTTTCAAGTGTGCAGTGTTAGGGACAGAAACCAACATTTTCTTGAACTGCTAAATCTGATTAACAGATATAATAAACTAAAGCCCCTCCGTTGATATAGGCATCGATTCATACACAGTGGATCTCAGTCAAGAGAGTGTTGTTGTTGACACTACTCTAGCATCAGGTAGAGTTCAAGAGATATTAGAAGGCACTGGGCTGAAGACCATTCTAAGGGGTCATGGATCTGGTGGAGGTAAATATTGTTTAGTAGAGTGCAAACCATATATCCATGAAATAGCACTAAACACATCTAATTCTTTTGTTTTCAGTTGTTTCATTTGTGCTATTTTGTACCAATTAGTTAGCACTATTTCAGATAATATATGGTTTGCACTCTGTTAATCTCGTTAATTTTGTGTTTTAATTGGTGTTTCTCATGAATTGCAACAACTGGTTGGAGCATGAGTACTTGGTTTGTACATTGGGTGGACATCAATCGTTTGAAATCAAGGTTTTTGTTGTATATCAGATTCACAACCTCAACATCTTGGAGCAGCAGTTGCAATGATAGAAGGGACAAACAAAGTGCAGGGTTTGACCAGGTTTGTACAGGTATGTTATCACACTTAATTGGCAGGTTTTTAATCACACTGAGTTGGTAAATCAACACACTAAGTTGGTACATCAAAGACAAGCAATGCAATTTTAATTCTTGTTTTTCCTGCTGCAGGTTTCAAGAAATACTTGTGTCATTGATGGTACGATAGATGGATTGTCTCCTGGGCTTCACGGCTTTCACATTCATGAGTATGGAGACTTTTCAAATGGTTGCAACAGGTAAAATATAGAATGTTTTATGAAAATATGTAGAGAATATAATATCCTTTTTCTCTTGTTTTTTTCACACCAGCCCTGACTCATTTGTACTTGTTCAGCTTTGGTTAAAAGCAAATGATTCAACTTTTTAAATAGCCTGACTTGGACTCAAACTAAAATTTGAGCTCACATTTTCACACATTATTAGCACAGGGAAACATTTCAATCCAGAAAATCATGAGCATGGAGGACCTGAGGATGAAAACAGGGTATGTATTAAATATGGACATGATTAGTTTTGATAATAATCAACTCTTTCTTTCTTGACTGAAAATTTAATCAAATTGATTCTTAATTTGGGATCACTTTGCTATAAATTATAGCATGTTGGAGATCTGGGTAACATTGTGGCAAATGCTGAAGGAAGAGCAACATTTCGCATGGAAGACAGAAAAGTCAAGGTGAGAGATTTTAAACATTTTAGTTAGAAAAAAATAGAACTTCTTAAATTGGGAAGAATATTTCACATATTTTAGATCCCTTCTTGCTATACAATCATGACATGTCATCCCAGATATTATTATTATAACTGTGCAAGGGTATGAGGATAACAGCTTTGCTAGTTGAATGTCCTACTGTGATTGTCAGTAGACTGTTTTCCTACTGTCACAGTCACCAAGGGTTCAAAGACACCCCATCTTACTTTATGTAGTAATATAAACAGCCCAGTATTTATTAGGCTCAGATTTCCAACCACCCTGGTTTTGCAAGCAAGCGCATATGAAACCCTGGTGGCTGGAAATCTGAGCCTAAGTATTTAATATCAGATTCAATCCCATATTATCTACATGTTTATAATTAATAGTCATTGCTACACAGGTTTGGGATATTATTGGTCGTGCAGTAGTTGTTCATGAAGGGGAAGATGACTTAGGAAGAGGTGGTCATGAGCTCTCCAAGTCTACTGGCAACTCAGGATCAAGGTAAAAAAAGCTTGCAGGTTTGATCTCTCAATAATATAAAGCTTGCAGGTTTGATCTCTCAATAATATAAAGCTTGCAGGTTTGATCTCTCAATATATAAAGCTTGCAGGTTTGACCCCTCCAATGTATGCATTGGGGTGGCAGATGCAATTTATTAATTGTCTTTCCAAATAAAATCTATAACTAGACTGACTGGAGTGCCAACTGTTTTGAAAAGAAAAGGGCAAGAAATAGAACCACTTAGAACCAGCTTGGGCTGCTTAATATTTTCCCATTTTACATGTAGCTCAGCTTGATTATTGGTTTTCTTCTTACCAGTAAATTTAAGAAAATGCATTTGACTTATGTGCTTCTGAAATGGGAAAACATTATATTCAAGCTGAATGTGTCTGTGATTGATGCCCTCTCTTTCAGGGGATGGGGGGTGGGGAATGGGTGGATATATTATACTTTTCTATCAAAATCCCATAAAGTCGATTATGTGTGTTTTATTGAATGAAAATTGGGAATCCCAATACATTGTGCATTTACCAATTAGTTTCCTACTAAGTGGTGTAGCTTAGTCGATGTTGATCTGCTTTTCTTCTTCCATTCTAGGGTTGGTTGTGGGATCATTGCAAGATCTGCTGGTTTGTTTCAAAATACAAAAAAATACTGTGCATGTGATGGCAAGGTGTTATGGGAAGATGGGCCACTGCGGGCATCGTCTCAGCTGTAAATCTTGACATCTATAGATCTATGTTAATGTCAATTTATTGTAATTACAAATATCCAAAAATGATTACTTAATAAATAAAGAGTGTTTTTTTATGAGGAAACATCAGTACTGACATTGGAATGGCTTGACTTTGAAATGGCTTCGCATCGTCTTTCTGATCAGTAATTCATCCATAATCGTAGTCATGGCTAAGGAAAAAATATGGTATGGCTGCATCACAGCCACAAATTTGCTGCATCCTTTCCTACTGTTACGAAAACTGCTCTATTCAGAAGAGATAAATCATGCTTCTTAGCTCAATTCTGCTTGAACAGAAAATAACTCCATCTTTTTTTGAGCAAGGACATCCTTAGTGCAATTATCATTGACCACTGTTCCTTATTTCAAACTTTTTAAATGTTTGTTGCTCTTTTGGAGTCATAGTCTTTCATCCTGTCTTCCCTTTTCTTTTCCCATTCTTGTAGCTCTTGAGGTGTGAGCAAGTTTGACATGATCTTTCTCATGAGTAAATCACAGTCCCCAAACACTCTAGAGCCAAGAGGTCTGTCACTCTCATCCATGCTGAGACAAACCTTGTCTAGTGATGTCTTTTGTCTGGGGAAAAAAACATTCAAATCTCAGACCCTTTCATACTAATCTTATGGGATGAAAATTGAACCACCTCCTGTCTACAAGTCACAGGAAAATGTAACTGATGAGAGTATCTGTAACCAAAACAAATCTAAAATTATTAAAGTCTCATTAACTTTTATTAAATTATAATTATTTTGTTTTGTTCTAAGTCAGGGTCCATGTTACCATCTCTTAAACCAAATTGGAATTTAAAGTGTTGGGTTTTTCTGAGGAAGGAAAATCAGTAACAGCCTCTAATCAAGAAAGAGACACAACAGACTATACGTACAAGCGTAGACCGGTGACCCTGTGACCCCAGAGATGAGAGATGAGTGCCCTGCACAACCCATGATTCTGATCCCTTTTATACTATTCGTTGCAGCAGTCTTTTATAGGATCTCCATGCAACAAGGGAGAGTGTTGCACTAAAATCCTAAAGGCTGCCCAAGGAGGCCAAAATACCTGTTACATATTACAAGTCTGAGAGGCTTTTTCCCAACCTCAACCAGTTCATTAGCAGGTGTAACAGTCAATGTTGTTCCCAGGCAAAGCATCAGGTCACTCTTCTTAGCATTAGCTGTTGCTCTTCCAAATATCTCTTCTTCAAGATCATCGCCAAAGTTAATAATGGTGTCCATTAAAAACCCTTTACAGCCCTAATAAAATGATGAGCATTAGTAATGAAAGGACTGCATGTAAAAACGTTAGCTTTACTCATTGGGGGTAGTAAAATGCAGCAGAAAAAAATTAGTGCTAGATATAATAACTCTCTGTTCTGTTTGTGGTTCTAACTCGGACCATTGCAACACCATTGACTTAAAAAAATACCATATCATATTCTGTTTTCAAGGATACCACTGGATCTCAACTAGGCAAAGTACTTCCATATTCATAGGACAGTAACAATTTAAAGCATAAGCAAATTTAAGCAAACAGATCTTTGAATGATTAGATATTCTTACTACAGGATCAATCTTGAGGGTCAGCAAATGTATAACTAAAGGAAGAGGGAAAGGGAGCTAGCACAGTGGTGGATCTAGGGGTGGGTTTTGGGGGTTGCAACCCCCCTATGAGAGCCATCGTGATTTTATTTTATTTTTATGAAAATACCAACAACATCGCGAGTTTTATTAAAACAGGGGTGCTGAACACATTTCGCTCGCTTTTTTTTCTATACGCCGTGTGTGGGACCTGAAACAACCATGCTCGCCTGCAGCAAATAATCATTAACATAAGACTACTTCCATTTGGGAACCCTGTGCTACTTTCCCGCCAAACAAGTACCTCAATCAATGCTACAACTCCCCCTTTGAAAAAATCCTGGATCCGCCCCTGTAGCAAAAATACAATAGGTTTTTGCAGAACATGCAAAAAGACCCTAAAATTAATGCATAAGCTAAAGTGTTTATTAAATAAAATAATTAAGAACGGATGTTACCTCTTATGCATTTTTTACCAGTCCTGTGAGTCAAGCCACACATGTCACACTGTCTAGCATTTCTTGGTTTTTTGATGTCTGAAGCACCACACTCATTTAATTCCTCAAAATAAGAACTACCATTATCATCAAGCACATAGTAATCTCTCTCATAAATAGTTCCACACTTTTCACATTTCTCAAGAAACACATTGCCGTGAAGTTCTGAGAGATGATCTAACGAGAACCCAGACAAAGCATGGAGACCATCACCATTCTGGCTGATGACATGTTTGATGAATCCCATCTGGAAGAGTTTGTAGATTGCTTCATGGGTGTAAGTTGGTCTCAGCTGCTCGTATGGAACTCCTTCTTCGGGTATTTCATCATCATCGTCGTCATCATCATCATCACTCCCATTATCATCATGATCTTTATTTGATAAAAAAATATACAAAAAAATAAATAATAATGCCTACCCCCACCTAATAATTTACAACCTAGGAATGAAACTATCAGGATAAATGTACCAGAAGACTTTTTCTTTTTTGGCTCAATGTCATGATTTTCATCGTCATCTTCTTGAGCTTCCAAACTTGAAGTGCTTACCATTCTGATACAAAAAATGAAAGTATAGGTAAGGATGGGAAGAATAAGGGAAGGAAAGAAGGGAAAGAACTGAGGGAAGGAAAATGGAAAAGAAATGAAAAGACTAAAGGAAAGACAGTAAAACCAAAGATTGACATACTGGCATTACTAGTGCACTTTTTGTAGGTGTGACAAACTAAGAAAGAAATTGGGCTCCTCTTTAACTGTACGAAGAAAAGCAGCAGTGCTTAACAAATGCATTAGGCTGCGTTCATAATGTATGGAGGAGGAGGGGGGGGGGGGGGGGGCACGTGAAAATTTGAAATGTCCAGAATAATTCTTAACACCCCCCTTAAAGTCATGCAAAAAAAACGATCCCCCCTAAGCAAGGCTTGTAGCTTCTTCCGAAAATTGTGCATCCCCCCATTTTTCTGATAAAAATTTGCCCATCCCCCCTTTTTCCTACCAAAATTTTTCCCGATCCCCCCTCAATTTCACCTGCCCCCCTCTGCCATACGTTATGAACGCAGCCTTAGTGACCACTATAAACAGTTCTGTACCCCTCTTCCCTTGACCACTATGCTACCCAGATCAGATCTAGATCTCTTAATATAGTGTACCTACCTTTCTTCTTCAGTCCATTTTCCACTTTTACCTCGATAATCACCAATACCTGCAGAAGTCGAAATCCCAGCACCTGAAAACACTACACAATATTCAGCTTTTTGAATCATTTCAGATATTCGCTTCGCTTCTTCTTCGAGCTTCTCATCGGCGTCGTGGAATTCTGCAGTTTTGGTCGTTTCTCGGAGGAGAGATTTTTCCATCGTACTTAACGAGGGTACATTTTTCTTGCTTCTTGAACGAAGGGCTTTGGTTATTGTTTCCCAACAGTCGTGATGAAGTACTGCATCACCGTTTTCTTGCCATTTTAATTTGAAAGTCTTGAAATCTTTGGGTCTTTTCTTTGGAAGACTTGCTCGTATTTCAACTCGGCCGTTGCCCGTTTCAATTTCGCCTAAACTACAATCCCGATAGGAGCAAATAAAGTTCATTTTCTTCCTATCGATCCACCTTAATAAATTTCTAAGTAAATTTGGAATAGTTTTAATGGTAGGATAGTTCTTTAATGTTCCCGCTGGACCGATGCAAAGTTCGTAAAAGATTTTGTGGCGCCATTTTTAAAAGGTAATGTGTACTTCGACTTGATTGGTCAATTCAAGCTATGTCACAGGAAGCCCAGTAAGGGGAATGATGAAGCAAAGCAAAATAAAATTAAAAGAAATAAAAGAAAAAAAAGCAAACGATAAGGAAAAGGAAAAAACTTAAGTTAAGGGAGTTCAAAAGAAAGAAAAAAAAGACAAAAGAAGAAACCAAGAAAACAAAAGTCGAAAAGAAAATTTAAAGCAAGAAATAAAATACAAAATGACATTATTTTGAAAGATAGATTATTGACTTGAAAAATATTATTTTATCTTTAAAGCAATAATATAATTTTATTCATTGTCATTATATACATATGTACACAAATGAAAATTTTTTTGGGAAATTTAACCAGCTATTCATCTCTTTGTTATGAAAATACACCATTTTTCGTTATTTTCGTCTTAGTCTTTTTGTGAAGGTGACTACATCTTTACTGGTTATACCATACCTGAACAATCAAAAATCTGTTTTAGTATTCAGTAATAATCACTGGCAATAGTTTATGAGGGGGTTGGTAACTCTCTTGTTTCTAAGCTTATTCCATTCTGTAATCCCCTTTCTAGCTATATAATAGGCCATTTCACAGATCCTGTTACTCAACCTCAGCCTCGTCAGCGTGTAATTATTCTTTAGAATTTGACTACAGTCCGCAGTAATGAAAGGAATTTATACATCAACGAACTCAATTGAAACACTTAAAAATTTCACAGGTTGTAGGCAATTTCTAAAGAATATATTACATGCTCATGAGGCTGAGGTTGAGCTGTGGGATCTGTGAAATGATCTATTTTGTAATACAACTTTTCTGCTATGATTTATCTAAACAAAGAAATGATACTCTAGGGGATGACACATGGTCTGAAATGGGACAAGTTATGTCCAAGCTAAAAGAGTCCATTGATAATCTACCTTCATACTTACTCTTTAAGTGGTTTATGATCTTCTGTTAGCTTCTGACCATCATATGTCAACAAATAGGTCTTCCAAACATGTTTCCTTAAAATATGATACGAAAATTCAAAGTCATGCCTTATCAGCATATGCATATTCTCCCTCACAGCTGTTTTACTCTTTCCATTCCCCTATGGTCCACTTCTCTCCCCACAAACATTTATGGGGAGAGAAGTGAACCATAGCAAAGGTGGATCCAGGGAGGGCAAAGGGGATCTGAAGCCCCCTTCAGCAGAAAAAATCAAAACAAAACAAAACTGAAGAATTAGATGCTTTTTTATTGTTTTCTGTTGTGTTGATGGAAGAAACTCAATTAGCTCCCCCCCCCCCCCCCCCCTAAAATTTTGGCTGGATCCACCCTTGAATAGGGGAATGGAAAGAGACTAAAATGGTTGTGAGGGTGACCAGCAATTGCAAGCTTCTGCTCATTTTGTCTAGAGACATCAATAACATATTTTTTGTTGTCTCATAAGGAATTGCTTACCAGTTGATGTTAGTGATTGTCCCTCCTTCTCGTTCTTGCTTTAGAGTAATGTGTCTCTTAATAGCTTTTTTAAGATCATCCACAGTAGCATTTTGAACAACAACCACAGCTGAGAGAATCAGAACAATATACTGTGATTGCTTCAGTTTTATATCAAAACATAAAGGAAAATGAGCACATTATGACATAAAAAGTGTTTATAAAATACATGTAAAGATACGAGTATACTAGTACTGTAGTATTCTTGCTCTCAACCACCCCATATTCATCATCATCATATTATAATCATCATCATCATTATCATGACCACATTGTTGACTTCAGAAAAGAATTTATTCACATTTTTCCATCTATCCATCCATTCCCCCATCCATCATTCATCTATCCATCCCACTGTTTATTCCCCCATCCATCTGTTTACTAAGCATCTGGCATAATGCCCAGTGTAACCCAAGCAATGCTATCATAATAATTATCACCATCATATGAGTGTCAACCCCTCAATCCCATCATTATTATTATTATTATCAAATATATTAATTGGTTCTTAAACAAAACAATATCATTGATCCATACGTTCTACAATCTAATAGATCAATAATGATATATATATAAGAAACTAACGCAGAATGGTTCCAACATCATCCATTTGTCTCACATTAACCACAATAGCACGACCATGTTCTAAGGCGAGCTGGGCATTCACTTCCTCAACTGTCGGTTCAGACGGCAAATCAGCCAGCAGGGGATCCTGCATCAGTTTATTCAGCTCCTTACGAAACAAGGCCATTAGTTCTGGATGAGACATCGCTTCCATTTCTTCCTCTTCGTCCGCCATCTTGGATTCTCTTATTTAACAAGTGGGTTTCCTGTGTCTTTGAAAGTAGTTAGGAACGCCTGGTGTTTTTCACTAATTGGACACTCTGCTGGCTTTTCTCTTCTGCCCTAAGGTCTTTCGTTTTATCCCGAGATCTCGCGCTTATCCTCAGAAAATGATGTTTTTAGTAATCTTATGGTGTTCATTAATAGCGGCAAGTTCCAGCGAAGCAAAAAGAAAAGATGATCTGGAGATAGTTGTTGAGGTAAAGGTGTTTTAAGTATTTTAACGTTTCGATTTATACCTTGAAGCCGATTGAAGCCCGCAAAATCAATATTAATATTTGATGCTTGGTGTATCTAACTGATAATGCTACAAACCAATATTTGACCTCATTTGATTTAAGCTTGATATAAAAAATCTTAGAAAGAATTAACTTTGAAGTTAGCAACCTAGTATAAGAGGTTTTAAGCACAGGGTAAAAAGTAGGCGTTTAATAATTTGGTTTAAAGTTTTGAAAACGCAGAAATGCACCTGCATTCAATCGATCTCGCTAATTTTTTTATGCCGTATTTTCATACATTTCACTTTATTTTTCTTTCATTTTTATTCTAAATTATTGGCTACTTTTGAATATATTTATCTATGAATGAGTCGAAGATACTTTATTACCAACTTGGAGTATAGATAGGCTTTATTAATCTACACAAAGTTGTCGGGAAGCAAATATATTATGAATAACTCATGCAGAACACTTGATTGTGTAAACATATCAAAGGACATCAACGAGCAGGAAAAACTGTCCAATTTTATACCTCCCTTTTTAAACCTTCTTCATGTCCTAGCACAAAGTAAATATAATTTGGTGTTTGAATGAGTAAAAAGGAAAAGACATTAACTTCATCAGTGTTGCCAATTAATGGTCTAGAAATTGTTGTCTTGATTACATTGTTCTCCTTACATCTTCTTACATTGTTCTATTCTTCTGCTATTATTGCTATATTTTAAATATGTATATAGATTTAATATTTTTATTCATTTATTTAATTATATATTGTAAGAGCATTGAGATATTTATGTAAAGCGCAAGAATAAAATTATTATTATTCATTATTATTATTATTATTATTATTATTTTGTTCAGTACAAACCAGCAAGTTGCAGTAGAAAAGCAAGGACTGGGGATGTTGTATCTGTTCACTACACGGTTAGAATTTCAATATGGATGTATTTGATAAAATTTTTGATTGGGATACCTGTTGTATATTATGAAGAGCTAGGTTAAGGAAAAAAAGATAATCAGCGGAAACTTTAAATTTATATAGCCCCACCTCTAATATAATGATTTCCTTATACTTTTGAAATCAAGGGTGGTGTAGCAGTTATTGCAAAGTGCATTCAATGACTCTCACCTCAGGGGTCTTTGGTTTAATAGACCTATCCCGGATTCGCTTAAATGGCTGGTCACGAAACAATGGTTTCAAGTCGAGGTTGAACTTGATGAGTAAAAGATTCAAGTTCAATCTCAACTTCAAACCATTGTTTCGTGGTCAGTCAAGCGAATTCAGGATAGGTCTATTCTTGGACTCAGCAGTGAGTACAGTTTGCTATATCTTTCCCTCAATTCAAGGGTTTTCCTCTGCGTTTTCCTCTGGGTTTTCCTCTAGGTTTTCCTCTGGGTTTGTGTTGGTTTTTGGCCCTTGGCCCCTTGGCTATGCCCCTGTATAACATTACATATGTTTGTCATTCAGGGAATGTTAGAAAATGGCAAGATGTTTGACTCATCATTAACAGAAGGAAGAGAGCCAATCAAGTTTGAATTAGGGAGAGGAAGAGTAATTAGAGGTAGGTCGTCCTATAGTCAGCCATGGTGCTATATGTGTGTTAGATTGTTGGTCTAGCCCAATGCACTAGGGTTTTGTATTCTTTTAAGTGTGACCACTAAACCTGGGGTCACCTAGACAGTGAGAACCAATCAAATTGTAAAATGAAAACAATAGATTCCAACTTTCATAAGTGGAGCCAATCAGAAATCAGCAGAAAACAATAGCCTTTTAACATATCCTTTTAAGTTGCATTTATTCCCACGAGAAAATAAGAATGGCTATCTAGTTTGTTTACACATAACATCAGGAACAAATTACTATTCTCTTGCAGTCTAGGTTCCTGATTGGCTTGACATTGTTTTAGAATTCATCTACAATTTGATTGATTCTCACCGTCTCGGTGACCCAGGTTATAGTGGCCTCACTGTAAGACACAACCATCATGACAGCCATGTTTTGCGTCCTTTTACTGTATAATTCCAAAAATTGTCCAAACCCCCCACGGAGGAAGTTTTTAAGACCTGACGTACCCCCGGATCAAACTCCAGTTTTCTTCCATACAAACTCTATAATTTTGCTCTTTCTCTGACTCCCCCCACCATATTCATACCCCGTATGGAGGAATTTTTTAAGATCCCCTCCCCTGGAACTACACATTCTTATGGAAAGGGATTCACGTCATCAGTAATGATAATGATGCTATATAACTATTGATTAAAATCTTACATTAGGCTGGGAAGAGGGAATCAAAGGAATGTGTGTCGGGTGAGTAAAAAATTAAAGTTTATTTTTTGCTAAAGAATGCTTTAGAATGTATCATGTGGTAGAATTAGGTATTGGGCTTCCTGTGGTAAGACTGTTCATAATCATATACGTTTTCTTTTTCAGAGAAAAGCGCAAGTTGATTATTCCACCACATTTAGGTTATGGCAAGCAAGGGGCAGCAAATGTCATTCCACGTAAGTATTATTCTTTTCTCTTCTAGTACCGTCTTTACAGTTGTAAATTATAAACATAAAATGACTTGGTGCACCCTGCAGTTACCTATTTTATGGCAAGATGTAAAACTTGTTTCTCATCAATAAATAATAATAATAATAATAATAATAATAATAATAAGTATAATAATAATAGTAGTAGTAGTTTATTCCAGCTCTTCTACAGAGTAGCTATACGTCTGTATACTAAACTGAGAGACTAATAATACCTAAATATCACTATAAGCCCAACCCTAATGAAAAAAACCTATAACCAAGCCCCCATCCATATTAATAAGTGAAAAAAAAAGACAATAATAATAATAATAATAATAATAATAATAAACTACCAATTAAAAATTCTCCGGCATAGTCCCTCCTTCATATATACATAAACCTAATGTGATTTATCCTGAATGTATTTTCCATCACTTTTTCTAATTTATTTTTGTTTTATATTTATTTTTCATCTTGGCATGGGTATCATAGCTGATTCATATCTGATATTCACAACGGAGCTCATTAACATTGATCAAAAACCATTCCTCGATTTCAAAGGCCTTGCGCAAATCATAACCTGGCCTGCATTGGCTGTTATTCTGGTCTATTACTTGTACAAGAAGGCAAAGGATCAAGTCAAGCCAAAGGCCGCAAAGGAAAAAAAAGAACACGCTAAGAAGAGTAAACGGAAATAAACCCAGCCAATTTGATACTGTACAATATCATCTAGGTAGTACTCATTAGCATTTTTTAATTAATTGTCTCAGTAGCAAAATTGTAAAAGGTTAAGGTTTCTTCTAGGTCATGAATTTTCCCTGCTGGAAGAGGCTTCTTTTTTCCCCTACTTTTTTTCAATCCCAGCAAAAGAAAAAAAAACTCAGTCAGCAAGCAGGGAATCATGGATTAATCACAGCTTTGCATTGAAATAATGTCATAATACAGTATTTAAGGTATTGCTGTATTTTGCATCCCTTATCACCACCACCACCATCACCACTACCACAACCATTATCATTGTCATCATGACCACCATCAGCATCACCCATCGCTACAATGCATGCTCCCACATTTATCACCATCATCACTTTCATCAGCATGAACATCAACAGGACCATCACCACTACCACAACCATCATCATCATCATGACCACCATCAGCATCATCCATCGCTACAATGCATATTCCCACATCCATAACCATCATCACTATAATCATCATGAATACAACATCACCATCATGACCACCCTCAGCATCATCATGACCACAATCAGCATTATCCATTGCTACAATGCATATTCCACATCCATCACAATCGATGTAGTGAAATATGACCCACCTGACTCAGTGTTAAAAACACATTATAACTTTTATTTCTGAACATTTATCAAAATGTTTACCTATCTTTTTAATTTCTGGATTGCTTTAAAAATTACAAACTTACAAAAAATATCAGCAATCCAGTTCAATATGTACCATTGTAATTATTTGTTACAAAAATGAATGGTATGAATCATTCTATAATTTAATTACCTGAAGTAGCACCTTGCCATGAAAACGAATGCTTTTACCTCAATATATAACACAATTATCTTACATAATTTCTTAACAAATTACCATGTACTGTATACAGTTTTCTCAACAAATCTTGTCTTAAGTTTTATTTCAAAATTCTTTCATTAAAAAACAAATCTTCTGTACGAAATACTTAATATGTGATTCTATTTTCTATGTATGTGGCATGGCTCGTGCTATAACTGTATTGATTATTGAATAATATCTGCATGATATTGGTATATGTACACTAGGAATATGTTTGTATGAGTGATCAAAATGTAAAGGATCATTGTATTTACATTCCTCCCATTTCGATCATTTTTCCCTCATTCCCATTTTTTCTCTTTTAGATAATTAGTATTATATCAATCATTTGGAAACTCTTCCTTCTAACTTGTAAGAGATGTTGAAGATATGTATTCAGTTTTTCCCATTTCGATCATACATTTTCTCATTTACATGACTTCTCTTGAAGATTAGAATAAGTCAATCACTTGGAATCTCTTTCTTCCAAGTGCTCATAAAAAACGTTGAAGATATGATTTCAGTTCCTCCCATTTCAATCATTCATTTTCTCATTTCCATTCTTTCACTTGAAGATTATTTGAGAGCATACCAGTATTATACGAGTGCTCTCTCTACTCATTATAAAAGACACTATTTGGAATATTAGGTGCTGAGGTGGGTCTGGATATTGCAGCCCTTTGATGAAGTTGTTTGGCCTTGACTCTTCTTTTTGACAGCATTGCAGCCTTCAATGATAAAATGAATAATAATACCCAATGGTTTACCTTTTCACCTCTATTTATTATTTCTAGTTTTCTCTCCCCCATCTACATAAATAGACCTCTTAAGTTTGTTGTGAAATGTGATCGTCATGGCAAGTTTTTTGCTCTGACATCCAAATGAACGTATAAGTCGAGTAAATGGTTTGAACCCAGGTGTTGAAGTTTGTTGTAAAATACTATCACGTTTCACAACAACCTTCAACACCTGGGTTCCAACCATTTACTCTTAGACCTTATAAGCTTGTTTGTAATGTTTTCTCATTACAGAATGTGTCATTCCCTAGAGTATCATTTCTTCGTTGAACGGTTTTGCATAAGAAGAATCTTATTCTCAAGAGAATGTTACGTGGTCTGTAATGTGAAAACATTATGCCCAAGTAAAAAAGGTCTATCAATGGCTCCTGGTGCAGGACAAAAGGGATAAGTACAACAATGTGCATTCCCAGCCTTGGGTATGACAGGGGGGTCTGGACAGGTCTAAGGTGTGGAGGGAGGGGGGGGGGTAGAGTAAAAGGGAGAGGTGGTACATTGGCATCAGTGCAAGAGGTGTACATAGTGTTACTGACTGACTACTTGTGTTACCTGCATGAGTGCTGGGCGGATAATTACTTGGCCAGCAGACTGCATCCATGGTTCACCATCAATCTGAACTGGAAGTTCACTTTTGAGCCTTATATTGATCTGTATATGTATTATCAAAAATGGCAATTAAAGATTTTTTTAAAGCATCTTCCATTGTTGAGCATTATTATGAGAATATAACATAGAGGATGTTCAATATGGGAGTTCATGCATCCCTTCTTGCCATTATCATTCCTACCCGGGAATGCGTTGGAAATAGTTCATTAGTAAGAATGGAAATTCAGCTATTATGCAGAAATGGGTGAGTCTAGATAGTCCAAACACGCCTCCCTTCCTTCCCAGCTTCTGCGACAAGCACAGGTGGCCCAAAAAAGATGAAGCAGTCAAAGAGAGGACTAGGTTAAACCCCACCTTCTACCCCAGATCTGCCTACATCAATAATTTTAAAGAAAGATGGTAAACTGACTTGAAAACTTTAGCTACTCCAGCTTACCGGCATTCTTTATAATTATTATTGATGTACTCGGGCAGATCTGGGGTAGTAGAAGGTGGAGTTTAACCTAGGCCTCCCTTTGACTGCTCTGCTTTTTTTTACAAAAAGAATAAAGGTTTAAAAATATATTACATTAAATATGACCTTTTTTTCCCCCTGAATATGCAAAACTCATTGGGTGAACCCCAGCTAATATACCCAGAATTGACCATAGTCATAATATTAATGTAATGATTTGTTAAATTATTCTTGGATTATATGTTACCTGTGATCCTTGAGCTATTCTTAATCCATATCTCATGCCACTCTGGATTTGACCCTGTTACAAGAGCAAACATAAATTATTACAAATTAATTTACAAAATAATTAATTGCTGTATATGAAATAATTTAATTTATGAGACAGGAGACCTAAGGGACCAGTTCTTATTTAAGTTGGAGGGGTCCTAATTGCTAAGTATACTGTACTTAAGACCCTAAGTCCTGATGAGGGATTTATTCAGATCACTAAGTATGTTTTTAGGCAAAGACATTTAACTCTAACATTGTCTCTCTCTTTCCACCCAGGTGTCTAAATGGGTACCATGTAATTGTTGGGAAAATACCTGACAAAATACTGGGGAGAAGCCTGCTGGATATGTAATCCAGGGGGAGTGAGGTAGTGAGACTCCTAGCTGCTGCATGCTAATGCAACAGTAAGGAAGCAGCAGCCCTGATGAAACCTTTTTGGTCCTCCAAAAGATGAAATGGAGGAGTGGGGGTATGGTGCCACTTCCAAGGGAGTGGCAGGGATTTCTCATGGGTGAGAGAACAGGGGATGTGATAGGCACCCGAAAGGTACCCAAGAGGCACAAAACTGGCACCCAACAGGCACCCAACCGACACAAAACGAGCACCCAACAGGTACCCTAGGGCGCTGGTCTAATTTATATCTTAGCATGACTTACCATTTGCATGACACCAGTTAACCCAACAACCTCTATCATACCATCATCATGGTCTGCAGCACTAAAACCCTGTCATCAAACAAAAGATCACAATCTTATTAGCCTGTTGAAAATGTAATAATAAAATATCATTGATAGTGAAAGATCAATAGAAGTCCTGAGTTCTTTTACTGGTTAAATTACTAGGCATGGTATACTTTACTTACATCTTCTTCTCTGTGAGGTCCCCACAGATCTGCACCAGCTCCCCAGCTAAAATATGAGTGTACATTGTTTTAATAAATTCATGGTCAATGGATACTGTACCTAGGAACACACACGGAATCATAAATGTCTGCCTGTCTTTAAAACAACTATAAGGGACCATTCATTTTTGTGGGGAGGGGGTGGTGGGGTTTGTTTGGTAATGATAGATGTGTTGATCATCACAGTGAATGAGCGATCTAAGCGAAGAAAAAATGATTCCAAGCTTCAACGGGAATCAAACCTCCACGATACTGGTGCGATGCTCTACCAACTGAGCTATGAAGCCAATCCTGTTGGTGAGCGGTCAATTTTTTTGGGTTCATCAAGCCACTATATGTAATAAGTGTGAATATTGAATGGATAGAACTATGGTGAAATAATGATTGTTTGTTTTTGTTTCCTTGCCTACCTTGCTCTCATTGGTTTCTTTTGTCTTATTCTATCATATATACACTCCTTTCTACCACTTCTTTCTCTTTTACTCCGACGAAGGACTAGCGTCCGAAACGTCAGTAAGTTTTTTCATCTTTTCACGGTGTATAATTTACCTTTTCATCATTACTGTTTCATTAGAAACACCGACGCAGCTCACACTAGTTTTTAGCTAGTTATATCTTCTTTGAAATAATGATAGATGTGTTGATTGTTTTGTAAGCCCATACAAGAAATCTGACCCCCCCCCCCCTATTTGTTGTTGTATAAAAATGGCTCTTTCTTTGTTTTCCATTATGTTATTGTAAAACTGATTTGTGAGTTGTTCCTTTTTCGGGCCCCCCTCTTAAGCCTGATTTTTTAATGACCCCCACCCCCCCAACTATGTATTATGAGGTATTCGGCATGTACTAGGCATATTCTGAACATGGGTATGATCAGTATGTAGTAGTAAATATTATGTAATGGCTATAATTGTATGAATGATAAATGCATACAAACCTGCCAATGTTGAGAAACACAAGTCCACCAACTGCTGGCAGTGCAATCTGCTCACCATCAACCTCAACTTCAACTTCATCTGACAGGCATATGGAAGACCTCTTTGCCATCTTTCTAAGACCAGCTCTAAGGTAAACTCCCTTGTTATGAAGTCTGTGTTTAAATACCAAATTACAAATTTAATATAATTTTTGTTTAATTAATATTTTCAATTGAGCTGAATCCTTCAAGCAAAGGTTTCAATGATGATGATGATGATGGACAATGATGGTGATGGTGATAGTGGTGATGATGATGATCAAATAATCCTCATCCATCCATCCATCCATCCATCCATCCATCCATCCATTCATCCATCCATCCATCCATCCATCCATCCATCCATCCATCCATCCATCCATCCATCCATCCATCCATCCATCCATCCTGCATCCACCCACCCACCCCTTTGTCCATCCATCCACCCATTCTTTTATTCATTCATTCATTCACTTTTTTTGTTCATTCATTCATTCCTTCATCCATCCATTAATTAATTAATTAATCTTTTCATTCATGGTTCATTTATTTATTCATTTAACCATTCATCCATATAATCATTTAATCATTAATCCATAATTAATTATGCATTTTAGTCATCCACTTTTCATTCACTTTGTTGCATCATTCTTTGTACCAACCTGCTAGTAAACTTTTGAGGGGCTTCTTCTCGTTTCAAATGAAAATCCAAGCACAGGTCAGCATCAATACCAATTCCAAAATAATTGTTCATTACAAACATGTTGGGTTCATCTTCACGGTTACAACCCATGCCGATAGCACTGTCATTAGACTTGGTATCAGACAAGGGTGTGTCTGCATTATCAAATATTATAAACCATCTGTAGGGGAATAGACCAAGATGTTGTATAAATTTATCAGTATGATTGATAACTAGGTCGACCCATCTATATGTTAGCTGTACTAATAATAGACATTGATCTTGCATTGATTTTCTAGAGGAATTGTTCTGGGGTACAAAATAATAGGTCATCTTTTCTTAAAGACAAATCCATTGTTTTGTCCCCCAGAACAATAATCCTTTCAGGACTCAAAACAATGAAGGGTCTATAGAGGCTTTGCACCATCACTTGATGGCAGCCATGACAGGAGGCAGGAACAATTGAATCTGGTTTTATCTGTTTAACATGAGAAAGAATTTAGTTTCCCAGGGAAAAAGACTATTGTTGTACCTCCGGTCATGGCGCCTCTATAGGGCATTGGGATTGGGATTAACAGTGGTTCAACAAGAGTCACTCTTCTTCCACTGAACTCCAATTTGAATTTAAAAGTTGACCTTTGTGGAGGGAGGGAAACCAGAGAACCTGGAGAAAAAAACATGAAGCACAGGAGAGAAACAACAAACAACTGTAATCACATACCACACCCAGTTTGAGAATCAAACCCAGGTCGCATTGGTGAACAGTGAGCTTCCATTAACTTATGTCTTCCCATTTCAAACGACATTTCAATTTCTTGATAAATATTCATTTGATTATTTTATACTTGGCCTGTCTCTCTTAACATCTCTAGATTAGAATTGGGATTCCTATGGTCTTGATTTGGTCCTTGGTAGAAGAAAAGAAGGTTTGGGGGTGGGGGGAGGGAGTAGGATGCAGCTCAATCCATATGGCTGGCTGACCATGTCCTAATCACTCTGCTCTCAATAATGATAATACCAACAAAACTTGAATACTTATAATAACAGGCATGTGTGACTTACCTGTCCAGGAGACCTGCATTAGCATGGTCTACTGCTATAAGCAATGATAATGGTGACTCCCCAGAGGAATACCCTCCTCCCCAGTTCAGTACTCTTGACAAATCATTACCTGAAAATCATTTAAAAAGAGGCAAGCTGAGAAAAGTGTTTCACAGAGTGGTTGTTTCTAAGAGAATTAAGGGTGGTTTAATGGTACTGCACTCACCTCTAGCTCTGGGGTCTTAGGTTTGATTCCCAGACTTGTCATCACAAGTGAGTAGAATTTGTTAGGTCTCTCCCTTGATTTGAGGGTTTTTCTCTGTTTTTTCTTCCATTTTTCCCCCACCTCAAAATTCATGTGAGGAGCTCGAGCTACACATAACAAAGAATACTAACCTGTACCAAGAGGCACAATAGCTGAGGGAGGTTTCTTACACTTTAACAGAGAACTAATATCATCTAGACATGATAACACCCATCCCACTGTACCATCACCACCACAGATCAGAATACGAAACATCTTGATGTCCTTGAATGTATATAAACTGACAAAGACAAATAGTAGAAAATATTTGGTCAATACTATCAAGATTACATATCATTCAGATTAAAAAGATGCCATAAATCTATGGATCTTTAGTTTGGCAGTGAATAAAAGTGAACAGAAACATGGATGAATGAAAAATCAATATTTTGATTAGGAGTTCCGTCCATCTGTCTGTCCATCCATCAGTGGGAATAAATGAACAAATGAAGAATAGAATGGAAAAGGTAGGGAGTGAATGAATAAATGAGTTAAAAAGTGGACAAGGGAGAATAAATTAGTGATTGAATAAAAAGTAAAATAGATGTATTGGCTTGCTTAAAATAACACAGTACATGTATTTGTAAAAATAATTATATCTTTTAATAATTCAATCTATAAAGTATCTATAAAATATAATTATATTGTTTTTTGTTGTTATTAGATACAGTCAAGTTTGAAAGCAAGGGATTAGGCAGGGGGGCTGGAGGGGCCATGCCTTCCCTTCCCCTCTTCGTGGCAACAAAATGGCGGCCTTTTGGAATATTATGCTGTACAGTAATAAATATTTATTTTCATTTGCATTGCAAAGTTTTGCAAAATTAAAACATAAAACACAAAATACTGGCTATGATCCTGAGGAAGATTATGTTGACATCTTACCCAGGTAAAGGACCTCCATCTAGAAGGTTGTAGACTTGGTTAGGGTTGAGTAGCCTCTGGAATGCTGACATTATATCATCTCCTTGACCACCACCACTCTTTGGATTAACAAACACCAGAAGAGGATGACACTCAATTGGAAGTGTTTCTGGCTGCAAGAAATAACATAAAAGTACTGTGAATAATCAAACTACAATAATTTTAAGAAATGTGTCTTTCCAGAAACTATGCATATACCTCCCTCATGGAGATCCCCCCCCCTACCCCTGGTAATTCCAATTTTCTTCCATACAAACTCTGTAGTATTTGTTCTTTCTCTGACTCTCCCACCCTATTCCAAATATTAAATTCCTCTGTGGGGTGGGTACGGATAAGTTCTGGAACTACATACAATCTAAAACAATCTGTATTATTAGTTAAAGTGGGCGAAATTATAGGAAAGTAGAAGGAAAGAAGGAGAATAAAATAATGGAATGTTGAAAAGTAAATTGATAATTACATGTTATTAATTAAGATCACAAAAGATGGGATGATGGAAAATGGGAAATAGGAAATGAAATAAATGTGGAGCGTCATGTAAACTTACATGTATTGTAGGAAGTAACTTAACAAACACATCTTTGCCATCCACAACAGATCCTTTGAGTTTATCTATGGCCTCTGCCGCTAGATCTGCTGAAGGTAGCTTAACAAACACCATACCTGAAATGAGAAAGAGAACAACAATGGAAGCATTAAATAAAATGACTTCATTACAACTTTTTATTACTTGCAATAAATACTTTCAGTCAAGGCAAGGATTGAGGTACACCTTATAGAAAGTGGGTCTTAGAGTGGAAAATATTGTGTGAATAAGATTAAAAGTGGAGGGCTTACATGTAGGCTGCAACAATCAGCCAGTTTCATAGTTTAAGAATCAATTCCACTGCGCATGTAATTTTATCTCGAATTTCTCAACTCCATTTAGACGAAAGAAGGTGAGAAATTCGGGACAAAATCGCTGATGCACACTGGAAACGATTCTTAAACTATGAACTGGCTCATACAACGGAAGAGAGACTAAATTGATCATGTGAGTAGCACCACACATAGTAAGATGTCTTAACATTTTAGAATATTGTTTTAAATATTGTTTTTGTACATTACTGAGACTGTTAGCACAAATGAATTATTCCATTTTAATATTTACCATAACTAGGATGAACAGATTCTACTTCACAATACTCTGAAACTAGGAAAATAAAAATGAAACAAATCAATTTTATTAAATACATACAGCTAGTACTTATAGTAGCATACTTTCATTTTAAAATTATATAATTTTCAATAAGTTTTAAATCAAGCATTTTCTAGTCCTTTTTATTGGGATTCTTGAGCCAAAAGGTCAAAACAAGTTGTCTTACAGCTGAACCAAATTTAGAGGGGGGGGGGGGGGGGGGGCTAACTGGTATGTGAGGGGAATTCTAATTAATAATTATTTGATTAAGTAATCTCCCCTAATCATTAAAATCCATGACTACTGTTTGATGTTTGGATATGCGTTGGCATTAATTGTAGCTTGAACATAACTTACTGTCTTTCAAGGTGTCATCTAAAACAGCTTCATATCTTGCTTTATCAACTAAATATGTAGGTAAGTTACCAACACACAAACAACTACTAACACGTGGCTCCAGCTTGCGACGGAGGTAGAACCGTGCAAATTTCATCTGCCTTATAGATTTCTGTTAAATTGAAAAAAAGAAAAGAAAGTCATTGAATAAAAGGTGCCAGAGCTCCAACCATGATGGCTGGGACAGGAACTGATCATGCGAAAGCTTGGACAGGGCGACAAACTAAGAGAGTTCAACTGCAAAAGGGATGGAGTTGCTGGGAAATGAAATCATAAAAGGAATGGAATAGGTAGCAGGGACAATGGGATAGTATACGTACAGACAGTATAACAACAGTGATATATATGCAACGCAACATGAACTGACAGGGGCACTTTGTTGTGAACAAAAAATATCATTTCCAAGAGCTAGAATGATGCTAATAAAATATAATATTGTTGTAATAGCAATATACATATGAGAATGGTGCTGATATGACAATGTGGTGCCATATATTATGCTCACCTTTCGAATATCCATGAGACATTTCCAAGGGCTCTCATGACTTTGCATAAACCTCTCTTCCACTAAAATAATAATAATAATAATAATAATAATATTTGGTAATCGATAAAATTGAGACCACTCAATGTGTCAGTCAACTTTGTGCCATCACCATGCTTGCTCCCATTGAGCAGTGATGTAAAATCTATAGACTTAGACTATCTTACCTCCTTGATGTAGGTGCATTTCAGTCAAAACATAATCATCAACTTTTGCATCCTGAAACAAAGGATTAGCCATGGTTAATTAACAAGATGCAAAACAAGAAACTAAGTTACGATTGTCAATGCATCACAATAGGGTTTCAATGCATCACAATACCTCAATGTTGACAGATTTTTTTAATCAAAGAGAGAATTTTTAATGGTGCAATCAGAAGGCAATATAGACAGTAATAACATACATGGGTGATGCTCGTTTAACACAGAAATCTTGCATTTTTTAATGCAAAATTGAAACGCATATTCAATGGCACAATGCACCTGTGCTTACAAGGAAAGAAATGCAAGCAACTCCAATTATATGACCATAATTGCAGGCCCAAGAATCCAGATTGAATCAGACCAATCCTGAACATGAACACAACTCATCTATAGGTGGGTGTGTACTTACCCTGATGCCAAACTTCTGTAATGCTAACTGCAGCACCTCTAATACTGTGGTACTTGCTGAAACCGGTAGGGTTCTGAATGTTGATTGCACACTATTCATGACAACACAAAATGTTAATAAATAATTCATAAATGGCTTCAATTAATCCTTATCACATGGTTCCATGTTGTTCCCATGAGAATAAAAACCTTCGTATAAAAACCCTTTTGAATAAAAACCCACGTAACCTCATCCTGGAGCACTTGACTGTGAGGCCACATGGAAAAAATCTATATTGTTCCAGTTAACATGGCTACCACATGTTAAACATCCATGTACTTAAAAGTTAGACAACAGCAATATAACTACAATAATAATGATATATGATGATAACTATAATAATAATAAATAGGGTATATAATCATTATCAACACCAACATCATCATCCTTATTAGTAGCACCAGCATTAGCAGCTGCAACAAAGCCAAGCCATAATATTATGGCAGAGGTCTGACCATTTCGATTTGCAGATGTTTTAAGAGCAATGGCAGCAGTGACATAGATTTTTTAAGACTGTGAGAGTTGGTCTGGCCAAGACCAATGCTCACAACTAACAGACCCAACTGATTGTAAGATAAAAACCATAATTTGTCTTGTTGTCAAGTTATAGCTGTTTATATTATACTAACTTACTCTATCTGCAAGCCAGAGTATATTCTGATGTAGCCTTTTCTTCTGTCTGCACTCTAGGACAAATGATTTGTTACAGTATAAGACCAAAGATTAAGAACTTTTTTTATGATTATTATATGTAATATATGAGAAAAAATGGGGGTTGAATCAAGGAAATAAAACCAGCAATAGCTGAAGAATAATTACAGTCATTGTGTAGTTCCAGAAAATAATCATCCATATCCACCCCAAAGAGGAATTTGGAATTTCTGAAGAGTAGAGGGGTCAGAGAAAGAACAAAAATTACAGAGTTTGTGTGGAAGAAAATTGGAATTTCCAGGGGGTAGGGGGGTGTCTTAAGAAAATTCCTCCATGAGGGGGGTATGGATAATTTTTGTAAC
Organism: Actinia tenebrosa; assembly: GCF_029948245.1. NCBI lineage: Eukaryota > Metazoa > Cnidaria > Anthozoa > Actiniaria > Actiniidae > Actinia > Actinia tenebrosa. Next base: position 22,881,062 of record NW_028292569.1, on the reverse strand, counting down.
TACACATTCAGATAATATTTATCGTTGAAGGAAAAGCTGATTGCAGTGTATAGTTACCTTCATCCTTAGGAATATCAAAGGACTTTTTTCAATCTCAGTGAACTGGACAGGCATTTCTTCTAGATCTAATGGTCGTTCATTATCTGTCAATTATTCAAAAAATTAATTCAGCAAGCAAAGCAGTTAAGGTTGAAAACTTATTCATCAAAATGTGGTAGGTATTTAAAATCTTGAAGGTCCTTGTAAAGTCTGTAGCTGTCTTCCTTTTATTATATTTATTAGGGAAGGTATGTTTTATAGAGGGGGGGCTGCAGGATTTGCAGTAAACTTTTAAACTCACTCCAAGGCTTAAAATAACGGCTGTACAGTCACCAGTCATGATGACAAGTCAAATTAGTTTTAGCTTAGTCACACCTCATTTCTGGCTCAACATTACTATTCAAAATGACTGGCTAGGCAACGATTTGACTGGACAAGTTCCAGTTCTGGACGGACATTGTCTGATGTCCAGCCATTATTTTAAGCCCTGCACACAGTTAGAAATTCATGGCCCTCCAATTAAGTCAACGAGGAAACAGCTTTGGTCAACCTGTTTCATCATAGGATAATAATTAGGATTATATTAAGATTATCATAGGAGGCTAAGCCAAAATTGAACTTACTTTGATCTACTACTTTAGCTAGATAATAATTATTGGGATCATCATTTATACAAAATTTCTTCAGTGCTTCATTCTGATAAAAAATAAATAATTAGAGCAAGTGAATCTCAATAAAAGTTATTTGAAATTCTGGAAGTGAAAGGGAGAGGGAATGAAAAGAAAGTGTAAAAAGGGATATTGAAATTAAGGTTTTCGCATTGTCACATGATAGAAGCCATGTAAGATGGCAGGAACAATACAATTGTTTTACATATAAGAATGAATTCAATTCCCGAAAATGGGATTTTATTTATCCACCATTTAATCACAGGCAGTCCAAGCTGTATTATGGGCGCCGACATGTGATTGTGCAAAACCTCTTTTAAATCAAAGAAGAAGATTTAGTGGGAAGGGAATTCAAGGGGAAATAGTAAAAGTGAAAGTAAAATGGAATGTGAAAAAGAGAAGAAAGAGCTCATGAATAAAATAAATAGGAGAGAGACTAGAAAAAAAAAGTGTGAGAGTGAATGAGATAAGATGAAAAAGGGTAGGGAAAGTGAATGGAAAAAAGATTAAGAGAGCAAGTAGAGCAAATGGAAAGGAGCTAATAAAGGAATGTGGAGAATACGAAGGAAAAAAGATGGAAAATGAGAATGCATGAAAAAGTAATCAAAGGAGACAATGAGATTGAGACAATGAGACTTAACAAATTTACTTACTAACAAAACACAATCAAGAAAAGAAGTTGGAGTAAATGAAGCATGAAAGAGAGAGAGTGGCAACTCTGTTTAGATTGAAATCATACTCACCAAAAGGTGATCAACTTGAACATTTCTTGGCACAGGTATAGTTTTACGAGTTTTTGGTGAATGAATATTTCCATCATAAACATCTAAATGAGCTACTTCTAGTTATGTGGAAAGAGAGAATAAATCCCAAATCAGTGGCGTTCTTGCTTACAATTTAATTAAGGATTGAATTATCAGTTGATACACTGAGAGAAAACTTATTTAAGAATAAGTCACAGCCTTTTCTCAGGGATGGCTTGGGGGTTTTCTTCATAACATCATTTCTAAGGAATGACTTATACCGATCAGTGCAATTCTCAAGATAGAATCTGTCTGTCTGTCTGTTCATAAAAGACAGACAGACAGACACGAAAAAGTGTGTGTGTGGGGGGGGGGGGGGGGTGAGGGATCTACCTACCCCACCCTGTTTCAGTGTCCCATTCATTAATACAGCATGCAGGGAGTGAATAAAGCATCATATGATAGAAGTTAGTGTCAAGAGAAGCATAAGCCGTAATTGAAAATAGCTTTACCTTTGGCTTCTAAGGAATGACTTGAGGTGGCTGAAAATGTTGATTGAGCAGCTGGGTGGTCTGGTACAATACCATCATCTTCATCAACATAGCTACCTAAAAAAAATTATATAATATAATAAACAAATAGATAAATAGTTTAGTATTTATTTATGTAGGTCTGGTATTTTGCTCTGATTATTTTACTAGGGTTAGTTTCATTTTGCAATTGTGTGACTATGTTTGCTGCCCTCCTCCTATCCCTTTCCCTTGCTACAGAGCTGTGGGACTTTGCTATTGGCATCGGCACTTTTAAAATTGAGGTGTCTCCTGTTTAGAGGCTTATTATACAGTTAATATCAGAAAAAGATTTCAGTCCCACAGTGTCTCTTAAATAAAGAGTTTCCACATAGACGTATCACTATATATCACTATATGCATGCTTTATTCTAACTATCATTAGAGAACAATCCAAAGACATATCAATGATTATAATACACAGAACTTTCCTAATTATTTAAAAAAACTTACCCTGTAATGATTGCAAGTTCCCTGTATTAGACTTTCTCCAGGGACCCCACAGGTCAATATTGGGTAACGATACACAGAATGGAGGGAGAGACAGCCTATACAGATATCCAAATTTACATTCTTTTGGAAGCATTTCAAAGCATCCACTGTGTGCCTGTCAAAATTAATAAACCAATGTCATATCTTATATATAATTAATTAAAAGAAAATGCCTGCCATTTAATCACACAACAAGCTTCTTAGTTGGAAGTTTAAAGACCGGTTTTCTCTTACAATGCAAGGCAATGAAATCTTTCATTTCCCTTGCACTTGGGTCACTTCTTTTTATAGTGCGAACATAAAGTTGCAACTGCTTGCATCGCTAGTGAGAACTAGGCTTTGAGGTGCAATCATAGGGATAGTAAAATCTGATTGGGTGAAGTTATGACAAACTTGGATAATCAACATCAGACTGTAATGGCATAAGAATACTGGCAGGAATGAAGTCTTCAAAATATCACTAGTTGTAATAATTATTGCACATTAAATAATATGTGCACATGGTAGTAAAATTGTTTGTTTCCATAAAGTGATGAGCTCATAATGCATGATGCCATTGTCATGGCAACAATTCAAGAACAAATATTGAGAAAGATTTGCATTTGATTTGCATCATGGATTATGGTGAGAACTTGTGTTGCTATGGTCACGGATAATTATATCATTCATGAGTCATGGGTAGCATACTGTCTGGTGTCATTGTCATTGGTAATGATTCATAAATAAATTGAGAAAGATTAGCATCAGCTAAAACTGGGGATGCTATGGTAACAAATAATAACATGAGTGGTAGATAGCATACCATCTGGGCACACCAGCTACACCTATAACTAGCCAAGCACTCCATGGTCCCACATGATCTTTTGCAATACACACACTTTGCACCTAAACCAATGTTTCCTTCTCTCCAGTGATGACCATGTGTTTGGGTTAATATCTGTGTGGACTAACACAATTAATAATTATTAGTAGAGTTGTTTGTTGGTTCTCTCCTGTGCTTCGAGGGTTTTCCGGGTTCTCCGGTTTTCCGGGTTCTCCGGTTTTCCGGGTTGTCCGGTTTTCCGGGTTCTCCGGTTTTCCTCCCTCCCCAAAAGTCAACTCCTAAATTCCAATTCGATCACAGAATGAGGGCCACAGGTTTGTTAGCCACTGGCTATTAAGTGCTACCCTAGTGAAAAAAGGACGGGTTTTTTTATATTATAATAAAAAATTGCTCCTGCTGAAGAATATTTTTTAAATAAAATCCTAACAGCATAATTTTTCTCACTATGGCACTTTTATTGCTTTTATAGAGTCTTTGCACCATCTAATGATGGCAGCCATGACAGGAGGCATAACATTAGTCTTTTCCCCTGGGAAACCTCAAATTAGACCAGATTCAATTGTTTCTGCCTCCTGTCATGGCTGCCATCACATGATAATGCAAAGCCTAATCTATACCAAGAACATGTGTGCCTAAGAAACTTACTTTATTAGATGTAGGGATGAATGTCGCAGAGTATTTACAGTCACTGATTCCAAATTCTTTGCATGTATCGTGTACAAAATATTCACAAACTAAGGAAGAAGAAACACTGTACATCAATAATATTATTTTATAACTCAATAGGCACACGGTCTAAAATGGTATGTTGAACCTTTTGATCATTCTCTTAGTAATCTATCTTGATCTTGGGCCTAGTAAAGTTTTCAATCTAATATTAGACCATGTGTCATTCTATTGAGTATCTTCTTTTTCTTTAAGACACTTGAATATGGATACATAAAAAAAAATGAATCTTATTTTCAAGGGAATGACACATGTTCTGAAATGGGAGAACATTAGGCCCAAGGTAATATGGTCTATATTATATGGCCCTATCTAAGCATCCCCTTGTGTGACTACAGGTTTCCTTAAGGCCAGTTTAGACGTTACAATTTTCGCCTACAACTATCGTGTACAACATGCTCACACCATCCTACAACTCGAGTCGTAGCGTGTAAATCAAACCTACGACTCGCCCACAACAGACGCGAGGGTGTTGTATACAATAGTTGTAGGCGAAAACTGTGCCTACTAATCCCACCTTTATAGGAAGCAGTAATCAAGGCTTACCTTGGCACCTAAATGATTCACAATCTTCAAGTCTCTTTCTACAAACATTGCAGAATTTTCTTCTATAAAATGATTTACCTCCCCAAGTGTGTGCTACAGGGTTCTGTAAAAACAAAAATAAAATCAATTATATGAACTTTCATTGGTACAGTATACTATGCGTTTAGAAATAATTGCGGGAACTCAACCATTTTAATGTAATCATAAAATACCACATATTTTCATCTATATTTAGTTAATATATAATTGTTATAAAAAAACATTATAAAACACTTCACACATCCTTTTTACTTCAAAAAATATTTTTGATGTCATTACGTCATTACTTAATAATTTTGATAACATTAAGTACAAACATCCTTCCTATAAACAAATGAAAAACAAAACCCTTCAAATAATTTTTAAAAATATTAAACACTCAATAATCTCATAACCCAAACTTACTTTAACTAAAGTCGTTGCTATGGAAACACATGCTGTTATGACGTTGGTGAGACACCGTTCATGGGTTACAAAATTACAAACTGTAAAGAAATTAATAACAAGAGAATGATACAAAATTAAAAACTCAAGTTACAAACTGTCACTAAAATTAGAAGGAAAATGCAAATCATTTTTTAGGCAAATATGACAGTTTCTTTTTAAAATTTGAGTACTAAATGTTAGTATGAAAGAGTCAGTTTTTAGGTCTCTTGTCTAACTAGTAAATACAAAAAGATAAATCATATGTACACCTACTTGCAAGAACATTGTCATACGATATTAGAACATTAGTAATTTAGTGAGAAAGGAATACATTAAAAGACAAAAGAAAAAGTTCAGCTTCAGTGATCTTCTTTTGTTTTTTAATGTAATTCCTATCCCACTAAATCACTAATGTTCTATATTCGTATGTCAACGTTCTTGCAAGTAGGTGTATGTTAAGTAGAACTTTATATATTTTGAATGAAATTGAATAATTCATTAAAAAAACATACATAATACCTTTTAGTTCAAGTATTTAACTGACTTGAGTTTTTACCACATCACATATATATTATATTATACAGAAAATGTAAGGAGTTTAAAATGTATGAATGACAGTCTTCATAAATTTCACTTTGCTGATTAATTCAAGCAACAGATTAATGAAAAGGAAAATTAATTATTAAATAAAACAATATTATTCACTGGTGCATAGTAATCATTGAAGCTATAAGGAGGATGATAAAAATAATGCAGGATCTAGACTCAAAGTAGAAATATGAGTCCATAAATTCCTTATAATACTAAATAAACATAATTGAATTAAGGCCACCAATAAATTATTACAAACAGCCAATATGAATATAAGATTATGTTTTTAAATTTGTAACAGGAAAAAGCTGAAAATATAGCTGAAGCATTGTAGTGAGTCACGTATTACAAAGAAATATTTACAATGATTTTGTTGTATTTTTTGAATTTTCCAAGAGGGCTTTAATTCAATTAAAATCAAAAAGATAACATCAAACTATCACTAATAATTGATAGACACATCTATTTAATCCATTTATGGATAACAATGTCCAATATGGGTCAAGGTAGAAATAGGAAACACTAAAATATATTGAGCACAAGTCTGCTGATACAGTCTTGTGCAATGGGGATTAAATATGGGTTTTTAATTTACTTGCAGAGGGGAAAATAATTTAAAAGCTCTCTGTGTATAGGCTACATATTATCTTCTTAGGGGACATTTCAACACTGGTTTACATATTAAAAATTTAAGAAAATTACTAGTAATATAGCAGATTATTAAATTCTTTTCATTGATAAATTTGGTTGCAAATAAAAAGAAGAAATAATTGCTTTAAAATTTGAAAGAAAAAATATTATTTAATGGTATTTCATAAAGTTTAGTTTGATCAAAACGCGTTGAAACGAGAATATAAACTTAGTTGATTTGACAAATAAATGAACACTGACTAAAATAGCGCAATCATTATTCTGAGTTCTACACTTCCTCGTACCTAAATAAACCACGTTAAACTTTATTCTATTTGAATATGACTTTATTTATCGTTTCCAAGAAAAATATTTCAGTTATGAGTTAAGTTTACTGTAAGGAATCTTTAGCAACGACGCGACTAGGGAATATTTTTTCTCCTCAGAACTGTGCTTCAAGGCTGTTTCCTCATTCCATATACACAAAGTTAATCAAACAACAGTCCTTCTAAACCGAGGATTAGAGAAATATTTCCGAATTGCTGGTTATCTAAAGACAAATTGAAGTCTTTTATGAGTCGTGATCTGATATTGCTAAGCTAATCAAACATCTCCTCGACTTTATCAAGTGTTTTCTCGGCGAAGAACTTCGTGAAGAAAGCCTTATAAAACTCCCCTGTAAGCTTACCTTCACAAGTATATCCTTGGTTAGTGAATCCCCAAAGCATTTCAGTACAGTGATGGCAGTAAGTCGGCCTTGTGAATGTTTTTTTAGTGAAGCGATGTCCACTTTGACCGTGAGCTTGGAAGGCTTCTTCCAGCATCGGTGAAGACATACGCCGGTAAGATAGTTCAGTTCTTGTACTTCTACGATCCGTCATAGTGGAAAGAGACCTTCAAACCGAATGGTAATAATTTTAGCGTTACATATTTAGCGATGCAGTCAGTTTTTTTAATAGTAAACATTAGTTTTGGCTCGACATACGGAACGACTGCTGATCAACTCATGCAGCAAACCAAGAGTCATTTTAGAACTATGGGGGAGGGGAGGGTAAGGCTGTCTACAATATATTGTCTTCTTTTTTTAATTTTCAGTCCCGTCTCAATACCTCACGAGTCAAAAGCTTAGCATTAAATAATGATAAAGATAATTCAAGCTAACGAGAACCTGTTGGTTTTTAAGGAGGCGTGGGTGAAAGATTTTGCTTTTCTTGGAAACGTGGGGGAGGGTCGTTACTGGTGTTGGTTTATACTGACCCTCCCTATCCCTTCGTTGCAACCATCCCAGCTAAAGTTTCCTAGATTTCCTGCTCAACCCAAAAGTTCAATTTAACAGCTGTATCGTCATACTGCATCTACACTCCCCTCCCTCCCCCCATTAACGACTGTAAAGTCAATGATTCGATTAAAACTGTCAAATTTTCACAGGGTGTAACAACTTACCAGATGTCACGTTGAGTCAATTAGCTTTCTCGTTCCTGTTTTCTTTTTTCACTCCAAAATTAACTCAGACGAAATTATGAAATTCCCTTCAAAAGTTCAGTGTTGAAATAACTCAAACTGCCTGCTTCCAAAACTGTAAACCATTGTGATTGGATGGAATGGATTTTCGTGCTTTAGGATAAACTGGCTCAAAGAGAACGTACAGCTATTGTACGTCCTTCATTCTTATTACGACGAATGAATTAATGATAGCACTGCATGATTAATGATTAATCGCTTTTCATTCGACGTGCAATATCTGTTTTTCACTTTATAGTCTGAAAGAGGACAGCTGGCACGCAAAAGCACTTAGGCGAAGACAATGGTATTACGTCAAACCTTAAAAGGGCTTCCGTGATGATTATGGATGGCTGGTTGGTAGTATTTAATACGGGAAGAGCAAAGAGTACACCCGCTGTCACGAACATAAACAGGAACAAGACGGCTTGTGGTGAATAGTGTGGGCGTAGACACTAGCTCCACCGTCTAACTGATAATGCCATTTTAAATTCCAAATTTTCTAGAGGGCAGTTAAGAACAGTTTCTCAGTTTCAACAATCCAATCATGATTGTCGATTCTAGCTCCAGTTTATAGAGTTCATTCCCCTCAGACCATAAAAAAGTTTCTAGTAGTTAGCGTATACCGTAAAAGTCAATTAAACACCGAACGAAAACGATGGAAATAAGATCTACTAACCTTTATTATAGTCTACTAACTATTTACACGGTTGAGGAAAATCACTCGACTAATCTTTGGCGTTGAATAAAAGAGCGCAAAATTTAGCATAATTAATGGATTGAAAAGAATTTGATTCGCTCCTAATGGTTTTCACAAGAATCTCACTTTTATATATATCAAAATTACTATAATTCGAACAAAAAGAAGGAACACCACAGGTTTTCTAGCCTACTGAAGCCAGCAGGCAATTGGTTTTTTTTACCCATATAATAGTTTCTTATTTCATTGGAGAAGCATGGTGGAGTAAGAGGGACAGAGCGGAGAATATGAGAGAGGAGGGGGTGGGGAATTCCATGACCTTCTTGTCACACTTTCTAAGAAGCTCAGGTATCGTGGGTTTCTCTCCTCGCCACCGAAGGGCCGGGGAAGGGATCACGCCCCCCTCCCCCCACCCCCCTCCTCCACACACACTTTTTCCCTTCTCCCCTACTAGTCTCTTATATTTTCCAATTTTCCAATCTTAGCCCCCCCCCCCCCCCCCCCCCCCCAAAAAAACTTTTTACCCTTGACAGACAGACAGACAGACACAGACAGATTTCTTTATTCAGCTATCAAGTATTAAAATAGTGTCAATCTTAGCCCCCCACCCCGCCCACTTTATAGGTTGCTCCGCGGCCCCTGCTACTTTTGTGCGTCACACCAATATATTTTATTTTATTTATAATTAATGAAAATCCACCCACTCGTTCCCTGATTAAAGTAAAAAGTCCTTCGGCTGCGTTTAAAAAAGACTTTATTTACAACTTTAATAAAATACAAGCTCAAATAGCTATCTAAGAAGTCCTTGAGGTTATTATAACAGTGTGAATTGTGCCAACTAGACTGACTACGACTAAAGGCAAAATAAAAAACATCTACTTAACTGGTTAAGTATTTTTCTTTAATAAACCTTTTACTGATACGGCGGCCATCTTGAATTATGGGATACCAAGGGGGCAAACGTTAACAGAGTGGCGGCGTTATGTTTTCAAATAATTTGAAGTCTTGGTGTTTCACATATTGTTCCAACTACAAGCAAATACACCCTTCTAAAAATTGTCTTGAATGCGAGGCTAACTTGGAAATACAAAAGAAATGCCACAAATTTCAGCGAGAAAAATCAAAATTGAAACAATAAAATTCAAGATGGCCGCCAGCGGTATTGGTAAGAAGTTCTAAAGAACAATTAGGTCTTTTACCTTCGGTAAAAAGGTAGTCCTGCTATACAAATCTTAAGTTTGCATGTTTAAAAGATAGAAAAAGAAATGCTGATTCATAATAAAGATAAACAAGATACGACAGATGTGAAAAATTGTTAATTCTGACACAAAAATTAAAGAAAGAAATAAAGAAAAAAAGGCCGATTCCATAGCAAAGTTTTTAACTTGACCAGCAAAAATAAATATTTACTGGATTGCAAAGGAAGTGTTTCAAATGCTTCTAATTTTTGAAACAAATCTATAGGACCCTACTTGGTCAATATTGAAAAGCTCATTTTATTTTTCATCTAAAAGGTGCATTTTTTACAATCTCCGCAAATGTCCCGCAAATTTCCTTTTAGATAAAACCGTCACATACCAGATAAGCGTAGATGACACGAAAAGCGGTTGTCGTCATAGCGGCAACTCGAGAAGATTTCGAATAAGCTAGTTAAGTGAAGAGCCAGTATTATACGCTGCCAGAAGTCCAAAACTAGTCTAGATATGAAATTTTTAACGCTGCGTTTTGATTGGATAAACTGAATGACAAATAACATTGACGGGAAGCCATTCAAAAGCACCTGGAACTGTACCGTGTCTGTATTACAAAAACAACTCGCTATTCGAGTGAAGAAGGAAAATTTTCGTCGTGTATTTTGGATTTATATAGAATGCAGAAACGTGCCTGGTTGATACGCGTTTTCTCGCTCTTTATTTGCTTAGTTTAATAAACTAGATTTTGACTTTATATAATCAATATTCACTAAGGTTGTTTGCAGCTGCATTTTCCTTCGTAAGCTCGAAGAAACATTGAGTTTTTGTCAGTCTGTCCAAATACATGATATTAAATACTAGGATATCGATACATATATATACAATAAATCCCTGTTTTTGCTAATATTTGACATGTACAGCGACACTGAAATGGCTTTCGTCCTTGACCAATCAAATTTTACTAATGCTTTACGTTTCACTCTCTTGAGTGTTTTTTCCCTAGACACATTGGCATGGAAACAAAAAAACAAGCAATTAGATAGCAGGCAAACGAGGTATACAATTTTAAACAAGTCGCTAGGATTTCGTATCGTTTAGCAGGTTGAGAAACAGGTAGCCTGCGTAGCGGCTCTTTGGGGGGGGGGGGGGGGGTTGGGGCAAGGGGTTTGGGCGCGGAGGCGGGGCGAAGGGAAAGGAAAGGAGATCCTTCCCCTTCGCTCCGCCTCCTCGCCCCAACCCCCTCCCTCCCCAAGAGCCGCTACGCAGGCTAAGAAACAGGTAGCCCAGTAAACGCTTATTGGATGTGATATCTATACTTTCAACTTAAAATAGAAAAACATTGTGGCCTAAAAATCTATTGAGAAATGAATATGATCTACTACTATATCATCCAATCTGGCCGTCATGTCTTTTGTATTTGTATTTTGTATACGTAAGGGACGCTAGCACCCCTTAGATTGAACGAAGCCTTGCTAAATGGATCATGACTGAAACGATATAAATACGAATTGTCGGAGTAAATACGATTAGTCCATCTTCTTTTTCACTGTATGTCCAGTCGAACCTTTTCAAAGAATATCAAACGAGTTGTTGGCAGCCTAGTATGATTGGTCGTATTACAAAGGTTAGTGTACTACAAGCGACCGTATTAAACACGGTTAGCCAATCTTCGTCTTCGTACTGCAAATCCGTTAGTACCTCTTCAAAGAATATCAAACGAGTTGTTAGCAGCCGCCTAGTATGATTGGTCGTATTACAGAGGTTAGTGTACTACGAGTGACCGTATTATGGAGGTGAATTAAAGTCGGTGAACGTATTGCAGTGGTTTTTGTAGGAAGCAAGTACGGAGGTGTCCATACCACATACACAGGCATCATCAAGTAAAGGTTCGTCAAAACAACTAACAACTATTGTCAAAAACACTAAGCTAAAAGAGTGGATTACATCCTAAAATATATACTCATATATACTCCACTTAATATATTCTTAACTATAAGAATAACGGTGTATATATTGCCATTTTATAATTTATACATTTTTCCTATCTAAGATTATAATAAATTGTGGGTTTTTTTTGGTATTTTACGCGTCTAATTGATAAATTATTAGTTTGTGTACCTTTTCTAATTCGTGACGTACAAGCTATTTTTTGGTGACGTCAATTCAGTTTCAGTAAGTTTCCATAACAACAAGGTATCTCTATGACTGTTATAGCAGTTGTCGACTTTCATAGTAGTTGTCATGGCAATCGGTCTAACGTGTTTCGTTGCTGGTCACTATGGCAACATGTCCACTTTTGGTTCTTTCGTTGCTCTATGGAAGGTCCTATGTTTCTTCGTGATGTTGCCTGATCTCCATGACAGCTGTTGCCATGGCAACACGAATTCCTGTGCTTGTTGCCATGACAAAAGTTTATTTTCTATGAGATGCTCTTGTAGACTTTGATGTAGTCGATTATTGTGTGGATGGGCACCCTTAGAACAGTTACCATAGCAGCGTAGTACTTCTATAAGGTGCTTTGCGTTGGATGGTTTGTGTGTTGCGCTTGTTCGTGTTGTTGTTGTTGTTGTTGTTGTAGTTGTAGTTGTTGTGGTTGTGAATGCTGTTGTTGTGGTTTTTGTTGCTGTGGATGATTTTGATCATGTTTTCTGTTTTCCTTGTGTAGGTTGTATCGGCGTTTTTCAATGACCTCAAGAAGCATGTCTTTCGTCACAGGGTCTCGAATACTCTCACAAACACCTATAAAGAAAATTAATAGGACTGTTAATAATAACTAGTTTTCGGTATTCTTTAGCTAAAATTGGGAGTTAGTGATGGAATGTTCAGTCTATCAATAACTTGTCTATTTGATGGTCGGTTTATACTGGTTGGAAAATCGGTTTGTCTGTTTGTCTGACTGTCAGATGGTCCAATCTTTACTTGGTCGGACTATAAGATGGTCGGAAGTTGAGCGTCAATCTGTCATCTGGTAGGGTTAAAAAATGATCGGACTATCAATGTCAGTTGGTCGGACTAAGGGACTATGGACTTCTGGCAAAACAAAAACTAAAAACTCGCATTATTTTACTTACTCATTGCAGTTTTGTAAGCGTTAGGAAAGTTTTTATCCTCTCTGACGCGCAAGAAAACCCACTGTTTGCCATCCCAAGTACATTCAATGATTCTTTTATTCCAGACTTTCAGCTGCCTTGTCACCTACACAAATGACACACGAATGCTTTAAAACAGACGCACTTTATCCACTTTACACACTCAGTTATGGCGCCTGGGGAAGTCGGCTTCTAGTGTGAGAGTAAAAATTCCCGGTACACCTGAAAATACCTTTAAAAAGTGGCAGACATTGCCACCACTGAAAAGAATGCGCCGTATATTACGAGCCACCCACAGGCAGCCCATACAAGGTTCCTGTGTATGGTGTATATGGGAATGTATGGGAGCTATGATGAAGATATGACAAACTGCTCAATATATACACTCAACAAATTGCTTTAAAACTTGCTTCAGTCTTTGCTTGTATCTTGTTCAGTCCTCTGGCGAAGTTACGGCTTCAAATCGCGCTGAAAATTCGCCAGAAGACTGAAAAAGGTAAGCGACGACTGCAGCAAGTATTTATAGGTTTGTGCCTGCGCCCATAATAACGATGGGCTGTCTATGTCTGGCAAGTTTAAGATGAAAAAACTCACACAGCACGGTCACAATCATAATTGATGACATTCGAGGAACAGCACGCTGGAATAGTGTTTATATAATTAAAATGTTGGGATCCAGTTTCAGACGGGCACACCTACATAGGGCCGAATACTGATACTCTAACGATTTCCTACCTTAAATATTTCCAATGCTTTTTCTTACCTTTATTTGTGCAAAAGGTCTTTCAAACCCACTGACATATAAGTAACCGCAGTCTTGAATCAAGCACCTTGAAAGTAAGCCCAAAAAACATTCCGTCAGACTTGACGTTTTAAAGTTCCAGCAGTTGAAAGACGTTGGTCATTTTATAAACTTAAATACTGATTATACAGAAATCCATCCTTACTTACCCTTCTCGTCTGTCTTTGACAATTTGGAGCATAAAGTCCACAGAGTTCAGAGTATGTGGTTTCCATTTCAATACATCTAATTGGTTCCCTCCCATATATGACTGGGAAAAAACACACACACATCAGCCAAAAATGGTTGTACATGGTGTGGTACATGGGGCAATACACCGATCCCGCATTCATTGTTTTACCTCCCTAGTTACTGTTGCTACATCGGACAATCTGAAATATGTTTTTGATACACAGCATGGAACAGACACTGATTGCTGAAAATCGTTGTTAAAATGTTAAAAAGCAAAATATTGTAATTTTCACTCATACAAGACCAGCAATGCCTCATGTTGTACTGGGTATGCGTTGCAAAACAATACATTAGGTATAAAACTATTTATCATCTTGTTACACACCTCATTGGCTGGATTGAAGATTAGACCATCGTTTTCATGAGACAATTTGGTAACCCAGTGTTCAAGGACCTGTGATCAATAGAAATCAGTGATATGAGCCGAAAATAGATGACTGGAATATTTTAAGATGTACACCTTACTCACCCATCTTGCCTTTTCAACTGGAAAGAACTGCTTGGCTCGTATGCTGAATGGTTCTTGTGTCTTGTCCAGTAGACCTTGCTGTACCTTAGGTTAGGAAACTAGTCAATTGGTAAATCCACTAGGGTAATGGATGGATAGGTGGGTGGGTGGGTAAGTGGATAGATGGGAGGGTTGATAGATGGATGCATGGATGCATGGATGCATGGATCGATGGATGGGTAGGTAAGTGACAGAGTAGATGGGTAGATGGATGGATGGATAGGTTGATGAATGGATGAATAAGTAAACATATTGGTGAATGGATGTTTGGTCTGATGGGAGGGTTCATAGATGGATGCATGAATGGGTGGATGGAGGTGGCAAAAGTGTAGATGGGTTGATGAATGGATGAATAAGTGGACATATTGGTGAATGGATGAATGGATGGGTGGACTGATGATGATGATGTTGATCTCTGACAACACATATCACCAGCATCAACTTACTGCATCATTTCTTGGTTGTTCAATTTCTTTATGAATACACAACATCCTGGTATCATGACAAGTTTTCCCAACATCCTGACCCTGCAACAAATCCACTTTTATATAATTATTTATTATTATTATTTATCTATCTTATTTTATTTATTCATTTTTTTACATATTATTTATTTTTTTATTATATTCTTTTTTGAGGACCACTGGGTTATGAGTTTGATTTTTTTGTTAATTATAACTGTCGTGTGTTACCCTCTTGAAATAAAGTTCATTCAATAGCGCAGCGCAGCCGTGACGTCATAAAAACAAAGACAAAGGCGAAATTCGGACAAACAAACTTACAAGTTTACTTTCAGCAGATAACTTTCACAGCCGATCACAGTTGATCTTAGTTTACATGGGTTATCATTGTAACTTTAAGTAAAAATTAAAAAATCGGTTCGTATAATCCTCGTAGAAGTTAAACAGAATGCAATGTTTGTCCGAATCTTTAAGCTATTTTTAGAATCAGCGCGCTGCGCTATTCAATTCAATTCAATCCACCACAACAGATCCCTCAAAAGGATGTACAAAGAGCTTCTAAATCAAAAATGCATAATGTATTTCTGACGTCAGTTGAGTTGGCTTTGCCTCTCAAAATAAATTGATAACAAAATTACCTGGAATTTGATAATATCATAGGCTAAATATCTGGGATGAGTCTTCTCGCCTTCTTTGTCCATCACCATTTCCTGTACAAGTTAATTTAAATGCTGTTGGTTGACTCAATAAACCATTAATTGCCCTATAAAACTATGACGTCACACCAAAACAATCTATTGTTTTAACGCTAAGGATCATGGCGCCAGAGGGGGCAAAATAGCAGCAAAACAAATTAAATCAAAATAAAAAATGGTTAATTAGACGGGAAAAGGTGATAACGGATAAATTTTGTACTAAATATCTCGAACGAAAGAAAATTTTGCCTAAATTCCTATCATTCTTGCCCATGTAAACAAGCTGTGACGTCATAATGTTATAGGTCAATTAGTGCAATGCATTTTTAAGATTATGGAATGATTATATGATGAGTGACATGCACAGCTATAGGTCTCTCACTACTGTACAGTTCAAGCTTGGGGTCATGGGTTTAATCCTCAACTGAACTGCAGATGTGAGTTGAGTTTGTTTGTTGTGTTGTTCTCTCCCTTGCCACAAGGTTAGTGCAATGCATTTTTAAGATTATGGAATGATTATATGATGAGTGACATGCACAGCTATAGGTCTCTCACTACTGTACAGTTCAAGCTTGGGGTCATGGGTTTAATCCTCAACTGAACTGCAGATGTGAGTTGAGTTTGTTTAATGTGTTGTTCTCTCCCTTGCCACAAGGTTAGTGCAATGCATTTTTAAGATTATGGAATGATTATATGATGAGTGACATGCACAGCTATAGGTCTCTCACTACTGTACAGTTCAAGCTTGGGGTCATGGGTTTAATCCTCAACTGAACTGCAGATGTGAGTTGAGTTTGTTTAATGTGTTGTTCTCTCCCTTGCCACAAGGTTCGGGTTTTCTCTCTGGGTACTCCAGTTTTCCTCCCTCTGTAAAAATGCACAGAATATCGAATGTAGTGGTAGTGTTTGTGTATGTGTTTGAGTTTAAATGAGCTAAAATAGCAAAATGGGCTAAATTAGCAAAATGTATGACCCCTTCCCTATCTGATTTTTTTTTCGTGGATCACTATTCAAATCGAATAAATGTTTTTATAAATTTTCTTATTTAGCTCATCAATTTCCCTAAATCCCAACCCCCCCCCCCCCCCCCCCCACCCATGCGTATAAAAAATGAATGGTCCCTAAGAAGGATTTTTTTCTTAAATGTAATATTAAAAGCTTTTCACTAGTTCATTGTATTCAATGTCCTACCCCATCAATAAGTGTGTCATAGACATGTTCCTTTGGATTCTTTCTTTGTGGAAATTTAAACTGCGGAGCAGCAAAGACATCAAAGTTTCTGTCTATGAGGTAGATTTCTTCTTTCTTGAGGATCATCAGCATATATCTAAAGATGCAGAATTAACAAGGTAAAACATCAGCTGGTGTTTCTGTTCCTTTACAGCACTAATTATGACAAATCACGCTTATAAAGCGCATGTGGCACTGCTAGTAATCGAATTTATAGTTTCATAGAAATTTGTTGAAGATATCCATTTATAGAAGTTTTTGATGTGATATGATGTCATTTTATGTTTCATATTAGTTGAAATAGTATATAATAATACGAAGATAAAAACTGTGGAAGCATACAGAAATAGTATACCTATTTCAAGCTTCAGTCATTTTGCGATAGGATTTTACAAGATATACATGTAGGTATGAGCATGACAGAATTCATGTTTGAATCTTTAATATGTTTTGGTATATTTGCAAAATGTTCAGTTTCTGGTAAAAAAGTTTTGAGAAGATACGAGAAGGTATTGATCGTTTCACTTGGCATCTGATCATCTGATACTGCTACGAAAAGTGGTATTGGGATTCCTGTGTAAAGTTTACTTACTCACGGACATGGATCGATAACATATATTTATAATGGTACTGGTTGTGCGAAGCAGTGCCACAAAAATGAAGAAAATAACAAAAAAGACTATTAGAATACATGTGTGATAGATCTTGATTACAGTCAAACTAAGAATTGATGGGTTGTAAGCATTACAAGAGATTTAAAAGACAAAAACATGGCAGCCATTGTGGTACCGTTAACAAAGGATGCTAATGAGAAATCTTTTCTTAAATGGTACCAACATGGCCGCGATGACATAACGTGCAAATGAAGAATACTGTAAACACCTAAAACATGCCTGGAAATAACTTTGTGTTCTGACCAATAGCATGCAAGAATGAATTTATTTCTAATTAAAAGTCACATACGATTGCTCAGAACACAATGTTTAACATTCCAGACATATTTTAGGTGTTCATGGTTTTCTTAGTTTGACTGTAAAACTTGCATATTAAATTTAAAATTATATTCTACTTAATATAATTATATATAAGAATAAGTTGTTTACCTTGTACCATCAGCTTTCCAACTGATTCTGTAATCCTTCTCTTGTAAGAACTTCAGGTTCTTTGTATCCATAGATACAGGCTGTGAGCCAGGAAAGCCCCGCCTTCAAGCACATTGATATACCAAGAGTAAATATTGGCTGACTTCAAATTATTATACTTTATTTTATTGATAGTTTAGGAGTACTCACATTTCCCATCCAATCATATGTGCACAAATCTTTTGAACCTCTTCGTATCTTGGCGACTGTACAGCTTCAACTCCATTAACACCTTCAACAAACTTACAGTCCTTCAAATGAAAACACAGCAGAAATTTGAAAAACATGGTTCAGACTATCCTTACTTAGCAAACATACTACTAGCACCATATAAGAAACCTGTCATGTACAATTAATTTATTACTATCAGAAATATATAACCCTCATTCATAATATAACTTTGTACCTTGGTATTTCTTCCATTTATACGTCTTCGTTTCCTTCTAGGATCTCTATTATTTCCCACATCATCTTGATCATCCTCATCCTCATCTCTGTCACTCAACTCTTCTTCTTCGTTGCACCATTCAGGCCGCTCAGGGGCAGGAATCACATCAGAATCATCACCATACCGTCTACACAGCTCACCTAAGTAATCTTGCTTGTAGATTCCAGGTACTCTGCTCTGTTAGGGAAAATAGAAAAACCTCAGTGTGCTTTTAAAGACCATTTTCACATCCCAAATTACTGCTGTGTTCCTAGATTGCAGTCTCATTTACTCAGGGTTAGCCCCAAATCAATTTAACATAATATTCACAAACACCATTGGTAAAGTAAAGAATGCACAACTTCAACAATACAAACACTTTGAAATTCCACGGACCTTCACTAGAACACATAGTTATTCTGCACAAAATCGAGGCCAACCCTAAGCAATTGTGATCTCAAAATTGGAGCATTACAAGATACTGTAGTGATGGCCTCCTAACCTTAGAGTGCAAACAATTAAATAATTTTGACCAGTAACGTCCAAATGAGGTATACAGAGGACACTAAGCAAACGGTTAGTTTTTTCTATTTCTTCATCAGAATACAAGCATCTAGGAAAAGTACTTTATTCAGGAAAAATGAGAATACTTTACCTTACTAAAGCACTCAACAGCTGCTTCAAGGCTGAAAGAAATATTTCGTAAGCTCAGAATCATAAAGTAAAACCTCACAGCTGTTACATTAATCATCTAAAAACATTTAAATATCATTTACTGAGCTCAAAGTAACAACAGGTCAAAGGACTATGACTGGTCAAAATTTATTGGCACTTGTCTGGCAAGATACTTCTTCAATTGATCCTCTTGACTGGTCACGCTGATTGGTCACATTGACTGGTCACATTGACTGGTCACATAGACTGGTCACATTGTCTGGTCACATTGACTGGTCACATTGACTGGTCACATTGACTGGTCACATTGACTGGTCACATTGACTGGTCACATTGACTGGTCACATTGTCTGGTCACTGACTGGTCACATTGATTGGTCACATTGATTGGTCACATTGACTTGTCACATGGACTGGTAGACCTCCTGGACTGTTCACATGATGATCAGTCCAGTGTGGCCTATAATCATATCTGGCCATTAAGCAGCTGTTATTTTGATCCCTGATTTAATATCCATTAATTTACCTCCAATCTAGTCTTTCTATTAAATATGATATAATCAGGAAACCAGTCCTGTTGAATCCGTGAGTACAATGGACACCTTTAAATTAAACAAATAATAAAATAAGGTCATTCATGAAATATGATAATTATATCATTCTGTAGACATACAATAAAACACCTTCTTAAAACTATCCTATATTGTCCAGATAACCTAAGCCTCTCTTTTCCCAACTTTTGGTTTGGTACACCCTTACAGCTCTGTTTTACGTACCAATGAGTTCTCCAGGGTGTTTGTCCCAGTAGCGGTCACAAATTGACATAAAGAGATGTACTTGATCTTGGGTAGGAGTTTCAGCATGCCTAAAATAAAAGACGATTCATTTTAAATGTAGACTGTGACTGAAAATAATCAACATAAAATCCAGATCTAATAAACTTGAGATAAATTTATAACTTACACATTTCCTATCCTATATGATCATATTATCTTTATCCGTGTTGGAAAAAGATTATATGTCATGGTACGAAATAAATCTGATTATAAAATAACTGTTTTGAATCTTGCGTTCTGATTGGCTGGGAGCGTGTGCTTTATGAGAGCACACAGCATGTGTGCACACTTTCAGTTGCGTCATTCCTATCCATAATAATGGTTATTGTAATTTGTATTTTATAAAAGAAATAAAAAACTTCCTTGCTGTGTGCAGTTATATTTGCACAACACTTGAGAAGTGTTGAGAAGCACTCTGCTACATGTCATGCTTCTCTCGTGTTCTGCCAACTCCTGCATGCTTCATAACTGCATACAGCACGAGCGTGTGTTTTCTATTTCTTTAGTAATTTCATATTTATTATAAAATGATGATAAAGTATACCCTCTACATTGAAGCTTAGTATGGTTTATTCCATAATGTTCCAGTTCTGTCTTGTCATAAAATCGACTGGTGTTTGTAAGATCAATTATCAAACCCACTTTAACCTAAAAGTAAAGAAACAAAACTATGGATTAAAAACGAGAAAACATATCCCCAAAAGGAAGAGAAACAAAGTAAATGAAAAAGAAAAATAAATTGGTAAAGTTTTTGAACAATTTAAAAGTTGGATTAACATGTTTTGAAAAGAACAAAACAGACACTCAAAGGAAAATCAAGGAAAACAAGGAGAAAAAAATGTGAAATTTTAACACGTCTTGCTTCCCCTCAACCCCCTCCCCACTCAACAAACATAATTTCTAGGGAATAAAAAGAGTAAGGAAACATGAAACTTTTGTAGGTACTGTAAATATCCAATCATTGGATTGAGATTTGTTATAAAAACGACGAAAGGAAGAAGAAATCTTTGGGATCGATTTAAATAAAAGTTATTTGTCATGGTCGCCCCAGGCTTCTCGAACGTCTCAAACACAACAAGAAAAGAAGTTTGAACATAATGTCCTCAACAAACTCAAGATAAATCAGCATTTTTCGTACCTTTAGTGCCTGAAGATAAGAAATCAACATTGGGACTTGAAATCTGTAAGCTTCAGGTACTTGCTCATCGTATCTTGGACCAAGAGGGGTTTTAAAAGCGATAAAACGATCTGAAACAAGTTGACGATGTCAAAGTAAATATGATATTTCGACTACAAAAAAAGATGCTTGCGAAGTCTGCCGACGAACTGGTTTCACAATCAAGAAAAATCATGGGAAATTCTTAGACGTGCGACTTAATAAACCAGGACTTGAAAACAGAAAACTTTGAGAACATAACAGAATCATCCTTTGTAAATTTAAAAACAACATAAAACAACATAGCTGGTTGGAAGTTTTTCGTCGTTCAAACCCACCTGCAATAACGAGGCTTTTTCTGGGGCACTTGAGCCATCTCGGTGGAACAGCCATCGTTAGTCGATTTGTTGGTTATCCAGAGACCTTTTAGTCCTGAATTATTCGTCGTATATTGTTAAATAAAGAATTATTCGCCGAATATCTTAGACCTTTCTACTTCCTTTGTCCTTCTGGCAGCCATGTTTGCTACCAGACGAATGCGCATCTTCGGCGCGCATCCCTCAATGTCTGAAATCTAACCACAGGTAACCCAAACAATAACTATTTTTGTAGTTACCGCCCCCTTACAAATCCTTTTTCTTTTTCATTTCGTACTGCTTAGTCCTTTAAGACTTTGAGTTTTGTATCTGTATAACATTTGGTTAACAATCCAAAATTGTATTTATTTCTTTAAAGAAATGATCAGGTGCTATCAAACATCTAGTCTGAAAATTCAGGTTTTCCCGGCAAACAATACAAAAACTCGTTTTTAAAATTACTTTTTTATTATGACAATTATATGAAATTAATTATGAATGAATGAAATTCTGACAAATATGACTGTTAGCTGCCAACTAAAAAACATCAATATAAGATTAATTACACTTGCAGATAGAGTGCATGCACTAAAACCGTGAACATTAAATAGTACAAATTAGTACTATTTCATACAGAATCCTTTGTTTTCTATTGTTTAATTATCACTATTTAGTGCTAAAAATTAATATTTATTTCACGGATTTAGTGTGAGCACTCTATTGGAAGTGCTAGAGTATATATTACGGAAAAACTAGCCGGCGCACTACTACAAATATTATTAGCAACTGTCCAACCCTTTAAACACCATTGATAGTTGATTTATCTTTATGGGCAGCCTGTTTTTCCAACATCCAGTTCCTAACTACAGGTACCAATACCCCACCAAGGAGAATCTGAGTAGGATGATAAATGAGAAGTGGAATAGAAATGAGAGAAAGATACTTGTAGCCCTGGAAAACTATCTTCAACATTGGAATACCGAGTGTGAGAGATTTGTGTGTGGAGCAGAACATTATTGCCACAGTATCTGCTGGCTTGAATGGAGACTCAGGCATTGAAGTAAGGTAAAAAGTAAGAAAAAGCAAGAAGCACTGAATTAAAAATATGATTATCACAACAGCAAGTAAATTAGTGGAATCAATGTCTCCAACATCACTTGAAAATGTATCACAGAATGTCGTGTAGATAATCAGGAGGAGAACACAGCTTCCAATGGTACCAAACGGTGGCTTAGTTTCTTCCATCCAGTTCCTGACTTTATCGTTGTATCTGAATACTTGACCAACTAAGATTGGCACGACCACGGTCATCGATAAGGTGGTAAAAATAGAGCTGTAGGGCACTGACGATGACGAGCCTACAAGAACCAATAGTAAAAATGGCGTGACGAAGATCCCAAGGAAGCTTCCAAATGCCGAATTAAAGATAGCTGCTGCATCGTTACCACCTACTGCCTTAGTGAGGATGACAGCTGAAGAGACAGGAGGGGGCATACAGCTGACCACTAACAATCCCTTCAGTAACCATTCATTCAACGACAATAACGCGAGCAATTTAATCAGTTGAGAAATAAGTAGCGGAATAAATACTAAGGTGAATGTCTGCACAAATACATGGAGCTTGACTTGAGTGATTGCATTCTTTAGATCTTCAGTTCGTAGAGAAAGACCACTGTTGAAGAAGATGATTGAAACGGCGCCATATTTGACGGTGTATTCGGGCTTTAAAATCCCTCCTTTTGCTCCAATGTGAGGCGCAAATCTTGCAAGACATATTACTGTGACGATTCCTACAAGAAACCAGTTTTTTCTGATGAATGCAATCATCGTGTTGTGACTATATTTTACAGTTTTTCCAAAGAACACCGGTTGTTTTACGATACAACATCCACCATCTTGTTTATTCGTTCGAATCTGCCACGTGTGCGCATGTCCTGTATGGATCACTGATTCCTTAGACTTCCGGTAAAATGACTTCCGCCTATAGTCTTGATTTTTTTCTTTATTTGATTTTTTGGTTGAATAGTTGGAATTTACATATTTATTTTGAATAATAATTTATTCTCTTTAATTCTATATTAAATTACATTTTTCCTCCTACATTTTTATTTTAAAACGAATGTGCGCAAAAAGGCTCAAAAACAGGTCAGCGGAAATGCCCAACCACTATACAAATCAAAATGGCGGACGAAGAGCATCATTCGTCTTTAAAATTAGACAAAACTTTTGAACGTGAAATTGAAGGGATCTACGGCACCCTCGTCATCAAGCAGGCAGAGGAAGGCGACGTTGGGTGTGTAGTATGGGATGCCGCTATAGTATTGGAAAAATATCTGGAAACTGAGGGATTTTTGAACAAGCGTCAGATGAAAGGGAAGCGTGCTATCGAACTTGGTGCTGGGACTGGACTTGTTGGTTTGGTGGCTTCTGTGTTAGGGTATGACTGTTATTGAAGATTTTTGGCTTTCTTGGCTCATTATTTCCAAATTCATAGATTAAAACTCCACTCTTCCCCTCCCCCTAGGGTGTACTATTTGAACTCAATCTGATTAATTATCAACTGTTGGTCTTTTTTAGTGCAGATGTTGTGTGTACCGATCTTCAAGATATAATACCACTCATAGAACTGAATATAATCACAAACAAACACTTAGTGACTGGTTCCTTATCTGCTGCTGTTCTGAAATGGTAAGTTTGTGTATTATATGGTCAAGTAGCTGCATTTCTCAAAGGGGCAGAACCCGGCCAAAAAGATAGGGGATCCCCACTGCTCTCGACATACTTTCTCTGACTTTCGCACCTTCCTCTCTGCTTGGAATCCTGCATTGGCTCTCTATTGGAATAATGATGATCCACAGGAAACCCAGAATTAATATTTGTGCAGTGGTTTTGGTATCTTAATCATCATCATCATTTTTCCTTGACAGGGGTGAAGATGTATCACAGCTGTTACCCCCTTTTGACTACATATTTATTGCTGACTGCATTTATTATGAAGAGGTAAAAGTTGATTTGGGTTACTAGTGTGTGGCCATAAATATTAGGATAATGGCCAAGTTGAGTACATGAGTAGCTATAGAAGGAGCTGAGTACATGGGTAGCTATAGAAAGGAACTTAACAATTCATGCCCAAAGTATGTCAAGTTCATCTTCCAAGTCTCGTGATAATAACCACCTTCACAGGCATACCTCTTGTCTATTTTTCTGTTCCATCATTGGCCCCCTTATTCATCCTATACCACAGAAAGCCCAGAAAGGAAATGACAAAAAAAGAGATGGTTTTGGAGTAATATTTAGTCATACAGGGGTCCCTATTTTTTTCCAAATGGCTGATAAGGCACTTAGTTACATATAGATAAATGTAGTGGAATGAGGCTTACAGTAGGTGAAAGAAAATACCATATACTTATTCATGGCTTTCCATTTATTTGTCTTCAGTCACTGGAGCCTTTAATAAAGACCATGTGTGATCTTAGTGGACCAAGCACTCTTATTTATCTCAGTTATGAAGAAAGAAGAACTGGTAACAAACTAGCATTGGAAAATAATTTTTTCAAGGCATGTATCCTGCATAATTAATCCTATTAATCGTTTTAACTGGAGACATTTTTAGCTCTGGCATAATGTTGTCCAGTTTCAGGTCATGTGTTGTTCACTGGAAAATAAAATTCTTTGAGTTGTGTCTATATTCATGTGTCTTCTGATGTATAGCTATTAAACAAAGAAATGATTCTCTATGGAATGACACTTGGTCTGAAATGGTGATAACATAACTACACCTAAAGTGAGAATCGTTTCACAGTTGTAGCTCATAATGCTGTTTGGGTGACTAAATTCCTTTATTTTAACAGGTCAATTTCTTCTATTTTCAGGCTGTAAAGGAAAAATTTATAGTGGAGGAAATCCCACAGGAAGAGCAGGACTCTAGATTTCACAGTGAGGACATTCATATTATCAAGCTTATAAAAAAGTAAAGAAGATGTAAGAGCGCTTAAATAAGGTGAGAGCTCCTAATGAGGATGCTGTAGCCTTTGGATGATAGTGCAGGAAGGAAGGAAGGAAGGAAGGAAGGAAGGAAGGAAGGAAGGAAGGAAGGAAGAAAGAATGGAGGAATAAAGGTATAAGGAAAGACAGAAACAAGTAAGGAAAAAATGGAGGGAGGAAAAAAGGAATGAGAACATGCCTTTGTTAGATCCTCTTGAGGTCTGGTTACCAATCAATCTACTCCTAAATATAAAATGATGAGACAAGTATTTTTTGACACAATTTATTTTTAATTAGGCTATTTACAATACAACATTGTAGTCTCAAGATGGGAATCTATTTACAAATATCCATCAAAGCCAGACATGGTTAAAACAATGCTGTTCCTTCTTGAAAGAGTGAAGAACAGCAGTCAAAATTCTATCCTCCATGTTGGCATACTCTGCAGTTTGTTATTCCCTCTTGATTAGAATATATGCATATTTAGTCACCATGTTATTTATCTATTTCAATATGTTATGACCACTCAAGATATTTATATTTTCCCCGCATGAGTGGTTCATGAAGAGTGAAACAGAAAGTTTCTGGTGACGTCAATGCATTTACAATCATATTATTCATAATATTTTTACGTTCATGAGAGCACATATTTCCATCATCATGATATCAACCTTCCATTGATATCTTGCCATCAAATCTATGTGGTCCATGCTTCTGTCAATATAACCATATACCCTATTGTGCTCTCAGTCGTTATCCTCAAGATATTTAAAATTCTATCTTAAATTAATTTTGTCAGTTATAAAAAAGTTTACATGTTAAATACATAGTAGCATTATAACTACTTTTTCTATTTTTCTTGTCTTAGTTATGTCTAAGACCATTTAATTTTGATAAAAAGAGTTGCCTGGCTTTTTCTAAATGTTAGATATCCTAATCATTGCAAAAAAATATGTCAGTTTTTATGAGGGAGGTGTCGTGTCTTTCGTAGATTAAATATAATTTATAATAAATTAAACTGCAACTTGAGACATAGTCCAGCTCCAGAATACCTGTGAATCAAAAAGAACAATATCCTAACTTAGTTACCTGATACAATTAAGAAAACATCAAAGAATAATAAATTGGTTTAGGTTTTCATCAAAGCTGTTTTTGGTGTTTTTAGTGACCATAGTATAGTTCCATGACCATGTTTTTTTAAATTGGATAATTCCATTGTCACTTCCAAATGATTAAGGTGTAGACACTGAGGGTGGTCAGTTTACAATCATGAGAGGTGGTTAGTAATGAGGTGTAGACACTGAGGGTGGTCAGTTTACAATCATGAGAGGTGGTTAGTAATGAGGTGTAGACACTGAGGGTGGTCAGTTTACAATCATGAGAGGTGGTTAGTAATGAGGTGTAGATACTGAGGGTGGTCAGTTTACAATCATGAGAGGTGGTTAGTAATGAGGTGTAGACACTGAGGGTGGTCAGTTTACAATCATGAGAGGTGGTTAGTAATGAGGTGTAGACACTGAGGGTAGTCAGTTTACAATCATGAGAGGTGGTTAGTAATGAGGTGTAGTCACTGAGGGTAGTACAATCATGAGAGGTGGTTAGTAATGAAGTGTAGGCACTGAGCCGGTTGATCAGTTTATAATCGTGAGGGGTTTTTATTACGACGTATAGACTGATAATAGTTAACAGTCATTACAACTAACTAGTGCATCACAGTGCATAAATTTAAAAGTTCATATCACATAATAACATATACCTACATTATGCTGTGGAGGTCAGTGTAGATGAATTCTCGTAGGAGGATGTCTGGATGTTGGGGGTGATGTTATTAGACCCTCTGTTCTCTAGATATTGCCGGTTGGAACTGTTTTTATCCCATGGTTTTTTGGAGTCTTTTAATTCCTGGCAGAAAATGAATAAGTACTAAATATTATCTTCAGTTCTTTAGTTAACATGCAATTTTTGGCACTGTAAAACGATCATTGCTATTTTAATCAGTTTACAAATGCAATAGCAGCACTCGCAACACATGCGTTGCACCAGATTAGGTAGAGCAGTTTTCGTATGACTGTGAAAAGCTCACGGCACGAACAAGGTCATGACACGGCAAGTTGTACTCCAGACCAGTCACATTGCTCAAGAATTTACTCTCCATCCAATCAAATACCCGGAACACGGCACAAACACGGCGCGGGCATGGTCAAGCCACAGTCTCGGCACTGCCAGACCAAGCACATGCATTACGCAAGAAAAAATCAGCCAATTGAAATTCTAGAAAACATCACGGTCACTACACGGCACGCTTAACGCACTGAGATTGTCTCAGTCATACGAAAACTACTCTATCATATTGACACTTCGCCTTTATTAACATTAACATTATCTAAAGATTACCTGAGCATTCCTCTCCTGGATTTGTCTAACCCTGATTAAGTCCAGCCGAGACCCCAGTATCATGGAGTTGGTCATCATTTCATTCCTCAAGTTTGTCAATTCAACATTATGTCTCTTGCAAGTAGTAAGTAGTGCCTCTTGATCACTAAGCTTCCCCTCGAGGATGTGGACCTCCGCATTGCGGTGACTCAGAAACGTTTTGCAGCCATCCAACGAATCAGAAATCTGCTGTTTCTCTTGTTGCAGGCGAAGAATCTGTGCCCGGAGTTCCTCGCTGCTTCTGTCGAGTCGTTTGATTTCTTGGTCCTTCTTTTCGATGCTGTGCTCGAGCTCGATCACGTGCCCCTTGGTAAAGTTGTGCTTCTTGGTGATTTCAACTTTGTCCAACTGTTCGCTCTCTACAGCTCGATTTAACTCGGATATTTTGTCTTTTAAATCTTCAATTTCATCCTTGAGTTTGTTCTCTGCCTTGTATCTTTTCTTGATGAAGAGCTGAAGGTCTTCGATCTTTGAGTTAGCTACTTTGGCTTCAAAGACCATTGAATTTTCTCGAGACTTGTATTCAGCTTTGTCTCGAACCTTTAATGGGACAGATTAGAATGACTTAGAAACTAGAACGATTAAATGTGAAGATTTATGTACGATAGTGATAAGAAATGAAAAAGCAAAGTTTACAGTACACTTTTCTCCCTCCTTCCCTCCTTCCCTCCTTCCCTCAGCCCCTTTCTCCTTTCATCCTTCCAATCTTCCTTTATTCCTACCTTCTTCCATTTCTCCATCCTTATTTCCTTTCTTTTTGTCCTCTTTCTCCCTTCTTTCATCCATCAAATCTTCCTTCCTTTTTCCATTTGAGTAGTGAGCCCCCCCCCCCCCATATACCGTAGTAGCTACCACCCCTCCCCTAGCTACTACGTTATATGGGGGGGGGGGGGGGAGCTCACTACTCATTTGTCCATTTCTTCCTTTTTCCACTCCTTCCTCTCTCCCTGCCTCCCCTTTCTTCCTTTTCTTTCTTCCTTTTCTTTCTTCCTTCTCTTCTTCCATCCTCCATCCCTCCATCTATCTATCCATACTTTCTTCCCGCTTTGTCTTCCCCAGCACATTAAACATTCTTATCTCATATGTAGTTTCCTATTCGAGGACTAATACCCCTTCAAAACGTCGCTCCATGTCATCTCGCCTTTTCCTCCCGTCTCATATCCCTCATAGCGTGTGCTTCAAATCCTTATAATCAAATTTTCTATAATTATAATTTTACCCTTTTATCTTCCGCTGCTGAGATCTTACTCCTCAACTCTATGATCTCATTCTTCAATTCCCCTTCACGGTCCTCCAGCCTAGTGATTTCATTCTTTAGTTTTTGAACTTTATTTTTCACTTGTGTAATTTTATTTTCGTTTTCTTCGTTCTGTTGTTGCAGAACTTGCTTGTCTCTCAGCAAGCAGGATTCGTTGAGCTTCAACTCTCTCAGCTGAGCGTGAAGGTTGTTGTTGTTGTCACGGAGGATTTTGATGTCTTCATGCATCCTTTTATTTGCATCTCGTGATGTTTGTGTGATATTCAGTATATCTGACTGGTAGTCATTGTACTCCATACTGATCCTTCTTTTTTCACCTATTAGAAGTTGATTACTATTAATAATTATTTCATAATCAGGAATATGTTTGGATTTAATCACCTCAACGTGGAAAGAATTCCAATGCCATATTTTGGAACCCAGTTAACAGCCTAAATTAGGAAGCCTTTTTCGTGTTCAAAAGTCATTTTTATGCCATATATTGCAAGCCCCTTCAATGTTAAAATTGGGAAACCATTACCTAGATCGAAATGTTTTTCCTTTCTAGACCACGTGTCATTCTCTCGAGAATTAGATTATTTGCTTGAGTTGTATCCACATTTACTTGTCTTCTCATGCGCAACCGTTAAACAAAACAATTATGCTCAAGAGAATGACAAGTGGTCTGAAATACGAAAACAATGGGAAGACAGCTGCCACCTATGTGAGCTTCCCCTCTTTTTATCACCGACTCAGGTATCAAAACTTTCTCTTACCTTCAAGAGTCTTTACAGTCAAATTCAGCTCGTCTATTTTCTCCAGAAGCTCGTTCTCGCTTTTCCTCAGCTCGCTGATAAGCTTACGCGAGGTCCTTGTGGATGAAGATTTGTCATTGTTGAGCTCTTCAAGTTCAAGTAACAATTTCTCTTTCTCCACTCTGGCCGATTCAACCTGTACCCTCAGGTCATTCTCCTTGGTTATGTGCTTCATCAGCTCTCCATTCATTTCCGATATTTTTGTTCGCAGACTTTCAGACATGCTGTCATTTTCCAACCTAATCTTCTGGATCTCTAGACTCTTTTCTTCGCGCAGTTCTGCCTCGCGTTTAGCTCGATCATCAAGCTCATTCCTCAGCTGATTTATCTCGTCTTCAAATAACCCCAGCTGTTCTTTCAACTCCATCTCTCTTCTGGATTGCACTTCGAGCTCCATGTTCAAGCTCTCGACAACCTTACTTCCCTCTTGAATGACATTTTCTTTCTCATCCTCAAGAGCTTCGGTTTGCTTTCTCAGCGAATCAATCACGTGGCGAAGGTCTTTCTCTTGGTCGCTTTGTAGCTTGAGTGTTTCACACATCTTCTTGATCTTTTCCTCGTACCTTTTGACTGTTCCTGTCTTTTCCATTCTGTTTCGGATGAGTTCTTCTTCAATTCCTCCTTTTTCTGCCTGTAGTTCTTCTATCACTTTATGAGCGTCAGACAGTTTCTGGAGAACTTCAACTTCACGTTGAACCATTTTCTCAACTTTTTCTTGTTGTCCCTAAAAACAATTTTCCATATACATCGATTATTAACTGAATGTAAGGCTCTTTAAAGCTCAATATCAAAACCTACCTCAGAAAACTTGGCATATTTCTTTGCTTTGTTCTCCAATTCATCTCTTTCTGCTAGTGTCATCTTAAGACTTTCCTTCAAATTCTCCATTTCTGCCATCATCCGATCCGAGGATTCGTTTCTAACATTCAAACACTCATCAAACTCATGTGACCGCTTCTGGATAAGCTCAAAAGCGTCACGTGCTTGTATTTGACTCTTCTTCGTCTCGATTTCAAGGTCCTTTTTCTGCAGCTTCAATTTGAAGACTTCCTCTTTTAGGGTCTTTTGAAGCAACTCAAGCTTTTCTTCTTTCTGTTGCAGCAATTCTTTCAGGCTTTCAATATCCTTATCTTTTTCAGCCTCCATTTGTAGAAGCTGTTCCTTCAGTGAGGAGATCTGTTCTTTCATCTTGTGTGCGTCACGGCATTGCCCTCGGTACAACTTGGCTTCCAATAAAGCCTCTTTGTTCTCCAGCTTTAGCTCCTGCACTCTTCTTTTCAGCTCTTTTTCTATCTTGTCCTTTTCCTCCAGACATTGCTCCAGGTTATCTTTCCATTGTAGAGATTCAAGCATTGTCTGGATGGTTTTGTCCGCCTGTTCCTTTGCGCTCTCCATCTGTGCAAGCTTTTCGCTCACTGCCTCCAATCGCTTTTGTATTTCCCACTCTGATTCATATCGTTCCTTCAAGGATTGCTGCAAACTAGATATCTTCTCGTCTGTTTGGCTCTGTAAAAGCTCCGATTCACATTCTTTTCGCCGCTCTTTGCTTTTCAGAGTTCTGAAGCTCGTGTTCTACTCTTTTCTTTTCAATTCTAAGCCTCTGTATGGCATCTGCCATTTCATTCATGCGTAGCATCATCTTCTTGTCCGCATCTCTTGATATCGCTATACAGTGCTCGATCTTTTCTTTATCTTCCATGGACTTCAGTATTGATGTGATCATTTTTTCGCCCTCAGCTTTCTCATCTTCAAGATGGGTGATCTTCTGATTTAGAGACTGTAACGTTTTGAAGAGCTCAATATCCGAGGCCTTTAGGCTTCGTTTCAGGTTCTCTATATTCTCTTGTAAGGTGGGCTTTTGGAGATGCTGTGGTTCGTCGTCCTCAACAGTTTCATTGACAAAGGACTGCAGTTCTTTAACCCGTTCGTTGCATCTGTTTACATTCTCTGTCAGTCTTCTTATATTCCTTCGAGATTCCTCATACTCCTCTTTGTACCTCTCCTTCAACTCCTCGTCACAATCTGCTTTGTTCTTTTCCTTTCTCAACTTGTTGGACGATGGACTTCCATCTCATCAATTTTGATCTTTGTATTCCCCTCTCAGCCTTATCTTTGGTCCGTAATTGCATCGGCAAGGTCTTCTTTGGTTTTTCAGTTTTCGCAACATCGATGAAATGTTCTTGCAGGTGTTGGGATTTCTCGGCCTCTAGTCGCGAGATTCTTATCCTCCAGCATTGTCATTCTTTCTTTAAGGTCTTGTTCAGACTGCCCCTTGGACAACATCTGTTTCTCAAGCACCCTTATCCTTGTCCGTCTGAACTCTTCTTAGCCAGGAGCGCTTCAGATTCCCTTCTTCTGCCTTGCGATTGTCTTCTGTCAGCCGTTGATGCGTTCATTTAACTCCTTCTCCCGTTCAGCGCACCGTCAAGATCGTCTTGGAGTTGCTTACTTTGAAGTTTTAAATTTCTCGAAGAAGAAAGAAATTCAGAATCTTTCTTTGCCAGCTGATGTTCTAGATGCTTCTTTGTTGATCTGATCGTTGAAAACTTAAGCCTCATTTCTTCCACTTTGCTGGCAAGCTCTCGCACCAACTCTTCCTTCTTTTTGAGTTTTTCTTCAAGGTTTTTATTGGCATCCATAGCTTCCATCAAGGTCTTCATGTTATCGTCTCTCTCTGCTTTTTCAGCATTCAATTGGGAGATCCTGGACTCAAGAGATTGCACCTTTTCTTGGAGCATCGTTTCCAGAGTCCGCTCTGATCTTGAAGGCGCTTTTCCAAAGCAGTTATCTTCTCCTCCAGATTCCCTTCTTATCAGCATTATGTCGTGCTGCGCTGTCTTCTCAGCATTCTCTTTTTCAGTGGCAAGTTCAGATATTTTTACCTCCATATTTGATAGGTTTTCTTTGAGCTCAGTGTCTTCGTCAGCTTTTTAAGCTGATTTCGACCTCCTTGGCTTCGATGGATTCCATAAGAGCTTGAATCTTCTTATCACTCGGTCAAGTTTCTCTGCCTTCAGTTGATCGATTTGTTGGCTCAAAGTTTCTGCTCTCCCTGTAGTTCTATTTCTGAATCCTGTCGACCCTTGAGCTGTTTTTTCCAATTCGTTGATAATTTCTGACGAGCTTTGTCTCACAAGCTTCACCTCTGCCTCACGCTCATCCACATCTTGACCCATTTTTTCCATAGTCTTTTCCATTCTTCTTCCTTCTGTTTTGAGTGAGTGCTCTTCAGACAGGCCAATTCTTCCTGTAGAGTTTGGGCGGTCCTGAAGGCACTTCTCCAACTCTTTCATACGGAATTCTAGGCTTTCTGACGTCTTTGCCACTGCTGATTTATGTTCCTCTAACTCCTTTTGAGCCTCGG
Organism: Actinia tenebrosa; assembly: GCF_029948245.1. NCBI lineage: Eukaryota > Metazoa > Cnidaria > Anthozoa > Actiniaria > Actiniidae > Actinia > Actinia tenebrosa. Next base: position 22,847,936 of record NW_028292569.1, on the reverse strand, counting down.
ATTTCTCAGTAGTGAGTGCCAGAATTGAATTCTGCAGTTCCACTTTCCGTTTTATTTCCCATTCCTTTTTGCACTTTTACAGTTCATTCTGTCCTTGCATGCTCTCGACCATTGCCTTCACTTGGCTCTCACTCTCGAGTTTTTCAGCCTCGAGAGTAGAAATCCCTCTCTTTTCCAGGGACGTACTGTGTCTTGGAGCTTGGTCTCCAACACATTTTTGTCCGCCAAACGTCTTTTCCAAGTTCGCTATCTGCTCGTCAGATTTGCTTTTCAACATAATAATTTGCATTTTGCCTACTGGCTTCCATAGCCGTCATATTTTCCAGTTAATCTTCTTTTACTTGCTTACGTGCTCAAAGAATGCCTCAAACATATCATTGTTTTTTCGCTAAGCTCTTTCATTGAATGTTTGAAGTCCATTATTTCGTGCTCTCTTTCAGCACTTGTGGAAGGAGTACTGCTCACCGACTCTCTCTTTCGTCTGTACTCTCTTGGCTGAAGCCCCTTTATCTTTTGTTCAACGCTTTGTTTTTCCGCCGCGACTTTCTCATCACTTTTTTTATCGAGGGGACGCGTTTTCTGTCTCTTAGTTCCGCCGAGGTTCAACCTTTTCAGGCTCTTTGAACGTCAAAATCTCTGGTTTTCACAATCCCCTTGAAAAGTTTTTGAATATGGTTGGGTTGATTTTCATTTTGACGATCGAAAGGTTTCTGCGTCTTTAAAACTGCTTCCAGTGTCTGTTTTCAAGATTCTTTACTCTCCATTGCAGCACCGTTTTTTCAACTGTTTTAATCCGGGTCGCAATTCTTGTCCTTTCGTTCCCGAGAGTTCTCTTTGAGCTCTTGAACAGAAAGTCTCTTGATTTTCATCACAATCCCCTT